>NC_139521.1:51650009-52295634 GCF_947247035.1 Vipera ursinii | reverse complement strand
TTTAATGTGCTGCTTGTGCATAGTTATTTTCTCAATTACTTTTTTTAACTGTATAGGCATAGGGACGCGGTGGCTCAGTGGGTTAGGACGCTGAGCTTGTCGATCAGAAGGTCGGCAGTTTGGTGGGTCGAATCCCGAGTGCCGCATAACAGAGTGAGTGCCTGTTACTCGTCCCAGCTTCTGCCAACCTAGCAGTTCGAAAGCAGGTAAAAATGCAAGTAGAAAAATAGGGACCACTATGGTCGGAAGGTAACAGCGTTCTGTGCGCCATTGGCGTCTAGTCATGCCGGCCACATGACCACAGAGACATCCTCGGACAAGCGCTGGCTCTTCGGCTTTGAAATGGAGATGAGCACCGGCCCCTAGAGTCAGAATCGACTCACACGCATGTGTGGGGGAACCTTTACCTATATATAGGCATCTGACACAATCATCATATCAATGCTATGACTTACCTAAGTCAGGCATGAGAGGATATAATTGCAGCAATAGTGCCATCATTTTGTGTTCTCCCTGTTTGTTAGAGATGCTACTGTCCCCCTATTAAGAAAACTTTTCCATATTAATGTGGCAGATTTATAACCAGGTACAGATATAAATCTGCAACCGAAGGAGAGAAGTGTAGACTGATTTTAATCTCTAGCCCTTACCGTCTAGTTTAGAGGTACTCTGAAGTAATACTGTATGATCTTAAATTGTACATCCTTTACCCAATCCCTACATAAATTCTCCTTTCTTTTTGCTCAAGCATTCAGCATCTTTGTGGATTTATCATTTTTCTTTGTACCATGAATGACTCTTCTTGTGTGGATGAGTTTTTATTCTAACAGTGGTTTTAGACAGTTATCTTTTATTTAGAAGGAGATATTTCCATTTTGTTAAACCTCAACACATAAATGTCCTTTCTGAATGTCACACATCTAAAAGAGATGTCTTATGCCCACATTATTTTATATACGCATTGAGTGTTTTTGCACATGCATGAGCACAAAGGATAAAGTAGTGTCCTTGTATTCCTTAGAAGAATTATGAGAAAGGCTAAATTCTTTTTTTAAAGCAAGGATTTGTGTAATTGATGTTACGGTAAAGAGGCAGTAAACAGTGACAAATGACTGTTTCTATTGTGCTATATAAAATAGAGAATGAAAGACAGTGAAAGAAATAGTTCAGAAGCAAAGAATGAATGATAAATTTGAAATAGTAAACAGTAAATATTTTTTCTTTTCAATCATTCGCATTTCTTAGAGGTTGCCTGTATAAGTCCCTGCAGTTTTCTTGGCAAGGTTCTTTTTAAGAAGCGATTTGCCATTCCCTTCTTTCTAGGGCTGACAGAGCGTGACCAAGATCACCTAGCTAGTTTCATGTTCAAGGTGGGACTAGAACTCATGATTGGCTCAGCCAATCTCATTGTATACATGTTGTACTTTGATAACAAAGGTTTATTCATTTATTCATATTCATCTCCCAGTTTCTAGCCTGATGCCTTGATAATTACACCAAACTAGCTTTCATTTTTAATGCACCATACTCATTGTGCTATTATTATAATCCCAAATCAATCCACTTCAAGATGAAAGGCTCTTCATTAAAAGTTATGAACAGTAATCTACCATGTTGATCCAGTGCAAATTGGTAGGTAGAGGTTTCTTTTACGTAATCTCTAGCATGGTGGCTCTTGCTGAGGATGAAATAGTTTGATAAGCAGCAGTTTGAGGAAGGTTCTATTAAGTACTTTACAAAATTTAACTATTCTAGAGTGCTAGAAAACAGGAAATACTTTGAAAAAATGGGAATGGTTAGCAGCATTACCTAAAAGAAATATGGATAGCATGATTACTATTAAACACATGTGTTAGAAAAGAAAGTGGTGAGCCACAGGACTCAAGTAAACATAGCTTGGGCTTGTGTTTGCCTTATCATGTAACCACAACTTGTTTTTATTTCACGTTGTCTACAACAGGTGCCACATAAATACATTTGGTACCTTCAACAGCTGTGACTGGGCTGCAGTGAGATTCCAAATCTTCAGGAGAAGTTATACAAAACGTCTGTCTCAGATGGCTAAGAGCAATTCCAGAATCTAAAACATCTACTTGCCCTGATGTTAAATTGGGTGATGATTGATACCCATTTGTAACTTAATATGACAGGGCTTGGAGGGATAGGCAGAAAGAAGGGATATTTGGGACCTGGCTTTGTAATTCCAGCAGATTTAAAAGGAAATAGCTACAGAATTTGCTATGCAGCTGATAAGCAAGCACAAATGTAATTTTGATTGATACACTAAGAGGCAGGGCTTTTTTTCTCATTGAACGCTCAGAACGGAGTTCCGGCACCTTTTTTGGATGGAACCTTGTAGGATAGGCAAGGCGGGTTGTATAACATGTGTGAGTTCCGGCACCTTTTTCTTTTACAAAAAAAGCACTGCTAAGAGGATTTGATTTATGTACCCTTCACACAGCTTTACTAGCTAACTAATGTGGTTTTTTTTTTGAGTCAAGAACAAAATATAGCCTTCAGTTTCTTTTTCTTTTTCTGAGATGGAAAATCCAAAAAGAAAAATGGTAAATCTACATTTTATTGATATATATTTTTTTGCAATCTTGCTTTTAATATAAATGGAATGGTTGCATGTAATCCACAACAATAAAACAATTTCAGCATCAGATGTCAGTGGCTTTATATGAAGCATTTTTAAAGCTGCATTTTTAATTACACTATGCTAGGAATACACAAGCACTATAGCAGGCTTTGCATGGCACATCACTGGTCACACTTGTGGATAGGACTAACATATTTGGAGAGAGGCTCAAATGAAAAGGGGTGGGATGGATGTCTTAAGGTTCAAGTCTTTGTAAGGTTAATCTCACCTAGTTTACTTCTAATTCTAAAACGTGAGAAAAAGGGTGAAATATTTGGCCTCCTCTTTTGTGATAATGCTCTGGCCCCACATACTGTAAATGTTTGGCTATAAGTAGACTGAGTCACAATTTTGGTAACCTGTCCCATGGCTATATGGTTGAAAATAAGTCTGGGACTTTTCTTTGTACAATCCTATGTCTTTCAGTAATCGTCAGTAAACAATGGTTAAACAACTATTGGCATAAGTCCATCATTATCTTATGAAAATGAATAGAATTGAAATGTGAACATGCCTCATTTAATACTATATTATTTTCATATTGGCTGATGATGGTGGTAAATAGAGTTTCTTAATTTGTGGTTCCATTTTCTTTTTTTCCCTCTTGCAAAAAAGCAATTTATTTCTTACACCAAGGAATTTTACTAATTAACTTTGTAAAATTGAATGATTTACAAAGATTGTGTATAATGATAAAGCCAATTATTTTAATCCAAAATTTGTTTAAGAAACTATAACCTGCTATGCACACTATTAGTCATAGTTCATAAAAAAAAACCACAATACAATAAGGCAGGTGTGTCAAACTCAATTTCATTGAGGGCCACATCAGCATTGTGGTTGCCCTCGAAGGGCCAGGTGGATGTGGCCAGGCAGGGTGTGGCTTCCTGGGTGGGCATGGCTGGAGTGGGTGTGGCCTACTGGGTGGGCATGGCCAGCTCTACATCATTTGCATCAAGGGTGCTTGTGAGGGCCTGGGCAGGAGTGGGAGAGATCTGAGGGTCTCTGGCAGAAGGGGGTGGGACCAGGGCAAGTGCCAAGGCATGGTCCACTGGAGGAGCCTTACTGTTCCTCTCAGACCATGGGGGGGCTGGATAGTGCCTGGAGTCCTAGGCAGCAGAGGTCCTTCCTTCCTTCCTTCCTTCCTTCCTTCCTTCCTTCCTTCCTTCCTTCCTTCCTTCCTTCCTTCCTTCCTTCCTTCCTTCCTTAGAACAGAGTGGTGGGAAAATATTTGAGTTGAGAGAGGGAGAAAAACAGGCAAGAAATGCAGCTGGGGAGGTGTCACCCTTCATAGGAATGAAGAAATGCACCATCACCTGGAAGTGACCAGCACATGGCCCTTGCCTACTTTACATATCCGGCTTGGTGGGCTCTAGGGGAGGGGATGCCATGAGCAGTGGGAGAGTTAACATTACCTGCACAACACCGTCCAGCCCCCAGCCTGCCTGGTTTCAGCAGGCAGCAAGGTGCTCTCCTCACAGTGCCGAGAGGCTGAGCCAGGCAGCGCAAATCCAAAAAAGAAATGTGATGCCGCCCAGCCCCCAGCCTGCCCAATTTTGGCAGACAGCAGGGCGTTCTCCTCACAGAGCCAAGAGGCTGAGTCGGACGGTGCGAATCTGAAGAGAAGCGTGATGCCGCCCAGCCCCCAGCTGAGTTGGCTTTGCACCTTGCTGCCTGCTGAAACTGGGCAGGCTGGTGGCTAGGCAGCATTGCACTTCTCATCAGATTCGTGCCATCCGGCTCAGCTCTTGGCACTGTGAGGAGAGCGCCCCACTGCCTGCCGAAACTGGGCAGGCTGGGAGGTGGCGCACTTCTTTTTGGATTCGCATTGCCTGGCTCAGCCTCTCAGTGCTGTGAGAAGAGCGCCCCGCTGTCTGCTGAGACCCCTCCCCTGGAGCCCATCAAGCTGGATATGTGAAGTAGGTGAGGGCCATTTGCTGGCCACTTCCAGGCAATGGTGCACTTCTTCATTCTGCACAAAGGGTGACACCTCCCCAGCGTGCATCCAGGGGATGGGGCCATCATGGCAGGGGCCGGTCCCTCGCTGTTTCCAGATGGCCTTGTGGAGCTAAGACTGAATGTGTTTCAGCATAGATGGCCACCACAAAATTGTACATTGGCTCCTGGCTGGCCTGGGCTGGGGCCAAGGCAGTGGGGGCCGTTCCCCCACTGTTCCCAGGATGGCTTCGCGGGCCACATGAAACCACTTTGTGGGTCGGATCCGGCCCCCGGGCCTTGTGTTTGACATGTCTGCAATAAGGCATAAATCATAAATTACAAAGAACTTTTTAACAAAATGACAGTTTGCATGTAATATTAAACAATATGAATGAATTCTTATAATGCACAACCATATATACTGTACAGTTTTATAAATTTGATAAATAAAATGTAACTTACCTATATAGCACGTAGGTAACGTAAGTAGACTTACTGTATGACCAATTGTGCTTGATTTTACTATCTTTTTATCACATTTGTTAAGCAAATCACCGCAATTATTAAGTGATTCATGCTGTTGTTACGTGAATCCTACTTCCTCACTGACTTTGCTGTCTGAGAAATTGCAAATAGGAATCACATGACCCTGGGATAATCACATGACCCGGGGATGATCACATAACCCTGGGATGTTGCAACCATTGTAAATATATGCTGGTTGCCATGCACTGGAATTCTGATCACATGAATGTGGACTGCGATGGTTGTAAGTCACTTTTTCCAATGCTGTTGAAACTTCAAATGGTTGCTAAATGAATGTTTGTAAACAAGGGTTATGCTACCTATATATGACATATGAATAATCTGAGGTTCCATTACCCTGATTATTAGAATGTGTTTTTCAACTTTTAGACAAAGATAAAAGCTTAATAATTTTGTCTAAAGCATGACAAATATCACCAGAGCTACCTGTGTCATTTATTTTATAGCTCAATCTACAGAATTAATTATGTGCTGTACAATATAGGCTTATTATTAAAGGTCCTCCAAGATTTATTTACAGCATGACATTCAAAGGGAACAAATTTCATATTAGTAAAACTGGAACAAATATTTTATTGAGCCATTTTTCTCAATCTTGGTAACTTTAAGATGTGTGGATTTCAAATCCCAGAATTCCCAATCCATGGGAGTTGAAGTCCACACATCTTTAAATTGCCAAGGTTGAGAAACATTGTTATAGAGAAATATCTCTGCACTGCAGTAGATCCAAACCTGTCCTCTTCTTTTCCTGTGAAAAAGAGAAGCATCAAAGTTTAATTTAAAAATAAGAACAAGTTGTTTCAATGAATGAATATAAGTGTGCGTGTGATGTTTATGGAGATTTTCAATTATCCAAGTCATGGTTGTCCCAATGGTGCATTACCAAAAGATAACTGGGCTTTCGTGGTGGTTTTTTTTTTAAAAAACAAACATTTCGCTTCTCATCCAAGAAGCTTCTTCAGTTCATGTTCAGTTTAAACTGCAGTTCAAACTTCAGTTCAAACTCCATTTGCCTTTAGAAAAGCACCTTTGGGTGTGTACGATGTATACATAGTGATGTATATGGCACAACTTTAACTAACTGGCTGATTAAATTAGACAAGGTGAAATTACAGTATACACTCAGCCACAGAAAAATGTAACATATGCAGTTATACAGCAATTCATAGTTATGCATGGCACTTGATTCCTTCCACCTGAAGACTACATTGAGATCTAGGCAGGAAACTATGTTAAATATAATAGATAGCCCGCACAGAGATTAAGCTGCTAACAATTTGATGAATGTGATGTGATATATATATAAAATGCATTACATTCATCACATTCTTGTTCTAAGAATAAAAGGACTGGGTGCAGTTTCAATTATAAATAGTATTTTGAAGGGGGTTATATTTTAATTCATTCCACACAGTCAGAAGTGTTCATATTTACAGTGATTTACAGAATATATTACATGTTTCCAACATTCTTTTGATGTGGCATTTTAAACAGGAACCTGGGCTTTGTAATTTTCTCCTTTATACTTTTGCCATCTTAAATGTTTTCAGTTAAGTTTAAGACGTCGATATGAAATGAAGTTGTATGTAAATAATAAAACATATATGTTTATGTGTATTCATAAATATGCATTCATTTTAAATTTCCTGCCATACAATTTCTATCCTAATAACATGTTAAAGGCAGTATACCAATTAACACAAACTTGGGATTCAGCTTCATGATTATCCAAGGTATTATTAGTTTAGCCCTGAAGTCATGCCTGCATTCCAGATGCGGAAATGCATTTATTTGTATGTCCAATCAATTTAGACACCATCACACATGTGATTTTAAAACTAAATAACTATAAAATACAAACACAAAGCATATGAATGGACTGCATATCTTAAGACAGTTCAAGTAACTTAAAATACTCAACCAAGCAAAAATGTTTGAAACTTTGATATCATTTCAAAGTTGACACCAGTCACATTTCCATTTTTTCTAAAGATATGGTAAAATATATATCTAAAGATATCTAAAGATTTGTGTCCCTTAATTTTCACATAGGCAGAAGAGACTCTGAGAAGGACTTTCCATGAAAAGCCCAAGATAACAGAATAAGAGAATAACAGAGGTGGAAGGGATCTTGGAGGTCTTCTAGCCCAACCCTCTCTCAGGCAGGAAACCCTGTAACATTTCAGACAAATGGTTGTCCAATATCTTCCTAAAAATTCCCAGTGTTGGAGAAGCCACAACTTTTGGATTAAGTGGTAAATTGTTCTGTCAGGAAATTTCTCCTTAGTTCTAGGTTGCTTCTCTCCTTCATTAGTTTCCATCCATTGCTTCTTGTCCTACCTTCAAAATATAATTTTTGAATTTTAACACTGAATTGTATCACTCCAAAAGCAAATGAGCCATAATAATGGGGCATCCTTTATCCTTTACTTAATCAATGATTCTACAAGTAATGACATCATTTTTTTCTGACTGTGGGAACTTATCTGGATAACATCACCACAAGTTGGTGGGGAGGGGAATAGCGAAGGATTTATGTAGGATAAAAAAACCCCACAGCACTACAGAATTATAAAATGTTATTTCCTTTTTTAAAAACTACTATGCAAAATAGAACTGCCAGACATGTCGTCCACTTATCCAGTTGAAATACAGCCTTTAATTTCAAAAACATATACTTTAGAAAATTATGTGTTTGAGCTACTGCTAGGTAGTAGAAAATAGCTGCAGATAAATCTGAAAGCATTGGAGACCAGAAACAGATCTTCCTTTGTGATCTCCACGGAAGAGAAAAAGGAGCGCAGATTAGAAATGCAATATTAAGAAGGAATTTCTCCAGTTGCTGCTGTTCCCTTCACAGCTGAGGAGTTGTTGAAGAGAGAAAGGAAGAAGCTCTATGGACAGACTTAGCCATAGTTTCAACTGGGAAAATGTGACCATCCTAGACCAAGCCAAATCCAAAAACACTAGGGAATTTTTAGAAGCCTGGCACTCTGACAAATTAACCATCAATAGACACATAGATATAAACAATATTTATATATTTTGCAAAAGGGACGCGGTGGCTCAGTGGGTTAGGACGCTGAGCCTGTCGATCAGATGGTCGGCAGTTTGGTGGGTCGAATCCCGAGTGCCGCATAACAGAGTGAGCACCTGTTACTCATCCCAGTTTCTGCCAACCTAGCAGTTTGAAAGCAGTAAAAATGCAAGTAGAAAAATAGGGACCACTACGGTGGGAAGGCAACAGCGTTCCGTGCGCCTTTGGCGTCTAGTCATGCCGGCCACATGACCACGGAAGACATCCTCAGACAAGCACTGGCTCTTTGGCTTTGAAACGGAGATGAGCACCGGCCCCTAGAGTCGGAAACAACTAGCACGCATGTGTGGGGGAACCTTTACCTTTACCTTTTTATATATTTTGCAAAAGAGACTATCAACAAGCTAAAAACAGCTCTCCACCAACAATCAGCACCTAGATGAGCATAGATTAACTCCAAGATTAACATCAGACCAACAATCAAGCAAACAATACCCCAATCAAGGCACTATCTAACAAGCCAACAGTAAACAGCCCAACCAAAGAACCTCTAAGACCACCCCAGGGCAAGCCACTAGGATGTAAACCGAGAGTAAACTCCATTTCTTACTAGCACTGATGATGTTACCTAGTTTGGGTAATGAAATGTCTGCAAGAAAACAACCAAGTTCAGAGAGCCCCAAGGACCCATATTTCAACCTAGAATTACAAATATTCTCCTTTATAAGAAGCCCTTCCTTCCCAACCATACCTTGTCCTACTAGGCTGCTGTGCTGAAGTGGATTTTCTAGGAATGGAGGCAATCAGAAACTTGAATAATATGGAATAGCAACTGAGGTGACCCAACTGAAAAACAGTATCTAGAACACTAATTTAAAAAACAAGTAAACAACAAGAAGGGAGAAGGGATCTTTCAAATGTTACTGGATGACATTGTTCCTCATGGAGGACATGAAAGGAGCTTCCCTGAAGAATGTGTGCTGTTAACTCATTCAGGCGTATCCTGGACAACAGCTTATCGCTGACTAATCCTTTCAATCCATAAGCATGTAATGCGTAGAATTGTGGTGCTTCTGACACAAAACGTAGAAAAAGGAACTAGGGGATAGGCCATATTGGACTTAATTCTAACTAACATATATGGAACATTATAAGGTGTTGAAGCTACAGGAATCTTGGGAGGAGAGTGATTATGCAATACAAGCACAAACAATAGAACAAAGTCAAACTAGAGTCTTGGGCTTTAAGAGAGCTAATTTCAATAATCTTAGAGAGCTTGGGAAGGATTCCATGGATGAGAATTCTCAAGGTGAAAACAACCCAAGAAGCTTGGAAAACTTTGAAAAGTGAGATTATAAAAGTACAGTCTAGCACAATACCAACAAAGAAGAAAAATAACAGCATGGCTGCATAAAGAACAAGTATAAAAAGTGGAAAGAGGGGCACATAACTAAGGCAGAATATCAGCAAATAGCCCGAGCCTGCAATGATCAATGATATGGATGAACTCATCAAATTTGCAGATGACACAACCTGGCAGGAATAGCCAACATTCCAGAAGATAGGCTTAAGATACAGAAGGATACAGACTTGAACATTGGGCTCTATCTAACAAAATGAAATTCAATGGTGAAAAAAGTAAGGTTCTACATTTAGGCAAGAAAAACAAATGCACAGATACAGTACAGGTAGTACCTTGCTCAATAGTAGTAACTGTGAGAGGGATCTCAGAGTCCTAGTGGACAATCACTTAAATATGATCTAGCAGTGTGCTGCAGCTGCCAAAAAAGCCAACACAGTTTTAAGCTGCATTAACAGAGGGATAGAATCAAGATCACGTGACCACTTTATAATGCCTTGGTAAGGCCACACTTGGAGTACTGCATCCAGTTTTGCTCACCACAATGTAAAACAGATGTTGAGACTCTAGAAAAAGTGCAGAGAAGAGCAACAAAGATGATTAGGGAACTGGAGGATAAAACATATAAAGAACAATTGCTGGAATTGGGTATGTCTAGTTTAATGAAGAGAAGGACCAGGGGTGACATGGCATGAGTCCGGATTACCTACGGCAGCACCTGCTGCCGGCATCAACTTCCCTCCGTCCAGTGCGCTCCCACAGAGAGGGCCTCCTCAGGGTGCCTCCGATGAGAGAATGTCGATTGGTGGCCCCCAGGGGGAGGGCGTTCTCTGTGGGAGCGCCAGACCTATGGAACCGCTTGCCAGTTGAGCTCAGGATGGCCCCCGACCTTCACTCCTTCCGGCGTGATTTAAAAACTTATTTATTTGAACAATCTGGCCTGGTCTGATGGGTTTGGGGTTGGACTTAGTTTTAACACAGTTTTATTATTGTATTATATTGGGCATAATTATTATTATTTTTTTTATTGAAAAGTTTTAACATACAATTTATCTTTAACAATCCCCCCTCCCCCTCCCTTCTCCCTCCCCCCCTACCTCTCCCCCCTCCCCCCATCCCCCCCGACTTCCCAGAGCTAAATACAAGGTATATATAAAAAAAACAATCATAAACAACCATATACTAACAACCATAAACTCTAGAATCCATCACTCTCTAGCTTATATAGGATAAGACAAACCTTAGTAATATTAAATATATATAGAAAAACTAAAATAGAAAAAGAAAAAAAGAAAGAAGACTTATTCAAATGCTACATGAAACTTCTTAACCCTATACTTGTTCTGGATAAACTCAATCCATTTTCTCCATTCCATAATATAACGTTCTTGCGAGTGATCTTTCAAATAAGCTGAAATCTTCGCCATCTCTGCCAGGTCGGAGACCTTTAAAGTCCACTCTTCTATGGTCGGCAGTTCCTCTTTCTTCCAATACTGACCTATCAAGAGTCTTGCTGCCGTAATTAAATTTAACATCAACTTAGTGTCCACAACCGTAGCATCCGTAATTATTCCCAACAAGAAGAGTTGCGGACAAAACTTTATCCTTTGCTTAAAAATCTTCTGCATATTCCACCAAATTTTTATCCAAAAAACCTTGATCTTTTTACAAGTCCACCATACATGAAAATATGTTGCATCTTCATCTCCACATCTCCAGCATTTTGGCTGATAATTCGGATACATACTTGCAAGCTTTTTAGGATCTAAATGCCATCTATAAAACATTTTATAAAAGTTCTCTCTTAAGTTTTGAGCTTGTGTAAATTTTACGTTCCTCACCCAAATCTTTTCCCACGTGTCCATTGTGATAACTTCCTGGATGTTTTGGGCCCATTTTATCATACAATCCTTAACAAGTTCTGTTTCTGAATCAATCTCTATCAACGCAAGATATATCCGTTTAATATGTGCTGGTCCCTGATTTCTAATTTGCTTTATCAGATTTTCATCAGTCATTGTAAAACCATTTTTCTGGTCTTCTTTCCACCTGGCCCGTAACTGAGTATATTGAAACCAATTTTGAACAATCTTCTCGTCTCGCAAGAGACTATATGGCTTCAGACACCACTCATTTCTTTCCAAGCTTAGGATCTCCTTGTACGTAGTCATATCATGTTTGAAACCAGCATGTATATTTTCTATTGCGTGTTTTGGAATTGCCCACAATGGTATCTTACAATCTAACTTATGTCTGTACTTCTTCCAAACTCTCAGCAATGCCTGTCTTAAAATATGCACTCTAAAGACATTATCTACCTTCTTATCATACAACAAATATGCATGCCAGCCAAACAGCAAGTCATGGCCCTCAACATTTAATAATCTCTCTTGTGTCAAATTAATCCAATCACTTATACCTGCTAACGCAGCAGCTTCATAATATAATTTAAGATTAGGCATTTTAAGACCACCTCTTTCACGAGTATCCTGCATAATCTTAAGTTTAACTCGTGGCCTTTTCCCTGCCCAAACAAATTTATTGATACCTCTCTGCCATTCCTCCAAATTAGAATCTTTCTTAAGAACCGGTATCATTTGAAATAAAAATAAAAATTTAGGCAGGACATTCATTTTTACTGCTGCAATTCGCCCCAACAAAGACAATTGCAGTTTTTCCCAACTCTCCATTTCTTTTTGGATTTTTCCCCATAATTTTTCATAGTTATTTTTATATAATTTTGTATTAGAGGGCGACAAAAACACCCCCAAATATTTAACCCTTTTAACAATCTCAAATCCAGTTAACCCTTCTAAAAGGGCCTTTTGCGATGCTGTCATGTTTTTAGCCAAAATTTTAGTTTTCTGTACATTAACTTTAAATCCAGAAACCTTCCCATATTGCATTATTATCTCCATCAGGTCCACAACAGAGCTCTCCGGCTGGGTCACTGTAACAACCAGATCATCTGCGAACGCTCTCAATCTATAATCCTGATCTCTGATCTGTATACCCTTAATTCTTTCCGAATTTCGTATTTTTACCAATAATATCTCCAATGTTAACACAAATAACAAGGGCGATAACGGACACCCTTGCCTTGTGCCCTTCTCAATATTACATACTTCTGTCAGACTATTGTTAACTATTATTCGGGCTGTTTGTTTTTGATATAATGCCCTGATTGGTTGCAGAAATTTATCCCCAAAATTCATTTTGTCTAAAACTTTCATCAAAAATTGCCAATTCAATTGATCAAAAGCTTTTTCAGCATCTAAAAAAATTAGCGCCGCAGAGATCTGGTTGTTCCTTTCCAAAAATTCCAACACATCTACTATATGCCTCACGTTATTTTTCATTTGCCTACCACTAATAAACCCAGTTTGATCCCCATGAATCACCCGTTGCAGAACCCTCATCAATCTATTAGCCAACACCTTAGCAAATATCTTATAGTCTGTATTTAATAGTGATATCGGTCTATAGTTTTTTACTTGAGTAGCATCTTGGTCTTCCTTCGGAATCAAAGAGATAAAGGCAGTTCTCCAAGATGGAGGCACCTTTCCCCCTCGCTGGATTGTCTGGAACAGTTCCTTTAACGGTTTAACCATCTCTAATTGTACATTTTTGTAGTAGGCCGCCGTCAAACCATCTGTACCTGGCGCTTTGTCTACCTTCAATTCCTTAATTACTGTAAGTATTTCTTCTTCTGTAATCAATTGATTAATCTCCTCTTTTTGTACTTGTGTAAGCACCGGGATGCTAGCATTCTCCAAATATTCATCAATGTCTTTTTCATTAATCTTCTCCTTAGCATATAATTTAGAATAAAAATCCACAAAGGCTTTCTTAATAAAATCCTGTTGAAACACCATTTTTCCCTTATGTTCAATTTTGTCTATGTTAGAAGCCCTCTGCTTTTTCCTTAGTCTATAAGCTAGCCATCTACCTGGCTTATTAGCATTGCAAAAAGTATTATGCCTGGCAAACCTCAAATTGGTTGCCACTTGATCAGCCATTAATTTATCAAATTGTCCTCTCAATAGCTTAATAGCCTCCTTAGTCTTCACATCCAATGGATTCAAAATCAAAGCATTCTCTTTTTCCTTAATTTCATTCTCCAATTCTTTCCTTCTAGCTTCCAAAGTACGTCTATATTTATTGTTCATATATATCAACACTCCTCTCATATAGGCCTTGCTAGCATCCCAGACCATATCCATAGAAGTATCCTTATTCATATTAATTTCAAAAAAATCCTTCATTCGCTGTTTACACTCTTCCACATTTTCCTTGTTTCTAAACAAATTCTCATTTACGCGCCACGAGCGCCTATCTCTGTTATCCTTATTAATCTCTAACCATACTGGGCTATGGTCAGATAATTATTTAATTATTTCTAACTTCTTTTTTAACTTTTGTATTTATATTTTGATATTTATTGCCCTGTACACCACCCTGAGTCCTTCGGGAGAAGGGCGGTATAAAAATTAAATAAATAAAATAAAAAATAAATAAATAGTACTGTTCCAATATCTCAGTGGATTTCACAAAGAAGAGGAAGTTAAGCTATTCTCCAAAGCACTTGAAGGCAGGACAAGAAGCAATGGATGGAAACTAATTAAGAAGAGAAGCAACCTAGAATGAAGGAGAAATTTCCTGACAGTTAAAACAATCAGTGGAACAACCTGCCTCCAGAAGTGGTGAATGCTCCAACACTGGAAGTTTTTAAGAAGAGACTGGACAACCATGAAATGTTCCTTCCAATTCTGTTATTGTGTTATTCTGAATAATCAAACATTGTTCCTCATCAATATCTTCACTAGATAGGAATTATAGCTCAGAAACATCTGTAGGGCAATTTTTTCCCCAGTGTCTGATATATGAACCACGGGCCAAACTTATTATTAGGTAAAAAAGGTAAAGGTAAAGTTTCCCCTGCACATGCGTGCTAGTCGTTCCCAACTTTAGGGGCCGGTGCTCATCTCCGTTTCAAAGCCGAAGAGCCAGCACTTGTCCGAGGACGTCTTCCGTGGTCATGTGGCTGGCATGACTAGACGCCAAAGGCGCATGGAACGCTGTTACCTTCCCACCATACTGGTCCCTATTTTTCTACTTGCATTTTTACGTGCTTTCGAACTGCTAGGTTGGCAGAAGCTGGGACGAGTAACAGGCGTTCACTGTGTTACATGGCACTCGGGATTCGACCCGCCAAACTGCCGACCATCTGATTGACAAGCTCAGCATCCTAACCCGCTGAGCCACCGCGTCCCTTTCTATTATTAGGTAGGCTGAAGTAATCTGCCTCATTTGGCAAATTGGAGCACCCTTGGCTGGGGCTGATGGAGATAGTAACTCTTCACATGTGGAAGCTACCAAATTGAGAATGGCTGAATTGGACCAAATTTTACTCCGAGTCTAAATATGTGACATTCAATTCTCTTATACCAAATCAGGTCTGATGACAAATGTGACCCCTTTTCATCATATTGTTTTTTAATAGGCTCCTCTTAAGCTGAATGTAATCCTCCGCAATTCATTGCCCTTTTAGCATAGGAAGAGCTAAAGGTTTTCCTACCAATGCCTTATCCAGCCTGAAAACCTTTTATTTTACCAAAATGTTAATTTAAATTGTGGTTGGATTATTATTCCATTCTTATATATTGATTATTATTGTATTTTTAAAATTAGGATTTTTGCTAGAGATTTCTCTTTAGTGGCAGCCCTGACAGGAAGAGAGGCAAAAAAGGTTTGGTTGTTAATTCAGGTCATCTTTTCTATTTTATCAAGTCAAATTAGTCCTCGACTTATAACAGTTTGCTTAATGACAGTTCAAAGATAGAACAGCACTGAAAAAAACTGACTTATGACCATTTTTCACACTTACAACCATTGCAGGATCCCCATGGCCATGTCATCAGAATTCGAATGCTTGGCAAACTGGTTCCTACTAACAACTGTGCAAGTGTCCCAGAATCATGTGATCAGCTTTTGCGACCTTCTGATAAGCAAAGTCAATGGGGAAGCCAGATTCACTTAACAACCACGTTACTATCTTAACAACTGCAATCATTCACTTAACAACTGCGGCAAAAAAATTGAAAACTGGGGAAAAACTCACTTAACAAATGTCTCGGTTAGCAACATAAATTTTGGGCTCTATTGTGGTCTTAAGCTGAGGACTACCTCTACTAGTTTTTTTTTCCATGTGTATGACTCTTTTTAACCCACTGCTGATCTTACAATAAAACCCAGGATGCATAACAAATATTCAAGGCACATATTCCAGTCCCATACCCACAAGGGCTTGAAGGCAGGATTATATATATAAACCTGTCTTGGTGTCAGCAGCAGCCATAAAAAAAATCAGACAATTAAATATAGCCTAAGAGGTAATTAAAACTACTTACAATATATGGGGGAAATTTGTCAGCAATTTAATAAGATAATAGACTCAAGGAGCACTGTTTATCTGAGAATAAAAAAGGATGTGCCTTGCATCGTCTGCCCCCAAAAGAATGCTTCCTCAGTGGTTAATGAAATCAAACGCTGGGCTCACTTCAAAGTCTGTTAGCAGAGAGCACTGCAATGAGCCAATTGTCCAATTAGGGGCAGTTCTTGATGGCAAATCAAACCCTGGTTTGGACATTTTCCAGAAAGGAAATGTTCTAGCTCTCTCATTCTCTCCTCAGTTTTGTTGCACCACATGTGTGCAGTCTTTCAAGTGTGTTGACAAACTCTGTCGTGGCTGATCCCAGCTAGCCAAATCTATTGTTTCAAGCCAGCTTGAAAAGACTTGAAAGAAAATCTGCAGAGCAAGTGCTTTAGTTCATTCTCAAGCACGGTTAGATTTTGGCTGAGTCGAATAGATTCATCTTATTACGTTTTGGTAAACAAGGTGCATATTCATTTGACTTCAGATGTTCTAATTTTGTACCTCTTCCTTAACTTTGCATTTAATCCAATTTTCCACTGGGCAATTGATACAGTCCCAAAATAGTGTAATGTTTTAAAAAGTCATGCATACTTCTAATGTTGAACTATTTCTAATGGCCAAATTAGATATAGCAGCAGTAAACATTGTGTCAGAATCAGCTTTACTCCTAATCTCTACAAATGCCTTTAGTGAAGTTGTTGATGAATGAAAAAGCATGTTGTTGTTAGTTGCGAAGTCGTGTCCGACCCATCGCTACCCTATGGACAATGTTCCTCCAGGCCTTCCTGTCCTCTACCATCTTCTGGAGTCCATTTAAGCTCACACCTACTGCTTCAGTGACTCCATCCAGCCACCTCATTCTCTGTTGTCCCCTTCTTCTATTGCCCTCAACCTTCCCAGCATTAGGCTCTTCTCCAGTGAGTCCTTCCTTCTCATTAGGTGGCCAAAGTATTTGAGTTTTAGCTTCAGGATCTGGCCTTCTAAAGAGCAGTCAGGGTTGATCTCTTCTAGGACTGACCGGTTTGATTGCCTTGCAGTCCAAGGGACTCGCAGGAGTCTTCTCCAGCACCAGAGTTCAAAAGCATCAATTCTTTGGCGCTCAGCCTTTCTTATGGTCCAGCTTTCACTGCCATACATTGCAACTTGGAAAACCATAGCCTTGACTATACGCACTTTTGTTGACAGGGTGATGATGTCTCTGCTTTTTAGTGTGCTGTCTAGATTTGCCATGGCTTAGGAGCAAGCGTCTTTTAATTTCTTGGCTACAGTCCCCATCTGCAGTGATCTTGGAGCCCAGGAAAATAAAATCTGTCACTACCTCCATTTCTTCCCCATCTATTTGCCAGGAATTGAGAGGGCCAGATGCCATGATCTTGGTTTTCTTAATGTTTAGTTTCAACCCAACTTTTGCACTCTCCTTCTTCACTCGCAACAAGAGACTCTTCAGTTCCTCTTCACTTTCTGCCATTAATGAAACCCTATGGACAGTACCAAAAGGCAAAATGAAAAAGCATATCAGAATGTAAATATTATCGACATGCAATATTTAGGTTGCATTTATCCTAAGTTGTTCTTGGATTGTTTTTGTTCTTTGGTTTTTGCCTTTTGTCCTTCTCTCTCTCTCTCCCTTTGTACATACCCATCTGATTTTTAGAGTTGGAAGAGCTTATGGTGATTTAATATATTATGTGACCCCATTTGTAGTGAGTTAATCAAGTGTATTAAGCCATATGTGAACTGAGCCAGTGAATAACTTCAGGGCTATGTGATTGCTTGATCCTGTCTTTCTCCTTCAATATATCACTGAGTTAAAAATAAAAGCCTTTGTCATCTAATAGTTGCCACCAATATCTCAGGAAAGAAAAAAAACATACTTCAGTTAATATTTTCCATATTCCATTTATATTTTCCAAATATTCCATGCTATTATCATATAACGTATGCAGGAGAACTGACAAGTGATAATTCCTTTTGAGAAAACAAAGATGCAAAATCTGATTCTGTAGGATTTTTTCTTATTCTTCTCAATTCTCCAATAGTTGATTAAAATAAGTAGGCTTTATTATTTTTACATGATTTTGCTGTTCTCTCCCCATGAGTGCAAATTCTTTGAAACCAAAATGAAAAATTCTTGTAATAGAATTCTTGTAATAGAGAATTTATTACCAAAATGTTTTAGGAAGCATTTCAGGTTCTCTGATTAACTCTAATTTATAAAAGACAGGTAAAGGTCTTTGCTAAGGCAGCCAAACTAAAATTCACATCATAATGGGGGATGCCAGTGCTGCAAACGTTGACATGTTTTGCACTGACAATATAAGAGACAGCCTGTTACTTTAATTGCTTCATTTGGGGGGGGGGGGGAGGAAATCTACTCGTATGTTGTGAGAAGATTGGAAAAGCCTGCATACAGAATGGGAAGTGAAACCTCATATGTAAAACTAATTGGATAATGTGATTTATGACATGTAGATAAGGACAGGGATTGTGTGTGTGTTATGATGGGTTTGGGGTGAGGAGATTTCAGATTCTGGCATCCCTCCATGAGTGCCGATGCTTGCATTTTGTTTGAAACTGTGTCTTTTATTGGAACCATGACAGGGGACAGATTTCCACATAATTGCTTATCTGAATGGTAAATTTACTGTTGTTTTTATATTTGTTTTTATATTTTTATATTTGTTCCTATTTAAATTTAGAATTTAAACTTCATGTGCTCTTTTGTTCTCCATTTTTTTAATTTTATCCTGCTTTGGAATTTCTTTTACTGAAAAGTAATATATTTTCAAACAATTATATAAATTATATCTATTCAGTATGAGTTCTGTTTTTTAAAAGACTGTTTACAAACTGTGTAAGAAAAAGTGCACACAATCAGCATTTGCCTTACAGACAGAAGTTTCAAATCCAAAGCATGAAGTGTGTTTTTATAGTTGTGATATTCATGCCGCTTAGCTCGTATTTACAAAAACACGCTCAACTTATGCTTTTGTTTGCTATAGGGATATTAAAACATTTCATTTTTTAATGTTTATTTTCATTTCATTTAGAAGGGTGGTAGGTAATACTCAGCATAGACAACCTCCAACTATTTATATAATTGTAAAATGAAAAATAAGGATGCAAGAGATTGTTTTAAGTTTTTATTGTTCTCAGTTTTGAAATACTCACAATGTTCTATAGAACACAGCATTCAAAACACTCTCACATACCCCATTTCTTTCTTTCCTAGTGACTTATTCCTGGTATTAAAACGAGCAGTGGTGTATACGCTGAAAGACTACTTGTGTGGGCAGAGTTTGAGGTCCAGACCGATCACAAACCATTGGTGTATCTCCTCACAAAAACAAGTTCAACAACATAAAGCATTGGTGATTACCTGTCCTGTCTGGATTCCATTTCAACCTAACCATTGATTTGAAAGAGGGATAAAAGAGGCCATTTATGTTAAGATTGAGCAGCCCTCTCTTAACAGAGGGGGAGGGATAAGACACCACCTATCTCCTGCCTACAATGCAGTTCTTTCAGCAGTTCCAAGAAGATTCCAACCCCATTTGCACTCTGATGCAAGTGACCCCTGAGGGCAGATAAAGCCCCTAGTGGTCTCAAGAGCTCTCAGGCAGAGTGCTAAGACCACATGACTGCAACAAATATGATTCCTCCAACCCACCTTCCCATTCTGTCAGAACTATAGCCCGCACCATCCTGTCAGAACCGATGAAGCTTCTTCAATGAAAAGCAAAACTTCTTCTTCAAAGAAAAAACAGTCCAGTTGCCTTTTGAAAAAGTACCTTTGAGGCAACTATGACCTAAATGACTGAGAATCTCCACAGACATATCTTCACAAAGAAACAAGTTAAGAAAATAGACAACACATAGAAACATTTTGTAATACTGTTCTAATTGTTGCTTTAGGTAAAGTCTTGGACTGAGATTGTTATATCAATGCAGCAATTTCCCAGTGTAAATGAAAAATTCAGCAAAGTTACATTTAAATCCATGAAAGCTGGACTTAAAACAGCCCCAAAAGTTCTATCACAAACACAAATAGTTTAAATTAACTAAGGTCTGTAACTTTATGGAATCCTATCAATATGTTTTTATGTATTTTCTCCTTGAAGGATTATCATGAGCTGCATAAATGCATCCATTGTCTTTTAATCCCTTGAGATATTAAGGCATTGAGATGTTGGGTGAAAATAGTTATAAAAATTGGGTTCTTTTACTCACACTTTTTTCAGTTATCATATTAGAAATACTATTCTCTTTACAGATGACAATATTGAGCCAAATAGCATAATTCCCCATGAAAGGAAAGAAAGTTTAAGGAACAGAGAATGTTGATTATCTGTCATCCACAAGGCCGTTGTATAACTGTGAGAAGAGCTGTGTTGTTTTCATAAGAAAAGAATCATGGGAAAATAACTGCAATGCCTAGTTCAAAGGACTAGCTTTTACAGCAACAGGGCCAGCAGGCACTGTCATTTATCTTTCCAGTCATTCCTCTGCCTCTTCAGCTGAATGTCTCAACAGGACTTAGAGGTTTTTTTAAAAAGTTCATAATTGTATCCTGAGGATATTCAGATAAACCCTCAGGAACATGCACTTTAATTCCAAAATCATTAATACCATTATAGTTATAGTGCATGAACTTCACCCCAGTTTGATTCAGCCTTGGTGAACCTCTTTGTAAGAGATAACCAGGCTGAGCCTGAGGGAGGGGTCAAATGCATCATCAGTCATGAGTTCCTCCACGCCCACAAGAGATCTAAGTCCAGTCCACCTTGAATTCCTTCTACTCTTATCTCCTGCTAATTTCCCTTGGCCAGTAATAGTTCAGATTCTTGTAGAGAGCCCAAGCTTACAATACATCTTTATACCCATTGGTCTGGATCTCCTGGCGCTTGGCACTTTTCCTCATAGCTCATGTTAACCCATGCTAAACTGCATTTTTTCTTTATTCACATCCCTTAACTTTTCCAGTTAGAATGATGAGGTGCAAAACTTATTCTTATTTCCACCAATAACATAACTGCTACTACCCATCTGATTGATTCAACAGCTATTGCTGCTTTGAGTGAATAATATCTCTTATTTCTTTCCAGGCAGAGTTTGGCATAAATGGCCTTTTAAATTTCTCCATACAATTTGAGCAGACAAATTGAGTGGAAGCTTTCTCTGAAATTCTTTAGAGGAAAAAGTTTTTTTTCCCCCAACAGTTTCTCAAGGACAGAATTCCTGCTTAGAAGTGACAGCAGAAATACTGCTGGAAAAGCCCCAAAGAAGAATTCCCTCCTGAAATCTTCTATAAGACTTATGGATGCATGACCAGCCAAGAATATGGCAGGCCACTGAAAGTAGGACCATGGAAGTCATGCACAATCCTTGGTCACATAATTAAATAAATGTAAGAACCATTGATGGTTCTCTAAGACTCTCTCCCCCATCTCAGCTCAAATTATCTTGCAAATGAAAAGAATTAATTCTCACATAAGTTCCCTGGAGCTTTAGAGTAGGTATCTCTCCAAACCCATAAGCACAATACTGTACTGTTCTTCATAGTTTTATCCTTTTTATTCTTTGTAGTTTGTATTAGTTTATGTTTGTATTACTGTATAATTTAAACAAAGGTATTGTATAAAAAAGACCAAGGCCATCATCACCATCTGTACCTTCTTGACAAATATGTTCTAAATTGCCCACTGCCAATATACATTCTCAAAACGGTGTGACTCAGCACATCACAGTTTGACTAGGAATGTGCAGTGTTTGGGATCCAAAGTTGAAAATGTGCTTGAGAGTGGGTGTGGGCTGTCATGCCACACCTACCATCTTTCAAGAAGCTGAATGTTCCTTGGCATCACAGGATAGCCATGCAATTCCAGGAAAATACATATTTCAGCTGAGGAGGCATCAGCAAGGAGTGACTTGATTGCTTACAGCATGTATGGACATATATCTGAAGACATATTAAAAGCCTTCTTAACTCAGACATATATTTTTTGCAATTCCACAGCCACTATGTGAATCCAAGAAAAAAATAAAGCTTCTTTAAGGATATGCTGACAGGTGAGTGCCCATCCCCACACTTTGGCTTTATGTAAAAAGTGGTACAGTTGTCTGATTAGGAATATTCTAGCTATCCTGAGACATGAATATGTTGCTAAGTGCTTAGAGGGTGGAAAGGCAAATCCAAGTAAGTACAGCTGTGGCCAGCTGGTTGCAAAAAGAAATCCTGCATGGAGATCGGAAAGAGGGGATTCTTATTTTTCATGGTAGAAGGCTTCTTATAGTACTAGAACTTATTCACAGCATTCAAGCAACCCATTCACATGACAATAGACCCACGTCTTTCTTCGCAAAATTATGCAGAATTTTCCCATCAATGTGCTCTTCCTTGTCCTTTTATCATGATGTTTCCTTTTTGTGGTGGGAAAAAAAAACAGCCACAAGCTAGTATCTGGAGACAGAATGGGACAACTCGCTGCAGCCAACTCATCCCAGTTAACTCACACTGGCCATCTTGCCCTGGCTGACTCACTCTCAGTGACTTGCCATAGGACAACTTGCTACAGCCAACTTGCCATGGGACAATTCAACAAAGGATACCTGAAGAGAGGGACAAGTGGAATTGCAGCTCACCCCAGCCTAAGCTGAGAAGTTTCAAACCTAACACAAGACAAGGCCTGCTACAATTCACTTGTCCCTCCCTTGAGATATCCTGTATTGAATGGTCCTGTGACAAGTTGGCTGGAGTGAGTTGACTGCAGTGAGTTGTTCTAGACCTAGACCCATCTGGACAAGTGACTGAAAAGATTAGGAAATTGTGGCAAGGCATGATGGGACTCTAGTTGCAGGAGGCAACTATAATGGGGAAATGCCTTTCCTAGACTGAAGAAAACCCAGCAACTCTGTCTTTGTAATGCTTCCACTGCAGTCCAATTCTTGTCTATAGTATAGGCTCAGCTTTCAAAGTCCAACTGATAACTCCAGAAGGTGACAAGGAGGTGTTCAGAAAATGGCAAACACCTCTATAGAAAATGCTTAACCTGGAAATTAATGAAGAATCCTGATGCCAGAGCAGCCCATTGGTAGCCCTAAATTTACCTACAATTTGTTTTAATGCCCAATTTACCACCCCTTCCATTTCCTAGGTTTGCATTCCTTCATTTTCTAGCAAAGGCAATTCTAATTACTATTGTGATCTCTCTGTTCTTTGTCATTTATAAGCATAATCCAAACTAAAGTTTTACAGTATGTTGTCACACTTTATCACCATAATGATAAATGTGATAAAATCACAACAATTATTGCCATTTAAGCCAGGCTATCGTTAATGGTTTGCGACAGGTAAAAATTCCAGAGGATCCATAAGCAGAAAAACATATTTATTTATTCAAGAGAGCTGAAATATTATCTTCTATCCTTTTTCTATGAAATGAAAATGGCAAATTCATTAGAATTATTTTGCAGTGGTGGATAACAAACTCCAATATTTGTGATAGATAAATATTACTGACAAATTTCATGCCATTAAATAGTATAGGCTTGGAGTAGATGTGACAATGTCAGTGTTATCATGTTTATCAAGATGTCATTTTTATTTTAGGATGGCAGCAGAACATTGTGGCCAGATATATACAAAAAAACTGAATAAGATTTAGAGGGATGTTTGCATTTGGTGCTTGACAGCAAGAACCCTTTTTGGCTTAAAAAATGTCAAAATATATGTTACCTGACCAGAGTAATCCTGTGGCAGCTTTCTCTCAAAAACTAAATATGCCAAACTTGTTTATGCAGAAGTAAGTTTGATGGTCTTCGGTCAAGCCAGTTTTCCTTTTTTCCTTCATACTTGATTATGCAGCTGCAGTAAGAGCAGACAGTGAATTTATAAAAGTCAATCACTAATGCAGGGTGAAAATCTGCTCCCAATTTCTTTTTAAACATATTTTTTTATTAAGAATGTTGATTCCTATAGTTGAAAACTAATACAAACTAAAATTAGAAAAAGAGAATGTAATAAACAAAGACAAGAAATATATTAAAAAGTGACTTCCAATCTTCATCAAAAGTATAAATATAGTATATTTAGTAACTGTTCACTCCCTATTAGATTATAAATATATATTTCTTCATCCTATATCAGGATGAAGAGACATCTATAGATAAGAGATATCACATATTTAGACTGTAAGATGCCATTGTGGGCAATTCCAAAACACGCAATAGAAAACATAAATGTTGGTTTCAAACATGACGTGACTACGTATAAGGAGATTTTAAGTCTGGAAAGAAATGTCTGGTGTTTGAAGTCGTATAACCTCTTGCGAGATGAGAAGATTGTTCAAACTTGGTTTCAATATACTCAGTTACGGGCCAGGTGGAAAGAAAATCAGAAAACTGGTTTTACAATGACTGATGAAAATTTGATAAAGCAAATTAGAAATCAGGGTCCAGCACATATCAAACGGATATATCTTGCATTGATTGAAATTGACTCAGAAACAGAACTTGTTAAAGATTGTATGATAAAATGGGCCTAGAACATCCAAGAAGTTATTACAATGGACACGTGGGAAAAGATCTGGGTGAGGAATGTAAAATTTACACAAGCTCAAAATTTAAGAGAGAACTTTTATAAAATGTTTTATAGATGGCATTTAGATCCTAAAAAGCTTGCAAGTATGTATCCGAATTATCAGCCAAAATGCTGGAGGTGTGGTGGCGAAGATGCAACATATTTTCACATTTGGTGGACTTGTAAAAAGGTCAAGGCTTTTTGGATAAAAATTTAGTGGAATATGCAGAAGATTTTCAAGCAAAGGATAAAGTTTTGTCCGCAACTCTTTTTGTTGGGTATAATTACAGATGCTACGGTTGTGGACACTAAGTTGATGTTGAATCTAATTACAGCAGCAAGACTTTTAATAGGTCAATATTGGAAGAAGGAGGAATTGCCGACCATAGAAGAATGGACTTTTTTTTTTTTATTGAAAAGTTTTACAATACAGTTTTCCATTAAAAACCCCCATCCCCCTCCACCCTCCCCTCCCTACCTCTTGATAGGTCAGTATTGGAAGAAAGAGGAACTGCCGACCATAGAAGAATGGACTTTAAAGGTTTCTGACCTGGCAGAAATGGCAAAGATCTCGGCTTATTTGAAAGATCATTCGCAAGAACGTTATATTATGGAGTGGAAAAAATGGATTTAATATATCCAGAACAAATATGGGACTAAAAAGTTTCATTTAGCATTTGAATAAATCTTCCTTTCTATTTTCTTTTTTTTTCTTTTCTTTTCTATATGAAATGTTAGTATTGCTTGTAGTTATCTTATTTGAGCTAGAGAGTGATAGATTTAAGAATTTATTGTTGGTAGCATATGGATGCTTATGATTGTTCTTTGTTTTTATACCCTGTACTTAGCTCTGGGAAGTCGGGGGGGAGTGGGGAAAGGGGGGGAGGGGTAGGGAGGGATAGGTAGGGGAGGGGCAGGGGGGATTGTTAAAGATAAAATGTATTTTAAAACTTTTCAATAAAAAAAAAGAGATATCACATATTGATATCTCTTATCAGGCCCAAGGAACCTGACACAAGGGTTACTTCTGGGTGATTTCTTTATTATTGCTTGCCTATAGACAACATCTTGCCAGACTAAAGCACTTATCTGTATAACTATTAAATTATACTCTACAAAGTATCTGTGGAAGAGAATAGCTATTGCTCAGGATTGAACTGTGAGGTCCTTGATATTCTTTGAGCTTGGTTGTTGTTCTTCAAACTGGTAACATCATCAGTATATTCTAGTGGCTTGCCCTATCAATGTTGATCGGAGTGGTCTTGATGTTCCTTGATTAGGCTGTTTTTTACTGTTAACTTATTTGTCTGAGTTGGTAGTTCCTTGATTGAGGTATTGTTTACTTCCTGATTGTTGGTCCAGTGTTAATATTAGAGATAAGCTGTGCTCATCTGGGTGTTGATTGCTGGTGAGGAAGTGTTTTTGTCTTTTTGTTTCCTTTTGGGTTTTTTGATTGTCTCTTTTGAATGCTATGTACCGTATTTTCTGGTGTATAAGACGACTGGGCGTATAAGACAACCCCCGACTTTTGAGAAGATTTTCAAGATTTTTCATCTTATACGCCAGAAAATACTTACATGCCAGTTGCCAAGTGTCCGACACAAGCCCGATTCAGCCCCGTCTGATGCAGATGGTGCAAAGCCGCCCTTCTGAAGTCCAAAGCTTTTCCTTCCACCCACCCTTTGGAATACATGCAAGAGCTGCGTTCACATGACACACTCTTCCAGGCCAGACTCTGCAAACTGCACACCAGAAGCCGCAACCACCACGGGAACTCCGAGTCCCCGCCTTTCGGCAGCCTGCATGGCCAAGCGCAATCCGGCTTTGAGAGCACATTTGCAGACGAAGCAGCCGCCGC
Organism: Vipera ursinii; assembly: GCF_947247035.1. Classification (NCBI taxonomy): domain Eukaryota; kingdom Metazoa; phylum Chordata; class Lepidosauria; order Squamata; family Viperidae; genus Vipera; species Vipera ursinii. The sequence continues at coordinate 52,269,240 of NC_139521.1, read as the reverse complement.
GACTGGAGCCAAGGCCCGCCCAGGAGGCGGTCGGCCAGGCGGACCCGGAAGACGTGCTGGAGAGCCGGGCTTGGGGCGGCCATGCCAAGGCCGGCTGGCGAGGGCCGCTGCGTGGTCTGCGGGCAAGAGGGGTGCCAGGCCGCCAAGTACCGCTGTCCAGACTGCCGGGAGAGATAGCAGGTAGCAGGGCGCGCTCTGCTTATGCTCAGATGCCGCTTGGGCGAGGGGGAGGGGTTTCCTGCCTCTCCCGGGGTCTGGCATTTGCAAGGGGGAGGGGAAGGGGCTTAGAGGCTCTTGGGGGTGGGAAGGGAGAGTCACGTTGGAGGGGGGACTGGACTAAGGAGTCTTGAAGTTGCTTTGCAAGAACAGGGGTGCTCGATTGATTTATGTACTATTTTCCATCGTATAAGACGACTGGGCGCATAAGACAATCCCCCAACTTTTGAGAAGATTTTCATGGGTTAAAAAGTCATCTTATATGCTGGAAAATATGGTAGATATTGTTTATCTCTATTTCAAAGATGGCTTCTCTGATCTCTTGTTCTTCACAGCAGTTGTTGTCTTCACTAGTTCACATATATATATTCAATCAGCTATGACTCACACTGGAAGCCATAGGATCTGATTTCTCTTCTCTTCTTCATAATCACATCTCACAGATTTCTTCAAGGCTTTAACAAGTCTCTTTTGTAGATCCAGTAAGAAAACATTTTCCAGGTCATTCTCTTGATTTATCATTTCTATTTCCCTTTTCATTTTTAAAACCTCACCCATTTCTTTGGTATATCCAGTAAACATCCTTCTTCAAAGCATTATCTTGGTCTGTCAGTATTGTAGCCTGTCAGTCACCGGAAGACTCCACAGCCGACTCAGTGGAGGAAGTATAGGAGTGGGCATCGACCCCAGTGTCAGGGCCATCTGAAAGCTCTGATGGGCATGAAGGATTGCAGCTGTCACAGTCAGGGACAGAGGCAGAGCCTGGGCCATCCACCAGCCCCAGATGGAAAGGCTGAGACCTCCATGCCTTGAGGCAAGTTATTCAGGAGAGGAGGATCACATGGGGCCAGTAATTTATGTGCAGGCAGGGCGGAGGCTGAGAAGAGGAGAACAGTAAGAGACTATGTGCCAGTCTTTGGGGTGGAAGAGTTACCGCTGCTAACAGAGCCCCACCCTCAGCTGTGGATAAAAGGCAGGTGCAGAGATGAATAGGTGTGGCAGACAACTATTTGTCTCCCTGCCGGTCAGCCATTTCTATTTGGAATTCCTGACTCTGGTTTGTAAACTTGCCAGAGTTTTCCTCAGATCCTGTGGCGCTGGAAGTCAGAGCGCCTTCTGAGTGTGTGCATGTTGGAAAATAGCCAGCTTGCCTGAAGGACTCTTGCTGCAAGCATGGTGAGAGACTGAAATTAACTCTGGGTTTTGGAAGCCCCTGCAAGGGAAAAGGGACTGAGCTCCATTGTTTGGAGGCAACTAAAGACTTGTAACTGTTTGCTGGGTGAAGCTGCTGGCATTCCTGAATAAAAGGAACGTTGGAGATTTGTTGGTTTGTCTGTTGTGTTTGGGGAGTCGGGTCAGAACAGTCATTTGTAGTTTTGATATTTTGTCTTGTCAGATAAAATTTGTTCCACATCATTCCTTCATTAACATCTTTTGGACTGATAGTGTTGATATTGTAGTTGCTAATTCTGACTCTGCTCTTCAAAGACCTCATTTAATATTTCAGATATTACATTGTTTTGTGTCATTTTGTAAGTCCCACTATTAACTGACATCAAGAACAGAATTACATATTTTTCCCTTCTGCTTAGAATCTTTAGACCCCTTTAGAAATGAATCTATCCAAGAATCTATTTACTTTTATGTTTTTTTAGTTAATTCTAAAATCTTACAGTAAAAGTCATTGTTCAAAATTTATCTGGACTCTTAATCTGTTTACAACTTTTTAGAACTAAATCCCTATCCTGCAGTTTGCTTGTGAGGAGCAATGGTCCAGGACACATGTGGGTTATCTCCCATCTTCTTCCTATCCAGACAGGTTCCTTAGTGTTTGCTGAAGTTGTTTGTTTACCATACCTCCCTCGGAAGTAAAAATCTGATTCTAATATTTTTGGTCTGCAAAATACCTCAGAAAACTTGGCAATTTTGTTCTTCGTGTTTTTTCTAAGTGATTTTCTAACACAGCAAAATTGTCCTTAAATAAGACTCACTCTGCACAGGATGTGGGAACTTATAACAGTTCTGTTGGCAGATCACATATTGTCTATACACATCAGGTTGCTCATCTATCTTAAACCAATACTAGCAAGCACTCTACATTTCTCTCACCAACTTGCAATAGAAATAATATTTATTTTATTTATTTATTTTATTACATTTATATACCGCCCTTTCCCGGAGGACTCAGGGCGGTTTACAGGGTAATTAAAAACCAAAATTACAAAAGTTAAAAACCAAGTTTAAAAAAGATTAAATTTATCCCTGTATAAATAAAACCCCAATTAAAATAAATTAATCCTCAGCCTGGGCCAGAGATCTTGAAGAGCCAGGTCTTCAGGCCCCGGCGGAATGAACGGAGGTTGGGGGCAGTCCTCAGCTCCACTGGCAGCTGGTTCCAAAGGGCAGGCGCCCCCACTGAGAAGGCCCTATCCCTGGGTGTTACCCGCCGGCAATCTCTTAGCGGTGGCACCCTGAGAAGACTCTCCCTGTGGGACCGCACTGGACGAAGGGAACTTGATGCCGGCAGCAGGTGTTCCCTCAGATATCCCGGACCCAAGCCATGTAGGGCTTTATAGGTCATCACCAGCATATGAATATATGAGAGAAGAGAATATTCAAAAGATTGGAAGAGGAACATTTTTCATCCTTTTTTCACTTCAGCTCTACAACAACTGTTTCTGTCTGCCAAAAGGTGTTAGTAAGATTTCCTACAGTGCGTAAGAGAAGTAGTAACTGTACTAACTAATACTTCCTTTGTGAATAAGATTTCTTGTAAACATGCCCTTAAATGAAGCCAGCTGGAGAATCTGTTAGCAGAATCTTAAAGAAAATAAACATGGTAATTCTGTAATACATATATGGTGAAATTATAATTGCATTTAAGATACATGTAATGTGATTAGCTGCATTTTAGACATTTAGATATAAATCTCTAAAAGCAAGTTAAACCAATATGCCATAAAACAGCAGTCTCCAACCTTTCCAGCTTGGCGGCCTGGCCTGGCATGGGTGGGCATGTGAGTGGCAGGCACACACAGCTCCATTTGTATGAGCAGCGTTCATTCATTCATTCATTTCATTCATTTATTAAATTTGTATACCGCCCTTCTCCCGAAGGACTCAGGGCGGTGAACAGGGCACATATAAATAGAAAATACAAAAATTAAAAGAGAATTAAATAATCGCCCAGATAAAACAGTAACAGTATAAAAACCTGTTAAAAACCCTAACATCCCCCATCAGGCCAGGCCAGCTTGTTCAAATAAATGGGTCTTCAGACCGCGCCGGAAGGAGCGAAGGTCCGGTGCCGTCCAGAGCTCAACCGGCAGCTGGTTCCATAGAGCCGGAGAGCCCACAGAGAAGGCCCTCCCCCTGGGGGCCACCAGCTGACATTCTCTGACCGGAGGCACCCTGAGGAGGCCCTCTCTGTGGGAACGCACAGGGCGGAGGGAAGTTGACGCCGGCAGCAGGTGATCCCCGAGGTACTCCGGACCCATGCCATGTAGGGACTTAAAGACCATTACCAGAACCTTGAATCTCACCTGGAAGACAACTGGTAACCAATGCAGCTCGCGGAGCAAAGGTGTAACATGGGAGTACCGGGAAACTCCCAAGACAACTCTCGCGGCCGCATTCTGTACCAGTTGGAGCCTCCGAGTGGTCTTCAAGGAAAGCCCCGTGTAAAGAGCATTGCAGTAGTCCAGCCGAGAGGTCACGAGCGCATGAGTGACCGTACACAGGGCATCCCGGTCCAGATAGGGCCGCAACTGGCTCACCAGGCGAACCTGGGTGAAAGCCCCCCTAGTCACGGCTACTATGTGGTCTTCCAGGGTAAGCCGTGACGAAAGTTATTCAACACAGCTGGGTCCAGGGCAGGCTTCTTGAGGAGAGGTCTCACCACTGCCTCCTTCAAGACAGCGGGGAAATTACCCTCACTCAAAGAAGCAGATATAACCGCCTGGAACCAGCCTCGTGTCCCCTCCCAAGCTGCATAAACCAGCCAAGAAGGGCACGGGTCCAATAAACATGTGGTGGAGCTCAACCTCCCCATAATCCTGTCCACTTCCTCAGGGGTCACAGAATCAAACTCCTCCCAGATAACATCGACAAGACCGCCCGTGTCCTGATCGTCGGACTCTGCCCAGTTGGAGTCCAGACCAGTCCGAATCCAAGCGATTTTATTCAACAGATGTTGACCAAACTCCTCGGCACAACCCTGCAAGGGTTCCTCCCTCACCTCCTGATTAAGGAGGGAGCGAGTCACCCTAAACAGGGCGGCCGGGCGATTATCTGCGGACGCGATGAGGGCAGAGAAGTAATTGCACCTCGCCGCCCTCATCGCTGCGAGATAAGACCTAATGTAGGTTCTTAGTCACAACTGGTCGGATTCGGATCGGCTGGACCTCCAACAGCTCTCTAGGCCCCGTTTCATGCACACCCTCCACTTGCACAAATGGAGCTTCACATGCATAAACAGGAATCTTGTCTTTCTTGGAGTCTAGAAGGCAGTGATCAGAGGAAGGGAAATATGCCCAACAATATCCTAACATAGCTAATAGGAGTTGAACAGATCCCAGCTTCTGACCAATGCCAAAATAGACCTTTCAATCCATCTTACAGCCTTCTTTTTTCTGTAGTATAAGTAGGTGGTTGTAGAAGAGGAATCATTGTCTTGGTACTGAGGATCAGAATTGCAACCTAATCTATTCTAATATATCCTAATGGTTCACAGAAGGACAAGAAAGATGATTCAGAGGACTACAGCAAAGCCTATAAATAGAAATTGAAAGAGATGGAAAGGCTGAGAGATGATAGCACTCTTCTGATACATGAGAGGATAACATACAGAAGAAGAAGAAGACTCTTTTTCTCTCATTCTCAGGGTATCAAACACATTTAGGGTTTATTTTGAAAAAGATCATGAATTTAAATTACAAGAAGGAAGATTCTAATAGAATATTGAGGGGGAACCCACCCTAGCGGACCCATTCAACAGTGAAACCAATACCTATAAAGGAAGTGACTTCACTTGAGATGATCAAGCAAAGGCTACCGTCATTTGACAGCAGGATGCTTTAATTTCAACCTCTGCACTAAGTAGGGAGTACACCTATGGCATAAGCAGCACCATCTACCTACTTACCGTCTCTCCATTCGTGCTGTAAGGACTCTTCTAATGACCCAAGCTTCAAAATAAACCATGATGTTGTTTGTTTCTTCTCTTTAGCCTGATGTGTGAACCCATTCAAGGAAGCAAATCATTATGTTCATATGTGGTGCTGCTCAGAATCAAAGAATCAAAGAAAACACTTTATTGTTTAGCATAATATATAAATCAGATGTTACCCAATTATATATAAAAAGTAAGTCGGCATGTGGTAGAATTCAGAGTTCATTTCTGAGCATAGTGTTTATAGGATTCTGTAAAGGTGTTAAGTTAGAACATCACCTTTTTTCTTAACTCTTGAAATCAGCACTATTAACATTTCAGTTTGGATCAACTTTTGTAACCACTCCAGAAAGTGATGAATTCCATTTTACAAGGTGATGCAATGCCAGAAACTTGGAAAGAGGCCAATATTGCATTGTTACCAAAGAACAAGATTTAATTTAATTTAATTATAGATTAATTTCTTTATTGAACAATGATTGAACTGCTATACATTTTGGCAGGTAGACTAAAAAAACTGTTTACAATAGTTTGTTCATGAAGATCAATGTGGATTTTTACCTAAATGACAAAGGACAATGTGAGGACTACACTGAATGTGATAGAATGTCTATCAAGCTGTGCAATCTTCTTAGTTGCCGAGAAAGCTTTTGACAGTTTGAACTGGATATTTCTGTTTGAAGTTTTGGAAGATATGGACATTGCTAAGAATTGATTTCAAGAAATCAAGTTGATATATACATCCCAAAATGATCAGATTGTTGTTTATTTGGTGCTTGAAATTCTGTTAGACAAGACAAGAACATAGTGGGCTTAAAAATTAAAAATAAGAACTTTTAAATTGAGAGCTTTTGCTGATGATTTGGTTTTGATTTTACAAAACTGGATTGATTTTTTGATGAAAAATTGAAAGATTTTGGCACACTAGCAGGTTTTAAGATTAATAAACAAAACAAATATATATTTGCTTTGAATTAAATAATGTAGTTCTCACTGCAGTTTCAGATTTTCTTTTTAAAATCAGAACTTATTTAATAACATTCTAGAGCTATAACAAAACAAATGAAAACTCTCTAGACATGTACAGAGTTCATTTTTATCATAGTGTAACCAAAATCAATTTCACATCTAAATAAAGGGCAGAATTAAAAATAACAGCCTTCATGATAAACATTAATTTCATTATAAACTACATTTTAATTATTAAAATTCAAGAAAATTATGTTTGCCAGGTATGTCCTGGACTATAAATTATAACATTCTTACATGATATTTGAAGTTCAAAGACAGTATAGAGTGTTAGGGTGACGTAAATATTGCCAAAAACAAGAATACAAACATACTTCCATTTTTTCAGATATGTTTAGAAGCATTATATTCTAACCCAAGGCCCATTTATCCTCGTTGGCAAGGAAACAAGCTTCCATTGTACTACCAAGCTGATTTGTGTACTTATTCACACAAGTTCTCCATGCTGAGAAGAGACAAAAAATATTTCCTTTCTGTTGTCATGAATAAATGTTCCTTATATTTTAATCTGGAAGAAAACTCATGTATAACCTTAGCATTTGTGCCAATACACAAATGTATTTTTTAAAAAGTTATGCAAAAGGTAATCTTGTAATAAATGAAATAACAAGGCCAACACGTAAGTGTTCTCTTTAAGTGCATTAAATACCTATGCCTTTCTGCAGGCTGAATGACATATGTAGGTGTTTTCTGTAGGTGTTCTTTCCAAAAACACTGAAATCTATCATTTTAACATAAAAATAAGAGTTCATTCTTTTTACACATATAAAATTGAAATTATTGCTGCCTGCAAGATAACAGCCTTAATAGACATTCTTTTTTAAAAAATAAGGATGGTATTTTAGCAACCCATATGCTATTTTAACAGTGCAGAAAAACTGGCAGACGTATAATTCTTAAGCCCTGGCAGAGTGGTTCTTTTTATTTTTTTTTTTATTTTTTAATCTTCCATTTGTATGGCCATCCAGTTCAAAAGTACTCTGGGCAGCTTACAACACATTTAAAAATAAAAATAAAAACATAAACCCCCCACACCCCCACACCCAAGCAGCTGAAGACAAGAATTCATGCCTACAAAACATCCATTAAGACAAATCTCAGAGTGGAACTCATTCAGAGTGGAACTCATTTCAAGGTTGACTCAGCCTTCCATCCTTCCGAGGTAGGTAAAATGAGGACCCAGATTGTTGGGGGCAATAAGCTGACTTTGTAATAATGCTGCTTGGGGGGTGTATGAAAGCCCTAATAAGCAGGCATATACATAGAATGAAGGCTACTGCTAAGTTTGTAAGCCGCCCTGAGTCTTCGGAGAAGGGCGGGATATAAATGGAATTAAAATAAAAAATAAAAATAAAATTCAATATCTTGATACAATGCTCATTGGAACAGGTAGGTATTCAATACACTTTAACAAACAAATAAGGTTGAGATTCTCTGAATTTCCTGGAGTGGAGAGATGTAAACTCTTCTATAGGGCAGATATTATAACAGAAGACATGTTTCTTGAATCCTATCAGATAGCATTGTCTCAGAGAAGAGACCAGGAGTTTGCCAGCTCTATCAAATACAGTAGGGTAGACAGAATTTTTTGGGAGACAAATAATTTCACAAATAAACAGCCCCATGTCATGATAATCAACATCCTGAACTGCACGAAGTAACAATGTAACATAGGTGTACCAAGGCATACCCATAATTGCCACATTTTGCCAAACACAATTGCCAAGTTCATAGCAGTAATACAACTGGGAGGTGACCAAAGACCAAGACTGATCAACTCCTGATCTGGGACTGGGTTCAATTGACACAGAAGATGAATTTGTACAAATGCAGTCGTGGGCATTGCTTCCACCTGCTCCTCAAGTGAGAGTCCAGAAATAAAGAAATAAAGATTTATAACACAACCAGAACTAAAGATGGATGGTCTGCAGTACTGGGTGTCGTAAAATCCACAGATTCTTACTAGCCCTATTAGAGCTGAGCATTATTTTTGATGAGAACATAATTTCTTGAACAGTATCTGTGCAACTGCTCATTCTTAACCTCTATCCCTATGAGAACAAGGCAGTTCCCCACATAGCAGAATAAGCATATTACAAAAATAGTGGAAACCAGTGAGTTTAAATGATTTTCTTCTAGTATAATGACACTGTGTAAGGATCTAAACTAGTGTTTGCCAACTCTATGAAATCATGAACAACTTACAGGCAGGGAATCCTGAGGGTGAAGCTTCAAACTCTTCTAGCAGTAAGATCAAATTGTAAATGGCTGGGTTAGAGATCCTCTTGTTTGTGCCCAAAATCTAAATCAAGATTCCCTTGATGTGGTTGATCAGTTGTTCCTCAAGCAGCTGAATGTAATATAAGGCCAGATGGTGAATTCCATAGAGAGGTTACTGCTGTAAATACATTCCAAAGAAACAAAATCTTGCACAATCACAAAAGAAGTTATTCTTTTCTAGAGCTGCCTAGAGCTTCTAGTGAGTTATGAGAGAAGAAGAGCTCTATAACAGCTTGTTAGGAATTTATTATCAAATGTGTGATTCAAACCATGCATGACATGAAAATAGTAAACTGCTTTTCTTAATCCTATAATCAAAAGGAAAAGTGTAGCTTTTCATAGTTGATCTGCCAATTTTCCCTCATGGGGAGGAAGATAGATATTTGCAAAATAGGAATAGTTAATTAATCAGTAAGTAATCCTACCTTCCTGGGTTTTTTCCCTTCTGAAAAACATATCTGATGGTGGGACAGAAGCAACAGCAAACTATTTCACCTTGTCACTTCCATCCTTTCTCTGGAGTTCTGCCTTTCAACCTCTTTGGTTTTGTTTCTAGCCCCTAAGAGGTTACATAAGCACAGAACATTAGAATGGCATAAGCCATTTGTTTGGGGGGCAACTAACCCTGCCGAAACACATTTTCCCTGGGGAATTTTTCACAGAGGAGGAAAGACTTTGCTGGTGCCACTCCCTATTGCTGAGCCGAGCAGTAAATACCAGCATGCAGAAAACGAAGCTAAAGAAGTATATTTTTAATGGCATAAAATATAGCTGTTGTTGTTGGTTTATCTTTGTGCAAGTGTATTTATGTTTAAAAGTTATTTGTTAAGTTGGCTTCTGGAATCACAGATAACACGGGTTCAGGAGCTAAGTTGTTTTATTGAGGAACATGGTCGAACTGGGGAACAAAGGATTTCAGCCCTCATTTATACCTGGCCTGGTAACTGCCTGGCCAATGGGTTAAAATCCAAGTGTCCTGCCGGCTGGTCAGCCAATCCCTTTAAATCCAGCTCTCCCGCCGAATGCTGTCTCTTTGTTCTGGCTTCCCGCTGAACGCTGTTCCTGCTTGCTGTTCCTGCGCAGAGCTGTCCAGCTCCACGCCTCCTTAATTCACTGACCCACACGTATATGCAAAACCTGCATACACTACACCCCTTCCCCCATGGCGGGAAACACCCTTGTTCCCATTTGCTTCTTTCCCCGACCCCACACTATCAACACAATTTACCCACAACCCCCTACCCCCCCTCAAGTACGTACATAATCTGAGAGGTAGGCTGGAGGCCTGTGGGCTTGGCCGGACTGCCTAGGGGGGTTCCCCTCCTATAGGCTTGATGTTGTCCTTTGAGTTTATGATTTTGTGGTTATGCTCCCCCGGTGCTGATGAAAAAAAAACGATGAGTTTTCAGGTGTGGTCACCCCTGGGTTAAGTGGCCTCCTTTGACTGGCCCCAGGTGTTGTCATTCCCTCATTCTGATCCAGCTGTTGATGAGGTCTGAGCAGTTCCACCCCCTCTGAGTTGGGAACTACTGTATTTCCCTGTTTACTGTGTCTCTTTGGTCACTCTGAGTCACTTAAGTCACTTGAGGCCTCTTGCCCATTATTGGCTGGGCCCCTCTCAGGTGCTCAATGCCTGAGTTGGTCAACATGTCTCTTCCACTGTAAACCCCCCTCCACCCTAACGATGTAAGATACTGGTCCCGTCCGCTCAATTACTTCCCCTTGCACCCATGTATCCCTGGAGCTATAGTTCCTAGCCCAGATGAGGTCCCCCGTTGTAAATTCTCTGGGAACCTTTGGATGTTCCACATCTGCTGCCACTCTGTCTGGGTGTAATCTGTCAAGAGTGGTTATGAGACGTCTTCCCCAACGAAGTTCAGCTGGGCTCTTCCCGGTTGTGGTGCAGGGAGTGGTGTGTTGGTGCAACAGGAATTTAGCCAAACGTTTCCAATTTCCATGGATGATGCGCTTCAATGCGTCCTTTGTGGTGCGCACTGCCCGTTCAGCCAAGCCATTACTGGAGGGGTAGACGGGAACCAAGGTGATGTGTCTAATCCCATTGGTATTCAAAAACACCTGGAATTCCGAGGAGGTAAATTGTGGATCGTTATCAGTGACCAATACATCAGGAAGGTCGTGAGTGGCAAAGCGTCCCATGAGCGCCTGGACAGTCCCTGATGTGGTCAAGATACTGACTGGCACCACCTCCAACCATTTGGAGTGGCTGTCTACTATATCAAGAATGATTGGTTGTGCAGGGGGCCTGCGTAGTCAATGTGTAACCGAGACCAAGGTGTGTGTGTCTCCTCCCACTTGTGGACAGTGGCATGTGGTGGCCGAGATTTTTGGCACGTGTAACAGCCAGCTACTTGTTCGTCAATATTCTTGTCAAGGCCCGGCCACCACAGATAGCTCCTTGCCAATGCCTTCATCCGTACGACCCCTGGATGCCCCTCATGTAGTGAGTGGATAACTCTGTCTCTCAGTGTTTGTGGTATGATGACCCTGCATCTCCACAATAGGCAACCGTTGTGTGAGGATAACTTGTGTCTTCTTGTGAAAAATGCCGTGAATTCGGGCCCTGGTGATTTGTCTTGCCACCCTGTGTTAACCCATGTCTGTACCCTACTCAAGATCCTATCCCTTGTTGTTTCTGCTGCGATGTCTTGGGCACTGAGAGGACATTCTGGCAGATCCTGAATAGCTAATATTTGGGCTGCTGGTGCTGGATCTGGTTCCATGTTGTTAAGAGGAAGTCTGCTTAACCCGTCTGCATGGCCCATTTCCTTTCCCGGCTTGTGTACTAGTTTACAAGAGTAAGCCGCAAGGAAGATGGACCAACAAAGCATTCTGGGTGACAAGATCTGTGGGGTTGGCTTATCTGTGGTAAACAGACCTAGCAAGGGTTTATGGTCTGTAAAAATGGTGAAATTCCTCCCATACAAATAATCATGGAATTTTTTTACTCCAGCATCTATTGCCAGGGCTTCCTTGTCTATCTGTGCGTAGTTCCGCTCGTGTGCTGACAAGGTCCTGGAGTAATATGCAATGGGAATTTGTCTGCCATCCTCCTCTAGGTGGCTCAACACAGCCCCCACTCCATAAGGAGAAGCATCGCAAGCAATGCAAATTGGTTTATTTTCAATGAAGTGGGTGATGGTGGTGTTGCTTGCCAACAGGTTTTTTAGAGATTGGAAACTGGTGTCATGTGCCTTGGTCCAGTTCCATGTTGATTTCTTATCTAACAGCCTATGCAAGGGTTCAGCAATTGAAGCCTTGTGGGGTAGGAAAGCATGATAGAAATTAAGTAACCCCAGGAAAGCTTGCAGCTCTGCTTTGTTTTTTGGTGTGGGGGCCTCTTTGATCGCTTTCACCTTAGATGCTACAGGGTGAACCCCCTCAGCGTCAATCCTGAACCCCAAGAATTCTGCCTCAGGCACTCCAATGCAGCGCTTCTCTTTCTTAAGCTTAAGGCCAGCAGCACGAAATCTACCCAGAACAGCCTGCAGTCGTTCTGCCAAAGCCTCCTCTGAGTCCCCTGCTATGAGGATGTCATCAAAATATGGGCAGACGCCCGGTATGCCCTTAAGTGTTCACTCCATCACCTCCTGGAAGATGCCTGGAGCTACACTGACTCCGAACTGCAACTGGTCTACCCGGAACGCCCCCTTGTGGGTGACTATTGTTTGCGCAGTAGCAGTCTCTGGGTTGACTGGGAGCTGTAAATAAGCCTGAGCGAGATCCAGCTTGGCGAAAATGGCCCCTCCCTGGACTGATGCTAGGATGCTGCTAACTGTGGGTACTGGGAATGTGTGGGGGTTCAACGATTTATTGATTGTGCATTTATAATCAGCACAGATCCTGATATCACCGTTTGCCTTGAGGGGGTGACAATTGGGGTCTCCCACTCTGCCCCCTCTACTGGGTGCAGAACCCCCTGCGCAACTAGCTTGTCGAGTTCCCGCTCAATTTTATGTTTATGTTTTATGTTTAAGGGTGAATGGTACTCTCCTAGGCTTAATTCTGATTGGTTGAACGTTGGGGTTCAATTTGAATGCAATCGGTGGACCTGTGTATTTTCCTAACATTCCATCGAATACGTCTGCAAATGCCTTGCACACGGATTCGATGCTGGGCGTCTGAGTCTGTGTCTGGTGAATTCCCACGATGCGGATTCCCAGTGCTTTGAACCAGCTTAACCCTAACAAGCTGGTTCTCTATCCCTTGACCACTAGAACGTCCAAGGGCCCCTGGAACCCCCTGTACCTCACAGAGAAAGTGGCCTCCCCCCGGACTTGTATTGGGGTATTCTGGAAATCAGTAAGGGTAATGCTAGATGGCCTCAAGGGAACCCGCTGGCTGCTCTGATTGCAGATGTGCTTATAAGTCTCATGTGAAATGACTGAGACGGCGGAGCCTGAGTCCAGCTCCATTTTACATGGAACCCTTGGAGCTGCACCTCTAGCTAAATTTTGGGGGTGAGGGATTGAGAACCCCCCCCGTGTTACAAACCACCCATCTGTTTTTGGTATAGCTGATAGGCACTCTGCGCTTTGGATGCCCAGTACCTGCTGGCAGGTGAGTTTCAGCGTCCACCTCGTGTAGCGCGTCTCTGCTCCGGCTCCGGCAGATGGACATGATGTGTCCCGTCTTGCCGCATGCTCGGCATTTGGCCCCCCGGAATTTGCAGGTAGAACAGTGATGGTTCCCCCTGCAACCGGCACATTTTTGTCGGGACATGCAGCTTTTGCACCCAGAGCATCTCTTGTCCTGGCTGTTGGCGGCTGGTGTTGTTGATGCTGGTCATTGTCCTTTTGTGCTTCCGCGCCATCCAGATGGATGGGGGGGGTCGTAGATGAACTGCATCTACTTCGGCCGCTAGTTCATCCTTGCTGGTTCCATCTGATGGATGGTGCTCCCCTGGCTGTGTCAAGCTGTGTCAAGATTAGATAAGGGGGGGAAAACTTGCACTAAGGCTTGCATGGGGCAGCATTAAAATGAAACAGTTTAAACATTTCTATTGGAAGGGAATGGAAATAGTTGACACTCTAGGGTTTCATCACAATGATTTTTGAAAATATCTATTCTATCCCATTTTTTTTGAGAGAGAAAATGTGGTTGAGGAAAGCATACCATCTTCAATTTATCCAGGAAATAACATGAATCTTCTTAATGAAACAATAGTACAGGTAGTCCTGAACTTACAACCACAATTGAGTCCAAAATTTGCATTGTTAAGCAAGGCAGATGCTAAGTGAGTTTTGCCTCATTTTATGACCTTTTTTGCCCCAATTGTTAAGCGGATCACTGACATTGTTAAGTGAATCTGGCTTCCCTCATTGACTTTGCTTATCAGAAGCCAGCTGAGGGTTAATGGTGATCACATGACCCTGCAACACTGCTACTGTCACAAATACATGCCAGTTGTCAAGCGCCTGAATTTTGATCACACAACCATGGGTTGTCAGTGTGAAAAGTGTGAAAAACAGTCATAAGTCACTTTTTATAGCCATTATAACTGAGAATGGTCACTAAATGAATGTTTGTAAATCAAGGACTATCATGCTCTAAATTTCACAAAGAATAAAAGCTAAAAACTTACTTTCCTACACTGGGTATAGGAAAGTAACTGCCATATTGCATGTCACTCTGAAGAATGTTCATTTAAGTAGAACTGTGGTATTTCTTGGCTTTCTCTAATCAGTGTATTATGTGGATACTGTTGTGATTCCATGTCAGCCTGTGCTCCCAGCAGCTGAGTCTAAGGGATCTGAGGAGGAGGAGGGGTTTGGAGAGTCTTCGGTGTTGGAGGGAGGCTCTGATGCATTGCAAGACTTTCAGTCGGAGGAAGAGCCGGGGCCCATCCAGTCGTGTTCGTTATGAGGCTCAGCTGTGTGAGGAGGAGGGTTCAGAATCAGAGCAGTCACAGCTGAATCTGTTTAGAGACGCTAGAAGCAGAAGGCAGTTGAGCAGAGCAGACCAGAGGAAGTCTATGAAGCAACTCAGCGAAAGGAGGAGAAGGCATTGAGAAGCCACACCTTGGGGCTGTTAATAAAAGGGGAAGGTGTGGGCGGTGCTGGTTGCTGAAGGCAACCGTTCGTAGAAACCCAAAGAAAATCCTGGTCTGTTCTTGCTAATCTTCCTGTTTGACTCTTGTTTGAGGTTTGAATCATCTATTTTTGTTAAGGAAAATATTCTGCTGCTTTTTTGTTTGAAGGACTTTATTATTTGGAACTGTAAATAAATTTGGGTTGGCTTTTACCAGCCTATTGATTAAAAAAGTAAAAAGGGGTTGTCCTTGAAGTAAACTGGGACGGTCGTAGGCTGGAACAGAACAGATACCAGGAAAATTTGTTCTTCCTGTTTACTCTTAAGCCTCAATAATATGATACCTCCTAATAAGGAGTTCTTCATTACTGATGGTGGTGAGGTATGGTGCCAAATTGGGCATAATGCATTGGCAAAGCTATCTAATTTAAGTAGGACTTTGTTGTATCAGGATTGTGGCTCACTGATTATCTTCTGCATTATAGTGCAAATTCTAATATGTGGCAATGAGTAATTAAATCTTCTGGAAAGATGGGAAGTAATAAACAAACAAATATTGAAGTTAACTTGAAATGAAGTTTTCTCTATTGGTTAATATATTTTTTCCTCTTCTCATCCTTCAAAGGATAAAATCATCAAAATGACATTAATTTTCTGTAAGGACCACACTTGGTACAGTTTGTCTGTAATAGATGAAAGGGTAATTAAAGTCTCTCACTGAGCTCACTTCATACATCTTTGAAACATCTGTAATATTTTACCTTTGGGTTCTTATGCAATAAGGACCAATAACATTTTTGTACTTGTTCTTTCATTTATTTAATTGGGATATTTTCTGCAGTATCATTAAACCTTCACTGAGGAGGCAAAATAATTTTTTTAACTTTGTGCAACACTTCTTATCCTTTTATTGTATCTCTTCATTGTGAATAAATCATAGGTTTTAATTATTATAGGTCAGTCATAGGAGTCACCACATCATCCTGTTATCATTATTAAATTATATTTCTCTTCCTGCATTTTCAAATTAATTTCATCTATTTCCCATAACCGAAACATTAGTTTGTAGACAATGGCCATAAACTGTATGATCTAATTTTCATTCTGGTATCTGGGAGAAGCAGCAGGCAGCAAACGGTGACACAAATATTACAGCTCTGCTTTTCTATGTGCATCATGATTTCATACTCAAATGGATAATTATGTGGAAGCACCTGGGGGTTACACATATAGGATTGCACTCACACTCTTTTACGCTGGATAAGTCTTCATATGAGGCCCTTACTTTAAGATTTTTATATCAGGATTTGTTTTACAGCTATTTTCATTCCGCAGGATTCAGTTCAAAGTCTTCCTGATTGAGCTTGTCATTCCATTACCAGTCAACTATCATCCAATTTACTCAAATTGTTGTCCCAGAAACCAAATCTCTATTTACAATGTCATCTTCATAGCCATGTGTTCACTTATAGTTTCTCTGTCCAGTTTTTTTTTCCAGTGAAAGTAGATGGGATTACTTCAGTCCTCAGCATTTTAAGCTTTCTTTTTGGATATTCAGAGTCAATGATGAAATTATTCTAACAGTATTGCAGTGTCATTTCCCCCTCCACCCCATACATTGCTATTCCCAATACATTATAAGGAAAAGATAACTGTCATTGGACTTGTATATTTTACAAATTGAAGTGAATGGTGTTTGGTTCTGATAGACGAGGACTCAGAGTGGTTTTACAATGAACGAGTTTATTGAATACACATAAGTCAACTGTCAACTGTCAAATGTTGCAAGCTTTTATAGTGGAACTGTTTGAACTGTAACCAATCATCAGAGTCTCTTTTCCCGCTTCTTGCTTATTGTGACCAATGATTGCACCGGAATCTCCCGCTCTAAACCCTGCTTATTTGCAATCTACTATTCTCCTTGTTTGCAACTATATACAGACACAACACCCCTTACCCCCCAGTTGTTGTTATTTATGTACAAAATCCATTAAATATTTTGGTGGCCTATGGACTCTTGAAGGGTATCTATTGCTCTGGCTGCTAGGGACACTTCTTTCTGGTTGTTTGCTTGGCTGATTGCCTCTGTTGGGCCTGGACTCTTGGCTACCTGACTCTGACGCTTCCCTGTTGCTGTTTTGTGGATTTGGTTGTGTTTGAATGTTAGCTGTCGCTGGCCTACTTCGAAGGGGTATTTCCCAATCAATTTGACTAAATTGTTGTTGTTGGTTACCAGGGAATGAGTTATTTTGTGTTTCTGCTACCCCACTATCTGGCGTGTTGTTATCACTGAACCTAGATGTAAAGTTCCCCCCAAATATACTTTGATCCCCATCTACTGGCAAACATCCTATAGTTCTCTTCCTCAGCTGATCTATGTGTCTTTTGCTGATCCTATTCCCTTCCCCCTCAATAGTGTAAGACAGGGGCCCCAATATTTCCGTAACCACCCCAGGAATCCATTTGTCCCCTTGTGCATAGTTCCTAGCCCAGATTAAATCCCCCACTTTGAATGTTCTATTTGGAATGTCCAGTTCAGCACTTGGAAGCAGTCTGTCTGGGTGTAATCTGTCCAATTTGGTGGTTAGTCTCTTTCCCCACCTCATTTCTGCAGGGCTTTTGCCGGTAGCTGTACAAGGGGTCGTATGTTGGGTCAGCAAAAATTCAGCCAGTCTTTGATGCCAGTCGCCCCGGATGATTCTTTTTAAAGCGTCTTTGGTGGTCCTCACATTTCGTTCAGCCAAGCCGTTGGTGGATGGGTGGAAGGGTGCTGATGTCTTGTGTTTAATCGAGTTGGCCCTGAGGAAACCCTGGAATTCAACAGAGGTGAATTGGGGCCCGTTATCAGACACAATCACGTCAGGTAACCCATGAGTGGCAAAGAGGCCCCTTAATACCTGTATTGTTTTACCTGAGGTTAATGAACTGACTGGTACTACCTCTAGCCATCTAGAGAAGCTGTCTACTACTACCAAGAAGGTTAACCCTTGGAAAGGTCCAGCAAAGTCAATATGAATCCTGGACCAAGGATTCCTGGCTAATTCCCACTTATGTGTCCTAGTGTGTTGTTGTTCCGGCCTGGAACGTTGGCACAAATAGCAGTTGGCAACGCATTCCTCAATGTCATTGTCTAGTCTTGGCCACCACAAGTGGCTCCTAGCCAACGCCTTCATACGTACTATTCCTGGGTGCCCTTCATGTAACTCTGATAAAATGGCTGGTCTGTGGATTTCGGGGATGACCACACGGTTTCCCCACAGTAAGCATCCCAAATGAACTGACAGTTCATCTTTCCTTCTGAAATAAGGAATGTACTTGGCATCAGGGTTGGCATTTGGCCACCCACTCAGGACCCAGGCCATTATTCTTTTTAGAGTATGGTCATTGTTTGTTGCCACAGCTATATCTTTAGCGGTTAAAGGCCATTCCTGAATGTCCAGGATGGACATTATTTGTCCCACAGGGGCAGGGTCTTCCTCGGTTATATTTAATGGCAGTCTGCTGAGGGCGTCTGCATGTCCCATGTCCTTGCCCGGTCTGTATTGGAGAGAAAATGAATATGCTGAGAGGAAAATGGACCACCTCAGCATTCTGGGTGACATGATTTGGGGAGTCTGTTTGTCCGTAGTAAACAGTCCCAATAGGGGCTTGTGGTCAGTGAGTATGGTAAAGTTCCTACCATAAAGGTAGTCATGGAACTTTTTTACTCCTGCCACGATTGCTAATGCTTCCTTGTCTATCTGAGCATAATTCCGCTCTGCTTTGGTTAGCGTCCTGGAATAATATGCAATTGGTCTTTGTATACCCTGGTTGTCTAAGTGGCTGATAACAGCCCCCACACCATAAGGTGAAGCGTCACATGCCAGATAAATTGGTTTATTTTCGATAAAATGGGTTACTGTTGATTGGCTGGACAGAATGTCCTTTAAAGTTTGGAAGCTAACTCTATGTTTATTCAGCCACTGCCAAGGAGTCTTTTTATCTAAGAGTCTATGGAGGGGTTCTGCAATGGCAGCCTTGTGTGGCACAAATGTATGGTAGAAGTTTACTAAGCCAAGGAAGGCTTGTAGTTCAGCCTTGTTCCTTGGTTCAGGAGCTAATTTGATTGCATTAATTTTATCAGGGGTAGGATGGATTCCATTTTTGTCTATCCTGAACCCCAAGAAATCAGTGGACTTAACCCCAATGCAACATTTTTCCCTTTTTAGTTTCAATCCAGCCCTCCTAAATCTTCCCAGTACCTGTTCAAGTCGCTCCACTAACATTTCCTCATTTTTTCCAGCAATCAAGACATCATCAAAGTAAGGGCATACACCAGGTATGCCCTTTAAGGTCCTCTCCATCACTTCTTGGAAGATGCCTGGAGCTGCTGCAATACCAAATTGCAGTCTGTGGACTCGGAACGCCCCCTTGTGGGTAACAATCGTCTGTGCTTCAGCAGCCTCTTCAGAAACAGTCAATTGTAAGTACGCATGCGCCAAGTCTAGCTTGGCAAACATGGCGCCGTCCTGGATCGTGGCGAGGACCTGCTTCACCGTCGGGACCGGGTAAGCATGTTTTTTCATTCCAATGTTCAGGGTGGCTTTGTAGTCAGCGCAGATTCTCACATCCCCGTTGGGTTTGAGGGGTGTGACAATCGGCGTTTCCCACAAACCACCCTCAACAGGTTCTAAAACGCCTTGGCCTACAAGCTTGTCAAGCTCGGCCTCGATTTTTTCCTTCAGGGCGAAAGGCACTCTTCGGGCCTTAAGCCTGATAGGTTTAACGGAGGGGTCTAGATTAAATTTAATTGGGGGGCCCTTGTACTTACCTAGAGATCCATCGAATACGTCTGCAAATTCATTGCAGACTGATTCGAGGGTCTTATTTTTAATTACTGAGTTTATTCCCCCTATCCAAATGCCCAGGGCTGGAAACCAGTTAAGGCCAATTAAGCTAGTTCTTTGTCCCTCAGTGACTATTAAATCTAAAACCCCTTTAAATCCCTTAAATTTAACACTGAGGCTAATCTTCCCTTTTATTTTTATTGGGGTTTTTTGAAAATCAGTTAATTGAATTTTTGTTGAACTAAGTGGAATTTTCCTTCCACTTATTTGTTCAATTCTCCCGAGGGTTTCACTAGATATTATTGACACTGAAGCCCCTGAGTCTATTTCCATTCTGCAAGGGACCCCTTGCAGATGGACTATGATTTTTAATTTTCCTTCTGGAAAATTGCTAATTTTTCCCTTTCTACTGCGATTGACCCTCGCCACCTCCCCTAGGGTTGGAATTTTAACCTTGGGTCTAGGGGTCTCTTTGCCACTAAAGTAAGGGGTTACCTTACCTTCGGGCCACCCATCGACTTCGTGAAGGCGGTTGTCGCGAGCACGGCTCCTACAGATGGCCTGGATGTGGCCGGTCTTCCCGCATGCTCTACACTTTGCGGTATGGAATCGGCAAGAGGTGCGGGGATGGTTGCCTCCGCAGCTGCCACACCGGTTTTGGTTATCGTTGTCGCGCGGTCTGGTTGTGGTGTCCCTCCATGGTCGTTGGGCCCCTGTCGCTTGTCTTTGCAGTGTTGTGGATTGGTGACGGCGGTTAGGTTCGGGCCCCTCACTTCGGGATGTTTTTGGCACCAATTTTCCGAATCGTCTGGAGACTTCAGCGATGTCTTCGTCCCACTGCTGGTCCACCTCCCCGCAGTCCACATAGCCTTCTTGGTTGATCTCGGCCGACATTGCCATGCTACTGCGGGGGGGGGGGCCGCGATACCCGGTGGATTCGTACGTTAAAAGTTCGTCCAGCACTTCCTGTAGATCGCCGGTGGGTTTGGCGATTATTCTGTTTTGCAGCTGCTCGTCTCGCAAGCCCAGTACTACTCGGTCCTGAATTCTTATTTCTAAATTGTCGTATTTACATCGTACTGCGGCTTCCCTGACGGCAGCGACGAACTTTTGTATGGATTCGCCCGGTCTCTGGTTCCTTTTCTCAAAGATGCGCCGCCAGAAGAGTTCAGATCTTCTAGGTGTGAAGTGAACCTTTAATTTGGCTAGGAGATCGGCATAAGGCACACTCGAGACCGGCTGCGGTTGACACAGTCCGACAGCGATTCGATAAACCGGTGTGCCGCACATTGTCAATAACGCTGCCGCCTTTTTTCGGTCGTCTGTGATTCCGTTCACTAGCAGGAACCCTTCGACTTGACCAATGTATTCTTCCCAATCTTCTGGAAAGTTTGGGTCGAATTCTTTTAGTGACCCTATTTGCGCCATTTGGAGAATTTTTCTTAATTCCGCCGCGGCCGCTCGGTTGACTGTGACACGCTTTCGAAATTGCCGCCTTTGCGCAACAATTCGCCGATTCTCTGGTCTTCTGTCTATCCCACCTTCGTCGCCAATTGTTTGGTTCTGATAGACGAGGACTCAGAGTGGTTTTACAATGAACGAGTTTATTGAATACACATAAGTCAACTGTCAACTGTCAAATGTTGCAAGCTTTTATAGTGGAACTGTTTGAACTGTAACCAATCATCAGAGTCTCTTTTCCCGCTTCTTGCTTATTGTGACCAATGATTGCACCGGAATCTCCCGCTCTAAACCCTGCTTATTTGCAATCTACTATTCTCCTTGTTTGCAACTATATACAGACACAACAAATGGTACATCTGTGTTTTCTTTTTAGAGTTCTACTAACCTTATTCTTGTTCCTTCGGGTCTCACTTTCTTCCATTGGAGAATCAGAGCCTCTTTTTTCCTTCAGAGCCTGACTGAATTACAAAATATTCTAGGTTTCTCATTTCTAATTATCACTCTCATCTCCCGGATTTAATCCTTTGTTCAACTAATTTACCATGGACATCTTTCCTTTGCTCTTCATTCTCCTTTGCAAGTTGTACTCTGGCCTCTTGCTGTTCCAAGTTTTGTGGGTGGTTTTTTGTTTAGCTCTTTCTTAAAAAAATAATCACAAGTGTGTACCTACTGCAAATATGTGCCAGGTTATATTGAGATGAAAATAGTAACATGACATAAAAATGGCAGGTCACATTATGAATGTAGAAACCTATTTTCATTTTTTAATATCCGAAGCAGAACATCTAGATTCAGTCACAGTTTTGTTCCACATAGTATCAACCTTGTAAACTCTCAAGTTTCCTCTCTGCTATGTATTCAAAATGGAGTGGTTAATGTGTGTGTGTGTTAAGTAGGTGTATGGGTAGATATATACTTTGAGATCAGAGAACAGAATTTCATTTTTAATGTGTGCCAGTCTGCTCACAATAAAAAAATGACAATAAAGGTTATCTCAGTCTTAAAAATCACTACCAGAAAAAGGGCTTTTATTTTTTCTTAATTCCCTTTTAATTATTCAAGTTAGCCAAATATACAATTCTCCAGCTGATTCCACCAGCACACTTCTCTTTGTATTCCCTGTTTACTCACCAAGGGAATCTACTTACTAGAACTTTTTTTTGTCTTATATTGCTGTCTTATATTGCCTTAACTGTCTGTGCTCACTCAACAGGAAACAGTCACTGACAGCATGCAATCAGTAGTTTTCAGTGTGCATCCTCACATTTTGCATCTATTCATGAGAATACTTTTTTACTTTCCTGTGTGAGTTCATATTCCATCTGTAGAGATGAATGTAGAGAAAAATATAAGACAACATTCAGAAAATCTCAGACATACACTGCCTTGATTCACTGGAGAATAGAAAATAGAAAATAAAATAACAGATTTGGAAGGGACTTTGGAGGTCTTCTAGTCCAACCCTCTGCTCAGGCAGGAAACCCTATACCATTTCAGACAAATCATTGTCCAATCTCTTCTTAAAAACGTCCAGTGTTGGAGCATTTACAACTTCTGGAGGCAAGTTGTTCCACTGATTAATTGTTCTAACTGTCAGGAAATTTCTCCTTAGTTCTAGGTTGCTTCTCTCCTTGATTAGTTTCCATCTGTTGCTTCTTGTCCTGCCTTCAGGTGCTTTGGAGAATAGCTTGACTCCCTCTTCTTTGTGGCAACCCCTGAGAAATTGGAACACTGCTATTATGTCACCCCTAGTCCTTCTCTTCATTAAACTAGACATACTGAATTCCAACAGTCATTAAGATGGAAAAGATGGAAGAGGAAGAACAACACAATCAGACTTTCAGGATGCTATTATTGTAAATCTCAATAAAAGTAGCCTTGCTATGGAGCTGATTTCCAGATCTGGTCTACCTAGTAGTGCTGACAGAATCAGAAAATAGAAACAGCATTTAGCACTTAGACTTATATACCGCTTCACAGTGCTTTACAGCCCTCTCTAAGCAGTTTACAGAGTCAGCATACTGCCCCCAACAATCTGGCTCCTCATTTTACCCACCCTGGGAAGGATGGAAGTCTGAGTTAACCTTAAGCCGGTGGGACTCGAACTGCCAAACTGCTAGCAGCTGGCAATCAGCAGAAGTAGTCTGCAGTACTGCCTTCTAATCACTGAGCCACCAAGGCGCAGTTTGTTTTTCTAGAGCAGACATGTCAAACTCACTACGTCACGTGATATCGCACAACATATCAGGACAGTTTTGCCATTGCCGGCAATGGGATGGGTGCAGCCTCCACATGACACATCCGGCCCGCAGGCTGGAAGTTTGACACCCCTGCTCTAGAGGCATTTTTCCCCTTGTGGCTTCCTCATATTGAATTCCACAGGAAAATTATTTTTTAAATCTCTTTCACTTACTTATACGGTAGATACAGAAAAGGTATAGAGAAGTTCAAGCCTTGCCTTCCACTGTCCCAAAAAGCAGTAAACATTGAATCTTTGCCTAAAAGAACTAGCCTGACATTCATTCATTTTCAAGAGATTTAAACTTGCCTCATTTATGCTCAATTTAAAAATAAAGTTTGTCCCAAGAAAATATTCTGGACTGACTAGGCTTGAGCCCAAATTTAGAATGCTAGAAGTTGAGTTGAACTCCAACAGTATTGACAAGAAATATCATATAACTGTCACATTTCGACAGAGATCAAAGTTAAGCTTCTGGTTGGATGCTCTAAAGAATCTAAAAGCGAAGAAAGTGAATGAAGGTCAAAGTTTTCTTAAACCTATCACTTCAGAAAATCTCTGAAAGGCAGATAACTCACTGAGATGATAGAATTCATTGGCCAGCTATGGTAGCTACTGTCCAAGGCAATCACTAAACAATAACCACCTGTAAAATTATTGTGTACCGTAATTGCTTATTTTTCTTTAAATAGCAAGTAGACTCTTATTTTAAATTATATTAATAATAAAACAATTATTTAAAAAAAACAAATATATTATTTATATGTGTGTGTGTGTATACATAGATAGAGATAGATAGATAGATAGATAGATAGATAGATAGATAGATAGATAGATAGATAGATATAAAATCAATATTATTGAAATTTGCCTTCACATTAATTACATTTGTACTAAAAGGTATATTTTAAAATTCTATAATTTATTTTATATTGATTAAAATCACAGAAATCTTTAGGAATATATGCTTGCAATGTCCATTTAAAAGGCTCTATAATATATATATATATATATATATATATATATATATATATATATATAATCAAAATGAGTCTTATTAATTTTTAAAGAAATAACACACTTATAAATATTGATCTCATTATACTAATTAGTTCCAAAGGTCAAGGAAAAGATTTGAATCATTGTAATAATTAATGCTCCTTGGATAAGTTGTCATTGGTTATACTATTTACTGTTTAGTTTTTATCAACATATTGCTGCAAAATCATATTTTTCCATTCCAAGTGAGATGATCTACAAACATTCAGTGAAAAGGCCTATATTTGCAAGCCTTTTTCAGAAATAAATAATGAAATCTCACTAACCATCACCAGCAAAGACGCCCTAGGACTTGCTTTTGTTGACAGAGGTATAATTTGCACCAATATGTTTATTCAGTGCTTTTTTTGTTAAAAAAATAAAAAAAGGTGCCGGAACTCACACATGTCATACAACCTGCCTTGCCTACAAGGTTCCATCAAAAAAAGGTGCCGGAACTCTGTTCTGGGCGTTCTATGACAAAAAAAGCTCTGTTCAAAGGTATATTGCAACTACAAATAACAAGAAGCTTATTGTATTGAAAGGTTGTTTTTTTTAAAAAAAAGAAGGGTTAAGCCTCTTGATAAACATCTGATTTTTCTGTTTTATAACACTGATTTTACCTCAGTTTCTCTTAGGTAAATAGCAACTGGTCCCTCAATTTCCTATCAACAAATAGAATTTCAAAAATTTCAAGCTTTAATTCAGCTGTGTGAATGCTTAGTTAAAATTGCACTTTTTAAACGTATTTTATTAATTTTCTAGTTTTACAATCATACGTACTTAATAAACAATGTGTTATCTGGGTCTATTAGTAATTCAATCGTACATATTAACTTTCTCAATCTAGGTACAATACTACACCATCCAGTCAGTGGTGGGATTTAAATATGTGAACAACCAGTTTTCTGTGTAGATGCCACTTCTGGACGTCCATTCTGGGCCTGGGCAACAAAAAATTAGCTACCCTTTCTGCGAAAGTGGTGTGAAATGGCTGAATCCCACCACTGCATCCAATGCTTCTTCTCTTCTTCCGGTGTTATACATTTTCCATACTGGGCAAATACAATTCTTATTGCTATTAATACATATACAATTGAATATCAACATCTTTGTTACATTTTTCTAATATTATATATAATATCAGTAGTGTCAATTTGGAATATCTTTTGTAACCAAATCATATCTCAATTGCATTTGTACTTAATATACATTTGTTCAATCAATATCCTGTTTTTCCCACTTTTAAAAAAATTTGATTTCCCATCAGTGTTCAAAGTGTCTCTATCGCTTATAATTTTCTCATAATAATATTTGAGCAACCAAAGGCTTCCCTTGTTCAAGCCCTCTTAACATTTTCATATTTCCCTTCTCATACCAAAATATAAAATTCTAGTTGTAATGTATTGGGGTTTTTTGCTTGTACTGATTCACGTGTCTGTTTAAATGCTGCATTAACGGTTGCTCATTGGTGTGTATGTGTAACAGCTACTGACTAAGCCAGACTTCTTGTTTCCAGGATTATCATTGGTAGATTTGGGGTAGGAATGGCTTCCTTCAAATCTATTGGCCGCTGCCTACTGGCCAACTGTATAAATAGCTGCACAGCAGTTCTGTTCTGCTTGACTTCAATAAAGCAGGTTACTGTTTGGAACCTTCGTCTTGCTTATGGCCTGCAACGAACCGACTACACAACACTAGTTATAAATCATATCTTTCTAATTCTAATAACACTTCTATTTCTAACAATTATCTTTTCTTTTAGCCATGTTCAAACATCTCTTTAATAGTATAATATCCCATCTAATGGGTCAGGATCTCTATTTTCTTCAGTCTTACTCTAGCTTTCTTCCTTTGCCAACTAACTTTCTAAGTCAATGTCTTTGAATTATCAAGTAGTTCTTCCTCTATTTTTATGTATACTGTTTGGAATAAGAAAGACAATTTGGTTAAGGTATTTTTGGAATAATGTAAAATTACATATTTCTCACTTAGTGCATCTTGAAAGCATATTCCTCTACTCATTCATAATCTCAAAGAAGGTTATTTGGCTGTACGAAGGATCAGCAGATAAATATGGAAAAAATCATATACATTGAAGATTTGCTAGTTTACTTTCTAAAATTCCCACATAACTTCTAGCTCTTATATGTAAATACATTCCCTTTAAAAACATTCTGGAGAATAAAGACTCTATTATTAGATATGTCACATTTTGTGTTAAACCTGCAAACATTTTACTCTTTGTGGATCAGTTGCTGCACTACTATAAAACATAACATGGAAGATCACTTTGAAGAGAAGTAGTTGTTGGCAAATTTCAGAAAAATCTAATGAAATACAATTGAGTTACAGAGTTTAGAAACTGGAAATTGTAGTTTTTAATAGTAGTTGAATTTTCCTCATGTGTTTAATGCTGATGGGAGAAACATTTTTCAAACTGCTTGTCTGCTGGCAAAGATGATTCAGAAAATTCATATGTGCCACCAACATGTGCCTATTATTTGGTTTTAAAAAATCCATTGTATACTGTTATGATTGAAATTATTGTGATGATTTTCATATTCAATGAAAGAAGCTCAAAATAATAATAATACAAAATATGTGGGCTCAATACCGTAGTTACCTCCTTATTTCACTTCCCTTAAATCCCCTTGTTATGTTTCGGATTCAGACGAGCAGGAAAGACACCAGGCAGATGAGTACAGAAGAATAGTTGCTTTATTCATAACTTTAACTGTACTGAAGGTTAGGGGTATCCATGCAGTCGTTATATAGTCTTCCATAGTCTGAACAACCAATCAGATTGAACCCATCATTCCCGCCAAGTTGACTGCAGCCTGGACTGGAAAGTTCCATCTGTGTTGCTGGACAACCATTAGCTTTCCAGCGTACATGTGATAAGGTCTTCCCAAAAGCTCAATGCATAACACCCCTTCCCCTTTTAAGGAACAGACATTATAACCCTTGACATTTAAGGATTATGATACACTCCCAACCTCCAATGTTTAATTTGAATATTTGACCCCATTCAAGGTAGAATTATCATAATGTGACCTTCTCGGACGTGCAATGTATAGGTTGCATCCAATGAGACTAACAGTTTTATTGTTCTGCCAGTAGTATCGCACTACCTAATAGTACATAGTGGACTACAAAGAGATTAAAGAACGTCTCACTGAAAAGACTCTCTCTCTCAGTTAATCCCCTTTCAATATGCAAATGCAACCTATTTTGTTGATTAACAAAATCCAAAAAACAATGGGCATGCTCACAAGCTGGTAAACCATTTACAATACTTTGTCTTATTTGACAACATAGTCAGCAAGGTATGCAGGTGGCCTGTGAGGCCGTGAGGAATGTCTTTGAGTTCCACCCACTTTGTGGTCTACCAACTTATCTGGCATGCCAGGTGTGTTCATGCTCTCCTGTGCTGGAGAATGTGAGGATGGAGAATTGCTCTGGCTGGCCTCACCCGGTAGGCCCACCCCAGAGTCAAAACTTGAAGCAGAGTGAGTGCAGTGGTCACTGGAGTTTGGCTGATCCGACTGATCAGGGGTTCCATGTTGCACCTCCATGCTATCTTGGTCCTCTTCAGACTTGAAACCTGCTGTGTGCTGAAAACGCTGATAGGGAGGATAAGAGCTAGCCTGTGTGCCAGCTTGATAACTACGAGAGGGACTAGTACTCACATACTCACTTAGTGACCGTTCTGGAAATCTTTTCCTTAGTTGGTCCACATGCCGTCTTACCAGACACCCTCCCTCCACCCCTACTGTGTATGATAGGGGCCCTGATGTGTCAACCACCTTCCCCGGAACCCACAAATGTCCCGGCCCATAATTTCTGGCCCAGACCAAGTCACCAGGTTGTAGCCCCCTCTGGGGTTTGGGTTGAGCAGCATCTGATGCCACTCTGTCTGGATGGAGTCTGTCAAGCTTAGTGATGAAGCGTCTGCCCCAGCGAAGCTCCGCAGGACTTTTTCCTGTGGCTGTACAAGGTGTGGAGTGTTGACAAAGTAGAAAGTCTGCTAGTCTGTGGTGCCAGTCACCTGTGATGATGCGCTTGAGTGCATCTTTGGTCATTCTCACCATTCGTTCTACTTGTTCATTCGACGATGGGTGGAATGGTGCAGATGTGGCATGTCTGATGATGTTTGCTCTGAGAAAAGCCTGAAACTCAGCAGCAGTAAATTGAGCCCCATTATCTGAAACCACGACATCAGGTAGCCCATGTGTAGCAAAAAGTTTCCTCAGCACCTGGATGGTCCTAGCAGTAGTCATATTGGGGACTGGAACTACTTCCAGCCATTTTGAGTGGCTATCCACTACAACTAAGAATAGCTGTCCTTGAAAAGGCCCAGCGTAATCAATATGAATCCTGGACCAGGGCGTATGAGTTGCCTCCCATCTATGGACAGGTGCCTGAGGCATTTCAGGTCTTGACCTTTGGCAGGTATAGCAACCATGTACCTGCTCCTCAACAGCCTTATCTAAACCAGGCCAACACAGATAGCTTCCAGCTAATGCTTTCATGCGTACTATACCAGGGTGTGGCTCATGCAAGGACTGTGGTACTCTATCCCTTAAAACTGAGGGAATAATGACTCTATTACCCCATAACAAACACCTTTTGTGTGCAGATAACTCATGCCTTCTGATAAAATAACTCTGGAATTCAGGGCCTGGACTTCTGTCTTGCCATCCCGTGAATACCCATGACAATACTCTGCTTAGAATTCGATCTGTAGCAGTTTCAGCAGCAATGTCCCCAGCATGGTGGGGGAATTCAGGTAACTCCTGTATGGACAGTATTTGTGCAGCAGGGGCTGGATCAGGATCCATAAGATCTAAGGGTAGCCTACTGAGGCCATCTGCATGGCCCATTACCCTTTCAGGTTTGTGAATCATCTTGAAATTATAAGCAGACAAAAATATAGACCACCTGAGCATTCTAGGTGATAATATGTGGGGGGTTTGCTTATCTGTTGTGACTAAGCCCAAAAGAGGTTTGTGATCAGTAAATACAGTGAATTTCCTTCCATATAAATAATCATGGAATTTTTTGACCCCAGCCACTATGGCTAAGGCTTCCTTATCAATTTGTGCATAATTTCTTTCAGCAACAGTTAAGGTTCTAGAATAATATGCTATGGGGACTTGCTTCCCATTTTTTCTAAGTGGCTTAGAACAGCTCCCACTCCATAAGGAGATGCATCACAAGCAATGCAAACAGGTTTAGATTCTATATAATGTGTGACAGTAGATTTGTCTGACAACAGGCCCTTAAGGTCCTGAAAACTCCTCTCATGTACATTAGTCCAATTCCAGACAGCCTTCTTATCAAGCAGCCTGTGGAGGGGCCCTGCTATAGCTGCCTTATGAGACAGAAATGTATGATAAAAATTCAATAAACCCAAAAATGCTTGTAATTCTGCTTTATTCTTGGGACTAGGATCCATTTTGATGGCCTTTACCTTTGATTCTGCAGGGTGGATTCCACTGGCATCTATACGGAATCCCAAAAACTCTGTTGAAGTGACCCCTATACTGCATTTGTTTCTTTTCAATTTAAGGCCCGCGTTGTGGAGCCTGTGCAATACAGCCCTGAGCCTACTGGCCAAAACCTCTTCAGATTCTCCTGTGATGAGAACATCATCAAAGTATGGGCAAACACCCTGAATGCCCTTAAATGTGCATTCCATAATTTCTTGAAATATGCCTGGTGCAACGCTTACACCAAACTGCAACTGTTTGACCTTGAAAGCTCCTTTGTGTGTGAATATAGTTTGAGCCGCTGATGTGGCCTCATCTACTGGCAGCTGCTGATATGCCTGCACCAAATTGAGCTTAGCGAAAATGGTGCCTCCCTGTAAAGATGCGAGAATATGGCTGACTATTGGAACCAGGTAAGCATGCTGGTTTAAAGCTTTGTTTAGGGTGCACTTATAGTCCATGCAAATACAAACTTCTCTATTTGGCTTAAGTAGGGTAACGATAGGGGTTTCCCATTCCCCCCCTTCAACAGGCTGTAACACTCCTTGTTCCACTAATTTATCTATTTCTGCTTCGATTTTGTGTTTTAACACGAACGGAACTCTTCTTGGTTTTATTCTGATTGGCATTACATTAGGGTCTATTTTAAACAAAATAGGCAGCCCTGTGTAAGTTCCCAACTTAGAATCAAACACATCTGCAAATTCCTCACACACAGTTCTGAGGTCAATAATTTGTGTTCGATTTATGCCTGTTGTCTGGATTCCCAATGCCTCAAACCAGTCAAGTCCTATCAGACTTGTTCGTTGGCCCTCTACCACTACGACATCCAGGTGCCCTAGAAACTTTTTAAATTTTACTGACAGGGTGGTCTCCTCCTGATTTTAACATGGGCGTTCTGAAAGTTGGTGAGAATAATGCTTGAGGGCTTCAATTTCACCCAGTGATTGCTGCGGCTGCAAACATAGTTAAATGTCTTGTGTGAAATGATCGAGACTGCTGAGCCAGAGTCTAATTCCATTTTACCTTGTAATTCAATTGAAAGTTTAAGCTTGGATTTAAGGGGACGACGAGCCCCTGTGTGGCAGATACTCCTTTGGCTTTTAAAAAACCCCACATCGGTTGGACCCTGGGCCCCGGTACCTCTCCTTTTCGGCTCCCCCGACTGCTGCTTGTGTTGACCGTCTCTTTGACGAGCTCGGCATATGACCACGATGTGTCCAGTCCTTCCACAGGCCCAACACATAGCCATCCAGAACCTGCAGTTCACGCAGGCATGGTTGCCACCACAACCCATGCATCTAGGGAAGAGAACTGCCTTATAACTGCCTGTTCTCTTTTTGTTGAAGTCCGCGTTCTTGTGTTCCTGCTTGCTTCTGTAGCTTGTCTATCTCTGTCTCTTCCTCTACTGTGGTTTCGCCGCCATATTTTGCGAGCTCGTGGTGGATTGATTCTTCTGTTTTGAGAGGTTTGGTGGTTTGCACTACTTGTACTGTGCCTCCAGCTTCTTCGTCAGCCATTATTTCATCTTGTGCCTCTAACAGTGTAAAATTTGGTTTTGAGAATAGTCTCTGTTGGAGGGCTTTATTGCGAAGGCCGCATACTAACCGATCCCTCAGGCGTTCTTCCAGGTTGGAGAATTTGCAAAGATGCGTGGCCTGGCGCAGGCCTGCGATGAACTCCAATGCTGTTTCTCCTGGGCGTTGCACTCTCTAATTAAATTTGAATCTCCACGCCATTTCAGATATTCTTGGTTTAAAATGTCCATTCAATTTCTGCTTGAGGTCGGCAAATGATACTGACTCTATCGGCGTGGGGGCAAATAGGCTCTCCACTAGATCAAACATTGCAGGTCCGCATATGCAGAGCAGTGTTGCTGCCTTGAGGCCTTCTTCAGTGATTTGATTTTCCCGTAGGTAATTTTCAATCTGCCCGAGGTACGACGGCCAATATTTGGGGTGGCGAATGTTGAACTCTCGGAGCTTGCCGACCTTTAGCATCTTCTCAATTCCTGCGTTCTGGATCCTGCTTCACGAGCTCAGGCGGGTAATTCTGAGCATGTGGCCACTAGCGTATTAATACTAGCCAGCCGAAAGAGAGGGGGGAAAGATACCTCTTTCCACCAGCATGTAAAGCCAACCCCTCGTGACTTCAGCTCTTTGCAAAGCAAGATCCCATCCTCGTCGCCACTGTTATGTTTTGGGTTCGGATGAGCAGGAAAGACGCCAGGCAGATTAGTACAGAAGAATAGTTGCTTTATTCATAACTTTAACTGTACTGAGGGTTAGGGGTATCCATGCAGTCTTTATATAGTCTTCCATAGTCTGAACAGCCAATCAGATTGAGCCCATCATTTCCACCAAGTTGACTGCAACCTGGACTGAAAAGTCCCATCTGTGTTGCTGGAGAACCATTAGCTTTCAAGCATATACATGATAAGGTCTTCCCAAAAGCTCAATACATAACACCCCTATTGCCAAATTATCACTTTTTAACATTATAATTTTACATAATTAAAACTCCAAGGCCTCAATTCCCTCAAGTATGCTTCCTGCTGCCAGGTAAATTTAGCTAATTTTTTTCTACAATTAAACGTACTAAATAAGAACTTTCTCCTTATTGCTATTAGGCTACCAAATTAGGCACAGAAATAGCAGCAAGTATCTCCTTGGCTCTCTTGTTAATTTAATATAACTCCTATTTATATGCTATTTTTCAATTAAAATAATAAGAAATCTAATTTACAAAAAAGCACCATTTTAATAAAATAGAAAATAATCACAACATGGTAGAATGATCAAGATCTACATTCCTGTATTTAAAGTACATGATTCATCAAAAGTGCTACAGGACAATACATAATCAATATCTGAGTTTAATCTAATGGATCATCTAATGCAGACATGTCAAACACAAGGCCCGGGGGCCGGATCCGGCCCGTGAAGTGGTTTCATGTGGCCCCCGAAGCCATCCTGGAAACAGTGAGGGAAACGGCCCCTACTGCCTTGGCCCTGGCCCAGAAACCCTCCTTCTGCCAGAGACACTCAGATCTGTCCCGCTCCTGCCCAGGCCCCCCTAGGCACCCTTGATGCGAATGATGTAGAGCTGGCCACCCCCACCCAGTAGGCCATATGCACTCTAGCCACGCCCACCCAGTAGGCCACACCCACCCTGGCCACACCCACCCGGCCCCCTGAGGGCAACCACAATGCTGATGCGGCCCTCAATGAAATTGAGTTTGACACCTCTGATCTAATGGATGCAAGTAATTTTAATCAAACAAATTGGGCTCAGGAAGGCTCTCATACTTGGGACAATGAAGGTAAGTGAGATAAGGAGGTAAGCATTGAGCACATATATTTTAAATTATTTATTTTAATTTCTTTTCATTGAAAACCATCACAGTCATTGCAATCAACCATGCAACTGATTTTTTTTAATCAGCCCGAACAATATTTCAAAATACAAAGTTATATGTCTGAATTTAAATGAATACCGATTAATCTTCTCAATAGGAATATATTTCCTTCTTGCACAGACAGAATTTTTTTTTAGATGGATTGTTTTCTGATATCTCATTCTTTGCCGTTTAAAATTAAAACACATGATATAGACACTGATACAGTTTTATTGTTCGATATGAAATTAAAGTCATACTTTAAGCAGTCCTTGAAGTCTCTTTATTGAAAGATAAAGACTTTATTAAGAAGATACAATAGGAAATGGCAGAATTTTCTGCATTAATGGGGATTTCTTTACATCACTGTCTTTGGAATTGGATACCACTAAAGATCTATTTTAAAAATAGTAAAAGAATAAATTTTAGAAAGCATGTATTAGAGATCAATTTTTTGTATAGCCAACATTATGGTTTTAATTACACCTATAACAATGCTATAGATTCTGAGAGTCTTCCCCTGGCTTGGGGCAAAATATATTCAGGTTTTTCATTTCTTAAAATAAATTCAGACTTTTTAGTTTTATAAATAAATATATCATAGTTATTTCTAATCCAGGCATAATTATTTCAAATACTTAATATGTTACAATAGACTTATTTCATTGATAAATGTGGATACCATGATTTAAGAACTATTTTGGCTTGCAAATCAACTGCATATTTTTGTAACCATAGTGTCCTCAACTCAGCCAGGATTTTAATTGTTTATTTATATTTCATATTTCCAAACTACCCACCTTTCTCAAAGAGACTCAAAAAGGATTTATATATGATCATCAAGATTCTGACAATATTATTTCTGAATTATGATCTTGCACTTAAAATAATCAGAAAGCAATCACTTTGGATGCTATCAAACTTCTGACTTTTGTTTGAGGCATGTCTTCTGTTTGATTTCACAATTTTTAAATTTGGGTTAGTCCTTAAATTATAGATTATTAATGATCTGTTCTCTTTGTTTCTTTTTTATGTTAAATTTATTAAATTTATGTCATAATACCTGCCACTTTTCTTCCTTCCTTTTGTTTTAGCATTACCAAATCTTACATGAATTATTAAGATGTTATGGGAATTAAAGTAGGCCAATGCAATATTAGAATTGACTATAAACAGATTATGTGTTGTTTTTTTTTACATAGATTGTATTTTCTCATTAATACACAAGTTTAGTATCTTGTCTGGTTATTCTGTAAATTGGAATGACTTGGTACCATTGGGCCATATAACAAGGACTGGAGTTTTAGATTAGGGTTATGACTTCTGTGTATCTCTTGGCATAAGAAATTCCATGGCCTTTTCTTAATTGATAAATTAGAATTTATCCCTTATTCTATTGCAATTTAAGCAATGAAAGAAAAAGCTTTTGAGTTTTTGAATTAAATAAATATGATCAATATGAATCTAGCTCCAAGAGTTTTTTAAAAACATCTCCCCACATTTATATTGCAGTATCACAGTACTATTCTGAACCAAATGATAGGATATTCTTAGATAGATGATTGATTGATAGAAATGGATGTGAAAATATTAAAGATGAAAGTAGACAGTGTAAACTGAGGATGTCCCTTTGTATATTCTCTTCAATATTCATTTTCCTGGAACTTAGCACTCATGGGAATTCAGAGATTCAACTTAAGTGACTAAGATATTTTATTGTAGATACTATAACCTTAGTAAGATAAAGAACATCTTCTGATAAACTAAAAATCTGGAAAGAGACACAGACAGAAAGACAGACATATTGACAGACAGATAGAGATGATAGACAGGCAGACAGACAGGGAAGACAGATTGACAGATGCTGAAAGGTTTAAATATTGAACTTCTTTTGTACTGTTAGTAGGCAGCTTGCAGTCTATTTCTTACACTGCACCTGGGATGGGTTCACAAAAGAGTCCTGTCCGATTTCAGAGTCTTTGTTTCTCACCTTGGCAGTTTTTGCTCTCATGTCATCTGCCTTTCTAGTCTCAGTTTCTCAACTTCTCTGAAACATGGGGTGCCAAGTGCCACCTTCTCTTTTATAATTTATCTCTGTTAATTATCTGATACTGTCCTTCACCTGTTTTTCTCTCATTCTCACTCTTCCCACTTCTTCCTGCCCATGGATATCAGCCTGAGAAATGTAGGAGAAGGAATGACAGAACCTGGGGGCAGAATGAAAAGGTGGATCAGCCTAGAACTCCTACATAGCCACAAGCGAACTAAGTCCAACCCCCCCCCTTGAGTACCATTGACCCTTATCTAACCCCAAGAAGATGCCAACTTTTAATTGAGAAGATTCCCATGGATAGGCTTTTGGCAATAAATCAGCTTAATTCAACCTTCATTTGTGAACCTTTTCTTTCACTTCTGACAGGAAAGAATTTTTACCTCTTTTTCTTTCCCATTTATAGGTATTGCATTTCTCCATTCTAACAAAAACTCACAGCAGAGAAGTGGGATAGAGTTCCATATCTTCAACAGATGCAGAAGAATTTTCTATTTCTTTCCTCTCAGGATGGCAAGCCCAACCCAAGAATGACATAGAACAATCCAATTAAAGTTTAATTCTTTATTTGCTCACATCATATAGACAGAAAATTGTCAGACTAAGTCTGTACTACTCTAAATCTATCAGATATCCCCTGGGAGATTTTAGGAAAATGGCCATTTAAATCTCTTCTTCCTTTTCCTATCTAACTCTGAGACATGTTGTCTCTTGTCTCACCCCTCCCCCTTGGATTGTGCTCTCTCCTTCCTGGGAAATTGCCAGGTCACTGTGGTTCATTACCTCAGCTCCCTCTTCATAGATACAATCCATAAAATGAGTATGCCTCCTCTAATACTATAACATCAGACAGCAAATATCCATGTCAATTAACTTCATTATCAGTTTTTTCTATCCAGAACCATCTCTTTTCATTGTAGATTGCACAGATTCATTCTTTTTGTCAGAAGATAGGTGAGCACCTCCTCCCTCTTCTCCAGTCTTCCCAGTCTGTTGACATCTGGAAGCTGGAATGGGAGGACAGTTTGGAGGTTTAGGCTTGCGTGTTTGGGTGAGTGTATATAAACAGATCTGCCAAAGCAGAGGGATCCATACAATCCAATAGTTTAATCAGAAAGATGACATGAACATAAGAACGTTGCCAGGTAAATTTTCGCCTTAGCCATATAGAGGCAAAACATGCAACATGGTAATGCTTGTTTCATCATTTGCCTCCTGGTAGTTCCTCCATTGATATCTTTGCGCTGGAGAAAGCAGTGGGAAAATTATTGCTTCCCAGTAGCCCTTAATCAGGACAGAGCTTGGCCGAAATAATCTAGCATGCATCTATCTCAAATTCATCTTTCCTTTCCATTGAGATAGACATGGGGCAGAGATGTGCATTGGAAAGGGGGGGATTATTACAGGGTAATACAACTGAAGAGGAAAAAAATAAGAACTGACTTTTAGAGGGAGCTCTTGACAGAAGATGCTAACTCATCCCCATCTTAGAAGTAATTTCAAAATCTCTTGGAAATTTGTAAGTGTTCCAAATTTTTATAGTCAGGCCATATTTCAACAGCATGTTTCACTTCTTCCAGGAAAAGGTACTGTACTGAAAAGCCTTCTTTGTAGCCAACATGTGTTTATTTAAAGCAGTATATTTATTTCAATTATATAGGAATTTTTCTATATCCTTACAGTAGCATTCTCAGGGGTATATTATGTTTTGATAAATTTTCCATAATCGTGAATTCCTTATTTATTTAACTTAATTAAGGCCCTACTTACCTCCAAACCAATTCTAGGAAGCTAATAATATAATAAACATATAAAACACAATTCAAAAGAAACCAAAGTCAGACCCAGTTTTTTAATACAAAAAACCCCACATCCAATATGAGGGTCTGTCTTAACCTACAACAATCAGGTATTTAAGACCTATGTAGAGTAAAGAAAATGGAAAGTAAACTTGATGGAAATAGCCATTATTTAGGCAAAAGTGTTTGGGGGGGCAGGCTGGGCAGCCCAATGTACACCACATTGCAATACCAAGATGCAAGGTGATTAGAACATAAATGTCTGTCTGAAAGGTCTCTCAATCCAGGAAGTGCTGCAACTGGGGCACCAGACAAAGCTGTGCCAAGGCCCCATTATTGGCCACAGTTGCATCTGCTGTTTGGGTAGGAACTTTGAATCCAAGAGGGCCCCAAATTGTGTCCTACTCTTGAGTGGACAAGTCTACCCCATCCAAGAGTATATATGGAACTCTTGCACAAAATTACCCTGGGTCCAGGTGGCCATAGTGCCTGCAGCCACTTGATGTTGGTAGGTGTGAGTTAGAGTTAAGAGTTAGAGTTGTCTCTTTCCCATCTAGCCTGTACAGTCTCTAGGTAATGGGAGATGGCTGCCATAATCTCCCTTGGCAAACTTGAAGTGGAAAAATATAATTATTTAATGGTGATATTCTAAACCATTTTCTGTTTTTATTCTGTCAGGTAATTATTGGATTTTGATAGGTTTTTCCTTTTCTAAGCATTAGCTAATAATCTGGGGTATGGCTATTCATAGTGTTTTAATTTGTTTGTTGTCATTTTGAATCAAAGTCTAATAGCTGCTTTCTAATCATTATTATAGGAATTATACTGATACCACTGCAGTATCTGAAGATCCAGGGCTCCTATTTCAGAAGAATTCATAATTGTATGAAGTGGGCCTTAGCAGACAGAAACTTCAGCTTCATTTAAGTGTCAATTTCAAGAAGCTCTGGTTTAAGCGTTCAAAAATCATTGCTCACTTGGAAAGCCCTGAATTCAAATATAAAGATTCAGATTCATTAGACCATAAATTCTGTGAATTAGAAATATTAGAAGAGTTCAGCAGATGCTCACACTTTTGGTCAGATTTTAAAAAGAGAAATAAACAGGTTGCTGTACCATCTGCTTATTAACAGAATTACATTTCATTTCCAAAGGAGTAACTGTTAATGTCTTCAGCAAAACTGATTTATTTATTTATCAGATTTATATAGCAGCTCATCTCACAAACATGACTTTGGGTGGCATATAATAAAATAAGTCATTAAAACAATTAGAACAATAATTAAACAATTAAATATAAATATAAAAGAAGACTTTTATGGCATGTTATTGAATAATATATTCTTTAACACATATAATATGGGTTCATCACAATTTACTTCATGAGATGCATAAAATATGATCCTGAGAAATTGAAGACATACCCACACAGCTTTTGGGGAGAAGGGAGAGGAACTGGTAAAAGGAAAGAAAATCATAGTAGGGTTAAATTTTCATGCACTTAAAACTAGGTACAAAACAAAATGATGAAATAGAAACCAACAATTCAGTATAATGATGCAAATCCCCAATTTCTGCCGTTTTAATTATCCAGTAAAACAGACTGTCTCCACATTGGTAAAGTAGTAGGTTAAAGCTGTATACTCCCCCTGTTTATTCCAATTTTATGTTGAATATATATTAAGGAAAGCTGAAGAAGATGGACATAGTTTTAGAATGGAAGGAAGAAACATCAATAACCTGCACTATGCTAATGACACTAGCCAAAAATTTACAATTATGAGATGTTTACGGGCTTTATGAGATTGTGAGATGTAGGCCTTTGTTATGTTGGAAAATGAGCAAATGTATATTTCCCAATGTTGCAGGTGAGTTTATTTGGGGATTATTAGTTGAAATACATTGAATAATAACCTTCAGGAAAATATGTATGGTTTTTTTTTTACTTTTTACTAGGCTTGCAATGAATTTACATTACTCTGGTAGCTTGTCAAGAAGGTTAATTGAGGAGATTCAGGCTGAATGTTCATTTATACTTTCTAATTCATAGTTACGACATGCCAATTAATCAAAATGGTACAATGGTAGCATAATAAACAGAGTATCATTGTAAGTTGCTCAGTGATAAAATACTGCATGTGATCTTGCAGTATATCTGAACTTATATTGTAAGAGGTTACAATACAAGTAAGACCCCCTTAAACCTGGGGCCTAAAAGTTTTGATGCAATCAAATAAAAATAGGCACCCCCTTATACTTTATATAGACAGAAACAACATCTACATACTATGCAAAAGGGACAATCAGAAGCCAAAAAGGGAATAAGAAGACTAAAATATCTTTCCACCAGCAATCAACACCCAGATGAGCATAGCTTAACATCAAGATTAACATCAGACCAACAATCAAGAAGTAAACAATAACCCAATCAAACAATGGCCAAACAAGCTAACAGTAAACAGCCCAACCAAAGAACCTCCACAACCTCCAACACCGGCAGGGCAAGCCACTACTAGACAATAAATTAAGAGCAAACCCCACTCCCTACTACTATTGATGGTGTTACCTAGTTTGAGTAATGAAACATCTACAAGAAATCAACCAAGGACCCTGCATTTGAACCACAAATATTTATCAGTAAGACATAGCCCTGTATTTATTGATAAAACAGTCACTCAAGCTGTTGCTATATGTCCAATGCAAATTTTACATTCTGACTGCCTTTTTTCTCCAGCAACTGCTTACTAACTGCTGCTTACTAAGAATCTAGTTTAGTTATGTTCTTTATTATCACAATTATTCAAAATTTAGTCATTTTGAGAGAGGTTTTTCTTTTCTTTTCAACAGATTGCACCAAAACTTTCACAAATTCTTGTGATGTCAATTAAAAAATAGAAATGTCTATACCATATAAAGAATATTAATATAAAGAATATTAATTAATCAATTTTTTTTAAAAAAATGATGCAGATCACTACTCAGATCACTACAGGTCTGAAAAGATAGCTTTGCTTGACACTAGTGATAGCCTTGATTATGCCTATCTTGCTGTTGCATTATGTGAGATGCACATTTTTTGCTTTTTTTCTCCAGGCATTTAAAATATGTATTTTGAATTCTAAACAGCGAATGTCAGGGAAAATAAACACTTGTGTAATCTTTGATAGGTAAAACTTATTTTCAGTGAAAGTTCTGTGCATTCAGCTATGAAATAGAGTGCTCTTACTTATATCATAGAACAAGTGGGAGTGAGTAGTGTGAATCAAAGCAATATAGTGTAGAGATTAATTATTAGATTTTACGAAGAGTGTGCCAATTGATATCAAAACATAGCATAAATACTTAACATTATTTCTGTCAAGAAACTTTCTGAGTAGTAGTTTTCTTGTAATGAACATTCAAAAGTGTTGGAAGATGATCAGGAAATTTTGAAAGGAGGTCCTTATAATAAAAATTTGCACAATATAGCTCTATAAGCATCATTTTTGTTTGCCCTGAAGCCTGAATGGAACTTCCACATTTGGGAGCATGGATTCTACTGAATATCAATTGTTCTGGGCATCCCAAGGGTGTTTTTACAAGAGGCAACTAGACTTTCTTCAAGGTTTTTCCTTCAAGATGTTGATGGTATAGAATGGTACGCCAGAATTTTATATCTGATGGTATAGAATTAGTTGGCCCTTCTTACAGTTGGCTTTGTGGCTATTGCTGATGGCACAATTCTGAGTTGCCATTCTATTGTGGAATGAACCATGATTAATAAACGGTTTTCTTAATTTCATAGCTCAAGTATAAAAAAAGTTTGCATAAGTGTAACTAGCTTGTCGAGGGTCAGAATCAAAATGGGGCACAATTAATACTTGTATAGAAGACCAAGGGAACCCAAGGCTGTAAACTAATTGTGAAAAAAAACCATAAGATAACCTTATTGTCATATATCTGTATGCACAATGGTATACATTATAATGAAGTTTCAATGTCCCATTCTCAAAAGACAGAATGCCACTCACCGAACAATGTCACCATCCAAAAGATAATAGCAAATGTTGCCAAAAAAACCAATAACCCTGCATCCATTATTGGGTTTTTAAAACTAGTTTTAACTTTAATATGTATTGATTTTATGGGCATGATGTTTAATGGCTTTTTAATTTTTGTATTCGATTTTTATTGTGTATTGCCCTGTTCACCGCCCTGAGTCCTTCGGGAGAAGGGCGGTATAGAAATCAAATTATTAAATTAAATTAAATTAATTATTGTATGTTGTATTCATTAGACACCAGAATTTAAGCAGAATACAAGGGAATGTTTTTATTTCTAGTATGGAAAAAATCCAAGTTTATGACACCATACGTAAAATGAATTGTTTATTGTTGATAATTACATAGTAATTAAAATCTGGTTCGGTGGCTAATTATTCTCAGGCCTTACCTGATGAAGGGACCACAGTGCCTGAGTGAAAGTGCCTTCAAACTCAGGGCTGGCTAATCTTAAAGGCGACTCTTCGAAAGAATAGGTATGGAGAATGGAATAGAAGGTGAAAGATGGCAAAGAGGTGCATGCTAAAATTACCCTTATCAAGACCTGTATAGAAGTATAGGAAGTCAGCCCCCCCCCCAAGAAAGAAATATTTTGGGGAATATTAAAATGAAGAATATTATATTTCCCCAAAGGATCTTAAAGGCAGACACCTGAAAGAGAGTGACTTGCCCAAAGTCATTCAGCCTCTTTTCATCTCTAAGGTGGGACTAGAACTCATAGTCTCCTGGTTTCTAGAGCAGCATCTTAACCACTGCACCAAACTGGCTCTCTGTAAAAAAGATTTTGAGACTCTAGAAAGAGTACAGAGAAGAAGAACAAAGATGATTAGGGGACTGGAGGCTAAAACATATAAGGAACAGTTGCTGGAATTGGGTATATCTAGTTTAATGAAGAGAAGGAGGAGGGGTGACATGATAGCAGTATTCCAATATCTCAGGGGTTGCCACAAAAAAGAGGGAGTCAAGCTATTCTCCAAAGCACCTGAAGGCAAGACAAGAAGCAAGGATGGAAACTAACCAAAGAGAGAAGCAACCTAGAACTAAGGAGAAATTTCCTGACAATTAGAACAATTATTCAGTGGAACAACCTGCCTCCAGAAGCTGTGAATGCTCCAACACTGGAAGTTTTTAAGAAGAAACTGGACAGTCATTTGTCTGAAATGGTATAGGGTTCCCTGCCTGAGCAAGGGGTTGGACTATATGACCTCCAAGGTCCCTTCCAACATCATCATCATCATCATCATCATCATCATCATCATTAATCACACAGCCAGATGTTCAGACTGGATTTGGCATTTTTGTCTTCCGATCGAGTCCTTACCAAGGGATAGGCAGATGTGGATGTTTAATGGTATTACAGATATTGTCGCAGGATGGAATCAGTTCCTAGTAAGGCTGCCTTTTGCAATTGACTAATGGAGAAGTTGTCAATGCCAATGGTGTTCAAGTGGTGCTCCAGTTGTTTTGGGATTGCACCCAAAGCACCTATTACTATTGGTACTATCATCATCATCATCATCATCATCATCATCATTATTATTACTTTTGAATTCTTGATTTGGACTGCTGGTTCTCCCGAGTCTGTTTTTGATTACAGATCTGGGCAGAATAAACTACAGCATATTTTCTATATTTTTGGAGAGTCCAGAGTTCATTTTCTCTACAAGTCATCTCTCCT
Source organism: Vipera ursinii (assembly GCF_947247035.1). Classification (NCBI taxonomy): domain Eukaryota; kingdom Metazoa; phylum Chordata; class Lepidosauria; order Squamata; family Viperidae; genus Vipera; species Vipera ursinii. The sequence continues at coordinate 52,226,471 of NC_139521.1, read as the reverse complement.
GATCTTTCTGTCTACACGGGACTTTGTCACACCTTGTTATTAGTCCCATTCATAATACAGGAAAGAGGCTTACAACAAAATAAGCTGCTGTAAACTGTAATCCTGTCCCTATGTTCCATGCAGATTGGATCATTGTATGACCAGAATCATAACAAGGAAAAGGATCCTTATGAAATGCACTTACAGATTAATGGTTTATTTGTTTTTAGGAATAATTTGAAAGTTCCACACATAGGTAGGCCATTGTGAAGATCCAGCCGGGACTAAACAAGCAACAGGATTTTAAATAGCTGTCTTTTGTCTCTTGTTTAATTTATACTTTTCATTTCTAGTAGGTACCTCAAGCTGAGTTTTGTTCTCCTTCCTTTCTGATTTTTCCATGCAGTTATTATTTTTAATTAACTTTCAATATTGTTTATATGTTAATTATAAATTTTACTTTTCATTATCTGGCATGAGCCGTTTCTTTACCTTTGCTTTCTGCTTTAACAGTTTGGCTTGAACATCACAATTTTCCTTATCTATTTCATCACTGCTTTCCTATTGCATTCATTTTATATTTCCCTATTTTAATGTTCTTCAAATGTTTAAGAACTTAAGAAACACCTGCTGGATCATACCAAAGGCATAGGCATCCAGTTCTAACCACAGTGCCACCCCACAATGACAAAAAAATGCATTATGACATCATAATACAAGATGCATCCTTTCACGCTTGCCCTTGAGGTCACAAGCAAATAAAAAAAATAGAGCTTACAATGCAAAATTACCATTTACTCCTCTTATCTTCCCCACAGATGTTTCTGTCAAAGGCTATTCAGTTCATTCTGTGTCACTCATTTTTTTCTAGAAATCCTCTGGAAAGGTTTCAAAGCAGCAGTCCTTCCTTACTCAGATTTACCAGCAGTTTCAATTTAGGAGAACATTGCCTGAGAGACTAGAAGTAATATACAGTATATCCATCATGATTGTACCCATATAGAGCTTTCAGGAACCCATAACTATTTCATGTATACATAAATAAAAATATATGTAGAATAAGTTGAGATATGGAAATGAATATACATATATATTAGGCACCTATTTGGCATAAGTTCAATATACTAACTTTTATTGCATATATAAACTGGCATTCATATAAATGCACATATAAATTATTTCCATTAATATTAAATGAGAAAAATACATTTAGTTCAGTTATGTGGGTTGCACTTGCTTTTTCTCATCACATATTCTATTTAGTTCCTCTTGTTGCTATTATTTCTACCGGCTCCTTCTGTTCATCACACAGAAGGAGAGAACATTTTCCTTTGAAACCAGTGTGAATGCTTCTCCATAAATCATTCAGCAGAAGCTGCAGAAACATTGCTCTAGCAACCACAGCCCATGCTATATCTAGAATGTGGAATTGCTGCCCAAAATGAATATAGTACAATATACTGCTGTAGTCAAGATAAGGCTAGGTTGATGAAGCATAGAGTGAAATATCCTACATCCTAATCTGATATGCATCACAGTAAACTCTGTTTAATATGCTTTCAGCAAGGGTCCATTTTAAAAACAGATAATAAATCAAAGCCTCGTATTTAACTTTCTATAAGAGTCTAAGAATATTTTCCCCATTGTAATTGCAAAGGGAAAATAATCCTCCAATGTTCAGGCAGATTTCACTGGAGATTTCTTTTGCTTTAAATCAAAACACCAAATACAACAGTTTGTTGTAGCTTCCCACAAGGGAAGCATCATTTCCAGTATCCTGATTCTTCACAGCTGCTCATGCCGTATGTATACAACTTGGGCATAATCAGTAACAAAGCAATGGTGCCATTGCCTGTTTCATAAGAAAAAATGTCCAGAAAGAATTAACACTAATTCTTTAGGTCTGATTTAAGAAATATTCACATAAATGTAGTTATTAGCATTTGAGACATTTATTATATATCCACTTTGCATTACTGATTATCATTCATTAACATGATATTTATGCATATATGTTTAGGTGCAGAAAAGAAAATATTCCAATTGGAAAGGTAAAAGGAAACTTATGAAGGCTATGGTATAGAAAGCAAGACAATGCAACCAAAAATCTTGGTAAATTCACTTGGAGTTCCTTTTTTCTAAGCAAGCTTAGCATTTCACCTCAAAGCTACATGTATCTACATTTACCTGGAAAACTGGTAGAACGGTTATATCAACCTTCCCAAGTCTGGGGATTGTCCATATCTGGACCAATTAAATCTGAACCAACAAAGTTATTCATAAAAACTCTTACAGTAGTTGGGTTCCACATATCTAGAAAGCATTGAGTTGATTGAAGCATTGTGATGACCATGATAGTTGGCTCAGAATAAGTAGGGCTATACTCATATCTTTACGCTTCAATGAAAGTTACTGGATAGGTTTATGTCAATCACTCTCATCTATCCTGCTCCTTGAAGACTTATGATAATAAGATGGGAGGAAGGAATTTTTTGCTCCTGGGTTTTCTTAGAAGTAAATAAGAGATACAATTGAAATTGAACATATTTTCATTATATTCATTGTTAAGCTTTCTCATCATGCAGAACAGAAATTGGCTTTATATCAAAACCTTCTCTTCCTCCTCTTCTTCCTTATATTACAGCCCATAACTTTACATCAGAAAATACTACTCTACGCTTGAAGCATGTAATATTCATACAATGTTAACAAACATGTTGCCAAGTGAGGATATAAGTAAGATTTCTTCTATAAATACTTTTTTCAGGTTTCATGGTTTAATTGTCATATATTTTCAAAGATTTGCAGATAGTTTAAATGTGCAACACAGAACAATGTCAGCTGTGTTTTAAGTACCTGAGGTCTATCTTAAAGGAAGATAAGGCAGCACAATATACGGTATATAGTGATTTACACACAGAGACACACACACAGAGAGAGAAAGAGAGACAGACAGACAGATGGACAGATAGACAGACACACCCCAATAAACACAAGCAAGCTTGTGTTCAAAGAAGTTGATATAGAATTTCAGTGTCAGATACCTCAAAGCGGTGTAACAATTATCTGACTAGAGAAGTGAAAATATGTGACAAATATTGTATCAGTAATGTTTCAGAGTTCAATTGTCATATATTTTCAAAGATTTGCAGATAGTTCTTCTAAATAAGAACCAAAATCTAAAGGTTAATAACAAAATATAAATGGTGACAATAACCAAATGGTCTTATGGTTAAGGTACCAGGCTAGAATCCAAGAGACTGTGAGTTTTAGTCCTGCCCTAGGTGTGAAAGCTAGCTGGGTGACTATGCAGCAGTCGTCTTTCAGCCCAACTCATGCCACAGGATTGTTGTATGAGGAAAAGAGGAGAAGGAGGGAGTATTAGGCATGTTCACTGCTTTGAGATACTTATAAAAAAATAGAGCAGGATAAAAGCCAATCAATTAAGCAAATAAATACAAGTTTGGAATAAGTTACTGAACACTAAATTTAAACCAAGTTTCCCGGTACTAAACTAGATGCTCATTTTGTCTGAAGCAACAATTGCATTAGGTAGATTAAAAGAATGGCCATAAGGTGAACCAGGAAACTTTATGATCTATTAGAAAATTGAATACATGATTTCACTGATGAAAGGCCCACTATACCCTTTTTGTTATTTTATTCCTAGTATAGAGTGATTTGGTTAAATTTATTTTTAAATCATTATCTTACAAATTTGAGAAGCTAAAACTATGCAGCCTCTTTAGTTGTTGTTTTATTGCACTTTCATCCATTATTGAATGTCTTTGCCTCTCTTTATGTAAGCAAGGAGGGAAAAGAGATACTGAATCCATTGCTTTCACATTATGTCTCTCATGACTCAGAGTTCAGAATTATTGGCTTAAGATATAAATCACTGCCTAACAAAAAGATGAATCTTATATGTTTTAGCTTACAGGTAGAATCCAGTAATATGTTCTACCAGGAAGGGGAAAAATCCTGGTAACATGGTTTTCTTTTCCTCTCTATATCTCCAAAATTTGCTGTATGGACAATTTGAGTACATAGAGAGAGCTGAATGAGGACAGCAGAGGGAAGTTTCCTTGCATGAGGAGAAATATGTTTATATTAGACTAGCTGTATTTATGTGCATATAAAAGAATATTGATTTATAGTGGGACCTTTTATTTAATTTTCCCCCAGAATGTATTAAAAAGACCTTAACAGTATGTCATACAGATCAAATTCAAAAGATGCTGCAATGTTCTGTGTGCAAATTTAGTAATCATATACAGAATAAGCTCAGAATGAACTAAGGTTGCACTGCATTATCAATGTAACTGCCCCAGTGGTTAAAGGATAAGATTCATGGTAAATTATTTAAGCAGTTTTAATAATTCCAAGGCATTATTGTCATGTTGATAAATAATTCAATGAACTTAAATGTTTTGGATATTTAAAAATGCTATCCATCTCGGAAAGCCAGATAGAATTTAATTCAGCCATGACAGCTAGTTATAGTACAGCTTCCCAGAAAATGTCTGTCTGAAAATATCATTTTTCAAAGGATCTGCAGTACATCAATAAACAAGATTAAATGGCATTCTACTACTGAAGTCATTAGATGCAGTTTTATAAGTACTGGAAATGGCATTTTGGGGAAAAAAATAAGTTGCCTGAAATGGGAACAGTAAAAGAATGAATGGGGTTAGTTTTATATAAAAATGTGGTATGCAACCTTGCAAAGAAATATTGACTCAATTTGGCAGAAATTCTTTCTTGAACTGGGGCTTTTTAGTGATTGCACATAAACACTTTATGGGACATGCACATATTTTCCCCAGAGAAAATGTTATGCAATCATCATACCTATAAGATCTAAAAGAAAAACAGTAGTGTATAAGCAATGTTTATTTTCTAAACATAAAGATAACTCTCCTTTAAAATTACATGCTTTGATTTAGATTCTGCACATAGTGATTGTCAAGGATGTTTGGGTCATGATTCAGCATTGTCCAATCAGTAGGAAAGGAAAGATTGCAAGGCAGCGATGCTAAATTAAATATAACAACCTAGGATTCAGGAAGATCAAAGTACTCTAACCATACTGAGACCCATGTCGCTTAATTTAAAGGTTAAAACTCAGGAGAGGAGATAAGCAATTTCATTTGTTAAAAGTGGCTTTAAAATATTAGACAAGGCTCAACAAAGATCCATGAACAAGAAGCAAAATTATCATAAGGAAGGAGAAAGAAGCTCAGTGTAGCTAAATAATCCAAATATGTTCAATTCTTTGGTCATGGTATCATACCATACCAAGCTTGTACTGGGCACTTCCAGTAATGCAGAAAATCCCAATCTATCAGAATCCATCTACAATTGATTTATAAACAAAAAAGGTAAATTGGGAGGGAGAGCAGTTAATCCCTGAATAAAGCATTTCCCTTTGCCCCCCTCCACTCCCTCCCCATAGGGATAAATAGTGAGAGAGAGAGGTTTTGTGCATACTTTTTCTCTTTAGAATATCCATGAGAGCACTCTCTAGCGGTGAGGAAAAAAAGAAAATAATAGAAATTCGTTTCCAAAACAGGAGTAAAGTTTCTAGGAAGAAGAATGGAATTTAACAGTTTCTACCTGCACGGAGCAACTGGACTTGGTTGAGCTATTTTTTCAGCTAGTCCTTCTCTGAGGCTTGAGATGAGCATTCTCATTATAATTAACATTCGCCCACATTATTTTCCTTTGCTGATATCTGTTATTAATAAATTCTAAATCATTTTGAATAGTCATTTTGTTGTCAATTTATATGTTGGGGTTTTAATCTGATACCATGCCTTAGAATTTCTAGGCCAATCCAGATTGACTGCTGGAAGCTGTATTTAATATACCGTAATAGAATACTTTAGAACAGAATACTTTATTGATGAAGTGTGATTAGACACACATGGAATTTGTCTCTGGTGCATAAGGTCTTAGTGTACATGCAAAACAACAATGTAACAATAATCATGATAACAAAGGATAATAATCAGAATAATGATACCAATAGAGAAGGAAGTGGAACAGATGAAAAGGATAAAAATAATATATATAGCCAGACTACATGGGTAATATACTTAGACATAAGACAGAACTTGTCTTATGTCTATAGTTTTAAAAAGGAATGAGAAGACATTTTACTTTGTTTTGTCCTTGTACCTGGTTCTGGGATGGAAAGAAGGCTGTGGCTGCAAATATCAGTAACTGCAGCATTGTCCTTGGCTGTGTTGGCTGGACAGGGAGGACCTAGCAAGAGAAAAAGCCTATTTATGTTGGTCCTATTACCGTATGAATAATGTAATAAAACAAAATATACCTGATTAAGCAGGATGGCTATAAAATGAATTAATATCGGTTTTGTGACCATTGTTTTGATAACTATACCCTTCAGTAGTGAAAATTGTGCAGTGCTGCTAGAACAGTATATTTGGATAGTGGGCATCAAATAAAAATAACCCATTTCTTTTAGATCAGTGAAGTTAATGTAGCATTCTCTCAACAAACAGCTGTTATGTAGAGCAAATTTTCTTCATATCTATAGATCCCATCTATAATTAACCCTATAATTTTGAAAACCTTTACAATGTATGTTTATATGAAATCAGATGGAAAATAAAGTTATTTTAATTTTTGTTTGCTCTATATCGATATCCCTAGCATTTTAATCACTAGCAAATCTCTATTTGGTAAATCTAGTGGTTGCTGCCCCCAAGCATGAGATGATTAAGAGATGACTGGCCATGGTGCAAATCATAACTGAACAAAAAATCCCTTTATTCCATTACCACACAAAAAAAATTCCCACTCCCAATCCATACATTTGTCTACATGTTGTTCTTGTTTAATTTGTGAAATAAAACAAGATAAACTTCTTCTGAGAAGTTGTAATAGAAATTATGTTTATTTAAAGAAGAGAAGGACGAGGGGCGACATGATAGCAGTGTTCCAATATCTCAGGGGTTGCCACAAAGAAGAGGGAGTCAAGTTATTCTCCAAAACGTCTGAAGGCAGAACAAGAAGCAGCGGATGGAAACTAATCAAGGAGAGAAGCAACCTAGAACTAAGGAAAAACTTCCTGACAGTTAGAACAATTAACCAGTGGAACAACCTGCCTCCAGAAGCTGTGAATACTCCAATACTGAAAGTCTTTAAGAAGATATTGGACAGCCATTTGTCTGAAATGGTATAGGGTTTCCTGCCTGGGCAAAGATTTGGACTAGATAACTTTCAAGGTCCCTTCCATCTTTTTCATTTTATTGTTGTTGTTGTTGTTGTTGTTGTTGTTATTATTATTATTATTATTATTATTATTATTATTATTATTATTATTATTATTATACAATAAGCAAATCTTCTTAGATATAGTACATAAGCTCTTTTGAGTGGATGGGGTAGGAGAATGCCAGAAGACTGATTTTACATACATACAGGGCTTTTTTTCTCATAGAACGCTCAGAACGGAGTTCCGGCACCTTTTTTGGATGGAACCTTGTAGGATAGGCAAGGCGGGTTGTATGACATGTGTGAGTTCCGGCACTTTTTTCTTTTACAAAAAAAGCACTGCATACATATACAAACAGCAGGATGTTAGAAGCTCTATCAATATAATGTTTATGAGGTGGGGGAATATATTGACTGTGAATGGTGTAATATTCTGGGATTAGATAGAAATAAAATGCAAAGTCTGAGCACAGATGCAGGAAAACGGAAAGTGTGGTGAGAGATGCCCCCTTTGGAAATAGATTATTGCCTCATGTTTTGCAGAGTTGCAGCTGCATTTCCCAGTATATAAGAATTTTGGTAATGTTGGATATTTCAAAGGATAACCAGCTTTCATTCGTTTGGGAAAATGCCAATGAAAAACCCATACATGTATAATGGATAACTTCTGCATCATGAAACTGTGAGTAAATGGGATATTTTGCTAGTAGAATAAAAAGACACCTTGAAAGATTTTGGCTCAAAATGAAATTTAAAAGTTTGGGTGTTTTCAGCACACACAAATTTGCTAGGCACAAATGTATTTTGTTCAAGGGATCATGGGTCAATAGCTCTAAATATTCAGATAATTAAAGGTAATGATTAATGGGTACTTTGGATACACGTGTGTCCATTAAATATTCACCAGAGCTTATGAAAAACAATATGTGCAGGCACTCACCTTGACTAAGTGTGAAAAAACATGTGTATACAAAGAAACAGCATCTGAGATTGCAAGATGGAAGAGACAAAAAACCTCTTCAGGCAGCTGTTTGAACATATGGAGAGATGAAAGAGGAGAAAAGAGAGGTAGTCTGCCCCTACCTTTTTCAAACTTTCAGAAATGTCTGAAAAGGATTTGACCCAAACAGCTGCCAGCGGTATTCAAGAACCTGCTTTATTGGGGACCCAGATTGTATGGAAAGTTATCTTTATATTCACATGTGTGCAGTTATAGAAGGCCTTCAGATTTTTTGCCTGAACACGTAGAAATTGGAGAGTGACAGGTCTGCGTTCAAAGTAATGCTGCAGTGGAGATATGTGACAATTCATTCAGTAAATCAAGAACCCTCCTATCTGTAAGCACCACATTTTGATCCATTTAAATGTAGTGACAACAGTTTGCTACCAGAGATTGTTTCCAAACCATAGCATGATTGAAATGTACAAAAGCAGACATTTCATAGCCCGAAGGATTTCAGAGTGCTGGACTCAAAAATTATCAATTTAGTACCATGAAAGTATAGAAAGCTAGATGCACTGAAAGTTTAAAAAAACTATAGGTCAAACAATTTAAAATTTATACATACATTTAAAAAAATTAATATCAGTTAATGATATGCTGGAAGACAGTTGCGTGGCTACATTATTTATGTGCATTGTCCTAAGAATTCAGAACTGCAAATAAAGATAAGTTCTTTTTAAGGCCTTCTTGGCCAACTACACATTATTTAGGTTAGAAATGCATTTTGTATGTATGTAATGTATTGCTAACTAGTACAAACCTAAGGGAACAGCACTGAAGTATTGCTTGAAGTACAGATAAATTACCTAAATTGTAAAATTATGATAACTAATACATGACCTGAAAAATAGTTTATGATTTCACCTGAGTGTATTCATGAGTCTGTAGGCTAGAGGTCAATATTTTCTGGTTATGCTAATGGTTTTTACATGGTGATATGCTGCATTTTTAAAAAAATATTGATTAGGTCTTTATAATAGAGAGGTAGAACTGGAAATGAGCAAAATATATTGTTTCATGTGAAAAGAAGGGTAAAAACTAAAATTGGTGATGATAAATGATAAACTGGCCTTAGTTTCAACAGCAATATCTAAAAGAGGGTCCAGAGACTATATTATATATAATAAAACCAATGCCATGACCAGATTTTTTTGTGGATGTGAAACTTTTGGATATCTATTGAATAAGCTGAAAAAAGGAGGGCTATGTTTTCCAGTGCTACAAAGATATTACAGTTGTGTTCTGTACATTAGCTTCTGAACTGCACAGAACAGTGATCAAATTAACTTCATATTATGAACTACATTGTTTCTAGCATGTAGTTACATTATTATATACTACTTTTATGAAAGATGGAAGAAAATTTTCTGCTATAAATCTTTCACCACGGCCATCAGAGGGGCCATTTTCATCCATCATTCACTAGATGAAGTGCAAATCTCATAAATTAGAAAAACTCTTCTGTGAAAATAATTCAATAATGGGGCCAAAGTAAATTGCCCAAAGCATTAGCCAAAGCCATTGCAGAGTTTTAATAATTAAAAAAAAATTAGCAAGCAAGCATTGGGCCTGAGAAATAGGAGAGACTGATAATAGTAACTTGAGCATGAGCAATGTTGCTATAAGAAACTGAAGAACATTTAGTATACACTCTTATTCTACCTAGATCAGCCTAAGTTTAATTGAATTCAGTGCAACTTAATTTGGGAGACTGTTGTGTTGTTAAGAATACAATTGCATTTTCCTCTAATCAAATTTAAGACAAAAAAAGATATTTTAAAAAGGTAGATAATCCATAGGAAAGAAACAAAATAAAAGCCACCATATAGTAAGAAATACTCAAAGTTTTCAGAAAGAAAGAACTTATGAATTCCAGTTCATCTTCTTGGCAATGTTTCTCAACATCAACTCCTTTAAAATGTGTGGACTACAACTCCCAGAATTCTCTTGCCAGCAAGGCAGCTGAAGCTCACACGTTTTAACGATGCCAAGGTTAAGAAGCTTTGCTGGATATACCTGACGACAAAGAAGTGCTTTCTTCACAATGAGATCTGACCATGACAATCAGTACTACCAATTCAAAGATGCCAAATGCAGGATCCACATAACTTGTGGAACAGAAAGCAAATAGTACCTGGTGCAGAGGAAATTATATTGCTTTCCCCGGGGAAGTTTAAAAAAAAGATGTTAGACTTATATGCATGTCCACAGTACATACTTCCTCCACCCCCTGACAAGGAAATGTACATTATGTTTTATTTTTTATTGATCAAATTTATATAGCAGTCCGTTTCCTCCAGAAGAGACTCTGGAGGCACACAATAAATAAAACAGCCAATTATATCTAAAAACTCACAGTAGTAAATAACATAAAAACAAAATACTAACTGTGGAAAGATAAAAATGGCCCTCTTAGCAGTGTAACATTGGGACAATTTATCGTTCCCTAGAAAACCCAGGCTTGGCTACATATCTAGGTCTTGAGGACCTTTCAATAAGTCAAAAGGAATGGAGTTAATCTAATTTGGGGAAAGAATGTTCCATGAAATAGGTGCCGCAGCAAAGAAGGCATGTAACCTGGAGCCTGCCAAATGTAGATCCTTAGCTGATGGTACCCGCAGCATGCCTTCTCTGCCAAAACTAATACTGCAGGCTGATGTAATCAGATGGCCAGCTTGCTCAGATAGCCAGGTCCCACACAATGAAGACCTTAAAATTTAAAACCAGCATCTTGAACTGGTGCTGGCAATTCCATAAGCTGGCAACCAGTAAAAGCTTGCAGAGCAGAGGTGTAACGTATTGCTATAGAAGCACACATAACTGCCCACCCTGCCATATTCTGTACCATCTGAAGCTTCTGGATATTCTTCAAGAGCAGCCTTAAATAACTGTCTTTAAATTGCCTTTAAAAATAGCCCCTACATATACACACTAATTGACTGCACTAGCCAAATCACGTCTACCACTACTTTCTGCATAATGGGGAAGGGGCTAGTGATGTCATGTAACCTTCTGATACACAAATTCAGTGGACATTCTGGAGAAATTAAGTGGTGAATTTTCACTTAGTTATTGTGATTTTCTGCTGTTAGAATTGCCAGTAAGATCATTTGAATAATTTTGTGGCTGATTGGGTTAAGCATGTTGTGGGACAATGCTATTAAGTCCATCTAGTCAATAATGATGTAAGACTAATTTCAGATTTTGTTTATTTACTGTAGTGCATCAATTAGGGCTCTCCATCGGTCTAGGGAATGTGACTTGTGAGAAACCCCTCTTTGCAGCTCGACCTCATCTGCCTTCAAAGCACTTGATTGTGGCAAGGCCGTCTCAAGGTGTCTGGAGTCTCCACTGGGTAAAGTCCAGTCCGACGACCAGATCAGTTTTCCTCCCGGCTTGGGTCTTGCCCCCATCTGGGAGACCTGAAAAGATTCCTTCTCCAACAGTGTGCTGGCCTGCGCTCCTCCCTCTGAGGCAGCAGCCACTGCCAGGGTGCTGGTTTCAGGTGCCCCTTCCTTTTCCATGTTAAAATCTTCCCCAAAACTTTGTCAGTTTATCTCTTGACTCTAGGGACAGCGACTGGAGCTTGGGACCCCAGGGTGGATAGGTAAAAATTGTAGTTTGGGGGTTAATGTCATGGTTCCAACAGATGAAACCCTTCAAAAGAACTTCAAGGCATTGTTTACCTTAAAGAATCTTTTATTTGGGAAACAAAGTATCGGCACTACATAGTTCAACCCAAAAACTAAATTCCCCTACCCTAAATAGAAAGAAGCAAAGTACAATTCTCACCTCCAATAAACAGTCATAAATCACATTCCCCAATTAGCTTGAAGCACGGGCTTCCTCCCCAGCTCTCCAGCCTGCCAAAACGCTATCAGCTCTGGGCCCAATGTCCTTGGGTTCCCACAGCCGAGTTATTATTGTTATGACTAGCTGAACTCTCATTCCTATCCCCCCTCCCAGCAGCAACTAATTCTAAAAGCATAGAGAAAATGGCTGCATTTTCATCTGTCATCAAAGCAAGAACATCCGATGTTAGCAGTGTTGACACATACTTTGCATAAGTCTTCACACAAAGAAGAACTATAGCCCAACGTACCAAAAAAACCACTGCAAAAGAAAAATTAGAAAGAAAAATTAAAATAAGCAAGAAAATGGTAAAAGAACATCTATCTGACCTTGATGAATATAAATCACTGGGGCCTGACAGATTACATCCCAGAGTTCTGAAGGAGCTGGCAGATGTTATCTCAGAACCATTGCACCACATCTTTCATAAATCCTGGAGCACCGGGAAGAACCTGAGAATTGGAAAAGGGCTGATGTGGTTCCAATCTTCAAGAAAGGGGGAAAAAACAGACCCAGGAAACTACAGACCAATCAGTTTAACATTAACACCTGGGAAGATCCTAGAAAAGATAATCAAAGAACAGATCTGCGAACAACTAGAAGCAAACAAGTTATAACTAGTAGCCAGTACAGGTTTGTTAAAAACAGATCATGCCAAAACAATCTCATTTCATTCTTTGACAAAGTGACTAAACTAACAGACCAGCGATATACTGTAGATGTAGTATACTTCAGTAAAGCATTTGATAAAGTAGACCACAACCACTCCTTGGTAAGCTAGAAAAAAGGGGAATAGACAACATCACCACCAGATGGCTGGCAAACCGTACTCAGTGAGTAGTCCTCAATGGCACTACATCTACATGGAGAAAAGTAAGCAGTGAGGTACCACAAGTTCCGTCTTAGTCCCAGTGCTCTTCAATATCTTCATCAATGACTTAGATGAGGGAATTGAAGAATTCATCAAATCTGCAGATGACACCAAACTGGCAGGAGTAGCCAACTCCACAGAAGACAAACTCAGGATCCAAAAAGATCTTGACAAACTTGAATAATGGGTCCTGAAATGAGTTTCAATGTGGAGAAAAGCAAAGTTTTACATTTAGGTAGGAAAAATCAAAGGTACAAGTACAGATTGGGCAAGACCTGTCTTAAAAACAGTAATTGTGAGAGGGACCTTGGAGTCCTAATGGATGATCACTTAACCATGAAGCAGCAGTGTGCAGCAACAGCCAAAAAAGCTAATACAATCCTGGGTTGTATAAACAGAGGCATAGAATCAAGATCATGCAAGGTATTAGTACCGCTTTATAAAACCCTAGTAAGACCACACCTGGTATTCTGCAGCCAATTTTGGTCACCATATCACAAAAAAGATGTTGAGAGTTTGGAAAAAAATCAGAGAAGAGCAGCTAAGATGATATGAAGAACAGCTGCAGGACTTGGGTTTGGCTAGTCTAAAGATAAGAAGAAATAGGGGATAGCAGTATTCCAGTATTTATTTGAGAGGCTGCCACAAAGAAGACAGGGTCACATTATTCACCAAAGCACCAGAGGGCAGGACAAGAAACAATGGTTGGAAACCGATGAAAGAGAGAAGCAACCTGGAATTAAGGAGAAACTTCCTGACAGTGAGGACAATTAATCAGTGGAATAGCTTGCCCCTAGAAATTGTAGGTGTTCCATCACTGGAGGTTTTTTAAAAGAGGCTAGACAGTCACTTGTCTGAGATGGTATAGGTTCTCCTGTTTGAGCAGGGGGCTGGACTAGAAGACCTCCAAGGTCCCTTCCAGCTCTATTCTATTCTATCTTTCTATCTGATGGGTAGACAGAGTGTTGCAATACCATAGTGGAGCTCAGTTTGTATGAGAAGAGTATCTCAAGGGTATCTCCTGGAAACTTATCTAGTACCTGAACAAATCCCATCAAATATTTATCTCTGTAAAAAAGAAGCACTGGGCCTACCAACTGGTTACATATTCATGTTCAAAGCTTTATTTTAGAAAAAGTGTCCAACTGAAAACTTTGGAAGATAAGTTTGAGTTAATGTGCATGGTTAAAGCAGACTGTTGAAAGAATGCAAAATAAGTTAAATTTACTACAAAAAGTAATAAATTCCTAAATTCAAGAGGTATTGTTTCATTGTGTTATTAAGGCATAATATCTTAAAAGCAAGCCATCATATACATAACTGCAATAGAAATTACAGCAAAATCCCAAATTAGGTATGTAAATATTTTAGTGTTTCTGCTAATACAGAAACAATTGCTACAGTACTAATAGCTATTGCTGTAGCTTACCCATTGCTCTTTATTTTTTAAGTACTGCACAGAGTTTATTGCATATATTTTCATGATTATATTATTCTAATTTCATAACTGGGGAAAATTGCCAAAATGACACAGTAACTCCACAATACAGACAGGGATTCTTAATCGGAAATCCATTGGAGATACCACTCTAGAGGCATCTATTTTTTATACTGTACATTTTACTTATTGACACTTAGGGGAATTAGAAGTAAATATAGCAACCAATGGGCATTTTGGTGCTTTCAGCTTTTTATAAATGGAAAAGAAATATTGTGACAGTATAAAATTTCCCCCATGTTGTGTTAATTGTTAGCCAACAATCCTAGAGTCAGCAGAAAATTATTAGCATGAAATTTGCTGTCCCAGTTATATGTATCTATTGTGTCTAATCCAAGTCATAAGGTGCTGTCCTAATTAATATAGCAAGTGACAAGGAAATTGATTGTTTCATGGAATTTTTAAGGTCTGTGACTTCATGGATCTAAATCAAAGTGTACCAGACAGATGTCTTTCTAGATTCCACTTGAACAAGTATAATTTTCTGGATAATTGATTCTACTGCCAAATTGGTTTTATTGTTAAAAGGTTTTTTTCAACTGTTAAAAGGCATTTTAAGAAAACCTGCCTTCTGGTACTTTAAATCTATTATTCCAAGTCCTGCACTCTGAAATGAGAAAGAACAAATTTTGATCTATGACATCCATTCAAGTATTTGAAGTTTGAGATTACACTACCCAAAAGCTATCACCTTTTCTCAAGCCTCCTTTTTCTCTCTTCACAGAACTTCTGCGTCTCCTTTTCTCCCTCTTCAACATGTCACCTGCTGGTAGGTAAAATATCTGTCAAGCATAATACAGCATAATACTGGGGTGTCAAGCATAATACTGGGGTGGATCTGGCTGCAGAATTTTATCTGGCATTTCTAGAGGGGTTTTTTATATACATTCAGTCATAAACTGCGTTGAATAAAGTTTTTTCTTTTTTTAAAAAAAATGGAGTCATGAAGAGAGCTGTGTTAGAAAGAGCATTTTCCCTTCCTTCCTATTCTTTACAAAGGGACAAATGTCGACTTCCAGATTCTTCCATGTTATTCAGGAGGCGCTGAACTGGCCTGTCATTTCAGCATGTTATAGATTTTAGTCCTACTTTATTTCATAGATATCGCAAAATTTCAAGCCCAGTCAAATAATTTTCTGTTTCGCAATCTAGCTTTTTTAGGGAGATCAGAGTAAGATTTCAGGAAGCAAGGCTAATCCGGGGAAGGGGCAAACCTATATCAGCCAATAAATGCTTTAATGATCTCAGATGATGCTTCCAGCTGCCTCCCACCAAATGGGTGCTGAAGCACAACAGGTTTCACGCAATTTCCATTGTCCTTGGATGTTGTCATGAAAACAATCCCAATATAGATAAGGATAAGTTAGCTTAAGTCATAAGTTAGCTTAAGTCATGATATAAATGCAACCTAAAGGTGACACTATAGAAAAATGATATTTCTGGGGCACATTTTACTTTGCTTAGGTGCAAGTGGAGAAAGCCTTTTTGATTGTCCTCTTAGTCGTTTCCTACAAGAGAGAACATAATAGTTGTTTAATTTTTATTTTTCTCACAGTGAAAATAAGAAATCCAGGCTTTCCATCAGAACATGTAATTTCCTTAATAAATCTCATTGTTCATTTGGATCTTACAGCCATCTGTTTCTGGTTTCCCATAATGGGCATGATTCTATTTACACATGCATGCTTTGATAAATACAGACACTAGGGAATGGAAATCCAGCCAGGATAGGCTCATTTTTTTCAGTTCAACATCAACTCCAAATAGTAAACGAAATAAATATGCACAATGATGACTAAAATGATCAAGCTATTCTTTTCTCTGTGAATATACAGTCTATGTTTTTAGGTTTATCAATATAAAGTGAATCTATTGGTATTAGATATTGGTATTAATGAGAATAAAGTTGACAATGATGACTAGATGACCTCCAAGGTCCCTTCCAACTTTATTATTATTATTATTATTATTATTATTATTATTATTATTATTATTATTATTATTATTATTACCTCCACTAGCTTTGTTGTTGCTCAGCTTTTCTAAGGCCCACTTCACTTCACATTCTAGGATGTCTGGCTCGAGGTCATCGTGGTTATCAGTGACGTTAAGCTCGTTCTTATATAGTTCTTCTGTGTAATTCTGCCACCTCTTCTTAATCTCTTCTGCCTCTGTTAGGTCCCTGCCATTTTTGTCCTTTATTATGCCCATTTTTGCATTAAACATTCCCTTCATCTCTCCAATTTTCTTGAAAAGATCTCTGGTCCTCCCTATTCTATTGTTTTCTTCTATTTCTTTGCACTGTTCATTTAAGAAGGCATTCTTATCTCCTAGCTATTCTCTGGAATTCTGCATTCAATTGGGCGTATCTTTCTTTTTCTCCCTTGCCTTTGCAAAGCTTCCTCAGACAGCCATTTGGCTTTCTTGCATTTCTTTTTCTTTAGGATGGTTTTAGTTGCTACCTCTTGTACAATGTTGCAAACCTCTGTCCATAGTTCTTCAGGCACTCTGTCTATCAGAACTAATTCCTTAAATCTATTTGTCACCTGTACTGTATATTCAACAGGGATATGATTTAATTCATACCTGAGTGGCCTAGTGCTTTTCCCTACTTTCTTCAGTTTAAGCCTAAACTTTGCAACGAGAAGCTCATGGTCTGAGCCACAATCAGCTCCTGATCTTGTTTTTACTGACTGTATAGAGCTTCTCCATCTTTGGCTGCAGAGCACAGAGCACATAGTCAATCTGATTTCTGTGTTGACCATCTGGTGATGTCCATGTGTAAAGCCATCTCTTGAGTTGTTGGAAAATAGTTTTTGCTATGACCATCATATTCTCTTGACAAAAGTCTATCAGCCTGTGCCCTGCTTCATTTTGTACTCCGAGGCCAAACCTGCCTGTTATTCCAGTTATCTTTTGGCTTCCTACTTTAGCATTTCAATCCCCCATGATGATAAGGACATCATTTTTGGGTGTTAGTTCTATAAGGTGCTGTAGGGCTTCATAGAACCGGTCAATTTCATCCTCTTCAGCACCAGTGGTTGGGGCATAGATGTGGACTACTGTGATACTGAATGGTTTGCCTTGGATTCGAACTGAGATCATTCTGTCATTTTGGGCATTGTATCCCAGTATTGCTTTTCCTACTCTTTTATTGACTATGAAGGCTACTCCATTTCTTCTGAGGGATTCTTGCCCGCAGTAGTATACCTGATGGTCATCTGAATTAAATTCACCCATTCCTCTGCATTTTAGTTCGCTGATTCCAAAGATGTCGATGTTGAGTCTTGTCATCTTGTTTGACCACGTCCAGCTTTCCTTGATTCATGGATCTTACATTCCAGATTCCTATGGAGAAAAAATCTTTCCTTTCACCACCAGATACATCCACAGCTGAGCGTCCTTTTGGCTTTGGCCCAGTCGCTTCATTCTTTCTGGCACTACTAGTACTAGCCCTCTGCTCTTCCCCAGTAGCATATTGGACGCCTTCCGACCTGAGGGGCTCATCTTCCAGTGTCATATCGTTTTGCCTTTTGGTACTGTCCATAGGGTTTTCATGGCAAAAATACTGGAGTGGGTTGCCATTTCCTTCTCCAGTGGATCACATTTTGTCAGAACTCTCTGCTATGACCTGTCCATCTTGGGTGGTCCTGCACGGCACAGCTCAAAGCTTCATTGAATTACGCAAGCCTCTTTGCCACGACAAGGCAGTAATCCATGAAGGGGGACTCAGACTCTATAAACAGATTCAAAATTACAATTTTCTGATAAATTAAAAACCTGAGAAAAATACATTGAACACTGTATAATGGAAAAAGTATTCTGGAAATTAGCAGCAATAATTCTCTGACACAGAAAATCAAAGCACAACCTTATTGGGGCTACACTGTTTTATAGTATATAAGGCAATTAACAACTTTTGTCGAGGAAATAATTTAAATTTACTAACTCACGAATTAGGAAAATGGTAAGTTGCACTGAAATTGGAAGGTCATTGATTAATGTGTAAAATATTTTTTCTTATAAAAGGCTTCTTCTGTTGAGCAGAAAACATTTCCAAGAGGGAAAAACAAAGAAATAAACTAGCCTTTCCTTTGACTGGACTTATGTCTAACAAAAGTTCCACTTCAGTCTCTAAGACAGGTGACCTTTATTAAAGTGGCATTGAGCCATTTCACTGGGCAAGATCTTCCAGACTGTAAAATATCAAGCAGACATAAACACCTGGAATACTAATGAATCCTAACTGGAGTTCAGGGTGTCATTTAGAGCTGATGTCAAATTTTAAAGCTGCTGAGAGAGAGGAAAAATAGTCATACCTTACAGTAACAAACATGAATGTTAATAAAGATAGACTCCTTCCAATTAAAGTAAAGCTGTTGCCTTGAATTGCACTTATAATAATATAACAGAATTGCCTTGAATTTTTTATGGATCATGGAACTAAATTAAAGAAGAGAATTTTATTTATCTTGGTTACAGCCAATTGAACCCAGGGCACATCAGAGCAATATTTTAACATTGTCCTACAAATAAACAGCTGGTGATCTTTATTTAAACTTATATGTATTTATTTTAATCCACATTTACAATTATTGCCCACCATCTAAAAAAATGATCTTGGAAAGCACTGTAGCAAACAATAGTTTCTCAGAGATCTAGCTGCTAATCCTGAAACAAGGATTTGATGAAAAATTCTAGTTTCCTAGATATTTTGTAGACTGACGATAAACAATATTTTGAAAATATACATAAAATAGTATGATAGAACCTGCATTGCCCATGCTGTATACGTTCTTTTCTTTTGTCCCAGTGGTTCTCAACCTGTGGTCCACAGACCTCTGAGGGGGGGCACGATGTCATCGCAGGGGATCCAAAAAGGGTTGAAGAAATGTTAGGGTTTAAATCTTGAGTTAAGTCTTGGGGGTCTTGGCCACAAAAGGTATTTAAAGGGGGTCCATGGTGAAGAAAAGGCTGAGAACCTCTGTTTGGTCCTATTATTCCTTTGGAAGGATTTTCAGGTTTTGAACCACTGGGATAAGTTGATTAATTTGTTCATCAGTAATGGGATTTTGAGGAACACACAAATCAGCAAGTGTAATATAAATGTTTTTGTTATATAATACCATTTCCACATTCATACCCCAATTATATTGTTAATTATTAGTGCATATCAAACTATATATGTGGTAATAATTAATAACAAATAAATGTTTACTTCAGATAGGAGATTACTTAGGAAATTTATTTGGAATAATTGCTCACCAAGTGTTTCTTTAGCTAAATTGAGATTATCATTTGAGGAAGGTGTTTCTAATCTATATAATTGAGCTTTTTTATCAGTTATTGGTATACGATATGAAAATAACAGTGGAATATTATTCTTTATGGCTATGTTGGAAATCTATTATCTACTTTCCTTGCAATCATGGCAGTTTGTGGAAGTGGAAGTGACGACTGGTAAGTTTAATATATAAGTAGTTTGATTTTTTATTTATTTATTTTTGTTTCCATTTTTTAAAAAAAGTTTATGAGTTAAGTAAAATTGCTGGGGGGGTTAGTGAATTTTTCTCTTATCAATTGTTTTTTATTTTGAAAAATAAAAATATAAAAATATTTAATTGCAGTTTTTCAAAATTTTGCATAGGTTTACAAGATTCCTTTCTGTAAGTGGAAGGACAAAATGACAGCATTCCTATCTGTCTAGAAACTGAAGTGGATATAAGTCTTCTCTATCCCACTTTAGGTCAGGAGTTATGTGCAGGGTTTATCTAGCAATGTCAATCTGATTCTTGAGAATCAGTTGATAATTTTTTCTGCTTCCTCTGAGAAAGACAGAGAGTCCATTTGAACAAAATGTTCATGCATCTTCACTCCTTAAAAGCTATTGCTTAAGTAATTGCTGCACTGCATAATGAAAGGGATGGCCCTGGTGACCTTTGGAATCAAACAGAAATATGAATAATTTCTGGGTTGCTTTCAAACCATTTTCATTTTTAGATATTATGGTACATTTCTAGCTGAGAGATGTAAGCCAAATGGAAATCGTTTACTGCTTAATTGTTTAAACATTTAGCTATATCTGTTCTTCAAAGCCAATCAGTTTCTAAAGTTTGGGTAACAAATTTCTATAAACTGGAATAATGTACTAAGTCCATAGAAGTTAAAGACACCACTGTCTGAAAGACTCTGCTCCTGTGGCTCAAGAGAGGTGGAGACCATTGGACACATACTCTGATGTTCTTTCTACAGAGCCATTCAGGAAAAACATATCGTCCCCATAATTGATACCTATCCTGGTCATTTGGAAAGTATTTATGTCTAGTGGCTGCTTAAGGATGAGCAGGCAGTGATCACGGCACAGGTGGATAGATTCTGTGCAGCAGCATTGGGAATTCACCAGAAACATAAATAATCATTTTAGATCTTTTTAATAATCTTTTATAATTAATTTTATTACATGTTTTATCCAGTTTTAGACTATACTCAATGTATTTTTATTGTCAGGCCAGTATGATTCAGTTTTTCTGAAGCTAGCTTGTTTTTGACATACTGTCTGTAAAACTAGGCAGACCTTAGTCGCCCATTGATTTCATCATTGATTGTGATGTATTGCTATGTTCTCTTGTGATTGTTCTGTTTAGTTTTGTTTTATCTGGATGTTTGATTTATGTGTGGCCTTTGGCTGTAATAAATTGATTGATTGATTGATTGATTGAATTGATATAAACTGGGATATTTGCCTCTTTAGCTTTGACATTTTCCCAACCAAAACAAAAACCCTGAAAAATTATTCCTTACAAAGAGAATGATTTGAATCCTCCACCATATCTTTTTCATGATCCCAGTTTGAGGCATCTTTCATCGCTTCTGGACAGGCTATAATGCAAATTATTGTATATTGATCTCCCAACAGTGGCGTAGCGTGGGGGGTGCAGGGGGGCCCGGCCGCACTGGGCGCAACATCTGGGGGGGCGCCCATTAAGCTCGCCGGAGGGGGACGATTCCGCTTCTCCGAGGGTCGGTGGTAGTGGGGGGACGGCAGCCGGTCAAGCCCGGCAACGCGTCCGATCCCGCCGCCGGCACCGGCACCTCTCCGTCCGCCGACGCCCCGTTGGGATCAGGCCAAGGCGCGTTGGGAGGGGACAAAGAGAAGAGCAGCGCCGCTGCCGCCCTTTCCGTGCCGGATTCGCACCCGGGGCCAAAAAAAAAAAAAAACCAAAGGCGCCAAGGAGGGCCCGCTCAGCGGCGCTTCGGAAGGCCCGAGTGGGCTCTGCCGCTTCGTCTCCGCGATCGCGCGCGAAGCCAAGCTGGGGATGGAGGCAGCCGGCAAAGGCTCGGCTTACGAGCCTCGCGGAAGATCAGCCACCCACTCGCGGGAGGGGCGGAGCGGGACGCCGCAGTGTCCACGTGGCTCCGTGCCGTGGTTAATCCCCGCTGCACCTGCGGCTGCCATGGCGGGGGAAAAGGAACGGCGGGTTAAGTTTTCGAGGGTCGAGTTACTCGCCTTTTTTTATTATTTCCCTCCACCCACCCCCACCTCCTCGCTTCTTTTCCCCCAGGGCAGGGGTAGGCAACCTCGGCTCTTTTATGACTCATGGACTTCAACTCCCAGAATTCCTGAGTCAGCTATGCTGACTCAGGAATTCTGGGAGTTGAAGTCCATGAGTCATAAAAGAGCCGAGGTTGCTTACCCCTGTCCCAGGGAATATGAAGCTACTTTCCGCACATCAAAAGCCTTGAGTATTTGCGGCTGAACTCTGAAAATCGCTGACCCAAAGGCAGCCCTCTCAAAGCACCAATCCAAACGGAAGCGGGGGGGGCAGAGATTCATTCGCCCCGACCCACCTTTATTCAGGGAGGCATGCATCACACGCCAATTTTTTTTTATTTAGGGTTTTGATGAACACACGACAAGGGGAGCAATAGTCATCCCTGGCATTCCTTTAAGCCAGTGGTGTAGCGTGGGGGGGTGCAGGGGGGGCCGGGCGCAACATCTGGAGGGGCGCATTAGATGCATTTTACTTTAATTACATCAGTATTTTCATAACAAACAATACATGTGCTTAGGGGGTAAGGGTTTCTTTAACTAATCTAGTGGAAGAGACTCGAGTGTTAAAATCCACGGGTTAGGGGGCGCAAATTACTTGCCTTGCCCCGGGTGCTGACAACCCACGCTACGCCACTGTCTCCCAATCCTTCCGGTTCTTTGCTACAACCAACCAGTTTCAGCTATCATGTGCAAGCACATTTGCTGGCTTATGTTTGCTAACACATATTGTAAGGAACATTACAATTATGCATGTACAACTAAATGTTGAAATGAAAAGAAATGTTAAGTTACTGTAATTAGAAGACAATATCAAAAGTTGTGGTCTTTGTAAGATCACGTACTTAGTATAAACTTCAGTTTGAGACTTAGAAATGTAAATATATTAAACTGTGGAAAATTAAGTGTCAAAATAGACCAAGGCCTGATGAGAAAAAAAAATGGAGTCTTTAGTAAACAAAATCAAATCTTTTTAAAAATTTCCTTGAAAGCATGAAGCTTGTCAGTGAATTTGTTGGGTCATGAAACAATGAAGATATAAAAGAAACATTCAAGCATAAATGTATATTGCAGGGAAGCTAAACAAATTCTTTTCTTGGTTCTTTGTTGCAAAGATTTTGAGGAATTTATCTTTGCATAAGTTATTCCTTTAAAGTGATAAATCCAAAACACAGTATGACATTGAAATGCCAGTTGAAAACAACCTAAAGGAAAGATATATTAAAAAGCAATAGCTTACATAATTGGTATGACTTGTGAACTTAAGAAAATATTAATCTGCTTGAAATAAAGTGCAATATGACATTGTAAATGTTAAGTATGAGAGTAGAACAAGAAAGAAACTAGGCCAATCTGTCTGTTTACATGACTTCAGGCGGAGAATCTGGCATTTCTCTGTTTAACACACACACAAAAAAATCAGAAAGAAGAAATATATGAAAATAAAATTTTCTGTCTTTTGCTCATAAGCTATATTCTTTTAATTCAGGAAAATAAAGGGCTATGTTGTATTTGCAACTATGTTGTTGTTAGCTGCGAAGTCATGTCCGACCCATCACGACCCCATGGACAATGTTCCTCCAGGCCTTCCTGTCCTCTACCATCTTCTGGAGTCCATTTAAGCTCACGCCTACTGCTTCAGTGACTCCATCCAGCCACCTCATTCTCTGTCGTCCCCTTCTTCTATTGCCCTCAATCTTTCCCAGCATTATTTGCAACTATAAGGTAAAAGGTAAAGGTTCCCCCGCACATGCGTGCTAGTCGTTTCCAACTCTAGGGGCCAGTGCTCATCTCCGTTTCAAAGCCGAAGAGCCAGTGTTTGTCCAAGGACACCTCCATGGTCATGTGGCCGGCATGACTAGATGCCAAAGACACACAAAATGCTGTTACCTTCCCACCGTAGTGGTCCCTATTTTTCTACTTGCATTTTTATGTGCTTTCGAACTGCTAGGTTGGCAGAAGCTAGGACGAGTAACAGGCGCTCACTCTGTTACGTGGCACTCAGGATTCGACCCGCCAAACTGCCGACTATAGTAATATATATATATGAGAATGGGAAAAAGAGATATAAAATTAACTTTGACAGGCGAAGATTATTAATCAGAAATTTCTAATGAATCTAAAGGTCTGTAGGAAAAGCCACCTGAAAGTCATAAACTCAGACAAGTTAACTATATACAAACAAGAAAAGCAGAAGTTGATGGCTAACTGAAACTGCAAGTAGAGGAAACACAAAAACTGAAGATTGAGTTTAGAGCTTAAGCTAGCAAAGGTATAACAGCAAACAAATATAGAAATAATTATAAGAATTGAGCTTTGTTAACAGAAAACTAGATGGTGATAGATAAGATGTGCACAAAGGGGGCTTCCTGGAACATGAGGGGGGAATAGTTTAGGCCACAGGTTGACAACCCACAGCTCTGGAGCCGCATGCGGCTCTTTCAACCTTCTACTGTGGCTCCAGCCTCCTCCGCCATTTGCAGAGAGAGAGAGAGAGACAGAGACAGAGAGAGGCACTTACACTTTGCTTTGCTTCACTTCCCTTCTCTCTCTCTCTCTCTCTTGGGGCTTCTGATTGGCCCTGCACCTGGGCACCCAGCCCCATGGGAGAAGCGTGGCCAGGAAGTCCCTTTCCCAGGCTGGCCCCATCCGAGGTGCACTTGACTGGGGAGCCGCACGGGGCAGCCCCAGGATTCCCTGAGAGCAGCCTGCTGGAGCCTCTGCTAAGCAGGCCAGTGCTCCTGCAAGCCACAGCCCTGAAGGAGCTCAGCCCCTGCGATCCCCAGCCAGCACTACCATTAGCCCTGCTTGCTGGGAAGGCACACTGGAGTCCCAGCTGCCGCGAAGGCAATCAGCCTGCTCCTCTCCCATCACCTGGAAGAGGTAAACAATTAGTTCCCATTGCTGGGTTTTCCCCCCGCATGCAGGACTTACATTGGTGGCGGAGATGCAGCAAGGAAGGGAGGAAGGAGAGAGAGAGAGAGAGAGAGAGAGAGAGAGAGAGAGAGAGAGAGAGAGAGAGAGAGAGAGAGAGAGAAGAGAAGCAAGCTGCTCCCTCCCCAGCCCGCTTGCCTTTCCCTTGCTCCCCCTCGCCTGGTCCCGCTTCTTTGGCAGGGCTCCTCCATCTCTTGCCATCGGGATGCCACTGCATCATCCGTGGGAGGCGAGCAAGAGAGCGTGCAAGGCCATCCCAGGAAGGGCAAGTGGAAGAGGAGAAATGGGGGTGGCCTTTTTGGCAGCAGCTTGGCTGTGGTGTGCAGTCAGACTCGCTCGCCAGGCTGCCAGCTCCGAGTGCTTAGCTACCAGGCAGTCTGACTAAAATGAGGGAGCTGCCCCAGATCCCAGGCTACACATTAGGAGTGAGCCTTACCTGCTCTGTCTTCTGCCTCCGCTTGCCTTTAATGCCAGCGTAACGCTGCTTTATCTGCATATTCTGATCGCAGCTATTTTGGCTACAGTCCGGGGACCTCAGCGAGATACAAAGCAGTTGCTTGGAACCTGCAAGAAGAGGGAGATCCAGAAAGTCTGCAGCCTTAAAAGACACACACACACACACACACACACACACACACACACACACACACATATAATAAAGGTAAAAAAGGATATATGCAGTGTTATCTTCATTTTAGATGTCAAAAGGGTGTGTGGCTCAAAGTGTTTTGTTTTCTGTGGGAAAGGCATCCAAGTGGCTCTTTGAGTGTTTAGGCGCTTTGAGTTAGTTTATTGGATGTTCAGACAAGGGGTGTTGAGAGGAATAGGTGAGGGGAGAATTTGTGTCGGGGGTAAGATACAAAAATGTGTCAAACAGCTCTTTAAGGTGTGGTTGGACTCCTACATGTGCTTCATCAGCTCATCAAGCCTTTGAAAATGCTTCTTTTCAAATAAAGTTTTGTTTCTGGAATTCCAAGTGAGTTTGTTTGTTTTGGGATCTTGAGCCACGTTCCAAACATCTTTGGTTGATAATTGTATTTGTTTAACTGTGCATGTAAATACAGTTGTACAGCTGGATACTTCCTGCTGCCGTCTATAATTACTCAATACTTGAACTGCATTTAACTTGCTGAAATTTGGTCTAATATCTTTCTCTGTCCTGCAAAATATTTCAGATTCCTAAAATAGCTTACCGGTAATTGGTTATCTGGTACAGAAAAAATATTTCCATTATTCATTTTGTATTATTAGCATACATACATATGCCAACAAATTGTGTCCAAAAACATAGTAAAGGGTCTCACTTATATTTAATTGTTTTGATATTACTTTAATTAGAAATGGGACATTAGTATACTACAAAACACTAATTTCGAACATTTTTATTTCTAGCAATATTTCTACATTCCCTTAATTCTGACTACAGCCAAGAAATGTGCCAAGCTGTCTAGGAGAAAAACAAAGATAAGATGAAACTACTTCCTGGCAGGATGGAAATTAGAGAGGAGTTTATTTAAGCATTTGTTAGCCTCCCAACTCAGCAGCTTACAATAAATCAAAAGATAAAAATTAAAAAGCAATTCCAAATTAAAGTCCAATATAAAAGTATTAATAGGCAGCCAGAAACTTATCACTACTACCCTTCACCAGACAGGACCCCTGAGCCACCATAATTCAATGATTCTTAATTCCTGCCATTAGTGCAGAACATTTTACTGTATGCTGCTTTATTTCCCCATTTATTTGGCTGTACTCTCAAGTATAAAATGAACTTGTCTGTCTCTGAACCTCCCAAATCTGGAAGAGCTACGCCCAACCTTCCAATAGGGAAAAATGAGCTCACTACCTCAAATATAGCCAGGCAGTGGCACCCATTTTCCTGAGTATCTTCAGTTGGTCTGCTTCCTCTCTATCTGAAAATGGAGAAATGTAGGCACCTGTAAACTGTACTGTAGATTGCTAGCTCCAAGTGTGGTGAAACTACTGCTTTGAACCAACATTGACCCTCTCAGCTATTTATCCAATCTGCTATATACATGACATTGGAGAAAGGCCGTTTTATTTTAAGAGCTATGAAAAAACAAATGTTTAAACAGCTCCAGATATAGGCCTCCCCTAAAATATCTTCTCATCTTGCAGTGCCCAGAAACCACCACATAAAAGCATTTAATACTTTTTTGACAGGAGTAATCCAGCAAAAAGTTATATTCTTACTAAGTGAGCTTATTTCACTATTTGCACTATTCCCAGCTGTTTGATTCAAGTTGGAAAAAAAAAATAAATTCCCCTTCTTTTTGCCGGGGAGAATGACTTTGATGTTGGCTTTGGCTCTACTTTCCAAAAAGTAAGAATGTCAGTGGGAGGATTTATAGCTGTTTGAAGTATTCTTCCACCCCTGCAAATGATTTTAATGGAAACAAGTGAAATAATATCCTGTATACATGCATGGGCTATTCTGAATTGCTTGCTTCCGTGGCGGAAGGAAAGTGCCTTTATTAAAATAAAAATAGATTATGATGAGTTTTATTTCAGGAGTTCTGCTCAGTGTAAAACCTGGTTTATAAACAAGCAGGGTGTGATTTTTAAGAAATAAGAAAGTGAGTACTCTAAATTAGCTGGAGGTTCTATTGTAGTCTTCATGCACATAGGCATTAACCTTTGGCTCTGTTTTTCATTGAGGAGAATGGAAATTTCTGAATACTTTGTATTGCTTAAATAAAATAGCAATATAGCTGTGATTGTAACGTATACAACTCATTTTAATAGCCAACTGAAACTACTATAAAGCTTTAATGATGGACATTGTTAAATGGTCATAAATAAATGATGGCTCTTCATCCAGGCCTTTGGCAAGGGAGAGCAACACTCCTCAGTTCATTCCATCTGTCATGATTGCCATCTTTTAACTTGATCCTTTATAGATTTTACTGTAATTTATTTTACTGTTGTGGACTGCCCAGAATCACTGAAAATCAGGCAGCATACAAATTTAATAAATATTACATGCACAATAATATGAGATCACAGCTGCCAGTTCTATTGTGATATATTGGTGTAGTCAGGGCTTTTTTTCTCATAGAATGCTCAGAACAGAGTTCCGGCATCTTTTTTGGATGGAACCTTGTAGGGTAGGCAAGGTGGGTTGTATGACATGTGTGAGTTCCGGCACCTTTTTCTTTTACAAAAAAAACACTGGGTGTAGTATATGTATAGTTCCAAGCAGTGTGGCCTTTGTAACTGACAGATCGAAATTTGTCAATGTCCAGATTTTCTAATGCCCACTAAAGTGTTTGGGTATGTTATCCAATTGCAGATAACTACTGTACTTGGACAATCAAAGTCGGTTTATGCCATAATCTTTCAACTTCAATATTCAGATCTTGATATACTTTCTGATCTTTTCCAATTCTTTGACTTCTATTCTATTACCCCTTGGTATTGCCACTTCAACTGTCCACGCTTTCTGTTTTTTCAACCAGTGTTAATTCTAGTATGTTATGCAACAGTCTGCATTTGGAATCCCACAGTATTTTAACCTGCTCATTTTCAGCTCTGGATTTCCACCCTTTTTTATTACAGGTACATTTTTATAGATGTTCCAGAGAATCATTTTGGTGACCGTGTTATATCATTGCTTATAATCAGTTTATGTAATCTTCTTGTGCAGCCTGAATATATAATCTACTGTTCTTTTCTGCTTCTTTGCATAATCTGCACATTGAATCATTTGATGATCTGGCCTTAATTGCATTCGTTCGAGCAGCAGATTTTTGAGCAGCAAAAATCAAACCTTTAGTTCCTTTTATAAAATGTTCCACTTGTAAGCTGTTCCAAAGTTTTAGGTTTATCCTCTTTCCCTTTGATCTTTTGTAGAAATTGACTGTAATGCTTTTCTTTGCCAGCATTCTTTGTTTTTTTTATTTCATTATTTCAATGTTCACATTTTGTTTCCTACATGTTCAGTAAGTTCCAATTTTAACTTATTTTTGGTTGTCTTTTATGTAATCAGTCGTGCATACTTTTCTTCTAAGCTAATCAAGGAGGGTACCAACCTAGAACTAAGGAAACATTTCCTGACAGTTAGAACAATTGATCAGTGGAACAACCTGCCTCCAGAAGTTGTGAATGCTCCAACACTGGAAGCTTTTAAGAAAAGATCGGACAACCATTTGTCTGAAATGGTATAGGGCAGGGGTAAGCAACCTTGGCTCTTTTATGACTCGTAGACTTCAACTGCCAGAATTCCTGAGCTAGCCATGCTGAGGGAAAAGGGAGAGCTTTCCAAGCTGAGCTATGTTGGCTCAGGAATTCTGGGAGTTGAAGTCCACGAGTCATAAAAGAGCCAAGGTTGCCTATCCCTGGTATAGGGCTTCCTCCCTGAGCAGGGGTTTGGACTAGAAGACCTTCAAGGTCTCTTCCAACTCTGTTATTCTGTTATTCTTTGACAGTTTATTTGACTTAAAGTAAATCTCTGCCCCCAAATCTGTGGGACAGGTATAATCTATCAATATCACTATGGAGATTTAATGCATAATAATTCTTGTTTTTCAGTCTAAACTGTTCAGTTTAGCTTGTGTCCAGTTAACAATTTCAACAGTGCTGGTTGTATAACTGATATCTAGTTACATGATGGATATATATCAGTGTTTCCACTGTTCAGTTTTACCTTTAGCAATTTTCTACTAATCACATTTTAATTTATCCATGCTTGATGTTATTCAGCAGTAAAATGCCCAAATAGTGTTAGTGGCTAGTGATGGCTGGACCATTTTCTGCTTTGTTAATGCCATTTATTGTAGTCAGTTTGTGCAATCTTCTTGCCGCAGCCAGCTGGATAGTCCATTGTTTCAAGGAATGGATGGTGGGACAGTAAGAGATAATGAGAGGATGCAGAAAATAGGGAGACTGTCTTGTTGGCTATAAAATGTCTATTTACTTTATTTTCCAGTGGCCTTAAGTGTATTTTTTATTGTGTTTTCTAATTCATGGCTAAAAAAGTTTTCAGGTTCTTGTGCTCTAGCTGTAATATCAAAAGACAACAAGATATAATACTAGCCTTCTGGTGAGTGTTTCTCTCCCTTTCTTTTTTCTTTTTCTTGCACATACACACTCCTTTCCAAGATAGGGGGTGGAATTATTTTTGCGCAGTTGTATGTATGAAAGAAAGAAAATGTAACATCCAGAAATAGATGTGACATTTCCTCTCGGTTCAAGATGTGGGTGAGTTTGCATCTTGTATTATACAGAATTCATCCTGTGTTATGTGATTACAAACATCAAAGATATATTTGGAATTCTAGCCAGCTCCTAGCATTTTAACGGAATAAGGTTGAGGTAGATGTAGCTCAAGACTATGAGCTACAATATAATATTATATTATAAAATATAATTTGCAAAACTGTTTCCTATAGGGTACAGTCAGTGTTTTCCCACTGGGTCTCCAAAGTTGTTTTTGTTCATACTATTTGTATATACCAGTATGCAAAATGCCACATTGCTCGTATTTAACCTATACATAAAATTACTATGTTATAATACAGTTCATTAAATTACGGAGTACCTCAAGAGATACCTTTAAAGTGTACTAACATGGAGATGGCCATACCTGTGTTTTTCTCTACTGTTGCTCTACAAGGATGGTGGGTTTTATTTGAAGATACTAATCAACTTAATGTGCATAAATATAATAAAGCTTTACCCAGAAGGAAGCAACTCTGGCTTGCAGACTTTTTCTTTCAGAAACTGATAATCTTTTTAGAAAATAGTTTCTTACCCCTGGAATGTCTGGGATTGTTCATACTTTTCAGACCTATATAGCAGAAGCAGAAAGTGGTTTCACCAACTTCAGTTGAGTGGATGTTTGGCAGCCTGGAAGGAAATAGACCTGGTGATAATCATTTAGGTAAAGCAATGTTGGAGAAAAGTTGCAGTAAGTATGCATAGTAAATGTTTGGCCCACACCAATATTTTGATTTTCGTTTAACATTTTCAACATGTATTATACCCATACTACACTTACAGAGTTCAATACTGTATGCAGAGTTCCCATGTTATCTAGCAGGATGGGACAAACATTAAAAGTAGAACCGTTGAAGTTATGGCACATCAGAAGATCATTTGCCTTCATTACTATTCTCTTTTTCTGAGCAATGAAGACCCGTTAATTGATTTTGGAGTTCACTTATTCCAATAAGCTTTTATATAATTGCTGCTGTTTGTTGCTTCTAATTTTGTTGGCTCACACTTTAAGATTCTTTTTAGCTCAGGCACATAAAAATACATAAAGGGGTAAAAAAAAAGAAAGGACAAACACTGTGTAATCAATTTTGCCACATCATGCAGGATCTCTTTCAGAGCAGGCCCTTGCATGACAATGATGAACTTGTCCCTGGCTGAATTTATCTTATCAGAAATAAAGGTGACAATTGGGTTAGAGACCAAATGCAATTTCCTCAGCTGTATCTCAAAGAAGTAAGCTAATTAACACAGTGCAGTTAGAAGGAGGATTAAAGAAATGTTATATATCTGCATTGTTCCTATGAGTGCACATTAAAATAGCAGATGGTAGGTATTTTAAAACAGGGTCAATTACTTCCATTGCATTTTCATTAAAATGTCTGTTTTTAATTATATGGATCTGTTAACTCTTACTAATTAAATGAGTTACCCTTTTCAAACCCATTAAATGTCTGTCTAGAAATTAATCTGCATTCTGAAATTAGGCGAACATGACACAATGTGAAAGAGATGTGAACTTTCTCTTTATTATTATTATATAGCAAGCCCCACAACTAATTTCCTTTTGCTTCTGGCATATTCTTGCAGTTTAGTTTAAAATTGATTGTTCTATAGAACAGGATTGGTGGCTGGACATAAAAGATTTAAAATGGAGATGCAGTTCTTTTTCGGGTATGAAAAGAGTATATGGAACAGAATTTTTAAAAGTCAATGATTTTCTTTTTGAACTCTAAATGCAGGAAAATTTTGATTAAATTTAGAAAATAGAACAGAAAGGGACTTTAAAAAATGAGTTTCCTCCACAGGTCTCATGAGGGAACTTGACATAGTTTGCCAGGTGTAAACATACTATCTGCATATTAATGTGGTTTCACTCATTTTATTAAGTAGACTTGCCGGATTAGGAATATTGAAAAATTGGAATATTGCAAACCAGCAGTAGTCTTTGCAACAGTCTGAGAGAAAAAGCAGAGCCAAAGCTCTTCTGAAGGAAACCTTAATAATCTATGGATTTTCTAAGACAAATTTAATGTTTTCCTTTTAGCTTGAATTGTTTACTCATTTAGGTGCCTAACAGGTGTCTGATTTTGCTTGAACATGCATGCTAAATAGGTGAGACCTTGCAGAGAATATCAGGAAATCTCATATCCGTAGACCAGACTGGGAAGTCAAAGAAACACTATGGAAAAAAGCAATGACTAGCTACTTCCTTATTAAGAAAACATACAATATCATAAACTGAGCTCAGGGGCATATTTATTTAATATATTGGTTTAACCATATTTAAGAATAGACACAGAGGTGTCGTTAGAGTAAAAAATAAATCAGAGTATGCAAAAACATTTGTCAAAGATAATAAATATCGATAAAATATGATTATTTTCTCAAACAATACATACATTCAGAAAGTTCTATATTAAAGCATGGTTGTATTATATAACTATTTACAGATGGTCTTATAAATATTTTTTTAAAAAATTAAATAGCAGTCATAGTGGTGCATTCATGAAAATGATACAAAGTGGAAAGACAATAAAACCTAACTTTTTGCTTAAAATTGCTATTAGTTATTCAGGGAAACCTGACAGAGCATAATCTATTTAATCCATAAGCTTTTCTCTCTGAAGAAATTGCTGCATATAATTTTTGCTCAACTCAATGATTCTTCCACTTGGGATTCCATCGTAATCCTTACATTCTATTATAGCCCAATGCGTAAGCCCAATGAGTAAGGTCATTCAAGATGTTTGAATAACAAGCTCTATTTTCCTCCTCTCCAATGCTATGGTAAATACAGTATGCATTCTCAGAAATATGTGCTCCTACATTCTCTGTGGGGAAGAACTTAGTTCTCCATATAGGCAGGAAGATTTGATTTATCTGGAAGAACAGTA
Organism: Vipera ursinii; assembly: GCF_947247035.1. Lineage (NCBI taxonomy): Eukaryota > Metazoa > Chordata > Lepidosauria > Squamata > Viperidae > Vipera > Vipera ursinii. The sequence continues at coordinate 52,193,411 of NC_139521.1, read as the reverse complement.
GCATTTTTCAAAAGTTGAAGTCTCCAAACTAATTCCATATGCTTGGAGTAATTGGACTAAAATTGAAGTCGTACTTCTAATAGCAATAGAAGGGGCAAATATTTTATCCTACCACATTCATTGCCTGTAATGTACAACTGTTTATACTAATACCAGTACTGTCTTAACAGCTCTGATCTAAGTAACTTTTTGCTTTACAAAATTTATTGAAATTTACAGTCCTTTGTTTAGGTTTATTTCATGTCCTTAGCTACTGTAGATAATAAATAATAAATCTGTTAGTTCTCTTCTCAAAGTCACATGACACAGAGCTGTAAAAAAAGGGGGTAGTCTAACTTCATTTTCAAAGGCCAAACTTACAGAAGTACCATTGAGCCATATGCATAATAGAAACCAAACATTCAATTAACTCAAAATTAGGTTGAATTATGTTTTCATCATATTTTTCCTACAGGGGTATGCATAGCAAAATATTTTTAGGGTTTTTCCTTTATTTTTTTGTACTAAATTTATTGAGTCCTTTGATAACATCTATTTTCAAAAATCTTTGGCTACCCACAGAATAATGAGAAACTACTGTGGAATTATTTTTTTTAAAAGCCCAATTCTTTCTTGGCACTTAAGCAATGAACAAGAGGTAGCTTTCAAATAATAGAAACATGTTATGTAGTTGTTTAAGAACTTTTTGTCTTTGAAAAAAGTAAGTTAAATATAATGCTGCTCATTTAGCAGAGAAAGGTGCCATATCTAGTCATGGGGTGTGTAGATTGTCTTCTAGGATGAGATGAGGTCCTAGTAATTTGTCTGCATCCTTAGTGGCTCGGTGAACAATGCTATGGCATAAACTGTATACAAATTTACATGAAAGGTGCTTTTTATATGCTGGGAAAAATATGCCAGTGGAATAGCATTGATGTGAAGTTTTTGTATTTAAAATATAGTATTTTATGTCCCCAATCTCCATCTGCTAATGGCCTGAATAGGCTGTTAGACAGCTCCCATCTAAACACTCAGGTAGCTGCCCGAAATCTGGTGAAGTGGGTTCCAAACCTTGTGATGATATTGCTCTGATTCCTTATCTTGGTAAATCAGAAACAGGCCTGATAACCAGGATGCATTGCCTGATTTGTCCTAGTTACATACACTTGGTCTAGGAGGTTATCCCAAGCGAAACCTCAATTTCTCTCTCCTGTTTTTATGTCTTCTATTACAAGATGGAAAGCACTACATAATTGCAAAGGTAAGTTTTAAAATAGGTCTGATTTGGTTTGCAAAATAATAATAATACCCAAGGGAAACACAGTCAGAAAACCCCATCCTTGTCTATTTCAGAGACCAGTTGTCACCCCAAAATGTAAATAAGATATCTTCCTCTTTCCTACCTTATTTCAAAAACCTTGAAATTAACTAACTTTACATGCTAATATGAACTAAGTTCTTTCACACAGAGAATGTAGGAGAACATACTTCTGAGAATGCATACATTGGATTATATTGTGACTGTCTGAAGTGACAATCATCATTTGGTGATGTTTGAACATGAAAGAGGATAAAATTGGAAGAGGTAAGGCTAAGAAATTGCTAAATTTTGCTTGGTCTTAAAATAGGCCATCTCATTCTGTCAACTGGCTTATCAATGGAGTACATTTTCCCTTGTCATTTAATCATATTAAAGTTTATATACACATGTTTAAATGAAACAAACAAATGAACAGTCTGGGAGCATAAATAATATAATTTAGACTTCCCTATTGCTATGGTTCATTTGAAAAGTCACCTGCAGGATCCAAATTCTATGCTGGCTATATATACTGCTACTGTATTAAGATATCTTTGGCTGATAATCTAATTGGAAAAAAGAAGTATTGAAAGGGCACATAGAGAAATCTATAGTGTCGTATTAAATTCAAGCTGGAAAAAAGTTTAAATTGTCAAATGCAATATATATTTGCTATCTTTAGCAAATTAATATTATCATTTTTCTTTCAAGGTATTTCTTACTAGGTCACTAACTAGGAAAAAATGTTATTCTTCACCTGGGATATGTTTATTTCCAATGTAACCTGTATTTCTGAAATCAAATATTAACAAGCATTCAAGTGAATTTCTGTACTGTCAATGATTCTAATGTGTTTAACTGAAAGAAAAGAATTTGCTCTAGTAAGGATATTTTTGCAGTAACACAAGGGTTTTCCAAAAAAAGATAGCCATAAAATGATGGTTAATAGCATTATGTATGCTTCAGAAATGGTAAGATAGGCTTTGGAAGTCAGGTGAGAGTAAGCATAATTTCTCTGACTGATATTTTTCAGGCTTTCAAAAGATCCTGAAAAAAAGGAAATGATTCTTCAAAACTCATGTTAATTATTTAGTTGCAGCATTTTTGGGGGGGTTCTCAAAGAAGCCTTTAAAAAATTCCATTCTTTAATGAAGAACAAAATAGGGGTACCAATCTTGGCTGCAGAAATCCATTCAACAGAAAATTCATTTCGCTTTCGCCAAGTCGTTATCTGGATTTTTGCAGTCCAGATCTGGACTGGATTTTTGCAGTCTAGAAGGTACATTTACCACAACTGCAGGGTTTTCAATTATTGTGTATGACTACTATTCACACATGGTAAGTGATGTGTTGTAGTTTTCTGACCATCCCCTTCTATTGAGGTTTCTTGCAGAGTTTTCATAGCAATCTAGTCTGATTTCAGATATTTTATTTGCAACCTTGTAGGCTTCACCCAAAGGGACGCGGTGGCTCAGTGGGTTAGGACGCTGAACTTGTTGATCGGAAGGTCAGCAGTTTGGCGGGTTGAATCCCGAGTGCCGCGTAGCAGAGTGAGCGCCTGTTACTCGTCCCAGCTTCTGCCCACCTAGCAGTTCGAAAGCACGTAAAAATGCAAGTAGAAAAATAGGGACCACTACGGTGGGAAGGTAACAGCGTTCCGTGCTAGTCATGCCGGCCACATGACCACGGAGACATCCTCGGACAAGCGCTGGCTCTTCGGCTTTGAAACGGAGATGAGCACCGGCCCCTAGAGTCGGAAACGACTAGCACGCATGTGCAGGGGAACTTTTACCTTTACCTTTAGGCTTCACCCTCTCAATTTTTCCTATGCTTCCATTTGTTTATGTGGGGATTTCTGAGAGAATTTATTTGGGCAAATAATTGCCAATTGAATTCCCCCATATGGACTTCAAGTTGTAAAATCCAGACACCAGAGTTCATTTTCCACTTAGCTGCTTTCAGCTTTTTAATAAGATGAGATTCTAATAAGATGCTAATAATAATAGCAATAACATTTAGACTTACCTACCACTTCGTAGTGCTTTACAGCATTCTATAAGCAGGTTACAGAGTCAGCATTTGCCCCCAACAATATGGCTCCTCATTTTACCAACCTGGGAAAAATGAAATGCTGAGTCAACCTTGAGTCAGTCAGGATCAAACTCCTGGCAGTGGGCAGAGTCAGCCTGCAATACTGTTTTCTAACCACTGTGCTATCACCACATTAACAAAAATGAGTTGTAATTACAGGAAGACAATGCTTGAAACCCTGTAATGCCTCCTTAAGTAACACCAGCTGCCTGCAATTAGTGCAGGTTCGCATCCCACCAGGCTCAAGGTTGACTCAGCCTTCCATCCTTCCGAGGTAGGTAAAATGAGGACCCAGATTGTTGGGGGCAATTAAGCTGACTTTGTAATAATGCCGCTTGGGGTGTGTGTGAAAGCCCTAACAAGCAGGCATATACATAGAATGAAGGCTACTGCTAAGCTTGTAAGCCGCCTTGAGTCTTCGGAGAAGGGCGGGATATAAATGGAATTTTAAAAAAAAGATTGAGAGCTATGTTGGAGGTATACCAGCAGGAAATATACCAGAAGGGTCACCCAAGACAGACAGTTATCAACTGAAAAATCAGACTAAGAGTATCCACAAACCTATTAACCATGTTGAGACAACAGAATCCCATACTGGATATTTTGGTTTGCACTGAGTCACACAGCAATGATTAACATAAGCCAAATATGGAAAAGCAAGGACATCAGCCTGGGTAACCAAATGTAGGTTAGTTCATTCTATTTTATTTCCCATAGCTTTCCATGGTTGTGAAAGTTGGACTTTAAAAAAGCAAGACAGGAGGAAAATTGACTCATTTGAGCTGTGATGCTGGAAAAGGCTCCTGTGTATTCCTTGGACAGCAAAGGTGACAAACAAGCAAGTACTGGAGTGCATAGCACCACACATGTCACTAGAAGCAAAATCACTAAACTGTATCTCACTCTGGCCATGTCAAGGGGGAGAATTCACTGAAGAAAGCAATTATGTTTGGAACAGTTAGCAGTAAAATAAAACCAGGCCATCAAAGAACACCATCAAGGCTGACATCAGCCAGAAATAATGCAAGATCGGAAGATGTGGAGAGACCTAGCCCATAGAATCACCAAGAATCAGACCCGACTGAATAGATAACATTAACATCAACATCAGTGACTGAAACACTTTTTTGAAATCTAATATAGCCCTACGGGTTAACATCTATCAGATTTCTATGTAGGATAATATGGATTATAATCAACAAGAACTCATTATATTGAAATCATTGTCTAGCTAGCCAATAGAAATATAAAAGAACACTGAAACTTAAAATAGGATTCTCCTTCATACAAGAATATAATATGAATACTCCACTTCTCTGTAAAGTTTTCTACCTTTTATAATTAATTTTCACATGAGATTTTTTGACCTCACACATGTTAAAAGGATTTCTGCTTACCTGAGTTTCTTAGGATGCATAGTAGAAATAGTGCATACTCGAGATGAATAAGATTAGAGCATCTGCAAATTGTTGAGGAGCCAAATAATAGCCACACAATCAAATTATATTTTTGTGTTCCCTTTGGATTTTATCCTGTTTATTTTAATTATATGTCTTCAGCACTGATTATTAACAGATTTTGCTCCAGTGTTTATTCTAGTGAAACAGGAATCCTATTATGAAACTAAAATATTGGAAGCAATTCAATGTACTCATATAATAAAGCAGGTGAAAAAGATCCAGTGTTTTAGAATTCTTTCAGAGAATAGTTCCATTGTGAAACCTGGTTGCATTCATTAATTTTTATTTTTTTTCACCACTGCTTTATTTATTTTTTCCTTACTAGAAACAACCTGTTAAAGAGGGGGAAATGGAAAAGCCACACAAATTATTTTGGTCAGCATTTAGAAGGCCTCAGAATGGAAACATTCCTAAACTTTTTATAAACATTACTTTGTAAAATCAATACGGTGTCAGGGACTTTCACTTGGATTTTGTCAGTATGAATTTATCAGCAAGAATACTAATCTATAGTAAGATTACCAGAGAGAATCCCATCCTCAGTCATATTTGAAATAATCAGATGTATTTATATTTTTCCTCCAAAGTGGTAAAGCTAATGTGTAAAAATGTACTTCCATGAGTTATTTCAGTGTGTTTAGTTTTTCCCACAAGTTTCCCACATGTTCCTATTTATTGGGCCATTGATTTAAATGACAAAACATTGGGCAAAAAATTTATAACAGCATCGAATATGGTAAGAAGAAAGTATGCAGATGGGACCCAAAAGAGGTTGCCCCTTGCCTTTTACCTGCCATCATCCAATGAAATACTACTAAAGTATTTTTAACTATTACAAAGTAGAGCATATAATTTGTATATTTAATTTCCATAGGGAATATTCACAGACTGTTTCTATAAGGCTCAACAGAAGAGCTCACACCTTCCTCCCTTCATTAGAAGTTACACCTCATTGGGGAGAATCTTAATGGTTGAAATCATGATGGACCAAAAGCAGATATTAATTATTGGAATATATGCACCTAATGACAAACAAGAACAATTTTATCTTGAACTATATAAGAAAATATTAGACTTGAACTACCAAAACTTTTGTATAATGGGAGACTTTAATGTAATAGTGGATGGAACTTTGGACTATAAAAGTGCTAAACAAGGACAGAAAGGAAGAAATTTACTACCTAAAGCATTTTCAAAAATGATAGAAGAATTTAGTATTTTAGATATATGGCGAGAGAAAAACCCAGAGAAACTACAATATACATTTTACTCAAACAGACACAAATCATGGTCAAGAATTGACATGATATGGATGTCGTTGGACTTGAAACTGATGATCCAAGGGGCAGAAATTGAAACCAATGACTGGGCAGACCACAATCCAATAAAAATGATATGGAAAGAAATTAATAAGAAACATAGTTGGTCTCTAAATACATCGATAGTGAAGGACAAAGAATTCCTGCAACTAGCAATAAAGGAAATGGAATTTTTCTTTAAAATAAACAAGAAGGAAGAAACATCACTTCAAAATGTTTAGGACACTGCCAAAGCATATTTTAGAGGTCTGGCCATAACTTATACGGCTAAGAAGAACAAAGAAAAGAAACAACTACAATTAAAGCTGAGGGAGGAACTTAGAAAACTAGAATTAGAATTACAAATAGATCCAGAGAAAGTAATACTCAAGAAACAAATGAAAATAATAAAGCACAAATTAAACTTAGCTGAGATGGAATTAATGGCTCAACAGATTGAACGGGTCAAACAGAACTTTTTTCTGTTTGACCCGTTCCGAGAAGATGGTTAGCATATAGATTAAGAAAGGAAAAAGAAAAGAAAATAATAAAGAAACTCCAAGATATAAAAGGAGAAACACAGTTTCAAAATGATGCAATGAGAAAAATTGTGAAATAATATTATGAGACACTTTATAAAGCAAAGGAAATTTCTAAGGAAAAAATAGAGCAGTATTTAATAAAAGCAAATCTACCAAAAATTCCTCAGAATATCCGAAATATATTAAATGAACCAATAACAATGATGGAGACTACAGAAGCTATAAAAAGGCAAAAGAAGGACAAGACTCCGGGGCCAGATGGATTACCTACAGAATACTATACTGCGTTACAAGACGTGCTTACTCCGATCCAGAAAGAACTTTGTAATGAAACTCTCCTGAAAACCAAAATACCAAAGACATGGTCTGAAGCTAATATCACCTTAATACCCAAAGAAGATACAGATTTGACACATATAAAAAAATATAGACCAATTTCGTTGCTAAATGTAGACTATGAAATTTTTGCCTCGATAATGGCGGAAAGAATTAAGAAATTTTTGATTGAATTTATACACACGGATCAAAATGGCTTTCTGCCTAAAAGACAGATAAAAAACAATTTAAGAACAATCTTGGACGTTCTAGAGTATTATGAGGCCTATCCAGGCAAACAGATGGCTTTGATATTTCTTGATGCGCAAAAGGCGTTTGATAACTTAAATTGGCAATTTATGTTTCAGTAAATTTTGGAAATGGATTTTGGGGGAAACTTTATGAATACAATTTATGCAATTTATGATAAACAAACTGCTAGAGTAATTGTAAACAGAGACTACACAGAAAACTTTGATATTAAAAAGGGCACAAGACAAGGATGTCCTTTAGCACCATTGCTATTTATATTAACCTTGAAAGTATTGAACAGAAATATTAGACAAGATTCTGAGATCAAAGGACTGGAGATAAAGGGTGAAAAATATAAATTGCAGGTATTCGTGGATGACTTGGTCTTTATACTGGAAGAACCTCTGGAAACAAGCACAAAATTGTTGGCCATAATAGAACAATATGTTGAGGTTGCAGACCTGATAATAAATAGAGAAAAGACTAAAGACTGCATCACGGAGACTAAAGACTGCATCACGGAGACTTGGTTGGGCCCAGAGGGCGGGATTCCTCTGGTTGACCTTTGCCCACCAGGTTTCCGGGTGCTGCACCGGCCTCGGGCTCAGGGTAGGGGTGGGGGTGTGGCTGTTGTTATGAGGGAGACCTTGTGTCCGCGGGAGGCCACTGTTCCTCAGATAGTCGGGTGTGAGTCTCTCTTTTTGAGATGCGGCCCTGGTGCGCAGTTGGGCTTGCTGCTGGTGTACCTTTCGCCTAGTCACGCAGCAGCAGCCCTGCCTGAGCTGCTCGATGTCCTCTCTGGGCTGGTGGTTGAGTTCCCGAAACTTATAGTTTTGGGGGACTTCAATCTACCATCGCTGGGAGGGTCATCTGAGTTGGCTCGGGAGTTCATGGCTTCCATGACGGCCATGGACCTGACGCAAGTAATTTCGGGACCGACTCATGAGGGAGGCCACACCCTTGACCTAGTTTTTTTATCTGGACGGTGGTTAGATGATCTTGGTGGGGGCTCTCCAATTATTATGCCCCTGTCATGGACCGATCATCATCTCCTGCGGCTGGTCTTCCGTTTTGCCACCCCCCGCCGTGGGTGTTTGGAACCAATTAAATGGTACCGCCCCAAAAGCTTAATGGATCCCCAGAGGTTCCAGGCAGCGCTGGGGTCCCCACCTGCCTCCCTTGCTCACAGCTCGGCAGATGCCTTAGTGGAAGCCTGGGAAAGGACGGCCACTGAGGCTCTTGACCGAGTTGTACCCCTGCGGCCCCTGACCCGGTGCAGATCCCGTCGAGCTCCATGGTTCTCTGCGGAGCTTCGGGAGATGAAGCGCCGGAGACGGGGCCTAGAGAGCGGTTGGAGGTCCAGCCGATCCGAATCCGACCGATTGCGACTAAGAGCCTATATTAGGTCTTATCTCACTGCGATAAGGGAGGCGAGGTCTAACCACTTCGCCACCCTTATCGCGTCCGCAGATAATCGCCCGGCCGCCCTGTTTAGGGTGACTCGCTCCCTCCTAAATCAGGAGGTGAGGGAGGATCCCTTGCAGGGTCGTGCCGAGGAGTTTAACCAACATCTGTCGGACAAAATCGCTCGGATTCGGACCGGTCTGGACTCTGACTGGGCAGAGTCTGACGATCAGGACACTGGCGGTCTTGTCGATATCATCTGGGAGGAGTTTGATTCTGTGACTCCGGAGGAAGTGGACAGGATCATGGGGAGGCTGAGCACCACCACATGTTTATTGGACCCGTGCCCTTCCTGGCTGGTCTATGCAGCCCGGGAGAGGACACGCAGCTGGTTCCAGGCAGTTATATCGGCTTCTCTGAGTGAGGGTTGCTTCCCTGCTGTCTTGAAAGAGGCGGTGGTGAGGCCTCTCCTCAAGAAGCCTGCCTTGGACCCAGCTGTATTAAACAACTTTCGTCCTGTCTCCAACCTTCGCTTTCTTGCGAAGGTTGTTGAGAGTGTGGTGGCGCATCAGCTCCCTCTGGTCCTGGATGAAGCGGATTATCTAGACCCGTGCCAATCGGGTTTCAGGCCCGGGCACAGCACGGAGACGGCATTGGTCGCGCTGGTGAATGATCTCTGGAGGGCTCGGGACAGAGGATATTCCTCTGTTCTAGTCCTATTAGACCTCTCGGCGGCTTTCGATACCATCGACCATGGTATCTTGCTGCGGCGTCTCAGGGGATTGGGAGTGGGAGGCACGGTTTTACAGTGGTTCTCCTCCTATCTCCGGGGACGTTCGCAGTCGGTGTTGGCAGGAGGACAGAGGTCGACCGCGAGGTCTCTCATTTGTGGAGTTCCTCAGGGGTCGGTCCTCTCGCCTCTCCTGTTCAACATCTACATGAAACCGCTGGGTGAGATCATTCGTGGCTTTGGAGTTGGGTATCATCAGTACGCTGATGATACCCAACTTTTCCTTTCGACCCCAAACCACCCCAGTGATGCCCTCAACGTGATGTCCCGGTGCCTGGAGGCGGTTCGGGTCTGGATGGGGAGGAACAGACTCCAGCTCAACCCCGACAAGACTGAGTGGCTTTGCATACTTTCATCCCGGGTTTATTCGGATGTTCCACCTTTGGCTATGGGGGGTGAACTATTACCCCCCGTAGATAGGGCTCGCAACTTGGGTGTCCTCCTAGATTCACGGCTCACCCTGGAAGACCATATAGGAGCTGTGACTAGGGGGGCCTTCGCCCAGGTTCGCCTGGTGCGCCAGTTGCGGCCCTATCTTAGCCGGGATGATTTGTGCACGGTCACTCATGCGCTCGTGTCCTCTCGTCTAGACTACTGCAACGCTCTCTACATGGGGCTGCCCTTGAGGACCACCCGGAAGCTCCAACTGGTACAGAATGCAGCCGCGAGAGTTGTGTTGGGAGTCTCCCGATACTCCCACGTTACACCGCTGCTCCGTGAGCTGCATTGGTTGCCAGTTGTCTTCCGGGTGAGATTCAAGGTACTGGTAACAGTGTTTAAAGCCCTTCATGGCATGGGGCCGGAGTACCTTAGGGAACATCTGCTGCCGGCATCAAGCTCCCTGCGCCCTGTGCGTTCCCACAGAGAGGGCCTCCTCAGGGTGCCACCGATCAGAGAATGTCGATTGGTGGTCCCCAGGGGGAGATCCTTCTCTGTGGGCGCTCCGGAGCTGTGGAATCAGCTACCGGTAGAGCTCCGGATGGCGCCCGATCTTCGCTCCTTTCGTCGCGATCTCAAGACGTTTCTGTTTGTTCAAGCCGGCCTAGCCTGATGGGGATTGGTGGGGTTTTTATTCTTGTGTTTTAATTTTAACTTGGTGCTTTAGAATTTGATTCCAACTGTTTTAATATGGGCAATTATTTAATCTTGTTTTAACGTTTGTATTTAGTATTTTATTCTGCCCTGTGAACCGCCCTGAGTCCTCAGGGAGAAGGGCGGTATATAAATATTATTAAATTAAATTAAATTAAATTAAAGTTTTGACAAAGAACTTAACAGAAAAACAGAAAACACAACTTGCAAGAAAAACAAATCTTCAAATAGTTAAAAAAGTTAAATACTTGGGAATTTATTTAACAGCAAGATGTATAACACTGAAAGAGAACAACTATACAAAACTATTAAAACAAATAAAACTAGACTTAGAAAACTGCAAAAATCTCCAACTGTCAATATTGGGGAGAATAGCTACAATTAAAATGAATATCTTACCGAAAATACTTTTTTTATTTCAGACCATTCCGGTAAAATTAGAAAAAGCCTTTTTTGATGAACTGAATACTGATAAATTGAAAGATAAAAAGGACAAGTATAAGAATTGGAAAGAGGGGCACATAACTAAGTCAGAATATCAGCAAATAGCCCGTGCCTGCAAAGATGAAGTGAGGAAAGCTAAGGCTCAAAATGAACTAAGGCTTGCGATCAAAGTCAAAAATAACAAAAAATGCTTCTTTCAACATATAAAAAACAAGAAAAAAGTTAAGGAAATGATTGGTCCATTAGTGGGGGACAGTGGCAAGAAGGTGACAAGCAATAGGGAGAAAGCAGAACTATTTGTTTTTTGCATCTGTCTTTACACAAAGGGGAAAAACAGTCCAACCTACCCAAACCAGTGCCATAAAAACAGAATAGAAATGCAAGTTAAGATAGGCAAGAAAATGGTAAGTGAGCACCTGTCCAGCCTAGACGAGTTCAAATCACCAGGACCAGATGGATTACACCCCAAGGTTCTCAAGGAACTGGCAGACGTGATCTCAGAACCACTGAACTATATTTTTCAAAGATCCTGGAGCACTGGGGAACTACCAGAGGACTGGAAGAGAGCTGATGTAGTTCCCATCTTCAAAAAAGGGAAAAAAATAGATCCAGGAAACTACAGACCTATCAGCCTGACCTCAATACCTGGAAAGATTCTGGAAAAGATAATCAAACAACAAATCAGCGAACACCTTGATGCAAACAAAGTCATCACTAAAAGTCAACATGGGTTTGTCAAAAACATCATGCCAGACAAATCTTATTACATTCTTTGACCAAGTGACAAAACTAGTGGACCAGAGGAATGCTGTAGATATAATTTACTTGGACTTCAGTAAGGCATTCGATAAAGTAGATCACAACCTACTACTTGATAATATAGAAAAATGTGGATTAGATAGCATTACCACTAGATGGATTCGTAGCTGGCTGACAGGCTGTACTCAGCGTGTGGTCCTCAATGGAACCGCTTCTACATGGAAGGAAGTGTGTAGTGGGGTGCCCCAGGGCTCTGTTCTGGGCCCAGTGCTCTTCAATATCTTCATTAATGATTTGGATGAGGGGATAGATGGGGAACTCATCAAATTTACAGACGACACCAAGCTGGCAGGAATAGCCAATACTCCAGAAGATAGGCTTAAGATACAGAAGGATCTGGACAGACTCGAACACTGGGCACTATCTAACAAAATGAAATTCAATGGTGAAAAAAGTAAGGTTCTACACTTAGGCAGGAAAAATCAAATGCATAGGTATAGTATAGGTGGTACCTTGCTCAATAGTAGTAACTGTGAGAGGCATCTCGGAGTCTTAGTAGACAATCACTTCAATATGAGCCAGCAGTGTTCTGCAGCTGCCAAAAAAGCCAACACAGTGCTAGGCTGCATTAACAGAGGGATAGAATCAAGATCAAGTGAAGTACTAATACCACTTTACAATGCTTTGGTAAGGCCACACCTGGAATACTGCATCCAGTTTTGGTCACCACGATGTATAAAAGATGTCGAGACTCTAGAAAGGGTACAGAGAAGAGCAACAAAGATGATTAGGGGCCTGGAGGCTAAAACATATAGGGAACGGTTGCTGGAATTGGGTATGTGTAGTTTAATGAAGAGAAGGGTGAGGGGTGACATGATAGCAGTGTTCCAATATCTCAGGGGTTGCCACAAAGAAGAGGGAGTCAAGCTATTCTCCAAAGCACCTGAAAGCAGGACAAGAAGCAACAGATGGAAACTAGCCAAGGAGAGAAGCAACTTAGAACTAAGGAGAATCTTCCTGACAGTTAGAACAATTAACCAGTGGAACAACCTGCCTCCAGAGGTGGTGAATGCTCCAACACTGGAGGTTTTTAAGAAGAGACTGGACAGCCATTTGCCTGAAATGGTATAAGGTTTCCTGCCTGAGCAGGGGGTTGGACTAGATGACCTCCAAGGTCCCTTCCAACTTTATTATTATTATTATTATTATTATCATCATCATCATCATTATTATTATTATTATTATTATTATTATTATTATTATTATTATTATTATTATTATTATTATTATATTGAAATTTGTTTGGCAAGGGAAGAAAGCATGAATTAAAGTGAAATTGCTACAGGACGTTAGAGAAAGGGGAGGACTTGGACTTCCAAACTGGAAGTTATATTACAAAGCAGCTATTTTAACGTAGATTAAAGAATGGATAACACTTAGAGACAAAAGATTACTATACCTAGAGGGCCATGACCTGCAGATTGGCTGGCATGCCTTTTTGTGGTATGGAAAGAATAAAGCGCATAGATACTTTCAGAACCATGCTATAAGAAATGCACTTCTCTTAGAATGGGAAAAAAATAAAAGAAAAAAAATTATACTAAGATTCCTGAATGGCTTTCAACAATGGAAGCCTTTGCTTATCCAAACTTAATTAACTATGATAAACTTGTAACATATAAAAACTTACTGGACAATGAAGGAAGATTGAAATCCAGACAAGACTTACAACAACAAGGTATCATGGTGGCCATATTTACAAATTCAGTCAAGATATGAAAAAGATGTGAAAGCACCTATAAGGTGCTCTATAAGGAACAGACAGAACTTGATCGTACATTGCTAAAAACAGATGAAAAGCTGATTAAAAAACTCTATAGATTATTGCTTAACTTAAAGATGGAGGAGGAACAAGTTAAAGAAACAATGATAATATGGGCAAAAAATGTTGGACATACCATATGTTTGGTTCGAATTGACGAGGACTCAGAGTGGTTAACACTGAACGAGTTTATTGAATACACAAAGTCAACTGTCAAATGTCAAATGTTGCAACCCTTTTATAGAGAAAGCGTTTGAACTGTAACCAATACAAGCAGTCTGTTTTCCCGCTCCTTGGTTGTGGCGTCCAATGATTGCACCTTATTTTCCCGCTTTAAACCTAGCAAAGCTGCACAGTGTTTGCAATATCTTTCATGGCTTATTGCTAACTATTTACATACACAACACCCCTTACCCCCCAGTTGGTGTCATTTCTTTACAAAGTCCATTAGGTATTTTGGTGGCCTATGTATTCTAGAAGGGTATCTGTTACTTTGGCTGCTAGGGACCCTTCTTCCTGGTTGACTGCTTGGCTGCTGGTTACTATGCTGGTTACTACTAGACCTGGGCTCAGGGTTACTGGCTTCAGATGTACTGCCTTGTGTATTAGGTTGTGTTTGGGATTCAGTTGTCACTGGCCTACTTCGCAGGGGTATTTCCCAATCAATTGGACTGAATTGTTGTTGATGGGCATCAGGAAATATGTCATCTTGCCCAACCACTACACCACTTTCTGGCCTAATGTTATCTGTACTGTTTGCCCTAACTGAGCTTTGGTCCCCCTCAGCTGGCACACACCCACTAGATCTTTTCCTCAGCTGGTCTATGTGTCTTTTACAGACCCTATTCCCTTCCCCCTCAATGATGTATGATAGGGGACCTAAGATTTCAGTTACCACCCCAGGAATCCATTTATCCCCTTGGGCGTAGTTCCTGGCCCAAATCAAGTCCCCCACTTCAAATGTTCTGTTAGGAATGTCTAATTCAATGTTTGGTTGGAGTCGGTCGGGGTGTAGTCTGTCCAACTTGGTCAAGATTTTTCTTCCCCACCTCATTTCAGCTGGACTTTTCCCTGTAGCCGAACAAGGGGTTGTGTGTTGAGCCAACAAGAACTCAGCTAGTCTCTGATGCCAGTCACCTCGAATGATTCTTTTAAGCGCGTCCTTCGTGGTCCTCACGTTCCTTTCAGCCAATCCGTTGGTGGAGGGGTGGAAGGGTGCAGAAGTCTTATGCTTAATCGAGTTGGCCTTGAGGAAATCCTGAAATTCAATAGATGTGAATTGTGGCCCGTTATCAGACACTATTAAATCCGGCAACCCATGAGTGGCAAAGAGGCCCCTTAATGCCTGTATTGTTCTGCCTGCCGTTACTGAACTGACCGGTACTACTTCTAGCCATCTAGAGTAGCTGTCGACCACTACAAGGAACGTTAACCCCTGGAAAGGTCCAGCGAAGTCAATATGAATCCTGGACCAAGGATTCCTAGCTAGCTCCCATTTATGTGTGCGGATGTGTTGTTGTTCAGGCCTGGAACGTTGGCACAGATGGCAATTGGCAACGCATTCCTCAATGTCTTGGTCCAATCCTGGCCACCACAAGTGACTCCTAGCTAGGGCCTTCATCCTTACTATTCCAGGGTGTCCCTCATGCAATTCAAATAGAATAGCTGATTTGTGGATTCCTGGGATTACTACACGAGTTCCCCAAAGTAAGCAACCCATATGAACTGATAGTTCATCCTTCCTTCGGAAAAATGGACTGTATTTTACGTCTGGGTTGGCGTTGGGCCAACCGCTCATGACCCAGGCCATTACTCTCCTTAAGATGGGGTCCTTATTGGTTGCCTCAGCTATGTCTTTAGCAGTTAGGGGCAGATCAGGAATATCTTGTAGGGACATTACTTGTCCCACTGGGGCAGGGTCCTCCTCTGTTGTGCTAAGGGGCAATCTGCTAAGAGCGTCTGCATGACCCATGTCTTTACCTGGTCGGTATTGGAGGGAAAATGAATATGCTGAGAGGAAAATGGACCATCTCAGCATCCTGGGAGACATAATTTGGGGAGTCTGTTTATCTGTGGTAAACAGTCCCAGCAGGGGTTTGTGGTCTGTCAGTATTGTAAAGTTCCTGCCATACAGGTAGTCGTGGAACTTTTTAACTCCTGCCACTATGGCTAAAGCTTCCCGGTCAATTTGAGCATAGTTCCGCTCTGCCTTGGTTAGTGTGCGGGAGTAGTAAGCAATGGGTCTTTGCATTCCCTGGGTGTCTAAATGGCTGATTACTGCCCCAACGCCATAAGGCGAAGCATCGCACGCCAGGTAGATTGGTCTATTTTCTATAAAGTGGGTTACAGTTGAGCTACTGGAAAGGATATCTTTTAAGGTCTGGAAACTCACTTTGTGCTTGTCTTGCCAATGCCAAGGGGTCTTCTTATCTAAAAGCCTGTGCAGTGGTTCTGCAATGGCAGCCTTATGTGGCACAAAAGTGTGATAAAAATTTACCAAGCCTAGGAAGGCCTGTAGCTCAGCCTTGTTCCTTGGTTCAGGCGCCCCTTTTATTGCTTTGATTTTTTCAGGGGTAGGGTGGACTCCGCTTTTGTCAATCCTGAACCCCAAAAAATCAGTGGACTTAACCCCTATGCTACATTTTTCCTTTTTTAATTTTAATCCAGCCTTTCTAAATCTACCCAGTACCTGTTCCAGTCGCTCTACTAACATTCCTTCATCTTTTCCAGCTATTAGGACATCATCAAAGTAAGGGCATACTCCAGGTATGCCCTTTAAGGTCCTCTCCATCACTTCTTGGAAGATGCCTGGAGCAGCTGCAATCCCAAATTGCAGTCTGTGGACTCGGAACGCCCCCTTGTGGGTAACAATTGTCTGCGCCTCTGCAGCCTCTTTGGAAACAGTCAACTGTAAGTACGCATGCGCCAAGTCGAGCTTGGCGAAGATGGCGGCGTCCTGGATCGTGGCGAGGACCTGCTTCACCGTCGGGACCGGGTAAGCATGCTTTTTCATTCCAATGTTGAGGGTCGCTTTATAGTCGGCGCAGATCCTCACATCCCCATTGGGTTTGAGGGGTGTGACGATCGGCGTCTCCCATAAACCGCCCTCAACGGGTTCTAAAACTCCGAGGCCTACAAGCCGGTCGAGCTCGGCCTCGATTTTTTCTTTTAAGGCAAAAGGTACCCTCCGGGCCTTTAGCCTGATTGGATTTACTGAGGGGTCTAGGTTAAAATTAATGGGGGGCCCTTTGTACTTGCCTAGAGATCCATCGAATACGTCTGCAAATTCTTTGCAGACGGATTCGAGGGTCTTATTTCTAATCACAGAATTTATTCCCCCTATCCAAATTCCCAGGGCAGGAAACCAATTAAGCCCTATTAAGCTAGTCCTATTCCCCTCCGTAACTACCACATCTAAGACCCCCTTAAATCCCTTAAAATTAACTCTAAGGCTGGTCTTTCCCTTTACGATTATTGGACTTTTTTGGAAGTCCATTAATTGAATATGTGTTGGGCTAAGTGGAATTCTTTTTCCACTTAGTTGTTCAATTTTTTCCAGGGTTTCAGTGGAAATTATCGACACTGAAGCCCCAGAGTCGATTTCCATTCTGCAAGGAACCCCTTGCAGAAGGACTGTGATTTTTAATTTTCCGTCCGGAAAATTGTGCCCCCTTCCCTGCCTTTTCCGATTGACTCGGGCCACCTCCCCTGGGTTTGAAAATTTCGCCCGGGATCTAGGGGTCTCCTTGCCACTAGCATTGGGGGTTACCTTACCCTCTGGCCACACATCGACTTCATTCAGACGGGAGTCCCGGACGCGGTTTCTGCAGATGGCCTGGATGTGGCCGGTCTTGCCACAAGCCCTGCACTTGGCGGTGCGGAATCGGCAGGAAGCGCGGGGATGGTTGCCGCCACAGCTGCCACATCGGTTCTGGGTGTCGTTGTCGCGCGGTCTGGTTGCGGTGTCCCGCCACGGTCGTTGTGCCCCGGTCGGTGGTCTCTGCGGTGTTGCGGGTTGTTGCCGGCGGCCGGGTTCGGGCCCTTCGCTTCTAAGTTGTCTGGGTGCCATCTTCCCAAATCGCCTGGAGACTTCGGCGATCTCTTCCTCCCACTGCTGATCCACCTCCCCGCAGTCCACATAGCCCTCTTGGTTAATTTCAGGTGCTGTCGCCATGCTACTGCGGGGGGGGTCGCGATACCCGGTTGACTCATACGTTAGGAGTTCGTCGAGCACTTCCTGTAAATCGCCAGTAGGTTTGGCGATTATTCTGTTTTGTAATTGTTCATCGCGTAAGCCCAGCACAACTCTGTCCCGAATCCTAATTTCTAAATTATCGTATTTGCAACGAACTGCGGCTTCCCTGACGGCAGCGACGAATTTCTGTATGGACTCCCCCGGTCTCTGATTTCTCTTCTCGAAGATGCGCCGCCAAAAAAGTTCGGACCTTCGGGGAGTAAAGTGCACCTTTAGTTTTGCAAGGAGGTCGGCATAGGGCACGCTGGAGACTGGTTGTGGCTGGCACAGCCCGACAGCGACTCTGTAGACCGGTGTGCCGCAAATTGTCAAAAGTGCCGCCGCTTTTTTCCGGTCGTCGGTGATTCCGTTCACTAACAGGAATCCTTCGACCTGACCAATATATTCTTCCCAATCTTCGGGGAAGTTAGGGTCAAATTCCTTCAATGACCCGATTTGCGCCATTCGGAGAATTTTTTTCCTATTCTGCCGCGGCCGCTCGGTTGACTGTGACTCGCTCAGACTTTGCCGCCTTCACGACAATTCTTCCTAATCTCTGGTCTTCTGTCAATCCCACCTTCGTCGCCAGTTGTTTGGTTCGAATTGACGAGGACTCAGAGTGGTTAACACTGAACGAGTTTATTGAATACACAAAGTCAACTGTCAAATGTCAAATGTTGCAACCCTTTTATAGAGAAAGCGTTTGAACTGTAACCAATACAAGCAGTCTGTTTTCCCGCTCCTTGGTTGTGGCGTCCAATGATTGCACCTTATTTTCCCGCTTTAAACCTAGCAAAGCTGCACAGTGTTTGCAATATCTTTCATGGCTTATTGCTAACTATTTACATACACAACACCATAGAGCTTGAAGAATGGGAAAAGCTATGGGATAGAAATATTAGATTAACCAAAGCGGTATCATATAGAAAATTTGTATAAAATGTTTTATAGATGGCACATGATACCAGTGAGATTAGCTAAAATGTTTAAAAAATACCTCAAATGTTTGTTGGAAATGTACGGTAATCAAAGACCAGGTACTTATTACCATATCTGGTGATTATGTCCAAAAGCAAAAAGGTTTTGGCTTAAGATATACTTATGGTTAGAGAAGATGATTAAAAAACAAATAGAATTTAAACCAGAATTGTTTCTCTTAGGAATGATAGGCCCTAACTATGACAAGGAGAACGGATACTTAATGTTACATGTATTGACAGCAGCAAGAATTATGTATGCCCAATATTGGAAAAATGAAAAGCTACCGACTGAAGATAATAATAATAATAATAATAATAATAATAATAATAATAAGAAGAAGAAGAAGAAGAAGAAGAAGAAGAAGAAGAAGAAGAAGAAGAAGAAGAAGAAGAAGAAGAAGAAGAAAATGTATTAATTAAGAAAATATTGGATTGTGCAGAAATGGATAGACTAACTTTAGAGATTAAAGAGAAAGAACATTTAGTTTATTATAGAACTTGGAATAAATTTTATCAATGGCTAGATAAGCGAGTTAGAGAGAAAGGAATGTGATATGCAATTTTGAATTTATTTGAGTAAGAATGATATCATACATTGAAAATTTAGTATTGTTTTTGATAATTTATTATACCTATCAGTGTTATTGTTAGCTTTATTGTCTTGATTTATGTACATTTACCCAGACACCATGCTGTTTGCCAAATTTTGAATGTTATTGGGGGAAACCCCAACCCTCACCCCCAACCCTTTCTCTACCCTATCCCAAACCCCCATTTCCCTACCCTCCTTTTTAACCCTATAAAAGCTAATAAATTTTTTTTCAAAAAAAAAAAGAAGTTACACCTCATTGTTATAGTTAAATGAGCAGCAAAGCTGCTGCAGTCGATCAGTAAAGACTCCCTTAGGTAATGTAGTAAGTCCTATTTATTTTGCCTCCCAGGCAGAACTGGAAAAGTGGCAAGCTCACTTCAAACGAAAGCCAGGTAGCTCCTTCTAGCTCTCCTTCCGTGTCCCAATGGATCCTGCCCCTTTGCGCAATGAAGTGGAAGTTTGGAGGAAAGAGAAACCCAGAGTGGAGTAAAGCCTGAATATTTATATCTTGCTAATTAAGAAAATGCTTGAGGAAAAACAGATGTATATGTTTCTGACATTTGTAGCCAGTTAAATCTGTGCCTCTCTAATCAGAACCCAATGCTTTCAAACCCGAAGATATCTGATGCAAAAGATAGTATTGAATAATTCAACATGAATTACTTGGTGGGTGTTAACTGTCGAACTCACATTTTGCTTTGTGAGAAAACACCTCAGGCACAAAGTTGCAGTCGATTACACTTGTGTTATTCTTTCCACATCACTGTTCCTGAGTGTCCTGTACAAAGTAAAAAAGGTACCTTGTTATGTAATCCAGCTTCCAAGAATTTGGTTTGCATCCTAAATCATATTTTTTTTCATTGCCTTAACAACAAAATTTGCATTAATTATTTCAAAAGAGTCAAATATTCAAGATCAGTGCTCAAGTGATTTAAGATATTACTGTTACCTACACTTATGAACAACATTGTATTGCGTATTCCCATAATGAACTTTGAGATAAACAACTGGGGGGTAGGGTTGTTGTTGTTTTTTTGACAATGCTGAACCTCTGAATAGAGAAAAATCACAGAGTCAAACACAGAGTGCAGTCCTGTGTGGTAAGTGGTATCCATAGCAACCAATAGATTTTATGCTAAGTCTGGCCTTTAAAAACATTTCACGTTTACCACTGAGAAAAAGATGGCCTTGATTTAAAAATGATACAAGTATTTTGAATGAGGGTGTCCTCTCTAATGCAAATAACACTACCTGCCATCTTTTTAGTATGAAATTCTCCATGCCACCATTGATGTCCATAATGTTACTGTACCTTTAATGTAAGAAAATACTTTTTTGCATGTCACTACACCATGTTAAGCCCATTTAAAAATGATTCCTAAAATCTTGCATTTTGATAAAAATATGGAATATTAGATCTGAACTTTCCTCTATGATTATGCAACTGTAAAATATTTTTGTGTACTTATCTTACAGAAGCTCCTGTCCTTAAAGTTTATGATAACTGCCCATATTATATGAAATAGTAAAAATTGGTCCAATTGCTAAGAAATCTAATTCACTTTCTCTTCACATCCACATGACTGAGTGGCAGAAAATGAAATGTGTTTTTAATGAGGGAGGCCATCTATAAAATTAATTGATATATAATTACTGATAATATGTGTAGCACTAAGCATACTGATGATTAGTACTTAAGAAGATATTTTGGAGAATAAAGATTTTATTAAACCTGCAGAAGTATAGGAAATGAATTAGATTCATAAGCAACTCTAGCTAGATGCAATACACCTTATGTTGTCACACCTACAGTAATTACATTCAGAGTAATGCTAAGATGCACATTTTATCATTTGGATAAAAAAGTTGGCTTGCTATAGATGTCTTTGCTTAAAATCTTAAAAAGGCAGTTTAAGTCATCAAATGGCAATGATTATTAGTCTGTCATGTGTCCATCTATTAAAAGGGAATCCCCCAACTTTGGAGGCAATTGGTTGCACTGTCAAATTACTCTTCCTGTTAAATCAGATCTGACTTCCTGTAATTTAAGCCCAAGGGACGCGGTGGCTCAGTGGGTTAGGACGCTGAGCTTGTCGATCAGAAGGTCGGCAGTTTGGCGGGTCGAATCCCAAGTGCCACGTAACAGAGTGAGCGCCTGTTACTCGTCCCAGCTTCTGCCAACCTAGCAGTTCAAAAGCACGTAAAAATGCAAGTAGAAAAATAGGGACCACTACAGTGGGAAGGTAACAGCGTTCCGTGCACCTTTGGCGTCTAGTCATGCCGGCCACATGACCACGGAGACGTCCTCGGACAGGCGCTGGCTCTTCGGCTTTGAAACGGAGATGAGCACCGGCCCCTAGAGTCGGAAACGACTGGCACGTGTGTGCGGGGGAACATTTACCTTACCTTTACCTTAATTTAAGCCCATTTTTTGTAACAAGAACAATGGAAGAGAAGGCAACTAACCTCTCTTCCCAACAAGCTGCTTAAAATTGCTGCCTGAGATTCAAAATTCAAGGTTATTAAATATTGTCAACAATGAATCAAGATCATCTAGCTGTAGCTTTCTAAAATAGGACAGCTAACTTATAGAGGACAGGAGGATGTTTCATAATTACCATATCCTTTATTTTTGCTCCAGTGAAATATCAGTGATTTTCCTTTATGTTGCTTGTACAGAAACCAGTTTTCTCTCCAATGAAACAAATTAAGCTGTAGCCTTTCTGCTTGACTCTTTATTTTATTGGTGCAATAAAAATTATAATGACCCATTTTGGTGTAATGCAAGGGTGTGTTCTTCCTTGGCAATTTTAAGATTTGTGGACTTCAACTTCCAGAATTTCCCAGCCAGGCATGGGGAAAGTTGCCAAGGTTGGACACCCCTGAGGTAGTGTTAAGACATCAGTCCAGAAACTGAGAAACCAAAGCGAGCTGGAAGACTTTGGGCTAGTCGCTTAGGTCTGGGAAGGAGGTAATGGCAAACCACAAAATCTTGCCAAGAAACTTCAAGCACTTGTCTAAAGAGAATTGCACACAACTGAATGGAATAAAAGAAATAATTAAAGAGGGAAACTGTTAGACAACAGATTCTATGATGAGAATCAGTGTGATGTAAATGGCTGGACCAGGAGTACGGAGATCCAGATTTAATACTCCCATTATGTTAGGATTAAAAGGACATCCAGATGACTTCAGGCCAATCACTGTAAAATTATTTTAGCAATCTCCCACGGGGCCACAACAATAGATTATGATCTGTAACATACAATGTGGTCTGTTTATTTGGGCTAGTAGATAAATAAATCCTAGGAATTAACAATCTTCAAAGAAAAAGATGCCTTTTTAGGCTCTTGTGTCAAAGGCACGCTGGGTGAGGAATTCTGGGAGTTGAAGTCCACAAGTCATAAAAGGGCCAAGTTTGAAGATCCCTGATCTAGTTCAACTTCAGGATGATCAATGAAACTTCAACATCCCTGGCAGATGGCAGCCATCCAACTTTTATTTAAATTTCTCAAACAAAGGCTAGCCCACAAACTTCCATAAAGTTTAGAACTTTAGAAGGCTTTGATTATATTTAGCCAGATTCTGTTTCCCTGTGTTTTAATTCTTTAGGAGAGAAATTAACAATTTCATTGGCAACAGATTTGGGCATTCTTTTCTTCCTAGTGAACTTAGAAGTGCCACTTCAGATCAGATTACTAATGTTTATTTCTACCAAAGTTACCAAATAACTATTGAAAATTAAACTTATTAGTAGTTCTATACAGACAGCAATAGATTCATTTGAAAAAGACTTACATTAGGAACATTTATATTTTAAAAAGCCTGAACAGAGGAAATATATGTGTTATAATGAAAGCAGGGTAATTTGCATTTAAATAAAAATCAGACAATTTATATTAACAGCCTCATAGATTAGTATAATTTGTATAGTCACTGTAAATTGGTAAAGTATTTATTCAGATTTGTGGTTAGGGAAGTTATGTAGGAGTTACAATCATAGTTCTAACATTTGTATATCATTTTCACTGCATTCCCTCTAAAGAAGAAAGAAATGTGAAAGTGCTAATATTAGTTTCCGTATTTTCTTTTCTTTTTTTACTCTATGTATGCTGGTGGCAATGCATTTTTGAATCTGAATTTTTACATTCAGTTACAACAGACAAATTTCTGGTTTGTTGCATTCCCCCCCCTAAAACTATAACGGTTATAGATGTGAGAAACTGTTGCATATTGCTGTTCCGTTACACCATCTGTTAAGTTTATTTCTGGATCTATTAAAAGTACATTATTTTTTTCACATATAACCATTTCGGGGAGGAAAAGTAACAGGACATCAGAATAGAGATTTATTCAGAATAAACATCTTCAATAAAGATAATAATGTGGCCAATGTTTTTAGCTTTATATCCCACCTTTTTTTAAGAAAAAAAATATAGCTTATATTACAAGAAATTTAAAAGTGGTAGAACCACATCTAAACATAGCAGGAAACATCAGATAAGATTCCATTTATTTCAGCCCACCCTTGGTTTCTGGTAATCTGTTTCAAAGACCTTGAGTTTAGTGAAAAACACAACTGATAATATTGAATAAATTGGCCAAGTTAATAAAAGAACAGGAATATCTGAGATTCCCTGACACTTTTATTCCAATAATAATAATTTTGAATAAAGCATGATATGTCAGCTTTATATGGATGAAACCATATGAAAAATCACAATTAGAAATGGAATCCCTAGTTCAACATTTATAGCAATGAAGTTGCCATGGATTTTTAGTTGGATAAGTATGCAGCATTAGTAGTAAACAAAGGGAAAATGGTTTAAAGTGTTGGAATTGAAATGGCAGATGGAAACAAATTGAGAATTCTTACATCACAGCATAGTTACAAATATGAGGACATTTTAAAAATGAATTTATTTATTTATTTATTTAGTTACATTTATATACCGCCCTTTCCCTGAGGACTCAGGGCGGTTTACAGGGAATTAAAAAATCCACCATACAAAAGTTAAAAACCAAATTAAAAAATATTAAATTGACCCTGTACACTTAAAACCCCAATTAAAAATTTCTCCTCAGCCTGGGCCCGAGAGCTCAAAGAGCCAGGTCTTAACATTAAACGCTTGGAAATCAAAGCCAGTGTAATCAAGAAATTTATAAGAAGGGTATAAAAAGAACAATAATAATAATAATAATAATAATAATAATAATAATAATAATAATAATAATAACAACAACAACAACAACAACAACAACAAAACACAAAACTGGGATACCACATCTCAAGCCAGCATGGCAAGATAAACCATCTACTATACATGGATGATTTTAAAATAAACTGTATGCGAAAAGCCACACTGAACTTGAATCAACGCAGTTCAACTGTTTAGCAGCGACATCAGAATGGACTATGGACTTAGAAAATGTGATATATTATCCATGCAGCGAGGAAAAATGGGAAAAATAGAAGGAATAGAACTGGGAAACGAAAGTATTATGAAAACACTAGCAAAGGATGATGGTTACAAATACCTAGGCATATTGAAAGCAGACAACATCTTGAATGGAAAAGTCAAAGAGTCAACACAAAAGGAATACATCAGGAGAGTCCGTAAAATACTAAAATCAAAGCTGAATGCTGGAAATATAATTAAAGCCATTAATACATGGGCAGTCCCAGTGATACGTTACCCAGCTAGAATTATCAACTGGACTTTGGCTGAATTGGAACACCTAGACCGGAAAATGCGTAAACTTTTTAATATGCACCACGCTCTACATCCATGAAGTGACATCAACAGGTTGTACCTGCCAAGAAGAATAGGGGCAGAGGGCTACTGCAAATCCACCAAACTATAGAAGAAGAAAAACGAAGTTTGAATGACTATGTAAATCAAAGTACAGAAAAATTGCTGCAGGCTGTGAAAACAGAGAGCATTATAAAAATAATAGAAACAAAGGCAGAATATAAGGAAAAATGGCTGGATGACAGATTAAATAGATGGAAAACCAAAGATTTGCATGGACAGCATTTGAAAAACATTGAAGGAAAATGTGATAACAATTTGACATGGGCATGGCTTAAGATGGGAACCATCAAGAAAGAAACAGAAGGCTTAATACTGGCTGCTCAAGAACAAGCACTACAAACTAATGACATGAAAGTGAAGATACAAAAATCTACTGACAATCCAAATTGCCAACTTTGCAACGACAAAGTTGAAACTGTTTCACATTTAATATGTGAGTGCAGCAAAATCGTGCAAACTGATTACAAAGCTAGACATGACCGAGTTGCTAAACTAATCCACTGGGCTTTGTGTAAAAAATATGACTTGCCTGTGTCCGAAAAGTCATGGGAACATAGGGTGGAAAAAGTTGTCAAGAATGAGAGGATGAAGATCTTGTGGTACTTCCGAATACAGACAAATTGCCATTTGAAACACAACACGCCAGATATCGCAGTCATAGAGAACCAAAGCGTACAGTTGATTGATATCACTGTACCAGGAGATGCCAGAGTTGAAGAAAAAGAACTGGAAAAAATTACGAAATACCGTGACCTGGCCATCGAAACTGCGTGATTATGGATGAAACATGTAACAGTGATACCCATTGTCATTGGGGCACTGGGAACTATGTCCAAAAACTTTGCAAAATACCTCAAGAAATTGCAGCTTCCTGCAGTAACTCCAGCAAAGCTACAAAAAAACTGTGCTACTCAGAACATCTTACATTTTAAGGAGATACCTGGTTGATACCTAGGATGCTGGCAGCAACCCATGTCAACCATTAGTGCCAGTCAATTTGAGTGTTCAGTTGACTGAGTTTCATGTTTTATGAATAAAAGTTTTATATAATAATAATAATAATAATAATAATAATAATAATAATAATAATAATAATAATAATAATAATATCATCATGGCAAGGCAAAGTATTACATAGCCAGTATGCACAAACAGGCAAAGCAGATAACAACAAGATCTGGAAATGACTAAGAGCAGGAAAGTTGAAGAAAGAGACAGACAGCAGAATAGAAAAGAAAGAACAGGAGAAAATCACAAAATGCAAAGACCTGCAAATAGAAGTAGAATGACTGTGACAAGGGAAATAAAGACAGTATCAAAGTGTGCCTTGGGTGCAATTTCAAAACATTTGGAGCATCAACTGAACACCAGCACCATCACTATCAGTCAACTGCAAAAGACTGCTTTACTTAGAACAGTAACAACAATATCCTGCAATGATATTTAACATAAATATCAACATCTGCCTATCCCAGGTCCTCGATAGGTTAATAAATTGCCAAATACAGTGTAAATGTCTGGCTGACTATGCAATAATATATGGTTGGCACTTAGAAATTAAGAGCATTGACAAAATTTCAACATCCAATATCAATTACAATTGCTGCTTGGAATATACTGCATCAATACATTTTGACCATAGGTTTATGAGAAGAACTTGATGAATATGCAGGTCAACACCAGCTAAAATACTGGCAGCTGTGATTTCACGTTTTTGTGTATATATCAATAAATGTGTATGCCACCCAACTTCCAACAACTCTAAGGAGTTCACAATAATCAAAGAAATTACAATAACGTTAATACAAAATAAAAGGTGGTCACACACACCCTCACAAATGGTCTGGATGAAGGGCTATCTTTTCACCACTCTTCTCAATAGCTGCACAGTGGAAGTCATCCAAATCTGGACATTTTTACTTACCCACCCCACAGAATAGTGTCAAACAACATCCTACTATGAACATTTTCAGTTGGCCTAGAAGGAAGACAGCACCAAAAATTGCTGAAACATCAAGTAAGACAAGAATGATAGAGTCCCACCATTCATGTCTGTTCATAGGTTTATCAGTGAGAAGTTTATCCATTTGCATCTTTTGCCCATGCAGTAAGTTTCCTTGCTAGTATGTTTAGCTAGCCAGAAGAGACAGGTAACAATATCCACAAGTGATGTTGCTCATGAACATTGAAAAGCCCATTTTCTAAGATCCATAATTTCAAAAACTCTGGATCACATCATCAGATGTTTCCTCTATTACTTCATAAGATCTCATTTATTCAGCTTCAGTAACTGAGTGAATATCCATGTTTTTATGCACGGATCCACTAGATAACATGGAAGGACAGAAATATCTAGAAATCCAGCTATACTTTGCTGTAACAATCAAGTAGCATGAACAGGGACTGGAATTGCATTTCAATATATCACAAATATGGGAAATGTTAGATATATGTCTTGAGGGTTTGTACATTCTAGACTAGATTTATTGAGGATATTGAAGGCTTTAATCTACAGTAAAGGAACAAACAGTCAAGAAATATGCTGTAGATTCGCATTTTTAAGGCAGCTATGATGGCCTTAGAAAAGAAAACAAACCAACAGACCGTCAAACAAATCAACCCAGAGTTCTCACTTGAGGTGTAAATGACCAGGCTCAGATTATCTAACTTCAAACACATGCTATCTAGATCCATAGAGAAGGCTCTAATTTTGAGAAAGGTGGAAGGAAAAAGAAGAAGATAATTGGCAGCAAGGTGCATGGACTCAGTGGTGATAAGTGTAGCCTAGAAGAATTGAAAGGCTAGTTTAGGTATAGATTATAATAAAGATAAGCTTCTTAGGAGTCATATGATTCTTAGGAGTCACGTAATCAAAAAATCAATCAATGGTTTAAAGTTAAATAAATAAATAAAACTTCATGAATGCTACCTATGAACAAAATATATAAGTAGATCTTTAGGCCTTTGAGAGGCCTAAGCTTCAGGGGAAAAAATATCCTAATGAACATTAATAGCTCTTGCTATGCCTAAATAAACCCTTTTCTTTCTTTCTTTCTTTTTTAAAAAAGTAGATATTATGACTTTCTTCATTAGTATTCTGTTATGTCTTATCAACATGACATTTTTAGAACAATGAAGCACATTTTCAAGGTAGCAAAATAAAAGCATCAGGAGCTCTTCGTGCTCTCTTTTTATACTGTCTAGAACAGGGGTAGGCAACCTCAGCTCTT
Organism: Vipera ursinii; assembly: GCF_947247035.1. Classification (NCBI taxonomy): domain Eukaryota; kingdom Metazoa; phylum Chordata; class Lepidosauria; order Squamata; family Viperidae; genus Vipera; species Vipera ursinii. Next base: position 52,165,011 of record NC_139521.1, on the reverse strand, counting down.
TTATGACTCATGGACTTCAACTCCCAGAATTCCTGAGTCAGCCGACTCAGGAATTCTGGGAGTTGAAGTCCATGAGTCATAAAAGAGCTGAGGTTGCCTACCCTGGTCTAGAACATTTAAAACCTGTCCAAACAGTTTGGACACTGTGTTCTTTGTTATAAATCATATGAAGACATTCAAGACACTAAATCAATACACTTTTGACATTCTGAAACAGAATCTTACTGTAAGACAGGAAGAAGATTTTTGCCAGACTAGCTCTGTTTGTCCTAAATAGGATTTCCAATGGTGAGGAACACCCAGCATTATGTAAATGTCCAAGTCAAGAGGAGAGGATGTAGAAATTATTGCTGCTTAGAGCCAGGGCAACATACTCCCAAACCAAGATTCAGTTGGTTTGAGACATATGCTTAAAGATTGATATTTGGCATCTCTCTGGAAATCATGTCCTTGCTCACTAAGGAGCCTGAAAAAACAATGTCTTGGATTTTAAGTTAACCTGAGGAAGTTATTGCAAGGAGTGCTTTTCATCCCTTTTTAATGCCACAGCTGGCCCAATTCATAAAACACATTTTCAAAGGAACAAGAGTTTTGTGACCATTAGAGATTCATACGGGGGGAGATGACTCATCTCTTGTCCATGTTCAAGGTCCATGAAAATTTGACCATGTTCCCCTCATTACATTGCTTCTTTGCTTTACATTGCCAATGGAATACTCATCAGCTTTCCTATTATAAATTATTCTCTTGTGAGCATTGAACAGATATAAGTAATTTTATTTATTTAATCTAACAAATTTATATTATACCAATAGAATTTATTGGGCAGCAAAGAAAAGATAAAACATAATACATGGCATCACTGAAGGAAACCAGAGCACATCCACTTCTGGATCTAGTGGGACAGGGAAAAACCATCACTGATAGCCAGTAATGTATAGGATTACAACAGGAATACAACTTCTGTATTTTGTAAGCAAGCAAGACATTGCATACAGATATTATTTTACTCCAGTGTATATACACTGGCGGGTCGAATCCCGAGTGCCGCGTAACAGAGTGAGCGCCTGTTACTCGTCCCAGCTTCTGCCAACCTAGCAGTTCGAAAGCACGTAAAAATGCAAGTAGAAAAATAGGGACCACTACGGTGGGAAGGTAACAGCGTTCCGTGCGCCTTTGGCGTCTAGTCATGCCAGCCACATGACCACGGAGATGTCCTTGGACAAGCGCTGGCTCTTCGGCTTTGAAACGGAGATGAGCACCGGCCCCTAGAGTTGGAAACGACTAGCACGCATGTGCGGGGGAACCTTTACCTTTACCTTTATATACACAGAGAGCCATAGGCGTGAGACTAAACCATATCAGGTAGATATCAGAAAACAAACTGGACTGCTCATTATAATTTTGCCACAAATATAGTCACACTTCCAAAATGCCCCTCCCAAAAGTACAAGTACTCATGCACACACATGTGTGCACACGCACGCACACATACTGTCAAGAATGAAACTTTGGCAGCTACATGCCTCTTCGTTTCAACTTGCCATTAAAGTAAGGGAGGGGAGGTATTGCTTTAGAATTGGTTAGATGGAAAAAAGAAAACTCTATGATTCCACTGAAGACCATGAGAGCCTGAGACCTTTCCAAGGACAATGCAGCAGATGTGGAGAGGAAGCATTACAGATATAAAAACAAAGAAATTGTGGTGTTGAAGCAGATTCTTAAGAGAATAAGGGACACCCAAAAACAATATCACTTCTTGACTACAAAGTTAATTGCAAAAGGGGTAAACTTTAGATGGTTAATGCCAGAAGGGATCTTAATCAACCGGAATAATACAAGATATCGATTGGATTCAGTTTGGAAGGCAGAAGATTTCGACGAAAGGAATAGAGCATTCCTGGATGAAAGAGTACAACATAAACAAGAGGATAGAAAAGATCAAAACCAGACAGAACAAGCAACATAGGAAACAATTGCACAAATAGAAGAAGAGAAAGAGAAGCCAGATCAAGAGGGTGAGGGAATGGCAAGAGAGTAGAGGACTATTAGATCGACAAGACCGAAATATAAATAAATAAAATGTGGAAGGAAACGGAATTTTTTTCAGTGAATATAAATGGACTGAATTCCCCATCAAAAAGGAATAGAATCTTTAAAAAATTGCAGAAATTGAATATTGACATAATTTGTTTGCAAGAGACACATATAAAAAAAACAATATTATAAACGTTTGGAATACTCCAAAATTGGGAAACTCTATTATGCATCAGCACAACAACAAAAATAGGAGTAGCTGTATATGTTAAAGAGAGAATAGATTCTAAAATGATTTATTCAGATGAAGAAGGAAGAATTGTGATGGTAGAAACATTTTTACATCAAAAACAGATACTTTTGGTAGTGATATATGCACAAAACAATAAACAAGAAGAATTATATCAAAATCTTCACAGCAGAAATGGATTATCAAAACATTTGCCTAGTAGAGGATTTTAATGCTATAGTAGATGGGACATTAGACTATAAAAGTAGCAAAACATGAAAACAAGGAAGAAAAAGATTACCTAAGACTTTTTTCAATATGATAGAAGAATTAGTATACAAGATACTTGGAGAGAAACTAACCCAGAAAAACATTTTACTCAAATAGCCATAAATCTTGGTCCAGAATTGACATGATTTGGATAACACCTGAATTAAGAACCAATATGCAGGAGATTGAGATAGAATTAGGCACTTGGGCAGATTCTTTCAAAATGACGTGGAAAGGAGTACAAAAAAAAACTATGATGTACCTTGAACCTAATTTATAAAATTAGCAACAAAAGAAACGGAGTTAAAAAAAAGAAAATAAAAAAGAAGATACAACATTACAAAATGTATGGGATATAGCCAAAGCATACTTTAGAGAAGACATGTCAAACTCGTGACGTCATGTGACGTCGTGCAACGTATCGGGACGGTGTTGCCATTGCCAGCAATGGGGTGGGTACAGCTTCCAGATGACGCGTCCTGCCCGCGGGCAGGCAGTTTGACACCCCTGCTTTAAAGGTATAGTTATAACATACATGGCAAAAAAAAACCAAAGAAAAAAGACAACAATATATACTGTTAAGTGAAGAATTTAAAAAACTAGAATTAGAATTACAAATAAATCCACAAAAGAAAATACTGAAAAGACAAATGGAAATAATAAACATAAATAAAATTTAATAGAATCAGAAAATCTGGCACAGCAAATTAAAAGAGCAAAACAAACCTTTTTTGAAAATGCAAATAAATCAGGAAGATGGGTAGCTTACAAACTTAAAAAACTGAAGTAGAAAAAATTGATCAATAACTTAGTAGGCTGAAAAAGGCTGTTTACAATTTAAAAATGAAGTAATAAAAAAGATAATCAAAGAATATTATGAGAAACTGTGTGATATAGAAGAAATTTCATGGGAGAAAATGATTCAATATATGGAAAAAATAATTTACCAAAAATTTCAGAAAATTTTAAAACTATGTTAAATGAGAGAATAACAGTGATGGAACTGGTAAAGGCTATAAAAAGACAAAACAAAAACATTGGGACCGGTTAGGCTCCCGGCACAGTTGTACAAATGTCTACAAGATATATTAAGTGTATTGTTCAAAGATGTGTGTAATGAACTTTTATTGGAGGCTAAACTCCCAAACACATGGACAGAAGCAAATATTACTTTGATACCAAAAGAGGACTCAGACCTGACACAGATAAAAAAATTACAGACCAATATCTTTACTAAATGTGGACTATAAAATCTTTACTTCAACAATTGGCATTAGTATTCCTAGATTGTCAAAAAACAGTTGATAATGTTTCCTGGCAATTGACTCAACAACTAAAAATAATGGACTTATCACAACCAACAATAAAATATACTTGAAAATTTCAGGATGGCTTTCAACAATGGAAGCATTTGTATATCCAAATTTAGTCAGTCTTGAGAAAATATGGATATATAAAGATATTTTAAACTTTGAAGGGAACTTAAAAACTAAACAAGAGATGGAAAATCAGGGTATTGATTTTTTATCATGGTGGGCATTTTACAAATGCAGGTGAGATATGACAAAGACATGGATTTTATAAGGAGCAGACCTTGTTTGATCAGATATTATTAACCTCTGATGAGAAACTAATTAAGAAAATATAACTTTTTATTCAATTTGAAAATGGAAAATGAACAAGTAAAAGAAACAATGATAACGTGGGCAAAGAATTTTGGATACAATATAGATTTGGAGAAAGAGCAAAACTTATGGGAAAGAAATTATAAATTGACAATGTCAACTTCTTACAAAGAGAACTTATATAAAATGTTTTATAGATGGCACTTGCCACCAGCAAGACTAGCAAAAATGTTTAAAAAGATGTCAGATAGATGTTGGAAATGTAAATACAAGTCAGATACATATTATCATGTATGGTGGATATGTGTTAAAGCGAAGAGATGTTAGACAAAAATACATACTTGGATAGAAAAGATGTTGGGAAAACATGTAGATTTTAAACCTGAACTTTTTTTAATTAGGTATAATGCCAGAAAAGCCTGACAAACAAAGTATATACTTGATTTTACATATGATAACAGCGGCAAGAATCATATTTGCACATATGTGCAGAAATGGACAGACTTACTTTGAGGTTAAAAGAAAAAAAAGAAACAGAATATTTTCAAACTTGGGACTTATTTTATCAATGGCTGGAGAAAAGAACAAGGCAGGGGTGTGAAACTGCCAGCCTGCAGGCCAGGTGCATTACGAGGAAACTGCACTCACCCCATTGCCGACAGTGGGGGAAAAGTTCCAATACGTCACACAATGTCACGTGACGTCGCAAGTTTTACATGTCTGGAATAAGGGGTTAGGAATTCAATTTGTATTAGTGAATGATATACTCAGACAACATGTTCGTTGAATAAGTACTTTTGAATTTATTAAAAAATCAATAAAAACTAGAAAAAAAGATGGGAAGAGGAAGCCGACAGTTCCCATAACAAAGTGAAATTGTTTACATCGACTAGGTGAGAGGGAGAGGGTTTGGCCAGAAAAATTGTTTAATTCTATGAACTGGTGTCTGGGAACCTCAGAGTTAGTTTTGTGTGCTGTTACATCAGCCATAAAGTATTATGCAGTGCATATTGCGCTGCCACCATGTGGTTGTTTGGGAACTACAACATTTATGTTAATTTGTTCAGCCAATCCCTCCCATTTGTGATGTACTTCCTCCTCCTTCTTAACCCTGAATGTTCTATCACTTCCTGGCACCATTTTACATGTGGTCTGCTCTCATGGTAGGACCATTACTGTCTTTGACCTTGAAATACCATCCATTTCATCATCTACTACATCTTGTCTGCTGTAATCTTCTCTGCATGCAAATAAAGGTCCTCGTGGTTGATAAAAAGGTAATTTCATGAGTTCTGCTATCTGGCAAAGGCTGTCAGCAGTGATAGTATCTACTTATACAGGCCAGGCACAGGGGTCTCAGCAAGGGGATATATCACCCACAACAGTTGGAATATTTTGTTTTAACATTACCATGCCATGTATTCAATAAGCAGTAAGATTTTCAGAAATGGAATGAACCTGGAGTTTTATTTGGATTCTCGGGCTGGATGTACACACACACACACACACACACTAGAGAGACAGAGACAGAGACAGAGAGAGAGAGAGAGACAGATTCTCCAGTGTCCTGGAGATGCTTTTCTGATTGGTGAACATACAGATGGCAATGGAATGAAAATTGTTAGGACTATAAAATCCATAAATAATTTCATCTTGAAATCCAAATCAATATTCCACTAAGTTATAATAAAAGATGAAAGTAATAATTGGTATTACATATTTTTTGTCTTGATTTCACAACCCCAAATTAGATTTTACAGTGCTATATACCTAGGAATCACTGACAGATAATTTTTTTTTAATCCCATTTATATCCCGCCCTTCTCCGAAGACTCAGGGCTGCTTACAATCTAAGCACAAATCAAATGTGCTTAGCAATAGCCTTCATTCTATGTATATGCCTGCTTATTAGGGCTTTCCCCCCCCCCCAAGTGGCATTATTACAAAGTCAGCTTATTGCCCCCAACAATCTGGGTCCTCATTTTACCTACCTCGGAAGGATGGAAGGATGAGTCAACCTTGAGCCTGGTGGGATGCGAACCTGCACTAATTGCAGGCAGCTGGTGTTACTTAAGGAGGCATTACTTAAGGAGGCATTAGCCCACTGCTCCACCAAGGCTCTTGATAGCAGTAGCTAGTAGCAGTAGCTAGATAAAAATTAAGGGAAACATTTGATTCGCATATATATTCTCCTGATTTCTTATAGTGCAAAAATATTTTTTTCTGTATATTTCCTAGCTTCTAATACTAAAATTCTGTTTCTTCAAAATACACTGAAATAACTTTAATTTACAATAAAAACATTTGCATTTATTTATATTTTAACCTTACTGCAAAATAAATAATATTTTAATGAATTGTATTTTCCAATTTTACTCAAGGTGAAATAATAGCTTATTGGTTATTGTGTGGTGGCTTTTCAAATTTTTTTTTATCTTAACTGAAATTATTGTCTAACTAAAATAATGCCAAAGCAGCAAAGATATAAAGGCTAAATTATTAATAAAATAAAAAGTGGTCCTTACATAAATAAAGATGAAAATCAAGCAAAAACAATTTGGCCAAGTTTGTTAGCATGCTCTAAATTTTTCAAGCCTTATAATTCAATCACAAACCTATTTACCTGCAAGCTTTCTTGTAAAGTCAGCAAACATATTTTGATAGGCAGCTTAATGAAAAATTTATTTATTTATTTATTTATTTATTTAATTTATATACCGCCCTTCTCTCAAGAGACTCAGGGCGGTTAACAGGGCAATACGTAAAAGACAAATACAAAAGTTAAAATTATTAAAACATGATTAAACAATGCCCATAGTACTAATAGTACAAATTTAAAATTAAAGTCATAATAACAAACCCACCCCATCCCATCAGGCCAGGCCCGCTTCCTTAAAGAGATGGGTTTTAAGGTCGCGCCGGAAGGAGCGGAGGTCGGGCGCCATCCGGAGCTCTACCGGAAGATGGTTCCATAAGTCCGGTGCACCCACAGAGAACGCTCTCCCCCTGGGGGCCACCAGTCGGCATTCTTTGACCGGCGGCACCCTGAGGAGGCCCTCTCTGTGGGAGCGTACTGGGCGGAGGGAAGTTGACGCCGGCTGCAGGTGCTCCCCAAGGTATTCTGGACCCATGCCATGGAGGGCTTTGTAGGTCATTACCAACACCTTGAACCTCACCCGGAAGACAACTGGCAACCAATGCAGCTCGCGGAGCAAAGGTGTAACACGGGAGTATCGGGAGACCCCTGACACAACTCTCGCGGCTGCATTCTGTGCCAGCTGGAGCCTCCGAGTGGTCTTCAAGGGTAGCCCCATGTAGAGAGCGTTGCAGTAATCAAGACGAGAGGTCACGAGCGCATGAGTGACCGTGCGCAAGGCATCCCGGTCTAGATAGGGCCGCAACTGGCGCACCAGGCGAACCTGGGCAAACGCCCCCCTAGTTACAGCTACAATATGGTCTTCTAAAGAGAGCTGTGAATCTAGGAGGACTCCCAAGTTGCGAGCCCTATCTACAGGAGGTAATGACTCACCCCCCATAATGAGGGGTGGGATATCCTGAATATCCCGGGATGCCGGTACGCACAGCCACTCCGTCTTGTCGGGGTTGAGACGAAGCCTGTTCCTCCCCATCCAGACCCGGACCGCCTCCAGGCACCGGGACATCACGTCGAGGGCATCACTGGGGTGGTTTGGGGTCGAAATGAAAAGTTGGGTATCATCAGCATACTGATGATACCCAACTCCAAAACCACGAATGATCTCACCCAGCGGCTTCATGTAGATGTTGAACAGAAGGGGCAAGAGGACCGACCCCTGAGGGACTCCACAAGCGAGAGGCCTCGCGGTCGACCTCTGCCCCCCCGTCAACACCGACTGCGAACGTCCCAGGAGATAGGAGAACCACTGAAGAACCGTGCCTCCCACTCCCAATCCCCTGAGACGCCGCAGCAAGATACCATGGTCGATGGTATCGAAAGCCGCTGAGAGGTCTAATAGGACTAGAACAGAGGAGTATCCTCTGTCCCGAGCCCTCCAGAGATCATTCACCAGCGCGACCAATGCCGTCTCCGTGCTGTACCCAGGCCTGAAGCCCAATTGGTACGGGTCTAGATAATCCGCTTCATCCAGGACCAGAGGGAGCTGATGTGCCACCACACTCTCAACAACCTTCGCAAGGAAGCGAAGGTTGGAGACCGGACGAAAGTTATTCAAAACAGCCGGATCCAAGGTAGGCTTCTTGAGGAGAGGTCTCACCACCGCCTCCTTCAAGGCGGCGGGAAAACTGCCCTCACTCAAAGAAGCAGCTATAACTGCCTGGAACCAGCTTCATGTCATTATGAACATGTTATACCAAACATATAGAGGGTAACAAGCTGGCATCTGTTCATATCGTCTTGACCTCCATATACAACATGAGCAATATAATTTACCCTATTGAAAATAATGTAAAAATGATACTTTGTATGTATGTATGAGTATATATGTGTAAGACATACAGATATGCACAAAAAGACCAACATAGTCTAAACAATGGTTTAAAATGGATTTGGCAAACAATGCCTTTTTAAAACAGGGTTTTTTATGATGGAGTGTTTTTTCCATTATAAAATATTGATTAGCAATGTAGACTACAACAATAGTTGATAGCCCAGTGGGTGTACTAGCCACTTCATCTGTCTAATGAATTGTTATGATAACCAGGAAGCAACAGTTGGAACAGATTAAGGAGCAACTAAATGATTCAAAATTGGACAATGAGTTCATCCAAATCATATGCTGTTATATACTGTCGTCATATCTTTTTTCACTTATATATTACGTGTAAATGCTACAGTAAATGCTACAGTAAAAAAAATAGAAGTTAAAATTAAAAGTAGTATCAGTATTACTTAAAAAATTAACAAGTGCACATTTGCTGATGATATTACTTTGATAGCTGGAAGTAAAGAAGATGTAATGAAGGTGTAATGAAGGTGAAAGAAGAGAGTGTAAAAGCAAGAATTCTGCTCAATATGAAAGAAACCAAGATAATATTAAAAGGAAATAGAAAAATAGGTAGAGAAAAACTGGAAATAGTAACAGACATTTTCTTTCTAGGCTCAAAAATACAGGAATGGTGACTGTATTCAAAAAGTTAAAATAAATCTGGAAAGACCAGGCCACTACAGAAATATCACAGTGACTGTAAAGATACATATAGCCCAGGATATTGTTTTCATACTTGTAACACATGGATGCCTTTGAATTGTGCTTCTAAAGCAGGGGTATCAAACTGCCAGCCCGCGGACCGGATGCGTTATGCCGAAACCGCGCCCACCCCATTTGCCGGTAATGTAAGAAAAGTCACGATACGTCATGACATGTCACATGACATTGTGAGTTTGACACCCCTGTTCTAAAGGTATCTGCTGCAAATACCTTGGACCACAAAAAGAAAAAAAATAGTCTGCTCATGCTATAATCTTATACTTTATGCAAAAGAATTCTAAGTCTATATCTGTATTCTGAATCCAACCTGATTCAGGTTTGGCGTTCTCTGTGGGTGCACCGGATTTATGGAACCATCTTCCGGTCGAGCTCCGGATGGCGCCCGATCTCCGCTCCTTCCGGCGCGATCTTAAAACCCATCTCTTTGAACAAGCTGGCCTGGCCTGATGGGACGGGGTTGGATTTTATAAATGGATTTTAACTTTTAATCTGTATTAATTTATTATGGGCACTGTTTAATTACTTTTTAATAATTTTTAATTTTTGTATCTTGTTTTTATGTATTGCCCTGTTCACCGTCCTGAGTCCTTCGGGAGAAGGGCGGTATATAAATTAAATAAATAAATAAATAAATAAATAAATAAATAAATAAATAAATAAATAATTTGAATGTTTGCTCATTTGTAAAATTGCAATCCATACTGAACATTTGAGCAGCTCATGAACCCAAAAATATATATTGGAACAGGAAGATAAAGTAAGAAACTACCACCTGACTTCTCTTTGTGAACCAAACAGGCTGCTAGAAAGTGAAACTCCTGTATGACAGGAGTGGAAGACACACATTAAAGAAGAAACATCTCTATGATATAGCTAAAAGTGAAGGGAGCAAGATTTGCATTTCTGTTTTGGGGCATGGAGAAAACATATTAAATTCAAATGGTACACAATGTTATTTGTTTCAGATTTTTAAAAAGTACCCAAAATAGTATCCTTGTATTTCTTCATCGTTGGATATGCCCTCCCTATTCACCAGGACAATGCACAGCCCATCACAGGATTGAAATCCCATAAGCCAGCTTGGAAAACAGCTAGTCACTTAACATCTACCCAGTTTAACCCCGAAAATGCCTGGAGAGAGGAATGGCCCAAAGTGCCTTCTTGTGGCCTGGCCCTTAGTGATCCGTCCTAACCAAACCACCTGGTTTTGACCTGCCTCACTTTGTCTGATCGAAACCGAGCATTATTAGGTGTGATACTCGAAGCGATACTCCCTATATCAGTGGAGATGGAAAGATTCATCTTTTTGTGATTGTGATGCTGATCATAGAAGTATGCAGAAGGAAGAACTATTTAATAAAGAATAAGAATAAATCAGTTTGTCTCAGAAAAGTTTAAGCTTTCTGGGAAAAGAAAAGAAAGATGTTTGCTCCAGATCATTGTAATTCAGGAACTTGTTGGAGTAGGATTTTTTTTTTCAGTAATATATTGCTTGTGCATATTTAAATTAACACACAATATATTTTTCATGTTAATTTCCAAATCTTACTTAAGAAAATAGGGAAAATGAAAACATAATCAATAAAATAAAAAAAATCTAATGCTGAAAAATGAATTTAGTTTCTGGCTGATGCAAAAGCAGACTCAGTTTGAAGGGGCGGGCAGTGTTAAAATCTAATCTGCTTAATTAAAAATAATGTACCAGACAATGATCCTCCTCAGACCATAATAACAAAAACATGTTATCAAAAGAGCAGTAATATGACCAGAGCAAAACTTATCCCTCATCCTTTCCTTAATTTAATTAGTGACCACTCTTGGAATACTGAAATTATATTAGGCGGAAGAGCCTTAGATTTGTCTATTGCTCACAGATTTCACAAACATTAATATAAACTCACAAGCCAAGCTGTCTTTTCTTCCTCTGAATACTTAGAGAGCACATTTTCTTGTAATACTGTTCTTTAGTTCACCAATTTTTTTTGTAATGCTGTTCTGTGTCCCCTGCCTTCTTTCTTTCTCTCTCTCTCTCTTTTCTGTCCTTCTTTTACTCCTGCCCTAACCATGTTAGTTCAGTGTACTGAATGCTGATGATATCATATCTGATCTGTCTCCACTCCTGGCTTTTTGTGATGAATACATATATTTTTCTTTTCTAGATCCTCTCCAAAAATTATTCCTCTCTCACTGTGAACAAGAAGTAGGTTTTTGAAAAGCCCAATGTCCAAAATCTTTAACATTTGCACTGGCCAACCTGCCTAACATGACAAACATTGCTTGTTAATTTATTTACAGATTTTAATACCACCATGTAATTCTTTAGAGATGAGAGCTGCAATTTGGGGACAATTTTGGTATAGGATCAGTAGATAAATATTTGGGGAGCTGCATGTGACCCTAGAACCTCAGATTATGGTCATGGAGCTTAAGATGGTTTATACAGCTCTCCCTCTTTCAATTTTTGGAAGTGAATGAGGAGAGCTAAACAAAGAGTCTTTAGCACGATGATTGGGATTAAAAATAAATTAAAACTGAATTAATACTGAACCTAAGGTATGGGAAGAGAGTATTTTGGATATTTGTATACAAATGATAATGATATGCCAAAGAGTGGAATTGAAACAAATGTAATAAAACTTATGAAAAATGCTGTAAGGATGTTGAAAATGATAAGATTGCAGGATAGCGCAACCGGAGAAATGTTTAACATGTATATTAAGACTTCATCAATCCCAAAAATAGAAGTAGCATTAATTTAAGAAAAATAATCCTCTTTTAATTAAAATCATATAAATAAAACCTCTAAAACCATATTTTAAACCATATTCATTAAACTCTGTCAAAACAGAACAACATTCCAGTTCACATGAAAGATATGCCAGTTAGCTAATGCCCCCTCTTTGTGTGTGTGTGTGTTTGAGTATGTGTGTGTGAATTCAATTAATGTCAATTTTATTATATAAAATATGATCTCTACTAGGTTTGTCCCATTTACTTGTTACTGACAAAGTGAAAGCAAGGTTCCATGTCTTATACTTAAGATCTTTTTTTTTAAAACACTTTGGAAACAAAAGAGATTCTTCAAAAATTCCAATGGAGAAAGCAGCTCCATAAACTGAGTGGAGAAAATCCAAGGAATTCACCTTCTGATCCTCAGCAATCCTTACATACATGAGTTAAGATCATTCCTCTGATGCCAAGCATACCTTGCACCAAGCAAAGCTAATAAACATTCACCATGTACAAAATAAACATTCCCTGTGGTACAAGAAAAGAAAGCCTGTGGGACTAGATGCCTGATTATTGAAGTTATCTTAAGTCTGTCAGGAAGTGCATGAGATTAAAAGAGAAATTTGTTGACAGCTACCATTCTGCTCCATACACAAACATCAAACAGATCTGAAACCTATACTTTATGTACAAGTATAATGTACTACTTTGACACAGCTTTCATTACCCAATAGCTCAGTTTAAGCCCTTGTTCTATTGTCCCACATACACACGTGAGGAGTTTAAGGGCTTTAAAAATGAAGATGGAAGACCAAAAAAATTATAAGTAGTAAACTGTTATCCAGTTTCAAAATAACTGTTAAAGAATAGAATAGAGCTGGAAGGGACTTTGGAGTTCTTCTAGTCCAGCCCCCTGCTCAAACAGGAGAACCTATATCATCTCAGACAGGTGATTGTTTAGTCTCTTCTTAAAAATCTCCAGTGATGGAGCGCCCATGATTTCTGGAGGCAAGCTGTTCCACTGATTGATTGTCCTCACTGTCAGGAAGTTTCTCTTTAATTCCAGGTTGCTTCTCTCTTTGATCAGTTTCCAACCATTGTTTCTTGTCCTTTCCTCTGGTGCTCTGGTGGACATGACCCCCCTCTTCTTTGTAGCAGCCCCTCAGATACTGGAATACTGCTATCATGTCTCTCCTATTTCTTTTCTTTAGACTTGCTAAACCCAAGTCCCACAGCCGTTCTTCATATGTTTTAGTCTCCAAGCCTTTGATCATCTTAGCTGCTCTTCTCTGAATTTTTTTTCCAAACTCTCAACATCTTTTTTGTGACATGGTGACCAAAATTGGCTGTGATGTGGTCTTACTAGGGTTTTATAAAGCGGTACTAATACTTCACATGATCTTGATTCTATGCCTCTGTTTATACAACCCTGGATTGTATTAGCTTTTTTGGTTGCTGCTGCACACTGCTGGCTCATATTCAAGTGATCGTCCACTAGGACTCCAAGGTCCCTCTCACAGTTACTGTTTTGAAGCCAGGTCTTACCCAATCTGTATTTGTACATTACTTTGTACCTAAATGTAAAACTTTGCTTTTCTCCACATTGAAACTCATTTTGTTGGATAGGACCCATTGTTCAAGTTTGTCTAGATCTTTTTGGATCCTGAGTTTGTCTTCTGGGATGGAATGAAATTGAGAAGGATTTATTAGGATGGGAAACAACAATTTTCATTGTTAGGAATAATTTCTGTGGTAAAAATTAATGTGTTTCAGGCATGGTTTGAGAACTGTTGCACCATTTAAGCAATGACAAAAAGACACACCCAGTTTTATATGGTAGGGAAGATCAAGTGTTAAATGTAACATTTTCCAAGATGCCAATGAAAGAGGACTGAGATAATCTGATTGTAAATTATATTTTGCTGGATATTGTTTGCTTTGTATGAAGGAATGACTGTTGAGAAATAAATAATTTTTAGATTTAGACAGGGCTTTTTTTTCTCATAGAATGCTCAGAACGGAGTTCCGGCACCTTTTTTGGATGGAACCTTGTAGGGTAGGCGGATTGTATGACATGTGTGAGTTCCGGCACCTTTTTCTTTTACAAAAAAAGCACTGGATTTAGAAGAGCATGGTCTGAGATTTGGGTGGCATGATTACTTATGGTATGATAAAGTAAATGTAGATTTTTAAAATAATTATATTAGGAATGCTATGCTATGAATATTCAGGCTATGTTCAAAATACCTTTGTTGGCTTCAGTTGGAAAGGAAAGGAAAGGAAAGGAAAGGAAGGGAAGGGAAAGGAAAGGAAAGGAAAGGAAAGGAAAGGAAAGGAAAGGAAAGGAAAGGAAAGGAAAGGAAAGGAAAGGAAAGGAAAGGAAAGGAATGGAGAAAAAAGACATATGAATACAGGAAAATGGGAAGCTTAATATGAAATCAAGAGAACAATTTGATTGCAGATGGATTTAGTTTTTAGTGCTTTTCATATGCACAATTACAAAAAAGATTTAATATAGATTTTAAAAGTACCAGGAATAGAATTTGATAAAATGGAATTTGAAAATGAATTGCATACAAATGATGAACACGTGATTAATAAAATATATAAACATTTGTTGAGATTTGAATTGAAGGAAGAGTAGGCTGAAGAATGTATGGCAAAATGGGCCAAGAATTTTCATTATAATATTCAAATGGATCAATTCTGAACGGATTGCTTTTTAAAATGATGTACTGTTAGTATGTGATACCAGATTTTTTTTAAAGATGTGTAAAGATGCTTCTAATCACTTTAACCCTAGAAAGAAATTAGTCACAAGCCATTTCTGAAATTTTGCCAAGAAAACTGCAAAACTTGTCCACGTAGTCAGCAGAAATCAGTGCTGACGTAAAGGCACTAAAAAACTAAAAGAAAACAAAAATTTAGGACTACAAATATGTGTTGCTAAAATATAGGCCACCACTAAGAGGTAGCAAAGAGATACATACAGCTCTAATTCTTTACTGCCATTAACAGTTGTTAAGAGGCCATATCCAGTATCTCCAAGGATGTCGCAGTTATTTGGAACAGTTATTTGGTCATAGTTGGTATATTGCATATAAACCTAAATAAGATCCATTACTTTCACATACTAAGAATGAAACTGTATACCTTGATTAAAATTCAGCATGGGCACCAGGGACGAATGGTGGGAAGTGCAGATGGCTATCTATCGTGCTGAACATTTTGAAGAAGTTAATTCTGCCATTGTGGCATGTCAGAAAGAATGCACTGTAGGCATAAGATCACATGGACATCAAAATAAAATGGTATAGATAGTAGCATACTTTGACTATATCAATTAACTAGTTAAAGTTATTAATAAATTCTAATGAACAAAAAAAGTAATGACTATATATTACATCTAAAGACATAGAAACATTTTAAAATTCAATTATAAAGTTTTCTGCTTCATTTTATTAGATTAAGATCCAAGGAAGAGAAATAGTAATGACATTACAAAATAATTACAAAATGTATAACTATAGAAGCATGAATACTAAATGGCACTTGCCTCAAGAAGCCTAGATATAATCTCTTTATAAAGACATGTAAACCTAAACTAAGATTAGGTGACCAGTAACTCAAAGAAATAAAATCCATCTACTGGAATTGCTCTCACTTTATTATATTTAGATGTACATTCTGTTTAAGCTGGTGAAATGTTATACCAATAAAATAATGTTGTTTTGATAAATGTTCTAGATGGCTAGTATAACCCAGAATCATATCATGTCTCCTGTTTATACATTGCGAAGACAAAATTACAGGTCCTGGAATTCCAACTGGTAAAAAAGATGTATGCAAAAATTTTCCCCATGCTTTTTTTTTTAACTAGAGAGTTGTCCTGAGTAATCAACCCCTCATCACTTAATTAATTGTCAGTCATAAAGCTAGATCATCATTATCCTTCAGAATGTCTATCTTATCTCTCTTCCACTTGTTATTCGCATAAAGTATATTTGATTAATAAAGTATCAAGTAGCTAATCATCAGAGAATTCAGAAAATAATTCCTTAGGTATAATGCATTCTTGAACACATTCAAATAAAGATATTCCAAAAAAGTGTAAATTTTAAAATAAATAAAATTCAAAATGATTAGATAAGTTACTTCTAAGGCAACATTTATAAACCAACAGTTCCTTCATATGCACTTTAGATGAAAGACTGCACAATTATGTAATTCGTATATGCACATGAAAACAAAAACCCAAACTACCATGTTTATACAAATTTTTATAGTTTCATACATCTAGACAAACAAATATTCATAAATCAGGAAAGGATGAATTCAGTTCATAACATTCATGCTTGTTCACCATAATTTCAGTTTGCATAATTTCCACATTAAGTCCATGAATTCAGGGACAGTGTTCATAAAACTTTTCTGTATTTTTATAATGTATAAAATGTATGAATGTAAAAATTTTATACATATGCATAAAAGTGTTTATGCATATTTGTATTTTCTGTAAAGAGTCTACTTTATTCGGAAGACTCAAATTTATTAACAGAGCTTTTTGAGAGAACTGCTATAAGTCCACAAATTGCAATGTTCCAAAAAGTGTGTTTGCTTGTTTGTCTAGCAAATTTATATATCTGCCCATCTCACATATATGATTCTGGTCTGTGTACCAAAAAACACGGTTAGGGGTCAGGGTGTAGTATGGATTCATCCATATTTAAATTTCTAAATAAAAGTATGAGCAATTTGCAGGTTATATATCACACTAGGTACCACTTCTCCAGCTCTTAGATTTCCCCATGATTGTACAGCTATAATTCAAGAGTACAAAGCAATTTTTTTCCTTAAAAAGTTTATTATGCCTCTGATGTCTTAATGTAATTATTTGTATCCAGCCTACTGAAACTCTTTGATGCTTTCAGAACCGGTTGAAAATGTTGCCTGTGTCTCATCCCATGATATCATCACCCTTTATCCTGCAGCCCAAAACCTCCAAAACCAGTGTGTGTGTGTGTGTGTGTGTGTGCGTGCGTGTGTGTGTGTGTGTGTGTGTGTGTGTGTGTGAGAGAGAGAGAGAGAGAGAGAGAGAGAGAGAGAGAGAGAAATGCATGATGTGAACAAAATAAAATAAATATATTGGAGTGTTTTGGTCATATAAATAGAGTAAATGAAGATCAAATCTCAGAATAAGAGTGAATGGAGAAACCAAGTTCAAAGGGAAGACCAAGAAAGTTGTGATTGATGGGAGTTGATTAAATGTTCAAAAATAGAGTGGAGTAAAAACAAGAGGCAATGCTGAATGAATCATTGTACAGATATGGTGAAAACAAGAATGGTTTGCAAATATTGAAAAGGATAGTGATTGGTGTTGGTGTGAACTAGATTTAGTTAAATTCCCTTTCTTTCCTCTTATCTTCTTTCTTTAACTTTTTTCTACTACCATACACTGAAAAATAACTTTCCCCTACAATTATTTGTTTTTTCCCTCTGCACTTTAAAGAACACTGCTTTCTCTGAAAGGGAATAGTATCAGCTATATAAACAACTTGATCAACATGGCTTGGGAACACTACCGTATTTTCTGGCGTATAAGATGACTGGGCGTATAAGACGACCCCCCAACTTTTGAGATGATTTTCATGGGTTAAAAAGTCATCTTATACGCCGGAAAATACGGTATCTTTTCAGATATGTGATTAATTAAGAATGTTTTCTATGCTTAATAGAAGAATATCTTACCATATTTTAATTATACTAGAATAGATGTAAAGATGCATATCAGAATTATGTTTCATTACATATCATTTCAGTTAAATCTTTCAAAGGTTATCTCTAAATATTTTCTTTTATGTTACTTTGCAGCTTCAATTTAAAAATATCATCAGAAGCTGAAGCCTGTATTTAAAGAATCTTCCTCAACACAATAATATTCTAACATAAACCTCCCAGATTTTCTGCAAATTTTTAATGCTGCTGAATAATCAACAGTGACATTAAAGTTTTAAGAAAAATCATCATAATTTGTCAATGCATAAATTTTATACAAATGTCTTCTTAATTTTTTCCTTAGGACTAAATTGCATGAAATGTTAAATGCCTAGTCTGCAAGTACTATCTTATTTTTAGATGACCCTGATGAAATTGTGGAGAGGTAATTCTGATTGCGATCATTAGGTGCAACTTAATCTTCCTAACTGGTCTCTTCCTTTCATATGCATTTAAAAAAAAATAGATGAGTGCCAATGTACTATTATTACGATCTGTTCATCACAATGTGAAGCCACAGCTACCAGTTATTTAGCTGATTTTGGATTTCATACACATCAAGTTCTTCCCAAGAATCTAGGATGCTGTAATGTATTGGTGCAGTATATATGCAGAGTAGTCTTTTGTAAATGACAGATGGGAATTTGTCAATGTGCAAATCTCCCATCCAAGGATTTTAGGTGTAGCATCCCGTGTGCCAAAAACCACTGGGATCACCAAAGATGCCACAAATTTTCAAGTTTGATTTTCAAACCTTGATACTTCATGATCTTCTCCAATTATTTGTCTTCTATTCTACTATCTCCTGGTATAGCCACATCAATTATCCACACTTTGTGTTATGCACCATGACATTATCAGTTTCTATTCGGAAATCCCACAATATTTTAACCTACCCATTTTCAAATGCTTTTTCAACTCTATGTTCCAATCAATATTTCATTACTGGCAGATAACCAATTTTACAGGGTTTTTAGTAAAACATTTTGGTGACAGTGTTCTATTATTGTTCTTAATAAGTTTATGCCATCTTATTGCATGACTGAGCACATGAACTACTTTTTTTGCTTCCTTGCACAATCTGCACTTTGAATAATTTGATTTTCACTTCTGCTTTGATTGAATTAATTCAAATAACATGCTCTTAAGCAGACAAAATCAAGCCTTCAGTTTCTTTTTTTTAGTATTTTAGTTGTAAGCCATAGTCAGGTTTTATAATCTACTAATATTACTACAGGGTTGTAATGCACAGTGAATAGTCATTAGCTTTTTTTGCTTTTCTGTCCAAACAGTCTAGTTCAGCTTGTGTTCGGTTAATAATTCCAGCAGTGTATAATATCACAGGTGTGGTCCAGGTGGATTTGACAGATATGATGGTGTTTCTACCATTATTTTTTCCATTAGCACTTCTCTTTGGATGTATTCTATACTAATTATACTTTTAGCTGGTCCATGCCTGATTTTGTCCAACTGTAAAATATCCAAATATTTGTAGTCCTTATCCTAATGGCCCTTGATGGTTTGGCCATTTAGCATTTCATTTCCATTATTGTTTGTGATTGTACCCTGATTTATTGCTAGTCCAGCATATTTCTCTAGGCCAAATGGCAGATGTTGTTTGATGATGTTAAAGGTGTTGTCACGAGATGTAAGCTGTACCAAATAGAACTGCCTTTTGCAATTGATTGATTTTTTAATGCCAATGATATTCAATATTTCTATTAGTAGTAGCATTACTATTATTTTCAAAGTCTGTGTATTCTGCAAAACCAATATCTGGAAATGGTTAGCTTAAATATCTTACATCCTTCTCTTAGACTGAAATCCATCCCTGTTTTTTCTAACATCATTGGAATATTCACAATTCAATTTTACTGTACTTGGTTTCCTTTATTACTGATGTTCTAGAATCATCATCTATGGCCACTTCGGATGTTTCATAAAAAATGGAGAATAGAATGAATCAAAATTAAGAGATTGAGCATGATTCAAAGCTAGGGCAAACTATTTCAAATATCTCAGAAACCAAACCAACTCTGATTTGGCTCCCAATTAAAAGAAACTGTAAAAGTCAGCAAAGAATGCCAATGCTTACTTTCCACAAACACCAATGCTGAAAATATTATGATCAACTAACGGCAAGGATATGCTTCAGAACCCAGTTGCTGAATCTATAGGCATTACCCTCACTGCGTTTTAATGAGTGTTAAAGCTATTATCTTTTCAATACAAATCATATGCTAAAACAATTGACTGCTAGCTTTGTTGACAATCTCTTAATAACCTTTCCATGAGTTAGAATGAAGATAAATGTGCAGTCCTATGCAGTTATGGTTAAATGCACTAGGACTTGTCTGTTGGGAGTCTCCCGATACTCCCATGTTACACCTCTGCTCCGTGAGCTGCATTGGTTACCAGTTGTCTTCCGGGTGAGATTCAAGGTACTGGTAATGGTGTTTAAGGCCCTACATGGCATGGGTCCGGAGTACCTTAGGGAGCACCTGCTGCCGGCATCAACTTCCCTCCGCCCTGTGCGCTCCCACAGAGAGGGCCTCCTCGGGGTGCCACCGATCAGAGAATGTCAATTGGTGGCCCCCAGGGGAGGTCCTTCTCTGTGGGCACCCCGGAGCTATGGAATCGGTTGCCGGTTGAGCTCCGGATGGCGCCCGACCTTCGCTCCTTCCGTCACGATCTGAAGACATTCTTATTTGAACAAGCCGGCCTGGCCTGAAGGGGGATGGGTTGGGTTTTTATGTCATTTTTAATATCTGTATTTATTGTTTTTAGCTGGGCATATGTTTAATTTTCTTTTAACTTTTGTATTTTTGTATTTTTTATATATCTGCCCTGTTCACTGCCCTGAGTCCTTTGGGAGAAGGGCGGTATATAAATAAAATTATTATTATTATTATTATTATTATTATTATTATTATTATTATTATTATTATTATTATTATTATTATTATTATTATTATTTGCTATTTTGATTCAGCACATGGACAATTACTTGTTGTAATTGTTTTTCTGCCGTCCTAACTATCCATTGGAATCTGTAGACATCCTGTTTGGTTCCTGTACCGAACCAGACAGTTATGGAAGTACAAATGACAGACTCAGTAAGAACTGTAGAACTGTATCAACAGGTCTTGGGGCAGTCTGAACTTTCTGAGTTGATGCAGGAAGGACATTCTTTGTTGTGCCTTTTTAATGATGGTTCTAATGTTAAGTCTCCATTTCAAATCCTGGAAGATTATAGAACCCAAAAACTTAAGGAAATCTGCTGTTGATACTGTGCTCTCTAATTTAGTAAGAGGTGATAATAGGAGTGCTCCTCCTAAAAACTCTCATCTCTACAGTTTTAAGCATGTTTCATCTCCAGATTGTTCTGGCTGCACCAGTTGTTCTCTGGTTCCATATTTCAAAACTTAGTTGTAAAGCTATTGAACAATAAATTATTTTATTTATTTATTTATTTATTTAGTTGCATTTATATACCGCCCTTTCCCTGAGGACTCAGGGCGGTTTACAGGGAATTAAAAAGCCAACATACAAAAGTTAAAAACCAGATTAAAAAACATTAAATTGACCCTGTACGCTTAAAAACCCCAATTAAAAATTTCTCCTCAGCCTGGGCCCGAGAGCTCAAAGAGCCAGGTCTTCAGGCCCCGGCGGAATGATCGGAGGTCGGGGGAAGTTCTCGGCTCCACCGGCAGCTGGTTCCAGAGGGCAGGCGCTCCCACTGAGAAGGCCCTATCCCTGGGTGTCACCCGCCGGCAATCTCTCACCGGCGGAACCCTGAGCAGACCCTCCCTGTGGGAGCGCACTGGGCGAAGGGCGTTTGATGCCGGCAGCAGGTGTTCCCTCAAATAACCCGGACCCAGGCCATGTAGGGCTTTATAGGTAATAACCAGCACCTTGAATTTCACCTGGAGGGCAACCGGAAGCCAATGCAGCTCGCGGAGTAGAGGTGTTACATGGGAGTATCGGGAAACCCCCATTACAACTCGCGTGGCCGCATTCTGCACCAGTTGAAGCCTCCGAGTGGTCTTCAAGGGCAGCCCCATGTAGAGAGCGTTACAGTAGTCCAAACGGGAGGTCACAAGCGCATGAGTAACTGTGCGTAGGGCGTCTCGGTCCAGATAGGGATGCAACTGGCGCACCAGGCGAACCTGTGCAAAAGCCCCCCTGGTCACGGCTCCTATATGGTCTTCAAAATTGAGCCGTGAGTCCAGGAGGACGCCCAAGTTGCGAGCCCTATCAACGGGGGGTAACACCTCACCCCCCATCATTAAGGATGGAATAACTTGGTTAACCCGAGATGCCGATATGCACAGCCACTCAGTCTTGGCGGGATTGAGACGAAGCCTGTTTCTCCCCATCCAGACCTGAACCGCCTCCAGGCACCGGGACATCACGGAGAGGGCATCACTGGGTTGGTTCGGGGTGGAAAGAAAAAGTTGGGTATCATCAGCATACTGGTGATACCCCACCCCAAAACCACGAATGATCTCGCCCAGCGGCTTCATATAGATGTTGAACAGGAGAGGCGAGAGAACCGACCCCTGAGGAACTCCACAAATGAGAGACCTCGGGGCGGATCTCTGCCCTCCTGTCAACACCGACTGCGAGCGGCCCTGGAGGTAGGAGGAGAACCACCGTAGAACGGTGCCTCCCACTCCCAGCCCCCTGAGACGCCGCAGCAGGATACCATGGTCGATGGTATCGAACGCCGCTGAGAGATCTAATAGGACCAGGACAGAGGAACAACCCCTATCCCTAGCCCTCCAGAGATCATTCACCAGCGCGACCAATGCCGTCTCCGTGCTGTGTCCGGGCCTGAAGCCCGATTGGTACGGGTCCAGATAATCAGTTTCCTCCAGGAACAGAGGGAGCTGATGCGCCACCACACTCTCAACAACCTTCGCCAGAAAGCGAAGGTTGGAGACTGGGCGATAGTTGTTTAAAACAGCCGGGCATTCAAGCTAAGATAGAATGAATGCCAAAGTGAAAAGAAAAAAATGAAAGGGAAGTGCCTCCCTGTGCTGATAAATGTGTTAGTTTTCAAGTACCCTATTCCCCCCATGTTCTTTCTCTCACACATTTTCTCTCTTTCTCTAAAGTGGGAAAAACGGAGCTTTGGCCTTTTCAATAAATTGCTTATCTCTACTCATTGTCTACTTTATTACTGGGATCAGAACCATATCCTTGCCTTCCATTTCTCATTGCCAAGACCAGAAAGAAGATCTGCATTCACAATCCATGCTAGGAGTACAAAAAAATAAGAGATTTACATGGCTTGGCCACACAAACTGGTTCATGGAAAAGCAACTAACTATGGTGTCTGGTTGGATGGGTGGCTGTGTATAAAATACAGTAGAGGACCTCATGTTTACAGTCTGCTAAAGATTAATGTGAACTTGTGATTCCTTGTGATTGCTTGAAGGCTGTAGTGACTTCTAATTATTATTATTATTATTATTATTATTATTATTATTATTATTATTATTATTATTATTATTATTATTATTATTATTATTATACAACTGGAAGGGACCTTGGAGATCATCTAGTCCAAGGGAACCTTATACCATTTCAGACAAATGGCTGTCCAGTGTCCTTCTTAAAAAGCTCCAGTGTTGGAGCATTCACAGCTTCTGGAGGCAGGTTGTTCCACTGAATAATTGTTCTAATTGTCAGGAAATTTCTCCTTACTTCTAGGTTGCTTTTCTCTTTGGTTAGTTTCCATCCTTGCTTCTTGTCTTGCCTTCAGGTGCTTTGGAGAATAGCTTGACTCCCTCTTTTTTGTGGCAACGCCTGAGATATTGGAATACTGCTATCATGTCACCCCTTGTCCTTCTCTTAATTAAACTAAACATACCCAATTCCAGCAACTGTTCCTTATATGTTTTAGCCTCCAGTCCCCTAATCATCTCTGTTCTTCTTCTCTGTACTCTTTCTAGAGTCTCAACTTTTTTTTTACATCATGGTGACCAAAACTGGATGCAGTATTCCAAGTGTGGCCTTACCAAGGCATTGTAAAGTGTTATTAACACTTCATGTGATCTTGATTCTATCCCTCTGTTAATGCAGCCTAGTACTGTGTTGGCTTTTTTGGCAGCTGCAGTATATTTAAGTGATTGTCTCATGTTTAAGTGATTGTCAACTAGGACTCTGAGATCCCTCCCACAGTTACTACCATTGAGCAAGGTAACACCTATACTATACCTGTGCATTCGTTTTTTTCTTGCCGAAATGTTGAACCTTACTTTTTCACCACTGAATTTCATTTTATTAGATAGTGCCCAGTGTTCAAGTCTGCCGAGATCCTTCTGTATCTTTTATGTATTCCATAAAGATTAACATTGCAGGGTAAGAATATGTGATAAAACTAAATAAATTACTTTATACAGTACTGAAGGTATTTTCTGAAACTGCCCAAATGTTTATGTAACTAACTTTGAGAACTACTGAAGAATGGGTACACTTGGAGAATATTGAAGTAGCAGGTAGCTTGAGGAAGAATATAAGGACCACCCAAATCCATCTATCTAAAATTAATACTGTGGAAGATTCTAATGAAGATCACAAAGAGACTGATCTGTAAATAGTAGTGGGTCTGTAACAAATTGGTAATTACTGGAAATCAGTGTGGATTTATCAAGAACAGGTCTTGTCAGATTAACCTTTCATCATTCCATTGATCAGATCATTTTTGAGGAGGTTGTTGGAATGTTGGACACATATCTTTATTACAGCAAAGCATCTGACAGAATATTCTGAGACATTCTAATTAGCAAACTAGATGGATGGCATGACAACTAAGAGGATACACAGCAGGCAGGAACACTGTATTTCAAAAGTGGTCATCATGGTTCTTTATCAAACCCAAATAAGTTATCGAGTGGATTGACATAATGTTCAGCCCTGCTCTGTACTCTTCAATTTTTTATTATTATTTTGTCAGATGTAATGCTAGAATAAAATTTACAGACCACAGAACATTGTATGAACACAAAAATAAAGGTTAAAAACAGAAGGACAATTTATACGTGTGTGTGTGTGTGTTTAGATTTCTTTTATAAACATTTCATTATCAAGATAAAAATGAGGGTATAGTTACTCTTAGATTATTTATTATCTATCTACTGTGTCTATATCTATCTATCTATCTATCTATCTATCTATCTATCTATCTATCTATCTATCTATCTATAAATACAATTAGCATTTTTGTCTCCCCTCCAAATCATTGCCTGAAACCTAACTAAGTAGTGTTAATTAAATAGTAAAGGTAAACGTAAAGGTTCCCCTGCACAAGCGTGCTAGTCGTTTCCGACTCTAGGGGCCGGTGCTCATCTCCGTTTCAAAGCCGAAGAGCCAGCGCTTGTCCGAGGACGTCTCCATGGTCATGTGGCCGGCATGACTAGCACGGAACGCTGTTACCTTCCCACCGTAGTGGTCCCTATTTTTCTACTTGCATTTTTATGTGCTTTCGAACTGCTAGGTTGGCAGAAGCTGGGACGAGTAACAGGTGCTCACTCTGTTACACGGCACTTGGGATTCGACCCGCCAAACTGCCGACCTTCTGATCGACAAGCTCAGCATCCTAACCCACTGAGCCACTGCTTCCCTTCGTTAATTAAATATTAGCCTTTAAATTAAAACAATACAACCTAAGCATTATTCAGGTAGTATTTTCATAGTTTAAATAATCCATGAAATACAAAATATGTCTTTAGTAGAAACAGTGTATAATCTTTTCTACTTGGCATTTAATTAATTTAACATTATTAATAAAAATAACACAGAACGTACAAGAATATGAAGACATAATGGAAACAGATAAGACTGTTTTATTTACTTTTCTCTAAAAGAAATATGTTTTCAGTTCTTCACTGATTCTGAAAGTAAATAGGTTTGTTACATTAATCACATTTTAAATTAAGAATTAAAACTAGACTAGGGAATTCAGGTGAGAGGTGTTCTTTTGTTTTAGGGACACAGGTTCAAAGAAAACTCAGCACAACTAAGCCATTCAAAAGAAAAAAAAATCCAGGCTACAAGAAAAGGGAACAAAGGTATCCATGGAGTAAGGATAAAAAAAGATAGAGGCTAACCTCAGTCATATAATCAAAGCCTCAACCATTTTACATGCAAAGGGCCAGACTTTGATTACATTATTGTGACTGCCATCTTGATTTTCTTTAATTCCATCTACTCTTGTGCAGACACTTCTGAAAAACAAGCATTTAGAAATAAGTCCAGTAAATCTAATGAAGGGCACATATTTCATTGGTGTCATCGTGAACTTGGCTCTATGCTAGCAACTTATAACCAAGATGTTTTTGCAGCAAGGGTAAATATTTTTTTGGATGCTGGAAGCATCTATTGGTATATCATATATTGTGCTCCAAAATCTATGCAAGCCAGGAAAATAAATTATTCCTTTCAATTTAATTTCATTTTAATCTAGTTAATTAAGTATATCTAATATGACCACAATTCTTCCCTTTAAAAATATTCTTTTTAAAAATTGCACTTTAATTAAAGTTAAACTTTGGTGGAACCTTTTGGAAAACCTCAGGTTATGAGTCAGGATCCCCAGATTTGAAAAAAAATTCAGAATGCAGAATGCAGGTTTTAACCCTGAGGTTAGGTTAGGTAAGAATGTTTCTGTTATTGTTGACATTTAGGGACTTTTGCATACAATTAAATATTAACTAAATCATAACTTTATATTTCCATTCAAGCATTATTGCAATAGAAGACAATAAATTATATATTACAAAAGATGCATGTCAGTACTTCATTTGTATTAATAGACGAACAAGATAAAAATGAGCATTTCTATTCATTTATTTTATTTAAATATTAATAAGTCTAGCCATAATAAATTACAAGCGTAAAAATACAATATTGATATAAAACATTGATACAAAAATGGGAAAAGGTAGCAATACATTAAAGTATAATTCAGCAATATAAAAATCATATCTAAAACCCCAGAATACCCTGGATTTTAATGCAAAGGTATTCAGACTTTATAATGGAAACACATAGTACTCCTGAAAAGAGCACAATAGTCAAAACTGCAAAAAGTAAGAGCAAACTGAACAAAAGTTTTAAAAAATACAAGATGAATAGAAAAGCATCCTTCCTCTGTTCTTCTGGGCAGTAATAATTGAGGGTTATCATTAACTCAATGTGATTTTCTTGGAAGAATATTACAGGAGGGGCTTTGAATATTGGTACAGCTGAAGAACCAGAAGAAACACTTCAGTAGACAGAAACAATTCACATCTCCTATGCATATTCTCCAAAGGATACAACCAACATCTTTACATGTTCATTGGGCACAAGTCATTTGATTCTCTCCATCCCTCTTTCTTGCTATACCTTTTTTTTAATATCCCAGGCTATATCTGCTTGCCCCATTGCTAGAATAGGCAAGCAGCCATTGCTGGACAACACCATTCCATACACCAGCAACATAAGCTCAGGTTGCATTTTCCCAAGTGTACTATTTCATGTGATGTTGGATTCAGGAAACCTCCGATAAACACCTCAATTTGTTTCAGTTTAAACCTATCAATTCACTGGCCAGTTTGCAGAAGAAGGAATGCCTGTTCAACTGAGCCATGCTGTCTAAAACTTTTAAACCTACATTTATGATGAGTGCTGTATTAACATAAAGGTTATTCCTTGTAAACAGAACATTACTGGTTTAAAATGTTTCTTTATTTGAGCTTCCAGCTTTTCCATCCACACAATATTGTCTTATTTCTAAGTATATTTACCCATTTTGTATGGCTGTAGTATTATAATTATCCTTCACATCTTCTCTACTACTCCCTCTTATTGGTATCATTATTATGATTATTATTACAGGTACTCTGTTGCGTTTTATGTATACTGAGAGCTTCTGCACCAGAGACAAATTCCTTGTGTGTCCAATCATACTTGTCCAAATAAAGTATTCTATTCTATTCTATTCTATTCTATTCTATTCTATTCTATTCTATTCTATTCTATTCTATTCTATTCTATTCTATTCTATCTACATGTAGATATTAAGGCTAATTTACCTTATACAAGCCTTCTTCAATCTTGGAAATGAACTGAACTACAACTCTCATCAATTCCAGTAAGTATGACAATGTTGATCAAGCCAGAATGTTAGCTGCATATCTGAATGGCTACACTGAATAAGTGTGAACTAACTGACCTCTGTCTATTTATTTATTTCATTTCTGACTCTCTAAAATGATGGGAAAATTAACAAACTAGTTATTCAGGCAGGATGGCCAATTTGAAAAGTACCAAGGTTCATCAAAATCAAACAGCAAAGGTAGTTATAGCAAAGATAGTTGAATCCTGTTTCTGTCTGTTGCTTCACATGATAGCAATTTTCTTATCCTTTGTATAAAATGCAACTGCTCTGAGTCTGCAAATATCCCAGGATATTACTTATAGCACAAATATAGTGTGATAAAGCAGGAAAATTAGGATATCTAGGCAACATAGAACAATAGCCTTGAAAATATAACTATTTTAGAATGCAGGACCGCTAGTAAGACGCAAATAAATTCTGAAAAAGATCCTGTAGTGGGCCAAATTTCTAAAGTGCTTATTACATTAGAAAAAACTCATATCCATACTTTGAATTTGATTTCTGTTTTTCCTATTATTATTCTCATTTCCATTAATGGTGATTCATGGGAATAAATGTGTGAATAAATAAATAAAATATTAATAAATGTGTGTTTTACTTATTTGTTGAGCTTACTGACAACTCCAATCATGGTAAATTCTGGATATATATCCAATATAGAAATTGGAGTAAAATGAAACATAAAATAGTAAAAAAATAGTTTGAAATTGCTTACTTGTCAATTTATTTGGAAGTCCAGACAATAGGGATTTTGATATGCTTTTTTCAAAAATTACTTACTGTTTTGAAAAAATATAGCTTAAGGGGTTTTGGGGTGTTGTGGTTTTTTTTTTTTTTTGCAAAAATGAAAGTAGTGAATTGGACCACCAATAAACATTTAGCAATATTTCTCCAACTAAACTTATTGTCTATATTTGCACAATTAATGTAGCTGTATAATGTAAAGCAAAATTAATGTAGCTGTGATTTACTTCATTACCTCAATTTTATTGCCTTGCATACACAGACTTCGTTTGCTCAGCCAGGGTGGATCAATGTGCTATCAACTCAGTCTTGCTCCCAGTTAAGGAGGGAAAAATATATACCGTAATCTATCAGAGTCATTCCCATTCATTTGAAATATATCTGTACTAAATGATTCTTGAAAAGAAAATATATTTTTCTGCCAAAGAATCAAATTCAATTATTAAGAAAATTAAAATTGTTCTGTTCTAAAATGCATTTGGTTAACATAAATGTACACTTATCATAACACTTTAAAAATGGCATTGTTCAGACATTAAAATCTATGTCATATTTTTACTGTATGGATCTTTTTCCAGTGTCCACTGATCACACAGTTAATTAACTTTTCAGCAGTCATAAACCCATGTGACTTTGAAAATCTGCTTCAAAATACTTACAACATCAAGCATTACAGAAGGCCAGGGAGATATTTTCTAGGAGTGACATTTCTTTTACAAAGTACTGACTTTATAAAGTCATGAAGAGCAACATCTCTTTAACAAATGAAATTGTACAATGACACAGTTACGTTTGAAATTAAGAATGGTTTTGTGGTGCTTAATGAAAATAAGTGGTGCTACCAGAGCAGAGTTTGAGGTATAATGAGGTTTATTAAACATTATACAAGTTTATTACACATTTTGTAATAAGTAAACTAATGCAGATTGGGCTAGATGCAGATCAAATGATACATAAAACATCTCACTTAAATACATAGTTTACCTCAGCCAATTCACTTAAATTATATTGATTTCAAAGGGGCAATTCTAAGTACCTCTATACTGGGATTTAACCCTTTGCCAGAGAGGTTCCCCCCTCCCATGTGTCTAAAATTACATAATTTCACAACCAAGTATAGCTGAGCAGATGAGTATATAGTAGTTTGGCTCTATATTTTCCTTAATATTCAATAAAAGTCAATAATATTTTTCTATAATTAATTTACTGTAAGTTTTCTTCATTCCTAGGATCTAGCTAATTGATAATTCTTTCCACACCTCTTCCAATCAATTCATAGAAGTCCTGGAAGCTTGTTTGTTTGTTTGTTTGCTGCCTGTTGCTAATGTAAGCAACTTTGGTTACTTGCCAGTTAATTTCTTTGCATATAATTGTTTGTCTCTGACTATTTACGTATATATCTATCACTGCTATTATCTTGATGAATTTATTAGAACTTCTTATGGTGTATTCAATGATATAATTAGAACTTATGACCTAGATCAGGGGTGTCAAACTGCCAGCCCGCAGGCCAGATGCATCATAGTGAAACCGCGCCCACCCCATTGCCGGCAATGGCAAAAATGTCGCGATACGTAGTGACACATCAAGTGACGTTGCGAGTTTGACACCCCTGACCTAGATCAACTGGTTGCTCATGACAATAGTAGAGGTGATCCCTGGTGCATAACCATTAAAAACATATGCAATAGCCAAAATCTTCTGGGATAACCTAACTGTCTCTTGAAATCTCACATGTTGGAGTTCCTGCCAAACTTGCTCAAGATTCAGAACTCCAAAACTTTTGGAAACTTCATGATCTTAGATTATCCTTTGCTTAAAACCAAATTAATAATGAGAATTTGACATCAGTGTTTTGCAGAAGCATCTGGATGTTTCATGATAGCCATAGGTATTTCATTACTTATCTATGATCCCTAAAAGCTTTAAATAACAATTTAGTGCTTCAAATAAAGCTGGGCCAAATGATAGAAGAGATATAAAACTTAAACTTCCAGAATACTATAATCATTATGTACACATAAGACTAGACAGTTAACAAAAGAATACATTTCTTTTAAGAAGGCACCATTTCTAATACAAAAGAAACAAAGCCTACTAGCATCTGTTCCAGTTAGTACAACTGCCACATTTGAAGCAGAAGGTTGAAGCTGTGCCAAATAGCAGATCTGATTTTTCGTGGAATGTCTATTCAGACATTACCCAAGGGAATTTTGAGTTTTGTTAACAGACTTATTTCATGCACCATGACAGCTGAAAATTCAAGTAACCTGCAAGTTCTGGGAAACAAAGTCAAGGAACACTGAGAGAAAAATAAGACTGAGATTAAGAATCAAGAAAACCAGATTAATGACAATAGGTACAGGAACCTGCCTTAGAACTCATTGTGAGATTTTTGAAGGGATTTCTGTCATGATTTTAAGTATTTCCTGAAGAAAATCTATCTATGTGATCTCTAAAATCAACACCAACTTGATGGCACATAATCAAAGAAATGCTATTCCAACTGATATTGACTCAGCCACTTTGAATTCTTAATAATTAAATTCACTATATACATTCAAAATATTTATATCAAATATATATAGAGAAATTAATTATGATGACAAGACCATATCTTACCTTTCAGTGTAGAGAGGTGAAAATCTGAACTATGCTGAAGATTTATTTTGTTCTGCCTTCTGGGAACAATTCTTATTTTGTTTGATGTTGGAATGGTTCCAAAATGTTTTCAATATGAGTAGAAAAATTGGGAGTGTTTGTGCTTTATACAAGATGACTAAGAGATGCTCGTTGTGTCCAAAGTTTCATTTTACAACCATCTGCTTCTCACTCTTCAGTTAAATCCCACGAGAAAGCATGATGAGTGAATTCTTTCCAAGAGGACTTCTCTGATAAGGAAGTTGGGTAACCAGAAAGCTAAAAACTAACAGAAGGATATGTGATAGAAAAAAAGAAATATCACTGCCATCTTGCAACAATAAAATAAACTCAAATTGCACAGGAATCTTGGAATGGAGAGAAAACAAAAGCTTCTTGTATGGGGGGAAATGCTTTTGAGAAATAGGAAGATAGATTTTGATGCACTTCTACGAATTCTTCTAAGAGTTTCAAGATGGGTGGGTGAGCCTTATATACACAGTTTATATCTTATCTTATATAGCCAGTCTGTGTGTCTGAGTTGTGAGACTCAGCATTACCCTCAAGTGCCTCACAAAATCCCAATAAATTTAAAATTAGTTCTCATGAGTTGATATGAGCCCTTTCAACCACACCAATGGTCGTTTCGCATAGCTCCCTAATGCACATAGGAACATATCCTGGCAGCTGATTTACCCACCCCCACACCACAACTCCATATGGATGGCTTTGCCTCATTCCCATTCCATACTGAGATAACATCAAGCTGTCCTTACTGTTCTAATTTTAAATGAATATTTTTCTTTTTTCCTGAGGGTCTTTTTTGTAGATATAACCTATCACACGTTACTAATGAGATAGTTGCTTGGCAGAGGGGGAGGCACATTGCCAGTTTCTATTGGTCTTTTTAGCTTGGACATGTCATTTCTGCCAATCATTGGGAACTGCCTTCTATGGTAATTTTGTCTTAGGCTTCAGGAGAGACATGCCAAGCTAACCTCACTGCCAAGTCATAGACAGCCTTAAAAATACCTGCTTTACAAATACATGTGGAAGGTCAAATTGGAAATGAAAATCATGTCTGTCAGTTGTGCAATGTTGATCCCATCACCATTATGTGACTTAAGAGTTTCTGCTGTTTCTATTTAAGGACTCATGTGCCCATAATTTTTACTGTCTTTATTGCTTTGGAGTCTGGTGATACCATGTCATTCATGGCCATCTACAAGCTATTTCCAAGCAGCCATAGAGACAGAACTAGATTCTCTGCCACTCCTGCATTTCCCCTATAGCAGTAATCAAAGGCTGAATATTCTCGCTTCATCTTATGTTCCTCCTTCTCACTGGCAACATAGCAACCAAACTACAGTATTTTAGGTTAAGGGATTACACCTCTCCATAAGAATACTAGACACACATTCAGAAATAGCATGAACAGAGATGGAGATTTCCCTGTCCATGACCTATCCATCAAACAATTTGGCATGTAGCTTAGCACACCCTTCCAAATATCTACCTGCATTTGTCCCACCTGAGAGCGATTGGCATCTGGAAAAACTTAGCGGCTGAAATTTCAAGTTAGCCTCTTCACCCAATGTTATTAATGTTTCAAAATAGTGCTGGCGCCAAGGTTTATACTGGCATTTTTTCTGCTTACTCAAGGATTAGTGGATAGCACTTTAACATGGTTGTCTAAAGAGTCTATAAAAGGTAAAGGTAAAGGTTCCCCCGCACATGCGTGCTAGTCGTTTCCGACTCTAGGGGCCGGTGCTCATCTCCGTTTCAAAGCCGAAGAGCCAGCGCTTGTCCGAGGACATCTCCGTGGTCATGTGGCCGGCATGACTAGACGCCAAAGGCGCACGGAACGCTGTTACCTTCCCACCGTAGTGGTCCCTATTTTTCTACTTGCATTTTTACGTGCTTTCGAACTGCTAGGTTGGCAGAAGCTGGGACGAGTAACAGGCGCTCACTCTGTTACGCGGCACTCGGGATTCGACCCGCCAAACTGCCGACCTTCTGATCGACAAGCTCAGCGTCCTAACCCACTGAGCCACCGCGTCCCTAAAGAGTCTATAGTTCATATCAAAACTGTGCAGGCAGAAAGGTACTTTGAAGCTGATGAGGGCATGCACACAGTGCCTGTCTCCAATTTCTTAAACAAATGGGTCTTTTCGCAGGACTTAATGGCCAATTCTGGGAAAAGATACAGCTACTTTAATGAATTCCCTCTCAGAAATGATTTAACTCACAAAGAAGAAGTTATTAGGTCCAGGTCTGCTGAATTTTAATTCCCATAACCCCCAATCAATAGTGTGTCCTGGGAATGAAGGCACTGAAATCCAACACAGAGAGAATAAGCCAGGTTTGAGGATTTTGTTTCAAAATTCACATAACAGGATTTCTGAGTGAAGTGGCTGCAACCCCTTTGGCAACATCTGACCAGCATTTCCCAATTGTCCCTGCCACATTAGTTATTCAGCAAGTAATCCAATTGCTATGTAAAACATCCCAGCAGGTTTACAGAAAGTATCTGGAAAACATATTTGAGAAATAGAATGTTGCAATTGAATATAGTTTCACATACACCTATCAGATAATAATAACATAATGTTTTGGATTATAGACCCAGTTGCCAAATGCTGGAATAGAAGAATTAAACAAAGGATAAATAAATGGAAGTTAACATAAAAAAATGTATATACAATAACATTTTGAAATTAAAATCTGGTGGAAGTGTCCTTATCCAGGTTACGTTATTTTAGGTCTTCTGTCATCCTTTAAGAGTGGGCAGCATGATGCATATCACTTGCTATTTCCATGTCTCATTCTCCTGATATAATTTATATACTTGCTTTTTGTTGTGTATTATTGTTGCTGTTATTATCGTGTTGCCTGCCCTCTAAAACAGCATCCGCCACTCAAGTATGATTCAGTCTTTGAACACCTGGCTTTGCTCCCAGACCTGGAATTAGGCTGGTTGTCAAGCTTCCATCAAGTGGTTTTTTGTTTTGTTTTGTTTTGTTTTCTGCTGTGTTGGGTGTGTTCTCTCTGGACATATATTTTTATTCCTCTTCAGTTTTCTTTGGTTGTTTTTTACTTTTAAAATGTAAGCCCTTCAAATTCATCTGGGAGTCTCATGATCTCTAAATCCGAAATAAAGAATCTGAATCCAAACTAAAGACCAGATATTGCTGACTACTAAGTTGTATGCATTCCAGTCTCCAGCATGACCAAACAATAAAGCAACACAATGATGTGTTAAAAGAGCAGAAGCATTAAACATGAAAATATAAGTATCATAGTGCAAGATAAGAATGCCAGTTTGCTGTAATGGGTAAGGCTGGAGTTGGGTCTCCAGTGCCCCACCAGCACCTCTAGTGACTTTGGATCAGTTTCTTTCTCAGTCCTAGGAAAAAAGTAAATGGCAAACTTCTTCTGGGACTTACCTACAGAGTCACCGGAGGTCAACCATCACCCCAAATGCAAAATGCCAGCCCTACAAGAGCCGTCTTAAGAAATCAATGCCATGTAATCAATACTACTTTTATTGCAACTACTGTAACAGAATATTGCAAATCTGAATGTGGTTCCCCATCCTTCTCTTTATCTTCATATGAATTATGGAGGGATTTGTCTGAGATATTTTCTCAAGTTACTCAAGTTCCAATATCTCAGGGGTTGCCACAAAGAAGGGGGAGTCAAGCTATTCTCCAAAGCACCTGAGGCAGGACAAGAAGCAATGGACGGAAACTAATCAAGGAGAGAAGCAACCTAGAATTAAGAAGAAATTTCCTGACAGTTAGAACAATTAATCAGTGGAACAACTTGCCTCCAGAAGTTGTGAATGCTGCATCACTGGAAGTTTTTAAGAAGAGATTGGACAATGGTTTGTCTGAAATGGTATAGGGTTTCCTGCCTGAGAAGGGGGTTGGACTAGAAGACCTACAAGATTCCTTCCAACTCTGTTATTCTATTATATTCTATTGTATTCTGTTCTGTTCTGTTCTGACCTGGGCTCAGGCCTTCTTTATCTTACTGTTGCTTTGGTGGAAGATTTTCCATTTGTCCTTCAAAGTCATTTCCTCTACAATAAACCAGGTTTGATTTCATTTTTTAAAAAAACTTGAGAAGTATTTTTTTTTCAGGCCAAAAAGACCTTGTGGTATTACAAAGAAGCATATTTGTGACAGTCTCTGATCAGTAAAGGCTAACAGAGCTTTTAGATTGCTGCCATTTCAATCTTTTCTAGAAACAATTTTCTCTTGAACACATGCAGAAGAAGACAGCAGTTCTCATGCTGTTATTCATGGCCCAGAATAATGAAAATACAGGATTGTCATGCCTTTAATGAAATTTACTACTTGAAATAAAAGAGAGAAAGCAAGTGAGCAAATGAGATATTAATCACTTCAATAGATTCCATACTGTCCTTTCTTTATTTTTATTTCTTTTTATAGAAGCTCACAGGTTTTTGAAAAAGATTTTAATGAGGTTTGCCATACCAATGTCATTATAGACCATAGCAGTAGAACCCCATTCTGCCTTCCTTTTCCTAACTGATTAGAACTTTGTCCAGGGGAAGAAGTGACTGACTTTTGAATAATTCCACACATTCCCTTCTATCTCTAATTGCTTCTTTGCCAGTTGCTTACTATACTTTGTTCACAGGGTTGACTGCGACATTTTTCATCAGTTCTGGACATACATTGGAGATTGTCAATCTTCTTTGATGCAAGATGAATTAACACCCACAGTCAAGGTTTCTAAATTGCACAGCACTAAGCTCCTTCAAAGGGTCTTCAGATCTATTCGTTCTGGATTTGTGATGCACTTACGCTGATATTAAATGAGACTCTCTTTATTTTGGCTGTCATAGTTCCTTCTTATTGAAGTACAATGAGTTGTCTGTCAAATAAATGCATTTCACTCTAATAGCAGGCATTGAAAGCCCCTCCTTTTACCAATCCATGTATTGTGGTACTCATCACAAGAACTGCATTCCACTGGTAGCAGGGGTTGTCCAGTGTTCCCTCTTTTTTGCTTCTTCTTTTTTTTGGGGGGGGGGTGTTAACAAGCAACCCTGCCAACTCTCTGCTTTTGAATGCTTTTCTTTGTCAGTCAAAGCTCAGCATCTCCTTTATAGGGCTTTCTACAATGTTTTTGAAACATACTTTTCTCTTTAGCTTTTCCTGTACTTGGAGATACAGCTCCAATCCATAATCCCTGAATAACAGTCATTTCCCACCTAAGAATTGTTTTGTGGAACATTTAGAGGAGTTATGTTCACCAACAGGTGTTTGTGAAAGATAGCAAAGGCTTCTGAAATTATGGAGCATACTGAAGATGGAAGGTCTGGCTGCTGCTTTTCAAACTCCATCCAGATTGTCCACTGAGCAGATCAACTCTGCAATTTCCTGCTGGCCATTGATCATGTTTCCTACTAAATAAATAAATCTGCAGATATACAGTGGAAACGAGGGCTATGCAACATTTCGAAGTCTGAGCAGCACTTAATATATTCAAAACAGGCAATGATGCAAAACAAGAGGTACTATATTCCACAGTGAACAACAGATTTTTTTTATATAGATTTGGAAGTGAGATTTGTGTTCATGTTTTTATAATGTTAAAGCTAGCCGAAGTAAATTTTTTATCAGATTTTTTTTGCCCATAAT
This sequence comes from Vipera ursinii, assembly GCF_947247035.1. NCBI lineage: Eukaryota > Metazoa > Chordata > Lepidosauria > Squamata > Viperidae > Vipera > Vipera ursinii. Next base: position 52,127,908 of record NC_139521.1, on the reverse strand, counting down.
GTTGGGAAACCATACCAGTCAAATTAAGCAGTTGTAATCAGAGAGGGAATCCCTAGAAGGGGATCAGAAGCCACGTGTAGTCCTGGTCCTCAGATCATCTGCCTTGTGTAAGCTGTCTATATATATATTATCCATAGTCTAGAATGGTACCCATAAGATCTGATGCACTTCAATTTTTGTAATTTACAGCCAGCATTAAATTATCATAGACAAAGTCCAAAAGATGTTCAGCACTAGAAGGAAGAAAATAAACATGTATATATAAACATCAGAAATAGCTGGATCGAAATCTGTTATGGTAGAACTGTATCATACAGAAATTCCTGAAGTATTTTCAAGACAATGAAGACAAGAGAATTATTATAAATTTCTAAGGTTAAAAATAGCCCTGGGCAGTCCCAAATTATTTTTTATCATGAATAACTAACATTTTAAAAAATAAAAATAAATGAACAGTGAAGTCCTTTGTTATAATGTACATTTTCTGTTCTCTGTACATTTAATTAGATTTTCTGTTCTCATTCTAATTCATCTTAACTTATTCCTAATGCTTCACTGATCTTTTTAAGTTTTGGTAGTTTTCTGTGGATCTTTATTCTAGTCTATTACAATTATTCTGAGTTCTCTACCATAAATTCACTACACTTTCATCTGGCCTTAATCACTTCAGTGTTATCTTGTATTTTGTAGTGCTTTCTTCTTTATCTGCAGCAAAATTTTACTCTATGGAAATTTTACTTCATCATTAACTTACCAATTCCTACACCTATCTTTAGTTTTACTTAATTGTTATCAAGTTATCCTATCTATCTGCCTGCCTATTTCTTTTTGTGCAGGTAGACCCATTCTATTTGTGTCTCAAAATAGCTCTCTACCATCTCTTTCACCCTGTCTCACCCTTTTATCTTCCAAGGCTGGTTACTACTGTTAGGTTTGTGGTGTCAAGATAGATGCTCTGGACATGGTTCACTGTCCAGACTCACCAGCTTCAGTGCAGATTTCCCACTTGAGTCTCCACTGCTGAGAGGGGCGAGAAACCAAGAATGACACAATGAATTGTTCAGAGTAGTTTCTTGACTGCTAATTACCTATAACAGAAATCTTGGCAGACCAAAACATGTTCTGAATAACGATCAGATAAAATCTTGCGAAAGTCTGGGGAGGATCCCTTCTGCTCACCAAGGACTCATGACTGAATTGCCTCTTAGCTCCTGGGGAAAGAGTCCCTCCCCTCCTGCAACTCAGTTCCAGATTCACCACAACTGCTTTGTCAGGCTGAGAAGACAACTGGAACATTGTGCTGTCCAAGAAAGAAATAAAGGCTGTCCCTGGTTTCCATTCTTGTCTTTTAACTTCTCTTGAAACATAGCTTTTCAACACTGACCCTCTGACTCCTGTAAGGCTGTCTCTGTTCTTTTCCTTTTTCCCAGTTCAGGACTTACCTGGGATACTAATAAGAGTGGGGCCAGTTGTGGATATTATTTTACCTCAGGAGTAGGAAAAGAATATTTATATAAAAATAACTTCTTTATATTTCTTACTTCTTTCTTCACTTCTTTTTTATCTTCCCTTACTATTGCAATTTCTTCTTTCTCCTTTAAGGAGAAGGGCAGTGGTGGGATTCAGCCAGTTTGCACCACTTTGACAGAACTGGTAGCTAATTTTTTGTTGCCCAGGCCCAGAATGGATTTCTGAAAGCGGCATCCACACAGAGAACCAGTTGTTCACATATTTGAATCCCACCACTGGAGAAGGGTCCATGCTCTGAAAAGCCCAGACTTTCTTCTTATCTGAGTTTATATGCAGACTGTGCAACACATGCATCAAGTAACTTCACTGCCTAGTTATGAGGTATGCAGAAACCTCTTTCTTGTAGGAAGAAATAACATCATGTTCTATATATAGAAGGACATTCAAGCTACGTAAAATGTCTGAAGTGATATAATACTTTTCCCTCAATGCAGTAAAACTACAGAGAGAAAAGATAATCTCAAAGGTTATTTCATAGTTATTTTTGCTTTACTTATACACTCTTATTTACTAGGATTGTTTTTTCAAGAAGCAAACTATTCCCCTGCGGGGGGGCCCCCCATTGAAATAGGATACAGAGAGAAGATGGGAAGAATCAAATAAACATTCTGCCCTCAGGCTTCTCAGAATTTTTAAAATCTTTTGGGCATACAAGAACCCTTTTTCTTATACAAGAAAAAAAGGTGATTTGTATGTTTGGAAGATGGAATGTCTAAAAAAACAATTTTACTTTGGAGAAATATGGGTTTCCAGAGAGCAAGCTTCTAACGATATCAATCAAAACACATTCTACAGCTATTCCATCTTAACAGATGCTCTTTGGAAAGAAAAAAAATGACACAAGAAGTTCTGTGAAAAGGTAGGAGTGATAGAAATGAAAATGAACGCCATCTGGCCATTTAGAATTTTGTGAATAAGGTAGGGCAATTGTATAGTAAAACCCTTGTTTGGAATTATAGGATATCTGAATCCCAAACAACAAATAAGTAACCAATATTTCAGATAAAAACATCTGAAAATTACCATGTTACTTCTGATTTAAAGTAAAGATCTATAAATATTTTGCAATCAAGAACCACTTTTAGTGGTGTGGCCTGACATAAAAAGCAGACAGGACCAGAATAAAAAAAGAAATTTGAATTTGTGTTATTTAAATTTATCTAGAAAATGCCTACAATATTCAGGTGTTTGGGAACTCTAGGTGATTGCAAGAGCAAGAAGCAGCTCAAAGTTGTCAAGTCTCTATTCTTTATCATATTATCATTTTGATTACTTAATTCAATTAATTCTGTCTCCAAATAAGTATGGGATTTATCAGATTTTGCACAAAGACATCAAACAAAATCCCTACTAGTTTTAGGCAGGAGGTAAGCAATTCTATTATATATCACCTGGACTGTTTGTCTTAACTGCCCAGACTAGATGATAAGAATACTCTCAATACTCCATTTAAAATACTCTATATTTTAAATGGAGTAAAACCTATAACTACTTCTTTAAGACCCAAAAGGACTTTCTAAGTGTGAACACTCCAGATTGTTGAAAATCTGCAGTTCACTAAAAACAATTTCTGCAAATCCCACTTTCTGATCAAACTTTGAAAGTGAGGTTCGAACTTGTAAAACATCATTATTAAAACTTTGGATTTACCATATACTGTAAGTAATAGTTTAAAATTAGGAAAGCCTTAGATCAGGGGTGTCAAACTGCTGGCCCATGGGCCAGTTGAAACATGCGGAAGCCGTGCCCACCCCAGTTCCGGCAATGTGAAAAAAGTCACAATACATCACGACACATCATGTGATGTGGCGAGTTTGGCACCCGTGCCTTAGATTCCAATCTACACTCCCACCCTTCCTTTTTATTTGTTTCCAACATTGTCTTCAAGTGCTATTCAAAACAGCTGATTTGTCATGGTCTGGCTAATCCTTTTAAATCACAGTCTTATGTTACATGTTACAAAGCTGACAGGAAAGAATAGGGAACTTGCTAAGACATGAGAACTGGGTCTGTCTACTCAGGAAATAGAATTTTAATTTTAAGCCTAGCAGCATCTAGCTGTCTAATGATCTGGATTTCGTGCAACAGCCATCACAAAGCATCACAAATTGAATTAGTTATATTGTACCACTTCTTTGCAGAACACAAATAGGAAAATAGGAACAGACTATCTGAAAGGCTCTGAAAATTTCCAGCCCCCAAAGTTGTGCTGTTTCTGAAATAATTTCATCCCCATTCAGATCTGGATTTCTACCCTGGCCTTAGCCCCTTCTACTAATTTCCCTTTGCACAAAAATCTCCCCACTTCCACTACCAATTCTTGCAGCTGTAAGAGAATTACAAAAAAATGAAGTTGACACTGAGGGGATGTCCTGCTTTTAGTTCCCTGGCAAGTGTGTCCATGTTGCTTTGTGACTTGTTTGCCAAAGAAGACTTTGGAAGCAGACTAGATCTTCGATTTGAGTTTTTCAGGTGTTCATTGTGAGCGTTTGCAAAAAGCTTAAAAGCTTTTAATACATTTTACAAGGATTGTGATGTTCAGCAATTTAGGCTGCCATTTAAGAATAACACTGGGGACACAGAATACTCAGTTTCCCAGACTGTTCAATGGCTTTGTAGATCAAGTGAATGGCCAAACCAGTTTCTTACAGTAAATGTGGCAATCCTTAGATGCATTACAACTGCAACTTACATTATTATAGGCACTGGATTATACTTGGTCCCCACCAGTATGTTTTATTTTATTATTTTATCATTTTAATTTGTATCTGACATTTTTTATCCCTTGTTAGCCACCAAAAATCACCTGAGGAGTACACTGTCATATAATCATACAAATATTCTGTAAATGTATTTTATTTTCATACTCACATTTTCATTTCTAATGTTAAACAGTCTTTTTATTATTATTCTTTTTTATTTTCAAAGCCTTCTACAGATTAGATGAAGTCTGAAAGCATTTCACCTGCCTAGCACTTTTTCTCATAGATTTATCACTCGAGGCCTATTTGGCAAAATGTTTCCCATTGCATATTATTCTTATACACTATATATGAACAAATACTAAAATCTGTTGTAAACTATTAAGAAGGTTTTGTTTGACACTTCTCTTTTGAAAAGCAGTTTATAAATTGCAGCATGCTATCCAAAAACCTTTCAAGTTATAATATTGAGCTACTCCAGAGTGTGTGCTTTAATGTAAACTAGACTATAACTGCCAATGATTAATGAAGGAAATATCATATGGAAGCAAAGAAATCTGACTTGGCTGAACATCAAGATATTATCTTTCATTGATTTTCATTTTAAAAACTCCAAAGAGTTAACCATCCATAATGCAATAAATTTGGCTGTCTTACCAGACTAGTCTTTCTTCAATCTACATAATTCCCTCTAGACCTCAAAATCTGGGAATTGTAATCCCAATAATTTTAAAGGACACCTTAATGGTAGATTATATTAAAAAATTACCTAGGACAATTGAATTCAGTAACTGGTTCATTCATTAAAATTAAAACATGGCTGGGTGACAGTTAATTTCCCTAGCCCAAGAATATTTTGGTGTTTTGGTATTATTTGCTGAGTGCTCAAGGCTGCACTGCAAAAGATCAGGACAATTTCATTTTTAAAGCTAATGTAATTTTAATTTTTTAAAAAAATCTAGTGCAACTGAGTGCAAGTCATATCCAAATTTCCAAGGGTTGGGTACAGAGCATTGGGGAATGCATATGGAATGTGAGGTGCATATTCCTGCTACAATTGGCTGATGATTATTTTGCAAAGCCATACTTACTTATTCAAATGCACTTCCAGTTTGCAGGAACTTTTTCTGTGGCAAAGAGGTTGTATAAGCAGCCTTACATAGATTAGTACTAGCTACTAATTAGCTAAAATAGTCAAGTCTAGACAGACATTCTGTAATGTGCAGAAACAAAGAAAATGTAAAATGAGGAACTTGCCCTGGCTGTTGGCTTTAAGCATTTTCACTTCCCTTACAATAATTCAGCAAGTTGTCATCATGCCTTATACACTTGTGCATTCTGCACTTGAATCCGAAAAACTACTCAAAGTGAAATTATTTAATTTCTCTGGATAATATGGTAGTCTTATTTGTGTATAACTCGCTGACGTAAGCAAACTTTTTTTCCAAGACTGCTGAAAAATTCATTTTAATAGGGATCTTTTTTTTTCTTTACCTGGCAGCTTTGAGTATAAACATGTCCACTGTATACTAGGAATTGCACTATAAATGGTAGGCAAAAGCAAAACAAAAAATTGCATGCAGCCAGAAGAAAAATTCAGTTGGCTTAGCCTTAATTCATCAGCTTTAAGTTACAATTTATAGTCTTTTACTGGAGAAGTGCTAGGGGCACAATCAAGGTTTATGTTGTTAGAATCCAGAGAATCTGCACTTACAGGATCTGTCCCTCACATTGTTTTTCTAGGTCAGAGCCATTTCTAAAACCCACAAGATGCTTCTGCCATTTCTAAATCCCATGAGACCTTGCAGTGGGGAGCATGGAGAGGACAATATGATAATTACCTCTCTAAACAACTGGTTTGAAAATTCTATATTGGTCCTTTTAAAAAAAAAGTGGGTGGGTGGGTGGGATGGGGTGTGGGGGAGACATTTGTCTTCTGGTACCTCATCCATTTTTCCTAAATGATAACAAAGGCTTTTTGTCTGTATCTTATTTCCTGACTCCAAGTAGATGTTGACATAGCTTGGTGATTGTCCTGTGAAGCAGGAGAAGTTGTTGTAGTAAAGCTATGGTTTCCAGCATTGATCCTCTGATTCTAAAACTGTCACTCTAGTTGCAGACATGAATTGTTCACAAGCAAAAGATCTTTTAAAAACTGAAGTTACCTGTGCACTGAAGTTAATCTGCTTTCTGGAGCCAATGCCTTCAATTGCCAAGAATATGTTGATACTACTAGAGTCAGGCGATACTGTGTCCTATTTTCCTCACCTGTAGCACTAAAGTTTTCCCACCTGCACAGAGGCATATCGGATTTTAACAAAAGATTCATTGGAAGATTGTATGTATCTTTGAAGCTTTAAGGAAAACAAGCTCCAGAATGTGTACTCAAAATGCCTAATGCTTTTTTCTCTAATTATAGAGAAGATTATATAAATAAGTGCTATATAATTATCACTCTATTACCTTTCAAGAGATTCCTGATGTTACCAAAAAAAGTGGGAGGGATAGTTTTGGAAAAACTGAAGTTAACATAGCTGAAGTATTTTGGGACTTGAACTGCTTACCAATGCTGAAACATGTACTTTAGATTAACTAAAGAACTTCAGATTGGCTGGAAATAATCTAAATTGTTATTTTATTTATCACATTTAGAAACTGCCCATCACCCTCACACAGGGATTTGTTATACATAATGAATCCTGAATTTGCATGTTTTTCTCTGACAGAAAAAAAATGCATCAGCCAATTACAAGAGGAGTAGAAATAATAGCCAGGTAACATCTTGGAAGAAAATGTTAATATATTATTATATTAATCTAGATGTTTAAAGGTGGCTAATGAGTTACTATTTATAAAATAAAATAATTTTAGAAATAATTTCTTTAGAAACATTAGATAGCAATTCTATGTAAGATATATCCTATATCAGTGAGGTAAAAACAAGGTAAATGTCATAGAACAATTTTTTCAGTCTAGACGTTCTCCAAAGGTATCAATTTCAATGCTAATAATATTTTTCAATAATTGTTATTCTGGTTGGGAATTTTTGGAGCTGGAGCCCAAATAATTAGAGGATGCTCATGTTAGGGAAAAGTAGTATTACAGAATCATTTTGTGCATTAAGAAAATTTATCTTTTATAACTAAGTGAGGCAAAAAATACATTTTTTTAAAGAGAACAACTAGTTTAACCCATAGACTAAGTTATGGTTTGTTTAACCATAGTTTGCTGAACAAGTAGCTACTATAGATTTACAACACCTAAATCAAAAACAAACTAATTATGTTTCAAGTGTGTAAACCTGGGCAGAGAAAGGACTACTTACAATCACACAAAATATAAGATATAGATGCTTCCGGATGGCAAGGCGACGCCGGAGGCAGCCATTTCTTGGCTGTCAGCCTCGCGGCTCCGTAGAGCCGCCGAAAACAGCGTCGATCAGCTGTTTGGCGGCTCAGAAGCCCCCACCTCGGGAGAAGAGGAGGGGGTGAGCGTCCAGGTAGGGGTAGAGCTCTCCGGGGCCGCCAGAACTTAGAGTTTTGGTGGCGGAAGGATTGAGCCCCCCCGAAGCCTGGGCATGCTCCGGACTGCAAGGCGTCTCTGCTCCGGGTTTTTTGGAGCAGAACAGGGCGTTCGCAACCATCCCTGCTAGCAAGGAAGAGCTTTTGAGAACGAGGACGCAGGCAGAGCGATGCAGGAGATTTTGGTGAAGATGATGTTTTGATCTTTAACTCAATGGACTTTGCTGAATCTGCATGTGAAAGTGCGTAGTTAACAATAGAGGGTGAAAATGGCGGCTATATCTTCTAAAGTTCCTGCCCTGAGGCAGCAGTCTTCGGTGAAAACTTCATTGTACTCTGCATCTGAATCTGTAGCAGCTTTTACAGTAAAAGATTTGCAGAGTTTGCTGCTAGAGACTATGGAAAAGCAAATGCAACAATTTGTTGAGATTATGGAGAAAAAGTTGGAGGAGAAGTTTACAGAGAAAGTAGCAGAAATGAGAGCAGACATCACATCTGCAATGTTAAGCATGGCTAAAAGCATTGAGATTTTGGATGAAAGAGTGGAAGATCTTGTTCAAAATGATATTAGAATGGAAGCCAAAATGACAGAAACTGAGAATGTGATAGAGAAAATGGATTATGATTTGATTTCAACACAGTATTCTCAGATGGAGTTTGCTTTGAGAATCAGAGGCCTAAAAGAAAATCCTAAGGAAAATTTGACGAAAATGGTTTCTGAGGTTTTGGAAGGGGTGTTGGAGCGACCAGCAGATGAAATAATGGAAGATATAGATAAAATCTTCCATGTTAATTCGTGGATTGCAAGACAAAGGAAATTACCCAGAGATGTGGTGGTTTATTTTACAAAGAGAAAGATTAGAAATGCAGTTATTCAGGCCTCCTATAATATTGATTTTGTAATGGATGAGCAAAAAGTTTTGATTTTAAAAGAGATTCCTGCAAGAATTTTAAGAAAAAGGAAGGAATTTGCTTTTTTGACACAAGAATTGAGACGACGTGATATTAAGTTTAGATGGCAAATACCAGAGGGTATGGTGGTGACTTATGAAGGTACGAGGCATTGTTTAACCACGGTGATTCAGGCACGTGACTTTTACAGTAATGTTTTAAAAGCAGTCCCCATACCGTCTTTGGAGTCTACAAAGAAAAATGGTGACAGAGAGCCTCAACGTTCCAGAGAGAATCCACAAGATGTTGAAGGGTTAATGCAGACAGATGTGAAAGCTACAGGAGTGGGTCAAATTTCATCACCACGGGAGAAGGCCAGAAATTGGAAGAGGTGTGCTGCTTCTGGAAGAAAAACCTGAGGATTTAGTTGCATAATTGCAAGAGATAATAATGTAATAAGGATGCTAGAAGGATTAAGTATTTGGGGATTCATTTTTCACCCTTATAAAATAATTATATAATATTTTGTGTTGCTTTAGTTTTAAGATGATTATGAAAATTTAATTGGGAAGATTTGTAGTAGTGTTTATTGATATTCTGTAGGTTATGCTTTGTTATTTGGATGGAAAGTTTTAAGCCTGGAAGGTAATGTATGGTATTTTAAGTAGTATAATACATTAGGAGAAGGAAAGGTTGTATAAACTTGGTTTTAGTATGTTAAAGTTTAGTTGGATAGAAGAATAGTTTTATAAAACTGATATAAATTGTTTTATGTGTGATTGAAAATTAATTTGTAATACTTTTATGGGCAATATTGGAGTAGGTAATAGAATATAAGAATATAAGAATGATGTGATTATATAAAAAAAATTTAAGTTTGGAAGTAATCTATGGTATTTTAATTTGTATAATATATCAGGATAATATGAATCTAAAGCTTAGTTGGGAAGAAGAACAGCTTTAGACAATTGATATAAATTGTTTTATTTGTGATTGTTTTTATTGGGTAGATTGAAAAGTATTATCTTGTTTTTGAATAATTATTGATATGATGTGGAGTTTATCTATATGAGTTAAAGTTCGATAGTCTATATAGTTCAGGATTGTTTGCGTAAGCTAGATTATGATTGTTTGTATTTTTATACCCTGTATTCTGCTCTGGGAAGTGTGGGTGGGGGGGGGAAAGGGAGGGTGGGGTTGGGGAGGGTTGGGGAGGGTGGGAGGGAAGGGGGCTGGGGGGGGTTCTTTTTCTTTTTTGTTGTTTGTTAAAGATAAAATGTATTCTAAAACTTTTTAATAAAAAAAAGATATAAGATATAGTGGCTAGCGTATTAAATTGAAACTGAACCTTTGCTTTTAAAAGACAGGCAAGTGTTAATGCTAGCACTTTATTTCATACCAGGCAATCTTTTTCTTTCTGTAAACACCCATACATATAGATTATTCATGGCCACCTTTATTCATTTCAAAAGTGAATGCATTATTGTGACCAACATTATTTGCGTTCTCCTGTAAAACCTACATTTAGTTCATTGGTGATGGCTGCTGAATAGAAATCTAAAACCATATTTCTGCTTCAAAAGGTCAAGAGGCACCGCATCATCTACACAAATACTTACATATATGTGCTATATACATGTGCTATTCCTTTTGAGGTTAGCAACTTTATAGAGAGAGAAGAAAATAAAAGTAAATGAAAAGCAAAGTAATAAAAGATACTGAAGTTATTTTCATGAACACCGTTCACTACAGTATATATTCCTTCTATTCTTGCAAAATATGTTCGTTTTACCAAGATTGTTACATACTTTATTCATTGCTTTTGATTCTTTTGTTTTTCAAAACTCTTCACATTTTCAACTTCTCATCAACTCCATCCAATCACAGTTTTTTCAGTTATGTCTTTTTTGGGGCCATTCAATTCTTCCTTTATGTGTTTGTTTTATAATTTGCTTTACTTTACACAGCCCAGAGTCACATATTTTGTGAGATAGCTAGGTATAATCAGTTTGAAAAATACATAAATTCAACATTCATATTTCTTAAATGCCCTATTTCTACTTCAATATATTTTAATGCTTCCCAGTATACCCAATATACAGTTCCTAATAACAAGGTGGGCAGAAGCATAGCCTTATTGAGATATTTTCCCTATTTCAACAAACATGTATTCCTTGCAACAGTCCACAGTCCACCCATTGTCTATCACAATTTGCTTATTTTAAAATTTCTTCATCCATTTTCTCACCTTCCCAAGATACAAATATTCATCTACTTGCTCTAGTTTTCCACCGCTTATGTATGAAGATTCATTCCATCTTCCTTGTCAAATAAAATTCCTTTTTTTGATATATTAATGTTCAAATCAATACTCTTTGTTGCCTCTTAACCTTCACTGAAAATCAGTTGAATTTGATGCCAACAACATAGAATAACCTGCATACAAAAATATCTTTACATTTGCATTCCCATCCAACGTATCTTTAACACTGCCATAAACATTCATCAATAATTACATTAAACACTAAATGAAAACATATCTTGGCTCAATGCATGAATTCAGCACCTAAGGCTACCTTGGCTTCAAACACTATTATGTTATAACTGAAATTGTGGACAATTTTGAAGAAGGAGAGTGATTCTACATTTCATTGTATAAACTGCCCATCCACCAGATCCAACAGAGGGGGCATGTTCTGTAAATGTTTCATGTATACATATAAGAAATATTTCTGCAATAATAATATCAGATAGCATGGAAAATATAGTTGATACATTTGATATTAATGCACAGCACTTTACCCAATTGTTATATTCAGAAGACTATTTTAAAAATGCAATCCTTTTCAGGGCTATGGGGTGGTATATAAGCCTAAATGCTATAGTCTGACTCTCTAATTGCAGCTTCAGGCAGATCTGAAAAGTATTAACAGATATAACGTGCTTTTTACAGTCAGAAAGCCTTAATAGTGGAGATACCCAAACTGGGAATTACAGATGTACACTTCATAAAATCCAAACAATATTCTAGATGGCAACAAAGAGAATAAATACCAGAGCCTTTCTGTCAATATTGCAACATTATGACACATGACACGCCTGAGGCACCTTAAGGAGAAAAAAAAATTGAGTTTGGGTTTCTTGCTTTGCACTAGATTCCTGTGTCTTTAAGTGTACAGGGAAGGGATTGGGGGTGCATTCTTACTATACTGTGAAAGAGCTCAGAAGGGAAAGAGGAAGAAGGGCCCGATCAGCTAGCTCAGGAGTCTACAAACTTAGCAACTTTAAGACCTGTGGACTTCAACTCCCAGAATTCCACAACCAGCCATGAACGCTGAGGAATTCTAGAAGTTGAAGTCCACAAGTCTTAAAAGTGCCACGTTCGAAGACCCCTGACCTAACTAGTAGTGGTGCATATTAATTGTAATGTATTAGGCTTGCTTTGTTAAGGGAACACCACGTGATAAATGCTGGAAAGCAGGGAAGCTGGCTAACAGATCCCAGCTCCTCAGACAACCCGTCTCCAGTGCCGCTATTGGTTGTCTCTAGGGCGGCAATGGATTGCTTCAAACCTATTGGCTGCCACCTAGAGGCCAGGGTATAAATTGCTGCATCTGCAGCCCTGTTCGTTAGTTCAGATCCTGCAAGCAATAAACCATGATCTTTGCTGAGCTCACTCGCCTCATCTTCATTCCTGTAAAACGAACCCAGTACACAACACTGGCGAACAGGATGGGATCCTGCTTCTCCTTCAAATCTGAAAGTCACTAGGGGAGAGGCAGCACACGCCTGGCGGGAAAGCAATTCCCCCCCTACGGTTGGCTAGCTCAGCCACGCTAGCGACCACACGCTCAAAGGAGCAGTCCCTGGGCAATGGAGGAGCAGGATTCGAAGACGCTGAGAACCAGCCGCGAAGACCAGCAGAATGCCCAAGGTTGGAAAGCTGAGAGAATTCAACATCAAGCAGCCAGAAGAGTGGCCCTCGTACCTGTCCCAGGTTGAGAACTACCTTTGAGCGAACCAGGTCGCCGAGGATGGACTGAAGGCCGCCATGCTATTCTGTGTGTGCAGCCCAGCAATGTTCGATTTAGCCGAGAACCAGTTTGCACCAACACCGTTGGAGTCCATATCCTTCACAGAGTTGAAAAAGAAGCTTGGAGAATATTTCCAGCCAAAGATGTCGGTGATCATTGGCGCTATGCCTTCGAGCAAAGAATATAGCAACCGGGAGAAACTGCATCCGAGTACATCGCGGCCTTGAGGCAGGCCGCACACCTGTGCCAGTTCTCCGACATCGAGGAGAAACTACGAGACTGGCTTATCTGTGGCCTCTGCAACCGAGAGCTACAGCAGATTTCACCAGAGAGGTCCTATCGTTTTTGGATGGACAAAAGGAAGTCATGGTGGATGAAGCCACCAGCAGAGCCATACAAGCTATTCGGCCTGCCGAAGAAGCCGTCCACCATGAGGATTCCAAACACACAGAAGGCCCCGAAGAAGACACAGAAGTCAACAAGTTACACAGACAACCTGACAAACAGCATCGTAGCAACAAGCAACAAGAGACTATTTACAAGGCAGATCCCTTTCTTAGATGTCCAGGTTGTGGCGGCCACCACCAACGCTTGGACTGTAGGTTCCGGTCAGCCACGTGCCGGGCCTGTGAGAAGACTGGCCACATCACATCCATTTGCAGACTGGTCGCCAGAGGGACCAGTCTGCAAATTGCCAGTCGGAAGATCCGACCAGGAGAGGTACTGGGGCCCCAGGGCCGTACAGCATGGGGTTTTGCTCCAGCCGCAGAAGCATTTGCTGTACCGGGACCCACCACCGGATATTGTAATGCTTATATTCTTGGAGAAGCTCCTGAATGAAATAAAATATAATCGAGTTGTCTGAAAGTAGCTTTGTTGCTATGTAAATCTTAGCTGCCTTAGATACAATCCCTGTCCCCCCCCCAAAAAAGGGGGGGGGTTCAACTAATGATTTAAAAATGGAATAGGATTACTTTGTTCATTTTCATTTGGAGCAGACTAGAGATTGTAGCTTCTTGGCCAGCTTACCTTCTGTGGGGTATTGACAAACATTTTGAGCTCAATCTTCCTTCGAACACCAAAACTATAACTGCTCAGGGAACATAATTACATTTTTGGTATCACTGATATCTTGACTTCTATAGACTCAAATTTATTCTAAAACACACACATTCCTAGTGCTAGATGTGTACTGTACATCACACTTCTAGAAGCTGTCAGTATGATTCTAGGTTCATTGCATACAAGAATTCAGAAATACAAGGATCAAGATGCTCAGTAGCAGCTTAAAGACATATAGTATGCATATCTAATATTTTATTTTTCCAGAACCAGAATCATTCATTCTCATATACCTTTTCTGACTATGATAAGAGCATCTATTTTTTCTTTGCTTTTGTTGAATAGTCCATCTTAGACATGAAGTACAGCTGTATGATGTCAACCTATCTCACTGATTATTATGGGAACATTATGTCCATTGTCTTGAATTGCACAAAATAGAAGCTGGAAATAAATCTAATTAGTAAATAAATAAAATACACATTTGAAAACCCATACATAGAAATTTATATTAGCCACGCCCAAGTATATAGATTTCGACTGCCACCATTCTTAACAATGAGTAGCTAGCTTGGAAATTAGGGGCTTGGTGTCCACTCAGCTGAACAGGGCAACAACTTATGGAAGATTGATCTAGAGAATATTGCTCCTAATCACTTATGTCAGTTTTGTAATTGATAATTCCTTTCCACAGTATTTTTTTGCTGCATATCAATATACAAGGTGTTTTAATAAAGTTCTTCTAATTAAAGCAAACCATAAATCATTAAGATTATATTATGAATATAATATGCAATTACTATCCATCATTAATGATCAATCAGGAAACTACAGTGAAAGTTTTTGCAGGCCTTTCATTCTCTATTTGATCTACATGATCACATTGGAAGAGCCAACTTCAAACAACAGTTGGAAAATGAACCGGAGCCCTATTCTTGTATTGGATTAAAAAAAATAAAAACAGAGTTTTTGAAGAAAGTAACATCTTTCCTAACCAAAAGAGACAGCATGCCTTTAGTGAATTCAAATGAACCAGTTTACCATAAGGCTAAACCGCAAATAATCTGATGTCAACAGGGTGGGCACTTCTTGTTCTCGATCTTTAAGACATTAAAGTTATGTTCCTATGAGCACTATGTGGTAAATCAGAAGCGGTTCTGTACTTGTCCAATCTCATGATGCTAGATGATTGGGAGTTGAGATAACGTATTTCTGGCTCTGTACAGTTTACTTTAAAATATTTATTTTCTTTGTAATTTGAAAATTATGGACAGCCCTAAGTGATTTTCCCATTAGTAGAAACACTCAATCACCTTAGTTCTTATGATCAAGGAAAGCATTACTTCCCCCCATCTACCCCAACTTTAGAGCCCTGTTATTGGTGCCTAATTTAGAATGCATTCCCTTCACTTTGAGTATTTACATCACCAACAACAGCTACTACCACTACAGCTATTGAGAACAGCAGCTGTTTCCAAAAAATGCTATAATTTTCAACTGTAATGTTTTTTACATGCAACAAAATAATGATTTCATTGTAGCTAGGGTTCTCTCATAGCAAGCATTCTGTTTTATTTTAAGCAATCAATCTATCAATAACTGCAACAGCAACCAATTATGCTAGCAATTTGTTTCATTTCTTTTTTGAGTGGAAGTAAAGTGAATGGATTGTTGTTGCTACTAGATCTAGGGCATGCCTATGGCAAGATATTGGCTAACTGACCCTTTTTGCTTAGTCTGTTGGTCAGCACTGGACAATTTCCCCAGATATTCTTGGTATTTTGAATCAGCAGAACTGAGGACATTTTTCTCAAAACTGTTTGGTGAAGGATTCAAGATAATGAATAAAACACTAATAGTGGGAGGGTAAAATGTTTGTTACTAGTTTCTTCTGGGAGAGAAGTGCAGTAATAAAAACAGTCAAGTTGCTAAAATTTTGATTACATAATTTAAAGAAAATGTATAACTCATTCTTATCACATAAATGCATTTTCATTTCTTTCCTTTTCTGCATGGCACATACATAAATGATTCATGCACGCCCAGCAACTTTGTTTTCTCATCTGACAACATAATAATCATTAGATATTTCAGAAGCCACTGGAAGCTTCAACTGAACTCCCAATATTGCCATAAATTAGAGCTAAATGCATGTTGATAGATTTTTTTTCCAAGGGAATTATGTATTCATCTTACCACCCACTCTAACAGAGCTGAAACATGGTTATATAACGGCTTTATATACATGTAATGCTACACAAGAGAACAGAGAAATGAACAGAGGCCATACAATCCAAATATTTAATTATGCAAACTTAATCAAAGACTCATGCTCAGTAGCTCCTTTTCCTTGTATGAGATTATTTTTGTTTCTTTATATTCTTTGAAACCTTTTTGCCCAACTTTCCAGTAAAGGCTGTTATTCAAGAGACTCAGTTTTTACATTATGGAAAATGTACTTTCTTACTATCTCAAATAAAAAGGTGAGGAATTTATGGACTTCCAGATGGTGGTGAATGATAACTCCCAGTAGTCCCAGTCATAATATCCAGTGCTGGAAACTGTACTTTAGCAATGTCTAGAAGGTCACATTTTTCCTGTTGCTATCATGAAGAATAATGGTATAGATCAGGGGTGTCAAACTGCCAGCCCATGGGCCGGATGCGTCACGACGAAACCGTGCCCACCCCATTGTCGGCAATGGGGGGAAAGCTCCGTGATGTCACGTGACGTCACGAGTTTGACATGTCTGGTATAGACCTTGGAATTCCAAGTGGGTGAAGCAACTAACTTGATGCAAAAAGAAAATCAACTGCTGGATATATTAGCAACTCAGACATTTAGTTATCATCTTAACAACTACAGTTTTGGATCAAGTTCAGTTTGCATTTTCTTTCTCTCTCTGGAATTTTTCTTCCTCTTCCTGCTTCAAGAAACAGAGTTAATGCTTTATCTTCTTTATCTCATCTCCAACAGGCTTTTCAAAGCTAATTTCATAGTTCTGTTTTCTAATGGCACACAAAATGGCATTAATATAGGAAGTATATGTTAGCCAAGACCTAGTAAGACAGCAGGAGTCTCATAATGCAGATAAAAATACATAATAATGGAAAGAATATAATTAAAGTATTCCACTCTTATTTATAACACTACTTGTGCATTTGAAACACAGTTTTGTCTTTCTGCATATGATCATGCTTCTAGCTAAGATACTGGCTTTTTGGTATGTATGTTTATG
Organism: Vipera ursinii; assembly: GCF_947247035.1. Taxonomy (NCBI): domain Eukaryota; kingdom Metazoa; phylum Chordata; class Lepidosauria; order Squamata; family Viperidae; genus Vipera; species Vipera ursinii. The sequence goes on along the minus strand of NC_139521.1, from coordinate 52,110,930 downwards.
TGACAATGGGCACACTCTAAAAATCCTTCTTACAGCAACATAAACTTATTTCAGTATTAGTTTTCATTTGACAAATCCTCAGAACATTGCCTTGTCTTGACTCCAGCTTTCAGGGAGGTAGCTTACAGATAACTTTAGCTCTTCCCAGTTTAAAGTAATATTTTCATCATCTTGTAATGTACAATATTTCTTCTGGGCACATGATTTAGCCTACTTTCTCCAAAATGTAACTGATGATGCCAAAATATGCCAAGCTTCTTTTGGTTACTCTGGGCACACTCTTGCATCTCACTGGGGGTTACTGTGTCTTTACTTATTCCCCTATGGCCAATGTGGACTAGGCTGCAAGAAAGACTCAATACATAGCTTCTGCAGAGACATCTATCTGCATTACGTCTGCTGCTTTTCAAAGTGTCGGGCCTTTTGTAAGCTTTACATATACACAGATTTTGCATTTTTTGAACATTCATCAACATAGTTGAGTGTGTTTTGAAATAATGTTAGAATTTGTTGAGATGTTGAGACTCTGGAAAGAATGCAGAGAAGAGCAACAAAAATGATTGGGGGGCAGGAGGCTAAAACATACAAAGAACAGTTACAGGAATTGGGTAGTCTAATGAAAAGAAGGAGTAGGTATGACATGATAGCAGTGTTCCAAATTGTGAGGGGCTCCTACAAAGAAGACGGAGTCAACCTATTCTCCGGAGCACCTGACGGCAGCAACAATGGATGGAAACTAATCAAGGAGAGAAGCAACCTAGAACGAGGAAGAAATTTCATGACAGTTACAACAATTAATCAGTGGTACAACTTACCTTCAGAAGTTGTGGGTGCTCCATTACTGGAGGCTTTTAAACAGAGACTGGACAATCATTGGTCTGAAATGGTATAGGGTCTCTTACTACAGTGGCCCCCAACCTTTTGGGCACCAGGGACCAGTTCCATCAAGAGAGATTTTTCCACAAACTGGAGGGGGCATGGTTTCGTGTGCTGCCTGCACTCCATGGAAGGGGCTTCACTTGTTTGCGTGGTCCAGTATCTGTCATGCCACAGATCAGTGCCAGTCCATGGACTGGGGGTTGGGGACCCATGTCCTACTCGAACAGGGGGTGGAACTAGAAGACCTCTGTGTTCCCTTCCAACTCTATTATTCTATGTTCAATTCTGTAAGCTATGTTTTGCTGGTTCTGTTATCAATTAAATGTATTTTAGACTTGATAATACAATGGTATTGTGTCAAAAAGAAGTTTCACATGGCCATATTTTTATTACTTTTAATATTTTGTGGGAGGAATATCAATTTTCCTATATTTACATTTTGATTTTTATGTGTTGCCAGTCACAGCCACTCAGTACGAGTACTGTTATTTCCTTGCAGCACCAATCAAAGATAGAGTTTGTATATTATTCATCATTTTCCATCCTGTACCTTTTTTCCTTCCTCTATTTCTTTTAGTACAGTTGACAGTTTTATGATAAGGAGAAGGAATATAAGAAGCTAAAGGGATATCTATACACTTCCTATAATCCTTTAACTATATACGTGACATGCAGCTGTTAATGAAAATAGATCCAGCACTCGTTCCAAAGAACATTACATCTGTAATGCAAAATCATCTGGTTGAGGCCCAGAGGAAGGATGCAAGGGGAAGCAAGACAGCTTTCTCTATTACTATATTTATACATGGGTTTAGCATTGTTTCAAAAGGGCACTAGATCCACATTTAGAAATATCTCAGATGACCTCTTTTCCTTGGAGGGTAGAGGAAAATATACAGTTAAATGTGTTAGAACAATATTTAATTCCCAGTTTTAAAGGGTTAGGGAAATAATTGTATTGCTATTGCCTTGATTGCTAAGAAAATTGCTAAGCACACAAGATGAAAGAAGCATTTGTAACTTTGTTAAGTCCTGTGGCTTATATTTATAAGTGATAATGCTATATCTATATGAAGGTTAAATAAGTTGAATATAATAGAGTTAACACACTGCGAGTGTGTAGTTTGTTTAATAAAGCTACCTTTATAAATAGCAAAGGAAAAGCATTTAGTTTCCTGATCTATGCTTTGTATTATACCTTAATTCTAACCTTGTCAATCTTGTGGTCAATATACACAATACTTTGCTGGTAGAAAATTGGTCAGGCTCATTGTAAGACAGATGCCTATGTGACTATACGTGTTTAAGACAAAGATTCTCAGTCCTTTTTTTCTTTAGTCATCACCCCCTTCTGAGCTTCACTTTCTTTTGTAAATGAGAGGTAAAAATCATGGAGAAATTTTACCATCTGCACTGTTGTAGATGATAATCTAAAGTGTCTTTATATTATAAAGGAGAAACAATTTGGTGCAGTGGTTAAAGCACCAGGCTAGAAGTTCTACTTCCGCCTCTGGCATAAATCTAGCCATATGACAGAGGCCATTCATTCTCTCTCAGCCCTAGAAAGTAGATAATGGAAAACCACTTCTGAAAGACATTACCAAGAAAACTACCAGGACTAGTCCAGGAAGTGTCCAGGAATCAAAAAACTGACTGGAAGGCACACAAAGATAAAAACAATCAGCTAACAAAAACAATCCTATGCTAGACATAATAGTATAATAGCAAACAAGAATTTTTAAAGACATAAAATGTCTAGCAGCAGTATAAGGTCCCCCTAGAAATATGTCACAGCCCCTTCAGCAGCTAGAAGGTCAATGCTGAGAACTATTGGGAATAGCTAGGTTGTTGAACAAATAGCAAGATTGTTCAACAAAGTTAGAAACACAGAAACCAAGTCATTTGTATCATATTTAGAGGCAAGAAGATCCATACACAGATGAATAAGAAGCTACAGTATAAAATAATGCTTGAATCCAAAAGCATAGATAAAACAAGTCAGTAGCAGTAGGCTCCCTAGAGCAGGGGTCCCCAATCCCCGGTCTGTGGACCAGTACCGGGCCACGGCATGCCAGCAACTGATCCGCACAAACAAGCAAAGCTCCATCTGTGGAATGCAATCAGCACACAAAACCACGCACTCTCTGGTCCATGGAAAAACCTTTCTCCATGGAACTGGTCCCTGGTGCCCAAAAGGTTGGGGACCTCTGCCCTAGAGAACAAAGGGTAACTATACATTCAAGATGATAATCATCTTCTATTGTTATTCCCTAGCATTATGCAATTAAAATATGCTATCTGTGGTACAGGAGATAATATACAGCTTTTAAGATTTGTAGCTATTGAAACATCACTAAACATCACTGATTTTATCTAATCTTATTGAAAACAATTTGAATTAGTAGTCATCACCACTTATAATGGCCAGTGTTTTTTTTTTGTAAAACAAAAGGTGCCGGAACTCACGCACAGCTCCGACTCCAGTCAAAAGCCCTTTACAGAGTGGGGGGACCGCTTTAGGGAGCTTCCAAGGTGCAGATCATGTGAGCAACATCAGCTGACAGACGCCATTGCCACAGCTTTTGAGAGTCTATTGGATCCATGTCCCTCCTGGCTGGTTTCGGCCGCCGGGGAGTGACAGGGGGCTGGCTCCAGGCAGTTGTCAACGCTTCATTGATGGAGGGTGTCTTCCCCTCCGCCTTAAAAGAAGCGGTGGTGAGGCCCCTTCTGGACCCGGCCTCCTTGAATAACTATCGTCCTGTCTCCAACCTTCGCTTTGTAGTGAAGGTTGTTGAGAGTGTTGTGGTGCGTCAGCTTCCGCAATTCCTGGTTGAAGCGGACTATCTGGACCCGTACCAGTCCAGTTTCACACCCGGTTACAGCACAGAAACGGCATTGGTCGCACTGGTAGATGATCTCTGGTGGGCCTGGGACAGGGGTTGCTCCTCTGTCCTGGTCCTACTTGATCTCTCAGCGGCTTTTGATACCATCGACCATGGTATCCTGCTGCGACGGCTCGAGGGGTTGGAAATGGGAGGCACTGTTTTACGGTGGTTCTCCTCCTACCTCTTGGGCTGTTTGCAGTTCATAGTGGTAGGGGGGCAGAGATCTACCCCAAGGCCGCTTTCTTGTGGGGTACCTCAGGGGTCAGTTCTCTCCCCCCTCCTTTTTAACATCTATATGAAGCTGCTAGGTGAGATCATCCGTGGCTTTGGAGTTAGGTATCACCAATATGCCGATGTTACCCAGTTGTTTATCTCCACCCCAAGCCAACCCAGTGATGCCCTTGACGTGATGTCCCGGTGACTGGAGGCGGTGCGGGTCTGGATGGGAAGGAACAGGCTCAGGCTAAACCCCTCCAAGACCGAGTGGCTGTGGATACCGGCATCTCATATTGTCCAACATGTTCCATCTCTTTTGATGGGGGAAGCTATTGCCCTCCTCAGAAAGGGCCCGCAACTTGGGTGTCCTCCTGGATTCACGGCTTAATTTGGAGGATCATCTAACTGCTGTGACCAGGGGGGGCCTTTGCACAGGTTCGCCTGGTGCACCAGTTGTGCCCCTTTTTGGACCGAGATGCCCTATGCATGGTCACCCATGCCCTTGTCACTTCTCGCCTGGATTACTGCAACGCTCTCTACATGGGGCTGCCCTTGAGGTGCACCCGGAGGCTTCAACTGGTGCAAAATGCGGCCGCGTGGGTGCTTATGGGAGTATCTTGATACTCCCATGTTATACCACTCCTGCGTGAGCTACATTGGCTTCTGGTTGCCCTCCGGGTGCGATTCAAGGTGCTGGTAATTACCTTTAAAGCCCTACATGGCTTAGGCCCGGGGTACCTGTGAGACCACCTGCTGCCAATGTCAACCTCCCATCGCCCGGTTCGCTCCCACAGAGTTGGCCTCCTCAGGGTTTCGGCAGCCAGGCAATGCTGGCTGGCGACTCCCAGGGGGAGAGCCTTCTCTGTGGGCGTGCCGACCCTCTGGAATGAACTGCCTCCGGAGCTGCAGACGGCCCCTGACCTTCGATCCTTCCGCCATGACCTGAAGACATGGTTGTTCCAACAAGTGGGCCTGGACTGATCATGGTTTTTAAATTTGGTTTTTATCGGCTTAAATTGTCCTTTATTTCTTTATTTATTGTTTAATTCTTTTTTAATCTTTGTATTCTATGTTTTTTTAATTTTTTATTGTTGTGAGCTGCCCTGAGTCCTTAGGGAGAAGGGCGGCATATAAATTTAATAAATAATAATAATAAAATAATAATCCTCCTCTGTCTCTGATGATACAGAGGCTTTCCTCCGGAGCCAGAGTGACCAAGGCGGCGGTGGAGCTGCTGCTTTGGGAGCGCTCCTGTTCCCTCAAAGAGATTTGCTCCAGGAGTCAGTCCTGGTCCCTGGTGGCCAACATGGGGGTGAGGACAGGCAGCAGCGGTGGGGGGAGCCCCATGAACCAAGGCAGAGAAGAGGGTCTGCTTTCAGGGCCATGAAAGTGTTTCCAGGTCAACCTTAAATGACCCCGATTTCCCCGGGCAGCTTCCTTTCACTGACCCAGAGCTTTACTCGCGCTGGCAGCTTAGAAGGAGCTGGTTCTTCCCTTCAAAACAAGGTGCTGGAATGCCATTCCATGCATTCTATGACAAAAAAGCACTGATAATGGCTAATTATATTGTTGTTTCTTTATTACATTTATATTCCACTTTTTGCAAGATCCAGTCTGGGTCAGCTACTAAGATTGTTGGATGAGCAGACACAAAAACAGCCAGGGAAGTGATTGAAGCCTGGGAAACAGGCCCCTCATCAGTCAACAGGAGTGCTGATTTATTACCAGCTTATCAAGAACCTAGGAGGCAAGGGCTTGGCATCACAAGGAAACAGCCAATGACTTAACAGCCAGCCATCAACACCCCAATCAACATTTTAAAAGCCACATACAACAAGCACCATATAAATACCACACACAGACTACTCTGAAGCACACACTCTGATAAAGAAAAGTTCCCTGAAGATGAGCTCCAGTCAGAAATATTGGAAGACAAAATCTCTAATCCTGCAACATTATCCTGGGACATGTATATTCACCTTCATTCATTCTACTTTTTCCCCCAAAGCTCTACATGACGCAAAGCCTATGTCTAAGGAGAGCTATTGTTTAAATATATATTACCTGAACTCACAAACACCTGCATCCCTCAGCATTTCAGATTTTCCTTCATGTTAGGAGGTTTTGCATGGATCAAGCCTAGACCTGCGTAAACAATACCTGTCAATACAGCAGTTCATACTTGTCCTCAGATTACTTTTTCCAGTTAATTCTGTATTTCCTGAAAGTTCTTTGTTTCTGAAAGACAGAATGAACTTATACAGAATAAGATGCATATGTTGTTCATTTGGTTATGGTTATGAATTCCAATATATCACTACCTCCTCAATTATTATCCCTTATTATCTCTACACACATATATTTCAGCGTAGTTCAGTGCCAAATAGGACATAAAATCTGGAAAAGGTCACTACTTACAAATTATAAAAGGTTTGCATTACTGAAATGCATCTTAAAATTAATTAGGATTTTTGGAAGATTAGTTTAATTTAATTGCAGGAAGAAGCATTCCCCCCCCCCAAAAAAGTATCCTGGAAATCTTAGGATGGGTTGATTTCACTTGCAAGCATAAGATGCCCCCCCCCCAAGTCTTTGGCTTTATTAATTTTATGTAAAGAGAATGATAATCTTCTTATTGAACCCAAACAAATACTCTACTGAATTTTATCTGCAGCTAATATTTCAGCATCTAGTCAAAATGGTATTCATTTAGTATAAAATAGAAGATTGAAGCACATAGACTGAAATCCAGCATCTACAATTGAAATGATCGTTAGAGAGATTTTCCTTGAATTAGTTTCCACACTGTTGGTTTTTTTCACCCTACAATTATAAAGAATTTCAGAAAACTTCAGTATCTTAACTTCCTACCTGCTGCCTATTATTGTAGCTTTATCACCCTACAATATTCCTGAGAAACCAAGTGCAACATTAAGATCCTTTGCAAGCTGCGACAGAGCAAATCTTTCTTCAATCAAAAAATCACAGATCACACAAATCATATTATTGGGCATTCAGGTCTGCCAGACAGTAGCCCAGGATATCATAATGACAATTATATCTAGCTTTATTTTATTACAGCAGAACTGTCGGAGTTTTTTCCCCCCTTGCAGTCTGTATGGATCCAGTTCAACTGATATTTATATATGCAGCAAGATGAAAAATGTATTTTGACACTTGTCATTACATCTTTAGCTCTAAAAGAAGTGTTGTTTCTAATCGAAACTGACAAAAGTAGTGTACCATCTGATGAATATTACAATCTCTAACAGGCACTGCATAGGGCATTCTAATAAGAGCATTTCCGGTCCTTTTGACAATGAGAGCTGCAAGGAAATCTTAACTGGGCAGCTCCAGGCATGCAGACAGTTAATTATGACTTCACCGAAAGGAATTCATGAGTTTGAACAATTTCAAGACAGTTAACTCTCTTGTTTTTCATTTCAGGCAGATCTGTGGCATTAAAATGTGCTTGGAGTCTGTGGGAGTTACTTAACATTATTAATGTACAGGGAATTGACTATTGAAAAAAATGATAGAATGTTTTACTTCCAACTCTATAACCCATCCTCCTTTCTCCTCCTGCTTGATGTAGTGCACAAAAAGTATCATCTATAAATTCAGATTCCCACCTAATATAATTTCCTTGTGCTTATTCAATACCAACTATAAAACTATAATTGGTAATACAGAATTAGTGGTAATGCTATTAAAGCACACTAGGCCAGATGTTTATTGCAAAGTCAGTAGAATGTTGCACTACTGTTTGAAATAGTGTATAATAGCCAGAGTATAATAGTAATATTATACTAATATGTTTAATAGTAATATTAAACTAATATTATACTAATATGTATAATAGTAATATTATACTAATATTACTACAACAAACAACATACACAGTCACACAAAAAGAGTTGTAACTTTTTCAAAGTTACTCGACGGCTGGTCAGTTATTTTTTTAAACCAAAGCTGGGATTCATTGCTTAGGAACATTAAAAAGACCTTGATTGTCTTAACTCAGTATTCCCAAGATAGAAAAACAAAAACAAAAACAGCAGTAGGAACTGATCTTAAAACCTCTGGTTATTCCAAAGTTTATTTGAGGTTTGCTTCTTAGTCTGCTGAAAGCTATTTTTCGTTTTTTATGTTGTAGTGTTGTAATTTTCTTGTCCTAAAATTGTTTTATATTGTTCTACTATCATTTTGAAAGGGACGCGGTGGCTCAGTGGGTTAGGACACTGAGCTTGTCGATCGGAAGGTCGGCAGTTTGGCGGGTCGAATCCCGAGTGCCGCGTAACAGAGTGAGCGCCTGTTACTCGTCCCAGCTTCTGCCAACCTAGCAGTTCGAAAGCACGTAAAAATGCAAGTAGAAAAATAGGGATCACTACGGTGGGAAGGTAACAGCGTTCCGTGCGCCTTTGGCGTCTAGTCATGCCGGCCACATGACCACGGAGATGTCCTCGGACAAGCGCTGGCTCTTTGGCTTTGAAACGGAGATGAGCACCGGCCCCTAGAGTCGGAAACGACTGGCACGCATGTGCAGGGGAAACTTTACCTTTACCTTTACTATCATTTTAATTTCTTACAAACTACAGTAGAAAGGGTGTGCCCTGTCAAAGAGTCTTCAGAAAACAAATATATACTTACATATGCACTTATTTTCACAACTACATTCACAGGAATAGAAGAGGAAGAAAGAAGCTTACAAAAGACCCATTTCTGGGCCCCCAGCATTTTGATAACTGGTGGATAGCTAGATAAATACCATATAAAGAAATCTCATATGACACACACATTCTGCAATGGAATACAATGCAATGGAACTTTGCAATTTCTGATGCTTTTTTCTACTTTCTAAACATAGCTTTTTTGTTCTTTATCTTATTTTATCATGGACATTCTATTTTGATGTTTTTAACACCTCTTACATGCTGCTTTTGAAGGATTTTTTTAAAAGATTATTCAAGAAAATCTTTATTTCGAACAGATGTATTCTCTCTTCCTTCACTCTATTTGTGTGTGTGGGGAGAAAGAGAGAGAGAAAGAGAGAGATTGAGATTCTCAGAGACTGTCTGGATTGATATCCGCATTTTCCTTGGCAAGGTTTTCAGAACTGGTTTGCCATTATCTCCTTCTTACGGCGGAGAGAAAGTAGGCACAAGCTTGGTTTGTGCCTAAGGTGGAACTAGAACTTATGGTCTCACAGTTTCTAGTTTGATGCCTTAACCACTACACCAAATTGATTTCCACTGTATATATACTCTACAATGAATAAAAATAACAATGTAATTATGAACAAAAAGGCATATACGTATTATAACACTTCTACAGAGGCAAGCTTCCCACTGCTGATTTTTAAAATTTGACCAGCATCTTCTATAATACAGCACAAAGATTATGTGGTTTTTGGTAAGATGAAGCACATTCTAGATTTTGTCCAATTACACATGCACCCAAAATTTAGAATTCAGAATTTGCTGCTGAACCTCTGGCTATTTGGGAGCTGCCTCTAAAACTCTTTTATCTCAAGTTATTATTAGTAATAAAGGATATAAGCTGTTCCGAATAAAACTGCTTTATATTATGTGCCAGTAAGTCATTGTCAGTTCTTAGTGACCACATACAATAAATAGATTTTCTCCATGACAGTATCTTCTTAACCTGGTCCTTCAGATCTAATTTCCACTGTAACTGAATCCATCCAATTTGCTGCTGTCTTCTTCCTGTATTTCCTTCTATTTCAAGCTTTAGGATTTTCTCCAGAAATTTACATCTGATGAAGGAAAATGATGAAATTGTGCACTGATGGCCTTTTTTAAAATAAAATAAAATAAAAAACACAAAGAAAAGTAGAAAATTCAATGAAGTAAAAATAATAGTTTTTTTTCTTTTAAAAAAGGTTTGCTTTGGAACCCGCAAAGATTGTCCTTTTATTTACAAGATAATATTCATAACAATTGTATTATGATAGCATTCATGATAAAATATGGGAAAGCGTTTTAAGCACTCATTCAGTTGTGGGGGGCGGGTCTTATATCTTCCAGAATTAACCAGACAAACATCCAAGTGCATTATAGGGAACTGACAGCAGCCTTTGGAAGTGGAACAGAAAACTATGCCAGGCAGGTCACTTTGATACTGAGTGGGGGGATTAACAGAAGGCAAAATTATCTGGTTTTGCCCTCCTGGAAGAATTGCTGGCTTGTTCTCATGACTGGACAACCCAGCAGTGCAGATAGGATCTGATTCAGAGGTTCACAGTACTTTCACAGTAAATAGGCTAAGATTAGATATAATTATGCATACGTTCTTTAAAGCATGTACATTTTTCTTTTTTTTTCTTTTCATTTTTGAGAATGTAAGAAATTGATTTTTGTTTCTCATTTTTCCCGTCAAAATGGTCAAACATTTAATTCACGCTACATAATTCACGCATGGAGAGGTACTGCATGTAAAGCTGCAAAAATATGGACAATCATAGAGTTAGAATTTTTCATATCGTTCTCATGCTAATTTTTGCAACCTAAAAATAGTTAATTAATAATAGTTATTAATAAATTAATAATTAATTGCTATCTTCAAGAGAATTACTCAAATTTAAATTTGAACTTCTGTTCTCATAGCACTTATGTTTAGGAATAGAGAACAATATAAAACCTGAACAACTTATAAGAAAACAATTATTTATTTTATCCTTTTACAAGAAAATCACTAGAAAATGTTATATTGCAACATGGTTTCTCTACTGTTCCTGACTGCGATTTGGCCTGTGCTTTGTTTTAATCTTAACTTGGGTTTTTTATGCGCATTTGCTATTTTATTGCTGCAAGTCCTGTGGGCAAAATATTTAGATAGATAGATAGATAGATAGATAGATAGATAGATAGATAGATAGATAGATAAAGTTGGGGGTTTATGAATAATTCTTCTGATAGAAACAAACACTAAATAAATTGTTGTAAGTCAAGGACTACCTGCATATGACAGGATAAATTTCTCATCGGAAATAGTCTGATTTGGGAAAACATAAGGTTTCAGCGCTAATCGAGAGACAAAACAGAAAAGAGAAAGGGAAATATAATGAAACCCTGCAAACTTTAATTTGCACTAATCTTCCAAACAAGAATATAATCCAGAAACATGAATACCCAAAGCAGATAGTAAAACTAGAACTAAAGTTACAAAGAAATTGATTATATCAATTTGTAACTAACTTGCATCTGGTTCCACAGAGGGGGCCATTTCCATCTGATTCTCCAATGCTGCTCTGGGACAAGGTGTTTTTTCTCTTACCTGGGGTGGGGGGTAGGCTCCAAAGAGATCTCCTTTTCTCTCCTCTCAGAATGGAAGACAAGAGAGCAAAAAGCTCTTCCCCTTTTTAAAGACTTGTATCAAACGCCTCTGTTCTGGATAGCTCATAGTTTCCTTCCCGGGCATTGCTGATTTATTCTCACTGTCTAGATTGACAAGATCATATCTGATTAGTCTATCTGAATCTCTTGTAATTTTTTGTTTTTCTCATTATGTATGTTCATAAAAATATGGTTTTCAAAGTCTGCTAAAGACAACAGTGGTAGCGTTTGCATAACATCTTAAGCTTGATTAGTTTTAATTTTGATCAGATAATCATTGTTTAATATTCCTGTTGCTAAGTTACTAATCAGGGAAAATGTGTTGTATGAATTTTACAATATAAAAACTAATTCTGTATCAATCACAACTAAAACATGAAAATCGTTTCTTATGAGCATAGTTTTTCAAAATTGTTATCTACAGATAGTTATAAAAACTATCCTGCAAAAAAAATAAATTGATTCCCTTGCCTGAGGTGGGGGGGACTGAAATGGGAGGAACTTCAGTAAAGTCCCCATGAACTTGCACTATAAGTATTATTCTAACAGGAGTTTTCACTCTTCAGAATCTTTTTTCTCTCCAATTTTGCAGAAGTAGGGATATGCTTCCAGAACTAGGATATGCACCTGCTGATTACAACATCAAGTGAAGTTTATGGAGTGACTGGATCATTCTCATAATAGAAATTACACTGGTGTCTTTACTATATTATAGACCTGCTCCCCGATGTTAGCATTTCTTTTATATTCTGGAACCAAATGAATGCACTATTAGGAGAAATTGCTTTTCTCCCATTCCAAACACATACTTAGTAGACAGCAAGTTATTTAAAGACTTAGGTAGAATGGGTAATATGCACTGAAGGAATAAGCAGATGATTACATATAGAGAAACCATGAACAGAAAGCATTTCAGCAAGTGTATCATTGAATTGTCACAGACAGGGAAAGGTGTTTGATAAGAAAGGAAAACACCTTCTGTTGAAATTTAGTCTTTAGAATGACCTAGTTACTGATGTCCTTTATGTTTGAGCTCTCAGAGAGTATTTTCGGGAGCTGGGATTCATGATTAAAAATTTGTACAAGTTACACCAATTCTACTAAGAAAACACCCCAGTTGAAGGCACTGCAACCTCAGGCCTGTTATGGATAAAAAGAAGACAGCGTTCCTTTTCTGCACGTTCCTTTCCACTTCTAGGTTACAGGAGATCTTACTCTTCCAAACACTTGGTGCAAAGTGTCCCAGTCTGATAGACTCCTTCTCTCCAGGTCCTAAAAAAAGGGGGGATAAGGTACAGCCTCACTCACCTTCATCAGATATCTCAGTCTGGATCTGCTCACCTTAGATACCTAATCTTAGCAAACTCCCTTTCCTCCCTGTTTGTATTTTATTCTTTGCCACATTCCTTCCCTCTCTCTTTTACCACATTCCCAATCTGGATCAATGTGCTAAATGTATTTGGAGAGAATATGGTGACCCCCACAATCCAATCTGCCTTTCCATTCTTACAGCCACAAATATCAGGACCAATTCTTGATATTAAGCTAAAGGTTTATAACAAATAAATGTTTTGTTGAAGAACTTGAAAAATACAGGTAATGAGGGATTTAGAAAAAAAATGCGAACTACAGAAATTGTGTTTTATGTTTAATACCTACAAGTGCATACATAAGGTAAAGGTAAAGGTAAAGGTTCCCCCGCACATGCGTGCTAGTCGTTTCCGATTCTAGGGGCCGATGCTCATCTCCGTTTCAAAGCCGAAGAGCCAGCGTTTGTCCAAGGACATCTACGTGGTCATGTGGCCGGCATGACTAGACGCCAAAGGCGCACAGAACGCTGTTACCTTCCCACCGTAGTGGTCCCTATTTTTCTACTTGCATTTTTACGTGCTTTCGAACTGCTAGGTTGGCAGAAGCTGGGACGAGTAACAGGCGCTCACTCTGTAACGCGGCACTCGGGATTCGACCCACCAAACTGCCGACCTTCCGATCGACAAGCTCAGCGTCCTAACCCACTGAGCCACCGCGTCCCTAGTGCATACATATATATGCATAAATAAGCAAATACTTACAGATGCATACATATATATATAAACAAGATATGAACCTTGAAAACAAACACATCGAATCTAATTTGTCTTTTTATATTCTGTCCATAAATTCTGCATTTGCATGCATCAGTAAAGTATAAAAAATGTTCATTCAGAAGAAATCTAAATTAACCTCTAATCTGATGAAGTTCATTTGTTTTCCTTGTGCCTTACATCCTGAAATGAAATATAATATAAATTCTCTTTGACACAACCCTTTTTCATTTTTCAGTTCAGAATATACATCAGATTACTGAGTATCAGAAATTGATGGGGGGGGGGGGAAATGGTAATGCATCACTCCAGTCTATCACTGAGCACAGAAAAAAAGACATTTTAATTAAGCAACTTATAGAGTAGAAAACTAAGAGAAAGAAAAAATAAAACTTGATATAATTTGTAATTCTTTCCATGTCAATGTACATGCAGTAATCCATGGCATTAATATATCCCATTTTGCACTGATTCTTCTCTGTGTATGTTCTGTAGCATGTTGGTCTGCAATTGGTTGAAAAACTCCACCCAAATGTCAGCAATGCTTCTGTACTACCCTGGAAGCAAAAAAGGGACTAATTCTGGCTCACAGGACCAGGCCTTAACAACAAATGCATACAAAGCCAAAATTGAGAAGTTAGCAACAGACAACAAATGCCAGCTCTGCAAAGAAGCTGAAGAAACAGTGGACCACCTAGTTAACTGCTGCAAAAAGATCACACAGACTGATTACAAACAATAGCATGACAAAGTGGATGGTGGAAACATCACTTCTCAGCAAGCAAGAACTGATGGGATCACAAAATACACAAAATAATAGAAAATGAAAAATGCTCTGGAACTTTAGAATTCAAACAGACAAGCATCTGCCTCACAACACCCCAGACGTCTGGAAAGTAGATGATGCAGTACTTGGACACAGCAGAAGAGAAGAGAAAAAACTGGAGAAAATCACAAAATGCAAAGACCTGCAAATATAACAACTGTGGCAAAAAAAGTATAGATAATACCAATAGTAATAAGTGCCTTGAGTGCAGTTCCAAAACATTTGGAGTACCATTTGAACACCATTCTTCTTGTTCTTTGCATTATTCCTGTCATATCGCAAGGTCCACGGTTTTGCATTTCACCCTCCACTTCGTCTGGTCTGCAGCATCACTGGGGCCTCAATCTATGACTCACATGTCTTCATGAAGGCAGTCCATTCATTGTTTTTCAGTCATCCATGGGGCCGCCAGTCATCTCAGCTGACTGCAAGTGCCCACTTCACAATGGATTCCACATCAGCTCTAAACACATGTCCATACCACCACAGCCTAACCTCTCTCATTTTGTCTTGAATTGGGGCAACTTTGAAGGGCCTCCCGGATGTCTTTGTTCATAATATGATCCAGTCCTGTGACCCCACAGTGACCATCTGATCATTCGCATTTCCACTGTGTTCAGTGGCTATTCGTGTCTCTTCATCTTTGGCCAGCATTTTGTGCCAAGAATGCTGTTTTGTCCCGTTCCTAAGTATCCTTGACATTAATATATGGTGGACAACCATGTGGTAGAGCTTTGATTTAAGGTGCAGCAGGATCTTCTGGTCGCAGAGGATGCCAAGGACCAAGCACCACTTCAATAAGGCAGAATTAACTCATCCCTGTGCATCCAGAAGCATGTCACAATCAGTTGCTATGCAGGATCCGAGGTAATGAAAATGAGAGGCCTTTACAAGCAGGGTGCCATCAACTACGATCGTACCATCTGTCTGGTTGCCACATTCCAGGTATTCGGGTTTTGCCAAATTAAATCATAGTCCAAATTCATTGAGCCATGTCTCTCATTGGTTGACTAGTCAGTCGATTCCATCCCAGATCCATCCCAGGTCCGAACACCATTGGCATTGACAAAATCATCATCAGTGATCATCAGTCAATTGTAAAAATCAGTTTTACTTGGAACAGCTTACATTCTGTGAGGATACCTTTAACACCATCAAACAATATCCGCCTATCCTAGGTATTTGGGAACAGGACAAAAATGCCAAAATCCAATCTAAACATCTGGCTGACTATATGACCAACCATAATAAGTAAACCTGAAAGCTGCCTGATCAGGCAGCTCATAACAATCAAACAAAGAAATTACAATTAAATCAATAAAACATAAAAGATGAAAATTCCCCTCAACATTCATTGTGGATAAACAGGTGGTAAACATCTGTTGCCATGTAAGGAGATGAGTGTTTAACTCTGGAATAAACATATACATATGACTATATTCCTAGAATCTGCAATATTTGATTTTCATCATTTTAAGAACTTCTTTCATATCTCCAACAAAAGCCATTTATACAGTATATCTGTCTTCTCCTTAAATCTTCCCAAAGCTGCTTTATCAAGAAGCAACTGAACTTTCATGTTTTTCTTTGAAGATATTTCACTTCTCATCCAACAAGCTTGTTCAGCTCTGACTTGATGGTGGGGAATGGAAGGATTTATACTCCTTGCTGTCAGCTGGTCAATTGCATTCTTTTAGAGAGTCATTGGGGCCACTTGAAGATTTATCTGTGTCCTCAAGGTCACCTGAGTGGTGCAAATAGGTGTGGAGCCTTCTTGGAACTGCTGAAAGGACTGTGCTGTAGACTGGAGATAGATGATGTCATATCCCTTTCCCTCTATTAAGAGAGGGCTGTTCAGTTTTGACATAGATGGCCTCTTTGGATGAGAAGTGAACTATCTTCAAAGAAAAACAAGAAAGCCCAGTTGCCTCTTGAAAAAACACCTTTGAGACAACCAAGACCTGGATGACTGAGAATCTTCATAGAATTTCCTTAAATCTTCTGTTGCTAAGCTCATTAGTGTGTTTTTGCAACCCTAGAAGGAGATTTATTTCCATGCCCAGGGTGAGGCTCTGACAGCAGATACCCATTAGAGATATTGGAAAGTGGCCTTTACAGACTTCAACAATGGACCAGATTCACAAGGATAATGTTCATCTGTGACATCTGAATAAAACATATGCATATAGAACTGGAGAAACACAGGATGACTGTAGTGTTAGAATACCATCAAACGATGTTTCTTTCCTTTTAAAAAAATCATTTAAGGCTGACAATAAAGATATTCCATTAAAACTTGCCTTGATGCACATTTTAAGTAAGTCATGTCAGGGATATGATGTATTCCAAAGTATACCGTATCCGACAGTTTATCCCCATAGTTTCCTATGTCCTAGTATAACATTTGGAAATTACTGTAAATGGAACTAGGACATGAAATGAGTCCAGCACTTTGACCAAGGACCAATTTCTGTATCTTCTACAGATACAAAATATATAAAAAATATTATCTATTATATGTCACTCTATTTTAGAAACTCCTTGCACATCCACTGACATATCCACATGCTGCTTACGGTTCAGCTGCAGCTGTTGCTAGAGTATGCTGGTCTTGATAGTTAACACAAGTATTTCTCAAGTGATTACTACCAGATTGTCTGCCAGACCTAAATCAGTCCCCATTTACATGATCATTTCAGTATAAGCATATTAAATGAAAAAGCAGTACTCTTAAAGAACAAAGAAGTTAAGTTGTGTTAAATAACATTATTCCTGATTTATACAGTATGCTCTTTACCTGACTGCTTTTCTGATATAGCTCTTTAGGAAATTATTATCCCTTGCGGTCCAAACTTCTGCAGGGAGCAGCATCTACCTTAATCTTGTAAGATATTAATAGTAAGGCCTTATCATACTGTTACAAGTAACACAGCTTTGGATAAGGTTCATAAAGTCACCAGGAATAAAGACCAACACAAAGGATTTTTACCTTTTGTACATTGAAAGTATAACTGAATACATTAGACAGAGGCTCGTGGGCAGCTTCATTAAGAGGAAACCACTATAAGCCTCTTGAAAAACACTGGAACTTGGGATGAGTTAGAGAATGAAAATATTCTATATGTATGTTATACTAATTAACATATTAACATGTTAATATTAAGAATGTTAATATTATAGTATAGTACAGTATAGTATAGTATAGTAATAGCACCTAGACTTATATACCACTTCACAATGCTTTACAGCCCTCTCTAAGCAGTTTACAGAGTCAGCATATTTCCCCCAACAATCTAGGTCCTCCGGCATTATGGAACCAACTGCCGGTTGAGCTCCGGACGGCATCAGACCTCCGATCCTTCCGTCGCGGGTTGAAGACCCATTTATTTGAACTAGCGGGTCTGGCCTGATGGGGGTACATGGGTTTTTTATAGGCTTGTTTTATTATTCTTGTTTTAACTTGGGCATTGATTTAATTGTCTTTTAATTTTTGTATTGTCATTTATATTTATGCCCTGTGAACCGCCCTGAGTCCCTTTGGGAGAAGGGCGGTATAGAAATCTCAATAAATTAAATTAAAATTAAATTTTACCGATCTCAGAAGGATGGAAGGCTGAGTCAACCTTGAGCCAGTGAGAATCAAACCTCTGGCAGTCAGCAGTGAGTTAGCCTGCAATACTGCATTCTAACCCCTGCACCACCACGTATAGTATAGCATAGCATAGCATAGCATTGTATTATAATTCCAGTTGTTCTCCTGAATCTGTTCCAATAACTGGCATTGTGTCGAGACTTTTGCATAGCAATATGGGTCAGTATCTCCAAAGTCCAGATGGGAGCTTCCATAGAAGTTTGTGGACAATAAAAGGGCTAAGATCCTGTGGGGCATCCAGAATCCAGACAGACAAACAGGTGGTAATAGACAAGAGCCAAAAGACTAGCAGTGGTGCTAAGTGACACCGCTATATCACAAAAAAGTATGGGAAGCTGAAGAAGTACTATGGACTGAAGGAGGCATTGGAGAGACTGTGCAAAGTAAAGGCAAAAATATTGGTGGTAGGAGCACCCAGGACTGAGACTCCTAAACTGAGAAAATGGATCTAATAGATCCCAAGGAACAACATCAAAGCTCTCTGTTCAAAAGAGTGCAGTGTTAGGAACAGCTAAGATACCGTGCAGAACCCTTAAACTCCCAGGCCCCTGGTAGAGGACCCAGAATTAAGGAAAATATCCAAGCTTGATTATGAATAAAGGAAAGTCAGTTGTCATAAAGTATCAAACTCAAATATCTGTTACAAAAGGCTAAAGTATCACCTATGCCTAAGTTTGCACATATAAGAAGATGAGGGAAACAATAACTTCTAATTCACTGCTAACTCTTGGAGCAAATGAGGACAAGCAATATAAATGGATTGCAGAGAATTTGTATTATTTAGGTAATTAAACTAGCAGATGGTTAATGCAAATTATTATAACAGAATGTTAAATAATTGGTTTGGGAAAATGTACCAAATGGAACAATATATAGTGCAATGAAAGGGTGACAGAGAGGGAGAGAGTTTTTATATTACTGAATAAAGAAATGGGAACCCATCCATAGAAACACACAAAAATAAAATGTTATTTTCACAAGAACCAAATTCATAATGTGGGCATTGGAGCTGGATTACTGTTATTACTTTGTATACAATAAAGGTAAATTAAATTGAACCACTAGAACAATACTATCCAGATTAAATATCACAATGTAGAATGGTTTAGAGTTTATTTTGACAAACAGTGGAATTTTATTAGTTAATTTTCTGACAGAGTTTGGATATATTTGGTAAATAGAATTCTTGATTGTGTTTGTACCTATGAAAACTCTCTGCAATCTCACATATCATCTTTTTTGCCCCAGTGCATAGCCAGACAGCTGCATAAAGTGCTCTCCATTAGCCCTTGAGCTGGCAGAAAAGTATGATGTCCCAATTACCATACCTTAATTACCATACCTTAGTTTTAATCTGGGACAAATTAAAAGAGGTGATTGCTGAATTCCTGATGCTTCATTTTTCCTGCCACCAAGTGTTGCCTGTTAGCAGGGAAACCACCAAACACTCCCTAACACAAGGTGGAGTGAAGTGGACAGTGCAGGCAGATAATGATTTAAATGGCTTGCATAGCCAACTCTCAGATGCTCTACTAACAGGTTGATAGAATGGAGTAACCTGTAAATATTCAAGCTTTTCTGAAGACAAGCCTGGTGCAATTTAAATGTTCAATTAATGTGCTAAAATAGTCTGACTGACAGGTTGCAGTTGCAGAGGAAGGAAAAGACATGAGAAAGTGATTGATAGTGAGGGAACCTCTGTTTTCAGCTATAATAATGAATAATGAGGAACCCTCTGTTCACGTAGCTAGCAGACTCCAGAAGTAGCCAACACATGGCCCTGAAGCCACAATTCAGTACCCTGCCAAACAGTGAAAAATATGGCCCTTTAGTCATTGGTGTATCCACTGATAACAGAAAACACAGTTGGCCAAAGCCATATAATCACTAAAACATGCCAAACCCTATCCATGGCAAAAACATATATGGGGAAAGTACAATTCTGCAGAAATGTGGTCTCATATAATTTGCTTTACCTTTCAAGTCTTTGTTAGGAAAAATGTATCAGCAGTGGGAAATATAAGTGAAACAATATACATATAATTCACTGATCAGATCTGAGACTAGGGCTATTTTAGGGTTTATTCAACATTTCATTCAATCAATGTCACCTGTTAGATAGCATTATATTTTGAGACTTCATTTATATAAAATAGAAGACAATATGGCAAACAAGGCATGGATTCAAAAAAGACTATAATGTAGTGGAATAGCTTCTCCCATAACATGCAAATGGGATGCAGATTTCACCATTTAAACATTAGCTATGGCCTTCTGCGCTTGAATGAACTGTTCACTCAAGGTAAGACAATAAGACTGATGAAGGACATAATAAAAAGGGATAGAATTAAGTAAATCGCACATAATAAAAGTCTCAACAATGCTTAGACTAATATTGCAATTTTCATAATATAACAAAAATGCCCATGCCGAGCTATATCCCCTTTCTATTTTATTCACTTAATTGTATTCCAGCTAAACATATGTTTGGAAATAGTTTAAGCCTTTTTCTTCACCTGCAAAGATGCAATTAAGCGAACTATTATCTATTTTACTTTTATTTCAAACTGTCACTTCTTTTTATATATAAACATTATCCTGGAAAAATGGAAGGATTCAGTCTTTATCAGAAAATAACATTTCCTGAAAAAAAATATCAGGGGAAAGTAATATGACTACAGATTTCTTGATAAATCATCTTTTTCAAAGGTCATTTACTGTTTCAGCAGAAAAAAAAATACTATTTGTATAGCAAGAATGCCGGTATTTCATTTTCTTGCTTACAAAGTTGTAAGAATTTATTAAACAAAATATAGCACTGTCAGGGTTACATTATGTCCTTAGGAAATACAAGAAGCAAAAGAATTTCAGTGGGTTTAAAATAAAAGATGCATTCATTATATGTACACAAAAAACATATACATTTACATATATAGTACATATACCATCAAACTATTCCCCTTGAAAGTAAGCAACATTACGCATAATACAGAAAAACAGTAAGAACTAGTAAACAAAAGACCTAAATTATACCAGCATCATATTACTTCTGTCTGCCCTTCTATGCTTGGACCTTGATTTCATTTCCATTCACCCAATTCATACACTGAATTTTGTTGTTTAAAATTCTCACCTTTCCCTGAGGTTCTTCCTCTTGACCCATGCAAGCATTAATTCTTGACAAGGAAACAATTTCCCATCATTCTTCATTTTGCATAGACACTTGTTATGTATTTCCTTTTCAATGCATTCAATTTATTTTTATTTTTTCTCCCGACTTATCCATTTCTTAGTTTCATATAACAAAGTGGAAAATCGAAATCTGGTTTCTCAACTAACAATGCACTTGTTACTGCACTTAAAAGTACATGTACATCCATGTTCCCAACCAACACTCCTTTGCCAGCAATTTCCACTTCAGAAGGTCAGACTTAGTCCTTAGGTCTTTGTGGCAGCTGTAAATCTATAGCTATAAGGCTTAGAAAATATAAACAAGCTTACTTCAGAGGCTGAGGTACCATGGAGATGAATCCAAGATGAGGAACCAGAGCTGAGGATCAATTTGTGAAAGTCCAAAGGTCATTCTGGGAATCAGAGAAGCCGGCATTCAGAAAGCCAGGTCCAAACTGGAATACTATTTGCCAGAACTTATTCAGACATGCCGCTTTTCCTGAGTCTTGCCTCTCTTTCAAACAGCCTCATTGAACATCTACTCACTTAAGCTTTCTGTCTGTGGATGGCTGGGAGACTTTTTCTGTTTAGGCTTCTACTTCAGCTGACTTAGTCTGTGGTTGTGCATTTGCAAGCGGGGAGACTTGATTGCCATTCCAGACTTGCAAGCTTATCATCCTGTTCTTTCTGAGCCTCATCCGCCTGTTAGCTCTTGAGTTGTAAGGGTAAAACTTGTCAACCCATGCTCCAGTTCACAATCTTTAATGTCACTACAAATATTCCATCAATGAGCTACTACATTTATCCATCAATGCATTAAACAACCAAGGGAAGTTCACACATCCTTGTCTGGTGTTCTGCCTAATGTTGAACCATTAGCTAAGCATTCTATTTAGTCTCACGCAGGTTTTACAAGTGGTCCTCAGTTAAGGACCACTCATTCAGTGATAGTTCAAACTTATGACAGCACTGAACAAGTGGTACTTACCACCAGCCATCACAGCATCTCAATGGTCAAATAATCACAATCCAGGTGCTTGGCTACCAGCCCAGATTTCTAACTATCACAGCATCCAGCGGTCACATAAGGGCAATTTGTGATGTTTCCATAAAGCTACACTCCACTTCCCAAATTTTGTTCATTGTCATTTTTTTTTCCAATTAGAATTCTGAAAGCTGCATTTCCAGGCATACTTAAAGAATTGACCTCTCCGTCATTTTTTGCATTTCCAGGCATACTTAAAGAATTGACCTCCCCGTCATTTTTTGCATTCACTCTTATTACACTTCCATTTGTAAGGAAACAATAGCAGCATTCTTTCAATTGTGAGCAGACATACAATTTTCACACACACATATTAAATAGGTTGCATGGCCATTGCACAAGGAAACCACACCAAAATACAGCCTATGCTAAAGTACAGAAAGTCAGTCTGAGGTCAAGAGCCAATTCCCTCAGAGTCTCTAAGGAATGAACAATAATAATTGCAACTGTAATTTTGCTGAAATCCTTTAGAGTCTTTACATTCTTTCAGCAAGGTCCACTTCATCTGAATAGCCATTTAAGGAAACAACATTCAGTTCATAGCATTTCCATGTGATTATTACTGCAGTGAAACCTACAATGGCATAGGACATGTCATTCAGACTTTTTATAGAGGAGCTCTATATTTATGTTTCTAGATGTTCTTGGATAAATAATAATAATTCAGTTACAGATACATAATTAAATAAGGATAAGTATTGATTCCTCCATTAGACTAGTACAGATGAATTAACTCTTTTAGCTAAGTTCTTGTTTATTTACTTGAGATGAAAAACCAACAAATGAGTTAAGTATATCAAAAATTATGTGCATGCTTGCAACAAAGGGGAACTGGTGTTACTCCTTAAGTAACACCAGCTGCCTGCAATTAGTGCAGGTTCGCATCCCACCAGGCTCAAGGTTGACTCAGCCTTCCATTCTTCCGAGGTAGGTAAAAAATGAGGACCCAGATTGTTGGGGGCAATTAAGCTGACTTTGTAATAATGCCACTTGGGGTGTGTGTGAAAGCCCTAACAAGCAGGCATATACATAGAATGAAGGCTACTGCTAAGCTTGTAAGCCACCCTGAGTCTTTGGAGAAGGGCGGGATATAAGTGTAATAAAAATAAAAATAAAAATAAAATACTGGCAGACCATTTTTATTGATTTTCTGCTAAACTGTTGATACCGGAGGGCTATATACATATATATATGTACAGAGGCCTTTAATTTTAATTTTAGTTTTAGTTTAGTTTAGTTTTATTTGATTTCTATACCGCCCTTCTCCCTAGGGACTCAGGGCGGTTCACAGGGCATATATAAATAACGATACAAAAGTTAAAAAGAAATTAAACCAGTGCCCAGTTAAAAAACAATAATAAACTACTAAAAAACACCAAATTTAAAAACCCATAATCCCCAATCAGGCCAGACCAGCTAATTCAAATAAGTGGGTCTTCAGCCCGCAACGGAAGGTTCGGAGGTCTGATGCCATCCGGAGCTCAACCGGCAGTTGGTTCCATAATGCCGGAGCGCCCACAGAGAAGGCCCTCCCCCTGGGGGCCACCAGTCGGCATTCCCTGACCGGAGGCACCCTGAGGAGGCCCTCTCTGTGGGCACCTACTGGGCGGAGGGAAGTTGACGCCGGCAGCAGGTGGTCCCCGAGGTAACCCGGACCCATGCCATGTAAGGACTTAAAGATCATGACCAAGACCTTGAACCTCACCCGGAAGACAACTGGTAGCCAATGCAGCTCGCGGAGCAAAGGTGTAACATGGGAGTAATTTTATCTTAACTTCTGTGTTTATTGTATGTTATTGTTGTTAGCCACCCTGAGTCCTTCGGGAGATAGGGCGGCATATAAGTCCCAATAATAAATAAATAAATATATGAGATAGATCCAGGTTAAAGTATAAAACAGAAGGCCAGGTGAAATGAACTTCAAATACAATGAAGAAGAGAATCTTATCCTTGCAATATTTCAGCATGCAAAACAAATCTTAGACTCTATTTATTAAGAGAAGACAGCATAAATTATGTTTTATATAGACTGAATTTTTTACAAGCTACTGAATGATTTGTGAACAATTGATGTTAACTAGTCTACCATTATTGGTAATCCATGGGTGACCTCAGAGTGAATGTCAGTTTGAATTTTCTATAGATATGTTTTAAGATACCCAACCTATGCCAATGACCGGTATGCTTCAGTTGCTGCTACACATATAAAGCAGATTATTCAAATAAATAATAATATGTACTAAGATTGCTAATCACTGTGGGAAATTAATATTTAGAGCAGAAATAGATCAGAGACTCAAAATGCCTATAATCCCAATTTGGCAGACTCACACAGCCAGGGAACCTAATTGCAATTGCAAATTGATAGCAGCATTGACAGATTGGCAGTCACGAAGGAAAGAAATTGAGTGAAGCAGAACTATAAACTGCAGAAGTTTATACTAATACAATAGTAGAGGTTAGAAAATTTGTTCTGAAATGGAAGACCACAGATTCTGATCCTTTCCATGGAACTGCAATAGAGTTCCATGGAAATGCCTCTGTCCTATTAAAGCATTTTTAACAAATAAATATAGTGTTTTTTATGATTCAATGCAGTCTTAACCAACATGTTACTACTGGTAATCTGAAGTACTCTGAGGTCTTAATGTATCTTCTAATTTCCACCCCCTTTCAAATTAGTAACTGGCGCAATTACCACATTTACTTTTTTTTCTATGAGTCACAGTTCTGGTGTCTACAAGTTGTGTAAGCTCCATAAAAAGGAAAATCACCAGCACACCCTGTGAGTAGAAGACAATTATCTGATTTAAATAAATAGCAACAGGTGTGCTGCACCACCAAGTGGCTATCTATCTGTTTCTTATGACAATCCTATTATAGGACTGGAGCTTTGATTCTATGCTTCTGATAGAAACAGTCTGTGGAAAATTAGAGAGAGGGAGAGAGGGAAAGAGATTAGAAACCATTCTTGCACCTTCTGACATTTTGTGACCAAAGATACATTAATCTGATTTGTTTTGCAATGCATGAGAGACTGGGATTTAAGGAGGAAGGATTTTTAATTGCTTTTTCTACTAGGCTTGGTTTCAAGAGCTGCATCAGAAAATGGGGGGAAACGGGGCATAGTAAATGCCTAGGAAAAAACAATGAAATAATAATTAGCAGGGAGATATAGAATGGGAGATTCAAGTTGATAACTATAAACTGTGTTGGCTTAAGGCAGACATGTCAAACACAAGGCCCGGGGGCCGGATCTGGCCCGCGAAGTGGTTTCATGTGGCCCGCGAAGCCATCCTGGAAACAGTGAGGGAACGGCCCCCACTGCCTTGGTCCTGGCCCAGAGACCCTCCTTCTGCCAGAGACCCCCAGATCTGTCCCACTCCTGCCCAGGCCCCCATAGGCACCCTTGATGCCAACGATGTAGAGCTGGCCACGCCCACCCAGCAGGCCATACGCACTCTGGCCATGCCCACCCAGTAAGCCACACCCACCCTGGCCACATCCACCCGGTCCCTTGAAGGCAACTGCACTGCTGATGCGGCCCTCCATGAAATTGAGTTTGACACCCCTGGCTTAAGGAAATATGGTGCTTCTAGACCAGGGCTTTTCAACCAGTGGTACGGGTACCACCTGTGGTACATTGGCACCTGGGAGGTGGTACGCGACCATCCTAGAAAAGTGGTAGCAGGGGAAGGGAATGAGCTGAACTGGTGGCAGCACCGCACAAGCCTGAGCGAGAGACAGCTGGAGCTGCAGGGCTGTCAGGGCTCAGCGGAAGCGCCAGGATCAGTGCTTCTTCGGGGCTGCAAGAGCTCAGTGGAAGCACCAGGATCAGCACCAGGCTCCAGCTGGATCTCGGTGCTGATCCTGGTGCTTCTGCTGAGCCTAGAAGAAGCTCCAATCAGCTGGACTGTTGCACCATCCCAGGGTCTTGTGATTTACATTCAGATGCTTGGCAATTGATTCATATTTATGACAGTCACAGTGTCCCAGGGTCATGTGAAGTGACCAAAACCTGCTGCAACCACCCACCCAAACACCCCACCCCCACCCCCCTGTCAATCCTCAACAGAAATGCTCACAACAATGAAAACCTCGGATAGGAGGAAGAGTGCCGGCAGCTGGGCAGGCAGGTGTCTTGCTCAGCTGTGGCTTGGGGGGCACTTTTTTCAGTGCCATTGTAACTTCGAACAGTCACCAAGCGAACTGTTGTAAGTACTTCATCACTTTTTTCTTTTCTTTTCTTTTTGGTCATCAGGTTTTTGACACCTTGCTAGGCGACTGGTGGTACTTGGATGTTGCCATATCCTAAAAGTGGTACAATGTGTGAAAAGGTTAAAAAGCCGTATTCTAGGCCACTTAACTGATGGGATTCCTTCCCGCCATTGTGAAAATTTGCATTTGTGAATAATTTGGAAACAAGGCAATTGGGGGCTCCTTAGCCTAAAGCCATCCATGATTGCAAACGCAGACCACTAGCTAGCTTCCCTTCCATTCAGTTGCAGTCTCAACAAAAAGATTAAGGTGACAATGAAGCTGGACTTCCAAACAAACAACAAATATATTCCTTAGAATTTGCCTCCTGCAGGGACAGGTTTAACAATAATAAAAACAAATAAAAACAAAACAGCAGTTATAGCTACAC
Source organism: Vipera ursinii (assembly GCF_947247035.1). NCBI lineage: Eukaryota > Metazoa > Chordata > Lepidosauria > Squamata > Viperidae > Vipera > Vipera ursinii. The sequence continues at coordinate 52,084,169 of NC_139521.1, read as the reverse complement.
AACAGTAATAAATAAATATATACTACAGTATAACCTATTTACAATTACTTTTAAAATAACAATTATCCCTTTTACTAATAAGATTTACAGCAAAATAGCCCTGCCACTATTTGGCAACATCTGCACACAACCACTGCCTCCAAATACCTATTTTACAAATAAATATATTTTCATTATTAAATGCATCCAAAGCTAGGTCGAGCTGGAGTAGGAGGGGAAGGAGAATTCCATAAATAGGAACCTAAGTCCTGAAATGTACACAAACAAGTTAATGCAGTGTACAAAAAGAGAATGGAAAGAAGGCCCTATCCTGTTGTATAGAAAAGTTTATACTAATATGGGAACTGAGATAGGTAAAAGGTAAAGGTTCCCCCGCATATGCGTGCTAGTCGTTTCCGACTCTAGGGGCCGGTGCTCATCTCCGTTTCAAAGCCGAAGAGCCAGCGCTTGTCCGAGGACGTCTCCATGGTCATGTGGCCGGCATGACTAGCACGGAACGCTGTTACCTTCCCACCGTAGTGGTCCCTATTTTTCTACTTGCATTTTTACGTGCTTTCAAACTGCTAGGTGGGCAGAAGCTGGGACGAGTAACAGGCGCTCACTCTGTTACGCGGCACTCGGGATTTGATCCACCAAACTGCCGACCTTCTGATTCAGTGTCCTAACCTGCTGAGCCACTGCGTCCCTGACTGAGATAGGTAGTGGATAATAGATAGTAGAGTTATGATATTTAAGGCCTAATTGTGGGATTAGCTAACCAAGGGAAAAGTGTGCAAGGGAAAAAACCAGGAAAAATAACAAAACCTTAGGTTATATTTGTAGAAAGATGGAACAGTGTGAAATGCACTCAGCCTAGAATAGCTGAAAAATAATAGCCAGGAAAACATGACTAATACAAAGACAAAAACATTGCTAGTGACGCTCGGGGATTATAGCCTCATCAGCATTATTTGATGGACAAGAACATCAAATGCTGCAGGCAGAAATAACAGCAACAGCACGGAGAAAAAGTGCTGGGTCTTAGCCATCACAGTGTCATTCAATACCCAGGACAGGGCTGACTCAGTTGAATTATCTGCTTGGATGTTGACTGAAATGGATCAGCAAGACCATGGTTGATTTGATGAACAGCCCAATTATAAGAGGACAAACCTCTGAAAGATTTTAAATAAAAAGAGAAGGAGTAAAACGAGGCACTAATTTGTATATACTAAGGAATGTAAGAGAGGGCTCTTCAACTAGAGATGGATGAAATTTGTTTAAATATTCTTGGTGCTTGGGGGGGGGGGAAATGTCCATATTCAAAAGACAAAATGCCCACTTAAATAAAGCATTTATTTAATATGCAAGATAAATAAAACAAAGTGTATTTTATTGGCATTGCACAACTACAGTGACTACTGGGCTCCTGGTCAAAATACCGGTAATGCAAAAAGCCCTGAATTCATCAAGGTTACTTCCTAATTGTTACATAACAGTGATAAAGACAACAATGTAAATCATACTGTGACAGCCAAAATGTAGCATCTGATAATATTGTGAGATGACATTACTATGGCTATCCAAGCATCTGCACATTTCTCTTTATACTGGTACAAGGTGAAAGGGACTTGGATGGTAGGATAGGTGACAAACCATAGGTGGTGACACTTGATAAGGGCAGAATAGAGTAGAAAAAAGGGATAGGAACTAAATGTGGTCTGATCTTAGTCATTACTAAAATTAACTTAGTGAACAACTAAAGATGAATGAATATAATGTCTGTCTGTCTGTCATAAATTTGAAGACAGATAGACAGATTTTTGAAATCTATTGTAAGTTTGAATGGTCGTTAAGTGACCAGTTATTAAGTGAGGACTACCTGTGGCTACTAATTAATACATGACTTAAAAACTGTAAAGGGTTAAAGATGATATGCTTTCAAATTTATTTGTGATTTGAAGGAAAGGATGAATACAATATCTAGATGATGTTTTTTGAAATATATCTTTATTTCAAATTTCAAAAACATGCAAAACATTACTTTTTCAAAACTGACTTGATTTATATACTACATAAACATTACTTTAAATACACATTCTGACTTCATTTTTACTCTTGGGAAGTATAACCTGTTTAGTTTAAATAATTATTTATTCATTATTTTATTCATAATTTCTCCATCAATAAATATTGAAAATTCGTATGTCTAGTGGATTATAAGTCAATACTATCCACTTGGCCCCATTCAGTGCTCTGAATTTATTAAACTTCTAAATATGTTTAAGCCTTTTTTATGTTTACCCACTAACATAAGTGTATGTTCATACATGACTGAGCATTCATAATTTCTTTTAACTCTGTGATGTAGCTTATACAACGAGGTCTACATTCAGCCTCTTGATTCTGCAAATTGGGCTGGAAAAATTCCTTTATGGAATTTTTATGAAACATCCATTGGAGTTGTATGTTCATGTTGTTCTAAGCTGCAATGTTACTTGTTTGATTTTGATTTACTGCTATTTCTAAACCTACTCAGTTATGGCATCTTCAACTATGATTTATCTATGATTATGATTTAGTGCAGTGGCTCCCAATCTTTTCTATAACTCACACACCTAGAAGGCTTCTGAATATATTCTCGCACCCCTTACAAAAGTTCAAAATAAGGGCAACGAATTATGCATATGCACTATAATTTTGAAAACCCGTTTTCATACCCCCTGGAATATTGTCTTGCATCCCCAGGGGGGTGTGAGCACCCACAGTTGGGAACTCCTGGTTTATAGTGTAATATGTGAACCCGTTCATAATTTAAGATACTTAAGTGAGTTTTTAACTTGCTAGTTCTTTCTTTTTTACTGTTCCTTACATTAGAAAGAGGACTTTTTGTGTGTGTTTTTGTTATGTTTTATCACTAGAGACCATGACGTCCAAAGCCTACATCATGATATACTTAAGTTCATTTCATCACTCTTTCTTGTTCTTCCTGTGGGTATTCATGCTTATTGTCCAGACTGTAATTAAAGCTGAACAAAATGTGTTGGTTCAGATGTAATGACAAGCAAGTGTTGAACAAAAGTGAAAGCAAATACTTTTAAATCCTTGACTGATATACACAAGAGAAGAAAACGGAAAGATATAAGCAATCTGCTCATCATATTGAATAATTTAATTTGTGGAGTTTGCAGAGAAATATCTAGCAAATTTTCATCAGCACTATGAGACTTGAATTATTTTTTAATATGAAACACTAGGGGAAAAAGTAGGGTCAAGACATGAAAATCTTTCTCTTCTGTTCCTTTCTTATATATCTTCATCTATTCTATGTCGGAAGTATCTTAGACAAATTCTTTCAAGAAAATGAAAAATGAAAATTTGTAACATCTACACTCTTTGTATAATTAGGTGCATATTTAAGCTCTTCTTCCAAGAAACACAGCAAACATTCTTAAATATTGTCCCGAGTAGATTTTTTTTACCAAACTCTTGTTTATCAATATGACACTGAAAAAATTTGCAGCTGAATTCTGCTAAATCCTTTGCAGGTATTTAGGTGCAGGTGGCAACATATAATTCTCAGACTGGATATCATTCTCCAAACTGACCCACAGTTATCAATCACCTTATGTCTTTCCTTAGGGTTGCCACTGGATTAACTTTCCCACCCTCAATAATAGTTCTGATCAAAGCAGAAAGCTACAAACTAGCAAGAATTTAAAACAGAAAGCCATACTATTTAAAACCTTCCATCTCCAGCAATTCCTCTTAGCTTGGAATGCACATCTTTTCTATTAGGCTAGTGTTGCTCACCATGGCTTTTCTGAGATTTTGTCATTCAAAGGGAACTTATTCTATCCATTCTCTTGGTCAAGGCTGTCCTCAGTTTCTCCACAGTACTCTTCACTAATTTCCACTCTCACTAAATTCAGTATTCTTGTAGTGGTTCAAACAAAGTTTATGAGAGTCACTCCTGCTATCCCAAAATGTATTAAGAATGCCATTTCAATCTTTTAAGATTGGTTTAGTTTCTGTGGAAGCTAAAGCTTGGTTTTTACTTATGAACTTTTGATTAAAATTAATCCCCTATCCTATAGGTTTGGTCTCTTTGGTTCTTAGCAAAGCATCATGGCCTACGAAAGCTATTGATGAAATTCCATTTATTATATTTTTCATTGGGGAACCTGTATTCCTTAGGCTTTGAAAATGTCAGGTGCACTCTCAACCAATGGATCTAGGATTAATGGACCTTCAATCTAATCTAACTCTAGCATGTAGTCCTATAATTTGGGAAATTCTTTCAAAAGGGCTTACACCTACTTATCACCTATCAAAATTTTGTAGAGCTTATATCTTTTTTAGTTTTATTCATTTATAACATAAAATGTGACAATACAAAAGCAAATAGTAGGGGACAACAGTAGAAAAGGGGAAAACAAAAAAAGGTGTGCAGAAAGGGAGGGGAAGAAACAAAAGGCATTGACTTCCGACTCTCTGTGTTGCAGTAAAGTCAGACATTAAAATCAAATCTCAACTTTTTACATTTCTATAGTAGTGTGAACTAGTCATTACTGTATCGGCAAATCAGTCTAATTGGTAAAACCCAAAAGAATAATATCAAGAACAGAAAGGCATCCCAAAAGAGAAGCCACCTTTTGGTTGGTGATTCAGTTATAAGGGATGTAAGTTTAGGAAAGGCCACAGAGGTTTCAAAAGAGGTCAGATGTCTTCCAGGTGCTACTGCCAGTAGGGACAAGAAGCATATTTCTAAAATAATCAAGAATGCCAGCAAGGACTGTGATGTGGAGGCTATTGTACATCTTGGCACTAATGATCTGTCCCAAAAAGATGTACTCTCTGTGCAGAATGATTTCCAGAGCTTGTGGCAGGAACTTAGCAGAATAGGCTGTAGGCTTACTTTTTTAGAGTTTTTACCACTGTATAAGGAACAAAATGGAAAAGGCCAGCGTACAGCACAATTCAATATGTGGCTAAAGGAGTGGTGTAAAGAGGAAGGCTTTGGATATATTAATCATGATGTCTGTAGCTGGTCCAATGAAAAAAATGTACAAAAGAGATGGTTTGCATCCATCAAAGAAAGGGACGGAGTTGCTTGGCTATAAATTCACAGACTTTCTGGAGGAATATTTAAAGTAAACAGCAGGGACAGTGAGTTAATTGAAACAGAACATCCCTGTCCCCGGCAATATAAAAACTATAGGGCTATCAGTGCATGTAACATAGATGTGTGTGTGGGCAACAATATCAACCTTGCTGTCAAGCAAAATCAAGCTTCTAATAGCGAGTGCCACACAAAGTGCACTAACCAAATAGGTGGTAAAACAATAGGGGAACTCAGGCACCACACAGGTCATGTACAAAGTAAACACAGCGTCAATCATAAATGACTCAAATGTCTATACACCAATGCACAAAGTATGAGCAATAAACAGGGTGAACTAGAAATTCAGGTTAATGAGGGCAGATATGATATTGTTGCCATTATGGAAACATGGTGGGATGAAACCTACAAATGGAACACACAGCTAGAGGGATTTAAATTATTCAAAAGAAACAGACCAAATAAAAGAGGAGGTGGAGTTGCTCTCTATATAAAAAATAACTACATCTCTACAGAAATAGAGCACAACAATGATGAAAACTGTAAACTTGAATGCATTTGGGTCAATATAAAAGGGAGAAAAAAGACATTGCCATAGGTGTATACTATAGGCCACCCAACCAAACAGAGGAAATAGATGAACTTTTTGCTAGTCAGCTAACTAAGGTATGTAGGAAGCACATCACAATAGTAATGGGGGACTTTAACTACCCTGACATGAACTGGGACACAAACTCTGCACCAAGTGGAAGATCAAACAGATTCCTGACAAACCCAGCAGACAACTTTGTCACCCAAAAAGTAGAGAAGGGAACTAGGGGATTAGCCATTTTGGATCTAATTCTTACTAACAGAGATGAAATGATAGAAGGTGTTGAAGCCCCAGGAACCTTTGGAGGAAGTGATCATGCAATATTGGAATTCAACATTATGGAAGCACAAGCAATAGAACACAGTCAAACTAGTCTTGGACTTTAAGAGAGCTAATTTCAATAACCTTAGAAAGAGCTTGGGAAGGATTCCATGGATAAGAATCCTCAAGGGGAAAACAACTCAAGAAGCTTGGGAAATTTTGAAAAGTGAGATAATAAAAGCCCAGTCTAGCACAATACCAACAAAGAGGAAAAATAACAGCTCTCAAAAGAAACCAGCATGGCTACATAAAGAACTCTCTGATAAATTGAAAGATAAAAAGGACAAGTATAGAAAGTGGAAAGAGGGGCACATAACTAAGTCAGAATATCAGCAAATAGCCCGAGCCTGCAAAGATGAAGTGAGGAAAGCTAAGGCTCAAAATGAACTAAGGCTTATGACAAAGAAAGCTTCTTTCAACATGTAAAAACCAAGAAAAAAGTTAAGGAAATTATTGGTCCATTAGTGGGTGAAAGTGGCAAGAAGGTGACAAGCAACAGGGAGAAAGGAGAACTCTTTAACTTGTTTTTTGCATCTGTCTTTACACAAAGGGAAAAAACAGACCAACCTATCAAAAATAGTGCCATAAAAATAGAATAAAAAGACAAGTTAAGATAGGCAAGAAAATGGTAAGTGAGCACCTGTCCAGCCTAGACGAGTTCAAATCACCAGGACCAGATGGATTACACCCCAAGGTTTTCAAGGAACTGGTGGATGTGATCTCAGAACCACTGAACTATATTTTTCAAAGATCCTGGAGCACTAAGGAACTACCAGAGGACTGGAAAAGAGCTGATGTAGTTCCCATCTTCAAAAAAGGGGAAAAAATGGATCCAGGAAATTACAGACCTATCAGCCTGACCTCAATACCTGGGAAGATTCTGGAAAAGATAATCAAACAACAAATCAGCAAGCCTCTAGACACAAACAAAATCATTACTAAAAGCCAACATGGGTTTGTCAAAAACAGATCATGCCAGACAAATCTTATTGCATTCTTTGACCAAGTGACAAAATTAGTGAACCAGAGGAATGCTGTGGATATAATTTACTTGGACTTCAGTAAGGCATTTGATAAAGTAGATCACAACCTACTACTTGATAAGATAGAAAAATGTAGGTTAGACAACAGAACCACCAGATGGATTCATAGCTGGCTGACCGGCCGTACTCAGCGTGAGGTCCTCAATGGAACTGCATCTACATGGAGGGAAGTGTGTAGTGGGGTGCCCCAGGGTTCTGTTCTGGGCCCAGTGCTCTTCAACATCTTCATCAATGATTTGGACGAAGGGATAGATGGGGAACTCATCAAATTTGCAGACGACACCAAGCTGGAATAGCCAACACTCCAGAAGACAGGCTTAAGATACAGGAGGATCTAGACAGACTTGAACACTGGGCGCTATCTAAAAAAATGAAATTCAATGGTGAAAAAAGTAAGGTTCTACATTTAGGCAAGAAAAACCAAATGTATAGTATAGGGGATACCTTGCTCAATAGTAATAACTGTGAAAGTGATCTCTGAGTCCTAGTGGACAATCACTTCAATATGAGCCAGCAGTGTGCTGCAGCTGCCAAAAAAGCCAACACAGTGCTAGGCTGCATTAACAGAGGGATAGAATCAAGATCATGTGAAATATTAATACCACTTTACAATGCCTTGGTAAGGCCACACTTGGAATACTGCATCCAGTTTTGGTCACCACAATGTAAAAAAGATGTTGAGACTCTGGAAAGAGTACAGAGAAGAGCAACAAAGAGGGGACTGGAGGCTAAAACATAAAAGGAACGGCTGCTTGAATTGGGTATGTCTAGTTTAATGAAGAAAAGGACTAGGGGTGACATGATAGCAGTGTTCCAATATCTCAGGGGCTACCACAAAGAAGAGGGAGTCAAGCTATTCTCCAAAGTGCCCAAAGGCAGGACAAGAAGCAATGGATGGAAACTAATCAAGGAGAGAAGCATCCTAGAACTAAGGAGAAACTTCCTGACAGTTAGAACAATTAACCAGTGGAACAACCTGCCTCCAGAAGCTGTGAATGCTCCAACACTGGAAGTTTTTAAGAAGAGACTGTTCAGCCATTTGTCTGAAATGGTATAGGGTTTCCTGCCTGAGCAGGACTAGATGACCTCCAAGGTCCCTTCCAACTTTACTATTATGATTATGATCATTTTTTCCACCTCAAGCACAAAGTCCAGAAGCAGTTTCCAAGTGGAAGCAAAAGTACTTATGTTCTTTTCTTTTATTAGCACAATTTGGCCATCTCTGCTAAGTCCATCAGCTTTTGTAACTATTCATCCATAGTAGGAATTGAGGCATCCTTCCACTTTTGTGCATAGAGCAGTCTTGCTGCTGTCACCATATATAAAATCAGAGTTCCAATTTTTTCCCCAGTTCTCTTTCCATTAGACCCAGAAGGAAAGTTTCTGATTTAATCTTTACGTTCGCTTTAAGAATTTTCTGCATTAATATATGAATCCTACTCCAATATTTCTTTGCCTTATCACATGTCCACCATAAATGATAAAAAAGTCTGTTCTTTACATTTACATTTCCAACATTCATTTGAAATACCTTTATACATTCTAGATAACTTATCTGATAATAAATACCAGCAATACATCATTTTGTAGCAATTTTCTTTTAGGTTAATTTAATGTGAATTTTAAGACTTTTATCCACATATTCTCCCATTGCTCAAACATCACATTATACCCAAAATTCCTTGCCCACTGGATCATACAGTGTCTTACATGTTCATTTTCCAAATTCAATTTTAATAACGTTTTGTAGACCTTGGCATTTATAAGATCATCACTACCACATAATAGGATTTCCAATTCATTTTTAGCAAACTCAAAACCGTGGTCTTTTTTGTTTAGTTTAAATCTTTCCTTTCAGGATGGGGTCTCCAGAATTGAAAGATACTATTTTACCATATGTCCACCAATCTGGCTTCACCATTTCTTTTCAAAAAAAACCTTCTTGGGGGGACACCCATAGGGGCAATTTCATTTTGTTTTGTATTTATTCCAGACTCTTAATATGGCACATCTAATAAAATGATTACTAAAATCAACATTTACTTTAACTTTATCATACCATAAATACCCATGCCATCCAAACCTTAATTCATGGCCTTCCAAATTGAGCAGCTTATTCTGGAGATTCACCTGCTCTTTTAACCAAACCAAACCAAACAGCATGCATCAAAATATAATTTCAAATCTTGGCATCTAAAATTTTGTAGAGCTTGTATCTTGACCAGGCTACCCAATGTCCTTATCAGTCCTCTTTAAGAATTATAAAAATACTACAGTAGATCAGTGCCTATGCCCATGTGAGGATAGCTCAATAGAGTCTTTGAACAATATGCTTCTTTCTTTTTCTTAGCTCATCCACCCCATCTTGAAGATATTTCCAGGTAAGAGCACAATGTCTATTTGTCACTCCTCTTATCTGATAAGAATCCAAGAATATTTCGATTTTTGGAAATATTTAGCCGTTTTGTGCTATTCATTTTGCAGGTAGTCCTCAACTTAATACACAACTGAGAGCAAAATTTATATTGCTAAGTGAGACATTTGTTAAGTGAATTTTGCCCAATTTTACAACCTGTCTTTACTTAGTTGTTAAGTAAATCATTGCACTTGTTAAATTAGTAACACAGTTGTTAAGTGAATCTGGATTCCCTTTTGACTTTGCTTGTGAGAAGGTTGCAAAAGGTGATCACACGATGATCGTAAGTGTGAAAAATGCTCATTAAGTCACTTTTTTTTCAGTGATATAACTTGGAGCGGTCACTAAATGAACTGTTGTAAGTTGAGGACTACATGTATTTGAAGGTGAAGATTCTGATTAATTTCCTTACTTGTATTTTATTCTATTAGTTTTTTATTTATATCTCTATTTTTATATTCTATATTTCATTCTTATTCCTTGTTATATACTGCATCTCATATGTATACATAGATGTCAACTGATACATACGTATATTTATATTCACTTACTGTTGAGATTTTATAGCATTTTTTTCTGGCTATTTGATTTCTGTATGAAGAGTTTTGTTAGTTTCTTAACTGTTGTAACTTAAAGATTATCCAATTTATTATCGTCTTCATGCATTTTATTTCACTCATAATGAGAACAAGAAAAATTGTCCACAAGTTTTTATTTCCTAAACTGTTAGTAAAGAGAGAAAAAGATTTAGTTTCTACTCATAAAATGAGAGTATGTTTACTGTAACAGGCTTAATGATGCCAGCAAAAACATAAAATCAGAAAATTGCATTTTGTATTATCTTAACCTTGATAGGAAAGGAGGACATGTCCATGCTTTCCTTTCTGTGTGAGTATTTGCAGCCCGTATTGACTTTCAATATGCCTATCATCAAAATGTGAAGTGAACTGTACACAGATCCAGCCAGCAATAGTATCTATTACAACATCACTTTTTCCAGGCTACTATAAACATGAAAGGTTATTTTTATCCTTGAGGAAGATTCTGCTTTTATTGTAAGAAAGACTTCCTTTCAATCAAGCCAAATTGACATACAAGCTGGGGGTTTCATGTCTACCCCTTTAAATATCATAATCATCCTAATATATTACATTAATCCCAAAACCAATTTCATTAGAACACATTACTGCTTTGTCGTGCATAGCTAATAAACGCTTCAGGGTTAGCAATTTTCATATGCAAGAGAAGAAAGACTTCTCTTCCTCAATTCTACAGTCCCGGCCAATTCTACAGTCCTTGGCATTTATTCTAAGTAATTCTAAAAAAGTAAAACAATGCAGAGGTACCCGCTATCACATCTTATGTCCTTTTTTCTTTGGTCCTTAGAAAGATTTTTCATGTATTTTATAATCTAAAAATAAAATTCTACTTGACAAGTTTTAACATTCCCTATCTCTCCCTTTCTGTCCTATGGGAATTATAGCTTCTTCCAATTTGTCATCTCATCATTCTAATTCTGTACTATAGAAAGGGCAACTGTTAGTAGTTGAGCTACAACAGGGAAGAGTGCCAGCACATGCACTAGACTCAAGGCATTTTCAGGATGTCAATTCAGCTGCCTGGAGTGCTATTAGTCTTCATTACCCAAAGATGGAAATATTTCAAATGCATGCAGTAAAATATTTCAGACTGACTACTACAAGAGCCAGTCAAAAGCCAGAAGTGTGTAAAACTAAAGGTAATCTGATTCTGTCTAGTAATAAAGAATCCAAATGTCTTTTCTTCTCTTGAACCTGAAAAAAATATATTCAGAAATCAAGCTCAGGAAAGATTAGCATTCTACAAACATCATTTCTTCTGAATGAATAAAGATGTCAGATGAGCCTTAAGCAAAATATTGTGTTACCATGTCTACCCAATGACTTAAGTAACAAGATTAAAGAAGACATTACAAATGAAAAAAATCTTTCAAAATGAGAAATGGCCACTCAGATATAAATTTCAATATAGAAAAGAATTTCTTATGAGGATTAATAGATAATCTGACAAACAGAGGTCCTTAGAGTCACCCTTAGCCTTGCTTCTAAACCTTATCTTTGAAGGTGAGCTTCTGAAGATAATCTAGAGATTTCGATTCCCATATAATCAGTTCGGTCAACGCTTCAAATTGTTACTAGATACCAAACCATATATGACTGAGCAAATCAGCATAAACTCTTACATGCAAGAATCAATACAATATTTTAATTAAAATGTTAGTCTCATGCTTTTTATATTTACATCCCAGCTATACACTAAGGTTCTTCCATAAGCTAAATGATGGGAGTTCCCCATATGTGAGAAATTAGGATAGTTCTGATAGCACCTTCTCCAACTAACACATTTTATAAAGCTTTTGTGACTTTCACTTTACTTCATCAGATCAACAGTGAATTGTGTGAGTGAACTACAGCTCATGAAAGCTTATGCCTCTTACTAAAATGTACTGGTGCTATTTAACTCCTCCTGATCATTTTTTTTGGGGGGGGGAACTATGAATTAATACAGCTCTGCAACAACAGTGAATTCTCAGAAGGAATTATGGGACATAAATGTCAATAATTAATAACTGCTGCAACATTCCTTTCCCAGTCATTTTGATAACATTTATTGTTATTGTCAAAAGTCTAATCTTTTATTCCTTTCAACTCATTGAACCCTGATATTCCTCTTATACAAAGAACTTGGGGTGGAACTACATTTCACAAACCCATATCTAGTTTTTGTTCCTCTCTGATATTTGGAATTATCAATATGGTTTTAGGGAACCCTTTAAAACTCAATAGAATTATGGAGTAAGATAGCAAGACACGTATCTAATCTGTGAAGCTAAATTTCATAGATACAGCTACTGTATGGAGTTATGTTGGCAACTGTAAAGGTTTCCCTCATGTTTTCCAATAAGATTTCAGCTTCATAGGCTAACCTCTTGGAATCTCCTAGTGTTCTCCCATTCAAACACCAACAAATCTGAGCCTCTTTAGCTCAGCAAAGGTTAGCTAGATGCTGTCAGAGATGATCACCAATAAAAGACACTCCTGTTTTCCATGATAAATTAATCTTTTAAATTTATGTTAGTAGTGCTTTGGAATGTACATTATTGTTAGAAGTGGCAGATTAAGATATTTCTCATAAAATGGACTGTTTTCCATTTCATATTTTTAAAAAAATTTCAAAGCTTTCAAGATTATCTCCATTCCCAGTAGATAGCTAAGAAAGTATATTTCTCCCTTTCAAAATTTCACCAAAATTCTTTTCCTGTTTGAAAGAATCAAAAGCAAATTATATTTCATCAGACTGAATGAGAAAAGCATATAGAAGATGAAAGGTTATGTAGGACTCCTTAACAAAAGTCTGATTTGATTAAGCTTGTTAAAAGTTTAATAATAATTATTATAAAACCCCTGGTTTATGTCTCCCATTAAAATTTATGACCCTTCCATTCACTGAAGCCTTGCAGTTTCTGAAAGTTAAACCTATTCTATTTATTTTGCTCTCCTTTATTTTTATGTCTATGCTATGATGTATGTATGTTATTTAAGGCTGATCCAAAAAAAACGCTCAGTTCACCTGTTTCTTGGTCTTTGCTGCTGTCATTGTCTCTGCTTTTATGGAAACATCGGTTCACCATACTTCCCCTGAAAGTCTCTCTGTTTTATAGAAAAAAACTTTAAGGATAGCCGTAGGAACATAGTGCTTCTCCCTCTCTGAACATTAGTCTATGATGGAAAAGCAGCCATTCAATAAATCCATAACTTAGTTATATATTAATTCTTGCCAGGCACTAGAACACAATTTTAAGTCATATTTGTCAACAAAGAGCTTTTACCACTTCAACTCTTTTTCCCTGCAATGTGAAATTCTTCAATAGTATGCTATCTTTGCTTTCAAACATTGAGAATTGTATGTCACTTTTTAATGGAGTCAATTCTTGAATATGTTTTCTTTCTAAAAATATTTCTAATATTATATAATTCTACTTATAAAGTATAGTAGAGTATTAGTATAGTATAGATTAGTATTAGTATTAGAATAGTATAGTATAGTATAGGTTTTCTTCTCTTCTGTGGTTATTATATATTCTGACAATTTTTTGTGATTTCTCTGATCATCTTACAAATAGCTCTTTTTCCTTTTATAATGAATTCATATACTTTTTGCTGGACATTAAAATATGCATTCAATCATATTTTATCTTTCTATTGCTCCATCTTTGGTTATCATGAAAGCTACTTGAATATTTTTCTCTTTGAAATATTGGCAATATTTATACTTTTATACATAGTGTCATCTATCTCTTCTCAGATATTATGAGATTCACTTTAACATAAATTAAGCATACTAAATCTGTTGCTTTCATTGATCTTATATTCTGACTATATGTTCTCTGAATTAGATTTTACTGGCATGCTTTCTCTCTTAACTACATATTTTACACCTATAATTCATACAAACATCTACACTGTGAGATTATACTGTTTGTAAATGATATGGAGAATGATATAACCATGTTTGTGCCTGACACCAAATGAGCTAACCCCAAACCCAAGCATGCAGTATACAGATCTTTTTAAAAAAAACTGTAACTATTAAGTGAATGAGATCTATTAAAATTAACCGTGAATTATATGGTACTCCTATTTCATTCAGTATCAAACTTTTATTAACACAGAAACAACCCCCCTCCAATCATATGTATATATAATTTTTTTAAAATTCCATTTATATCCCGCCCTTCTCCGAAGACTCAGGGCGGCTTACAAGCTTAGCAGTAGCCTTCATTCTATGTATATGCCTGCTTGTTAGGGCTTTCACACACACCCCAAGCGGCATTATTACAAAGTCAGCTTAATTGCCCCCAACAATCTGGGTCCTCATTTTACCTACCTCGGAAGGATGGAAGGCTGAGTCAACCTTGAGCCTGGTGGGATGCGAACCTGCACTAATTGCAGGCAGCTGGTGTTACCTAAGGAGGCATTAATTGCCAAATTTAAATACGTATTTGTGAAATTTTAACCATTCTTACTAGCTAATGTCAGAAGCAAGTTTCTAAAGGGACTCTTAGCTTGTTCCAGGAGGATTTTTCTCATATGCATAATCCAACTCTTGTGTAGATAAAACTGATTCAGCCGAACATCTAATTTATGCATTTGGCAATAGGAGCTCATTTACCTCCTCCTGTGGTGTTTTCCCAACAAACCTGGCATGCAACAGGTACTCCAACCTAAAAACAATTTCAGGCAGCATAAAAGGTGAGGAGGGGGGAGGCAGAGAAGCTTCCATCCTCAGTAAGGAATAAAGCAAGAAAGTGAAGCAAATAAATCTCAGGTTTTCCATAGAGACATAAAATCTGGGCAGAGATCAAAAGAAAGCAGAGGTAATTGACTTTCTGACAAGTAGATCAGGATAGTATAGCATGATCTGGATACTTAAAACAGCCTAACATTCACTCTACTAGTTCATCACTTTATAATTTTGAAAGACCTTGTTTATTTTACAATGTCCATTCCCTGCTTCATATATTGCCTTTTCTTCTTTAAACCTCTCATTTCTCTTTCTCTTTTTTGAGGAACTTATCAACTCACTTCAACCACAACTTTCTTGCTGTTCTTCCTTTTTGTTCTTGCTTTATAGTTGATTTGATATTGTTGGGTGCAAAACTCTTAAGATACTAACAAACTACTTGGTTAGAATAGGTAAAAGAAATGAAAAAACCTAAGAGATCATTAAAGAGCTTTCACCCTGTTGCCATTTTGAATCACTCCCAATTCTATTTTTCTTCCATTTCTCCATCCACCTATTTCTTCTTTTTAAAAAAAATGTTTTATTGATTTTTAACATAATCACCTTAACATTTGGTAAATAGCATGTTGTCTGGATTAGTATTTACAAAACAATCAATAACAATTAATTTCTATAACTCTATAGTCCATATAATGGCTTTGCTTGACTTTCTCTTCTTCCAATAATATTCTCTTTTGCCAACCTTAAATTAATACATTTCTTATTATTTGAATAAATGATAATTAAATATAGACATTTTTCTCATGTTTCTGCAAATAATAACCACATCAATATAAAGCTTTTTTCTAATTGATCATCTTGATTGCCTCGTCATATATCCTGTTTACAAAATTCTTATTTAAATTTGTTTTCCCCACAATATTCAAAGCATTCTTACTGGTTAAGATTTTCTCAAAATTAGTTACACTTCCAAGTATTTAAGTTTTTTTTCTCATACAAGTCATCCCAACACTTTTACATTTCTCATATCTTAAAAAACAAAGAAAACATTTCTTTTATATAAACCATCCCAACATTTTTATATTTCTCATGTCAAAAAACAAAACACAAAAGAAAAAAGAAAGAAAACAATTGTATTACTTGAGTGGTTCATCCCTCTTAAACTAATCTTCATTTATACCCAAAATCTTTCTATTTCTTTAACCATATTCAAACAGATGTTTAAGTTTTAAATATTCCCTCTGGTAAATCCCATCATCTAATTTCTTAATTCTCACTTTAGCCTTTTTATAATAATAATAATAATAATAATAATAATAATAATAATAATAATAATAATAATTATTATTATTATTATTATTATTATTATTATTATTATTATTATTATTATTATTATTATTATTATTATTATTATTATTATATTTGGAAGGGACCTTGGAGGTCATCTAGTCCAACCCCCTGCTAAGGCAGGAAACCCTATACCATTTCAGACAAATGGCTGTCCAGTCTCTTCTTAAAAACTTACAGTGTTGGAGCATTCACCAACACCAATTCTCACTTTAGCCTTTTTTTTGTTGCCAAACATCTTTCCTGATCAATATGCTTTTCTGAATCAAAGAATCTTCCCATAATCTTGTAAGTGTTGTTGCAGGCACAAAAGGCACAACAGGTAAGATGTTTTTATAGGAAGGTTTTGCCCCTTCGTATTCATTGAGAATCTTTTCCTTTCTTTCTTTCTTGATTTTATCATTTTTTGTCTCTCGTTCTTGTAATTCTTCTGGCTGAATCCATTTTGTCAAATCTTTTTTCTTGTCCTCAAATTTATTTTGTGATCTTAGAGCAGGGTTAGGCAACCTCGGCTCTTTTATGACTCATGGACTTCAACTCCCAGAATTCTGGGAGTTGAAGTCCATGAGTCATAAAAGAGCAGAGGTTGCCTACCCCTGTCTTAGAGTATAGGTTGTCTTTTCCATGTCCAGTATTTCATGTAATTTTTTTTCCCATCTGGACTAAGTCATACTTCCTTTTATTGTTAAGCTCCACCTTAAAATCTCTCTCTGTCTCTTTTTCAGTTGTCTGTTTTTTCTGCTCACTCTCTATCTTTATTTTCTGAGAATTTTTGTATTGTAAAGTTAAATTGGAGATGTGTTTATTTATATTTTCAAAGTTATTTTTAATTTCCTCGTGGTTTGAGATCGTTGTTGTTTGGATTTGTTGCAACATAGCTTAGATCTTCTCCTTGAAAGTTTTTGTTTTTTCTTGATATGTTCTTTCTGCAGATCTCTGGTTTTCCATGATAGCCAAAAATCAGGGCTTTTCTTTCTCTGCAGATAGCTTTAAAGTCACAGTTGAATTAGTATTTGTAATCCAGAAAGGTCAATTTTTTTCATAAACTTTATAGTTCTCACTTTATAAATAGCCCAGCTGTTCTTTGATATTAAGACATTAAGGTCACCAGAAACAAGTTGTCTTTTCCTGGGCTTTACCAGCTCCTGTGATAGAGCAACTGTTGTTGTATATTTTCATCTACCACTGGATGTCACCACCAGTTGATTTTTCAGTAATTGACAACTGTTTATTTTTATTATTTACTTCTATTTTCATGGTTTAAGAGGAAAATCTTAACAGTTTCCACCGATTTCAAACTTATCCAAATGAAGTCTTATATTCATTTCATTTCAATATATTTCTGTTCCCACTGAAAAGTTTAATTCACTGCTTCCATCTACAGAAGGGTGGGGCAGATCGCCCTCCTTCTCATTTTCGGAGGCTTTTTGCTTCTTGGGGGTTTTCTTTCTTTTTCTCTCTCCAGGAAATCAATTTTCAAGTAGAAGAGAGAAAAATCACTGTTCTTACCCAGTTCCAAACATGTTGTTTACAGTCAGCTTAAAGTAGTGCTTTTGGGCTTCGGCTGCTTGTAGCTTGGGCTAGACTCTGAAGTTAAGCTAACCGTTCTCCTGCTGGTTTCTGGAGGGCTTTTCCTGGACTGATCGGATTGACTGCCATCTCTCTGCAATCTGCAGGATTTCCTTCCTTCTTTGTTGCCTCTACAGGGCACCTTCATGCCCATTTAGGGTCCCCTAGCAGGCAGCAATCGGCCATAGAGTGTGGAGCCCCACAATCCTTTGGCTGCTGTGCTACTGCACAAAACCGGAAGCCCCACCTTTTTCTTAACTCACTCATTCTTCCCTATAGATTTGTTTAACCATTTAATTCCTTCATTCCAAATTTCCAAATCATCCTGATATACTTCTTTTCTATTAATTTGTATTCACATTCATTCACCATTCAGTCATTTTTACCCTATCTCTTCCTGTATACCCACTTCTGTTGGCACAGAATTCAACTCATTTTGGTGCTTCTCTTGCCATAACTTAATTCTTGCTTCCATGGGCAAAAGCCTGCTGTCATATACCACCATTTTTAGTTCTCTGACAAACATTCATTCCTTTCAGTAGATATTTTCTACCAGAAATTGCATATTTTAACGCTGACATATCGCATTTGAAGAGTTTTGGAAGAGAAACCAATGCCACAGTGCTGTAAAAAGCAAGAACGTTTTCTTTCTTTTTCTATCTAGGTGCATTTTTCCAATGTATTGATCTTCACATGTGTATCTTATGTTTTCTTCAAAGAGCTCATAGCTTAGCTTTTCAAATAACATTTTTATTGTAGACTTATTAGGTTACTTTATTTCACTATTTTAAAATGTCAGGTTTCTGGAAGCAGACTGGACTCAACACGTTTAATCCTAAAAGCAACCCTCTCTAAATTCCAATTTGTAAAATGTATTTCAAATAATGATTAAAATACCAACGCAAGAATTTTGGTGAGCAGTCTACTTTCAAATGAAAGACCTTCAGACTGTATGCAGGCAAAATAGTGAGGAGGTTTTGCTTCTTTCTTGCATGATTTCTATGTAAAGGGAAAGAAGTTTGACTCTTGTCATGCTGCTTGTTTTAATAACAGCTATTCAAATTTGTATGAATCTGAGAACCAGCTTTTCAAAAAAAATGTCATGCTGCCTTTAGCAGTACTACTCCCAAAATGACTCATAAAACCATTAAAACAGTAAGATCAAGCATCACATTTGCAGCACGACACATCAAACAATAACACTGCCTGGCAGATAAAAGTAAATCCAACTGATCTTCTTAAGATGTGAAAAAAATAAAAACAATCCTCTTTAGTGTGAAAAAGCCCAAGACAATCACACCAGGTGAGCCTCCCTGTAGACAAGCATTCTGAATTGATGCTGGAAACAGCTTTGCTGGAGGCAGCTAGGAGGAGCATCTGAAGATGATCTTTGCAGGTAAGCCAAGTTCATATGGGAGAAGGCAGTCCTTCAAGCATTTAAAGCATTTTGATTTGATTCATGAGCAGTCTGTGAAGCTATTTTAAACCAAATTTTTTTCAGACCATGTCAGCAATCTAGCTGCTGCATTTTGTATTGACTAAGTGCACACCTGACTACTACACTGAGTGCATTTTTATTAGTTGTCAAAGACAATCCATTGTGCAATACCTTGACTGGCTTCCCACATCACACTAAGCAATGTGATTTATTCTGCTTTTGTTTGATGTATTGTGTAAACCAGTCCACTCAGTTTAAAAACTACAATTTATGGCTTAGTTCTATAAGCCAATTGTGGTTTATTGGTTAAGTTGTGGTTAAGTAAGCAGGTCTAGCACAATACAAAAAGTCAATTTTCATGTATGCTGTCAGATTTGCTGTAATATGGGGTGCTTGCACATATTTGAAAGATTATGGAATATATATATGTTCCACAACAAACCATAATGGCAGAATTCTGCAAAAGAAAGATATGTAGGAGGATACAAAGAAAAGGAGCAAGCTTGAAACTGCTTAGTACAAATAATCCTAAATCTTCCATAAATTTGACTGTTCTTCTGCCCTGGCTGAATAAAATCCTATCCTCAAAAAAAGAACTTTACAAAATTAGAAATGAAACTATAGTGTTTTTAATCAAAAATATCTTGGACTTTATGTTTTTAAAAATGTAGAGGTTACTTTCCAGTGAGTTTATGTAGATCCACAGACAGCTATAAGGTTGGTTTGTGGTGATATAGGATTTATATACTGTTATGTTGGCTGCAACTTCAATATCTGTGTGCAAAAACAAGAGAGAAAATATCTCATTTGAAACCCCATGGGCATACTCCCCATGCAGTAGCTGATATACAATAACACTGATTAACCCTTTATTATGCCAACATTATTTGTTCACTTCAGTAATGATTTTGTTCAAAGCCTAGCCTGTGGGCTTTATTAAGGGTGAAGCTAATGAAAACTGATGTTGCTAAATTGGACCTACATAAACCAGAATTTGTTCATCAGTTTAATATATTACTGTACTTAGATTCTTTGGAGGAGGGAATGAAAAGCAAACCAAACATCTATTTAAATACCAGTCTCAGTCTTGCATTTATTTATTTCATCAGTTTGTTAGCCTTCAAAGCAAGCAAAGGATTGAAAACACAAATATAATAATATAAGAAACAGATAAAACAGCTCATGTTACAAAACAGTTTCTCAGCAGCCTACAAATCACTCTGCCCCAGAGCCTGTCAAAAGAGTCAGATCTTCATGGCCTTATATTGAAATTTTTAGTGTGAATTAACCTTATTGCATGAATCACTGCTCTTGACCTAGAAAATCAATGGAAATGAATCCAAGAAACTGGCAGTCTAGCTAAAGCAGGGGTTCCCAACTGGGGGTGCGAGACAATATTCCAGGGGGTGTGAAACAATATTCCAGGGGGTGCGAAAAATTGGTTTTTCAAAATTATAGTGTATATGCATAATTCATTGCCGTTATTTTGAACTTTTGTAAGGTGTGAGAATATATCAAAAGCGTTCTAGGGGTGCAGGCAGTGGTGGGATTCAAATACTGTATGTGAACAACTGGTTCTCTGTGTGGATGTTGCTTCCAGAAGTCCATTCTCGGCTTGGGCAACATAAAATTAGCTATCAGTTCTGCCAAAGTGGTGCAAACTGGCTGAATCTCACCACTGGGTGTGGGGTGAAGAAAAGGTTGGGAGCTGCTGAGCTAGAGAAAACTATAGTTTTCACTAGAGCTCCTAAGGTTCTGGAGGCCAGTTCTGAATCAAATCAGGAAGACAAATAGATAATTCCATATTCAGGAAGGCCTACCAAGATATCTCCCAGTTGTAGCTGCTCTGATGCTTTTAGGCAGCAACCATATAACTTAGAGACAAGCCACAGTCTAATCAATGGTGTGAGGAATAAAAATACAACTCCAAGGTTATCGGGAAACAAAAAAAGTGTTATTAAAGCTTTTGCAAAAGCTGGTGGAACTCTTGGTAATGGCAAATCCCAGAGTCCACACCTGAATCAATTTTTGCATAGGTTTTTATACCTTGCCCCGTGCATCACACCACATCCTTCCAAAGTGAGCCCAGTTGATAGGCCCACCCGGTCACATGCTTTCCGACCGCCTAACAACCATTACAATTACCAAACCCTCTAATTATTAGATCAAAAGCCCCTTTTGTTCCTATCTTATCTTCACTCTCTTTTCTATGGCATGATTTGTAGCATCCTGCTAACCAAGGGTGTAGCTTTATCTACAAGGTGAACTGTTACCCAAACTGGATAATTGCAAGGATTTATGTCTTCCCTTGTTTATCTATAAGAGTGCCCGCTTTTCATCTAGAAGCTATGTGTGTAACAGAGTTCATGGTTCGGTTAAACATGGCTGCACTTTGGTTCATAGTTATTGTTAGAATATGTTGTTAAAAAAAATGGTTTGTTTAACAGAGTATTATTAATACACAGTGGAAGTTGTACTGGGACTTTTAGGCAAACAGTAATGCACTAACATGAGTTTTATAACTTATTTTTACTCAGACAACAAAAAGAAAACACAGTAAGAAATAGTCCAAATATCAATCCAGTATCATGCACATAAAAGTCAGTCCATAAAAACATAGTATCAAAATACAAAAGCTGCTTACCAATATCAAAAACAATATACACTGTAGCAAGCAGTTGATTCTTGAGAGAATAAATATCAAGTTAGCAAACAAGAGAACAAGAGGTATCCAAACACTAACATCAAACACATATACAAAAGCAACTATGTGTAACATCTAACTCTCTTTTATGTGGAATAATTACAGCCACACCCTTAGGCCATTTAACTCCTTAAAGGTGCTTTTACTCCATTATCTAATATTGTCACCCAAACCAAATTTAATCTCTAACAATCTCCCCTTTTTGGGTGGCATATTATACATATATTTTTACAATCTCAAATTACACATATCACAAACAGATTTATGCTTTATAGCACCCTGAGCTTTAGTAAACTGGTCAGCAATATTATCTTCAGTTGCACAATATTCCAGTTTAATCAAATTATCTTTAACACATTGTCTGACATTTAGATACCGTAGATCCGTATGTTTTGATCTAGTTTTCACTGCAGCATTAGTTGCTAATTTTATAGCTGCTTGATTGTCTTCATACACTTTTATTGGTTCATTACAATGTAAACCCATATCAAACAATAATTGTTTCCATACCAATAGCTCAGTACATAATAAAGATAGACAAGAAAATTCAGATTCAGTTGTTGATAAGCTTATATGCTTCTGTCTGTTAGACCTCCATCCTACTAAAGCGTTTCCCAATAATACAACCAATCCTGAAGTGGATTTCCTGGTTACAGTATCAGATGCAAAACTAGCATCTGCAAATGCTTTTAGTTCCAATTCCTTTGTTGGCTCTAGATATAGAGAATAATGTATGGTGTGTTTCAAATATCTTAAAACTCTTTTCGCACCTTGCCAACATCTGGTTGTAGGATTCTCACAATATCTAGCTAAATGATTAACTGTAAATGCTATGTCAGGTCTTGACCAGTTACATAAATACATCAAGCTGCCTATTAATGATTGATATATCTTTTTATCAAAGACATTGCTGTTATCTGCTGAACTCTCAAAACCTTGAACCATAGGTGTTTTTACTGGTTTACAGTTTTCCATATTATAACGTTTCAGCAAACCATTAATTTTCTTAGCTTGAGACAGTTTAAATCCTTTACTAGTCCTGATAATATCCAGCCCTAGATAATGACTAATAGCTCCTAGATCTTTTACTCTAAATTTTCTTTTTAACCCTGAAATTATTCTTTCAGTTTCTGTTTCATCTTTTGCTATAATAGCAATATCATCAGTGAATAATAATAACAATGATAATTCACTATTTTGCTGTTTTATAAATAAACAAGGATCTGCAATACTAGCTTTAAATCCCAAACTATTTAACTCTTTTACTAAACATCTATTCCACTCATAACCTGACTGTTTTAAACCATACAAACTCTTATTCAGTTTCCAACAGTACCCTACCTTACTTTCTATTCCTGATGGAACTTTCATATATATATCATGGTTTAATGTTGCATGCAAATAAGCAGTTTCAATATCTACATGATTTATACTATAATTCTTATTTGCTGCCCAAACTAAAGCAGCCCTAAGAGTGGAAGCTCTTAACGTTGGGGAAAATACTACATCATAATCACTATTATTCTGTGCAAATCCTTGAGCAACTAATCTTGCTTTATGTATTACCTCTCCTGTAACACTTTCTTTCAGTTTAAAAACCCATTTACATCCAATTAACTTTTCTGTTTTAGGTATTTTAACCTCTTGATAAACATTAAGATCCTGCAAAGATTTTATTTCTTTATCCATAGCTACTTTCCAATTCTTTCTTTCATTCTCAGGATACATTTTTATTTCTTCAACATTAGAAGGTTCAATGTCTATTTGACAAATTAAACCTGCCTCAAAACGATCAGGCTGTCGTCTTTCCCTGTTAGACCTTCTGAGAATTATTGGACTTATAGGTACATTTACATTATTATCTTCTTCCTCTCCTGTCTCCACTATCAGTGGTTCTTGTTTGATCTCTCTAGCAGGTTCCTCCTCTTCTTTATCACTTTCATTTGAAGAGTTAGTTAAATCTTGTTGAGGAATATATACAATATCTTCTACCCTTTCCCAGCCTGACTGTTCTTGAAAAACAGCGCTAGAACTACAATAAATGTTTTTAGTACCTTTCTCCCATAACCGATAAGACTTATGGTTTAACTCATAGCCAACAAAAAATAATTGTTTAGCTCTATGATCTCCTTTATTTCTTATTGAACTTGGAATATGTACCCAAGCAGGTGTCCCAAATGTGTGAATATAACTAAGATTTGGTTTTCTCTTATACCATAAGGTATAAGGAATTTTACCTGTAGCTGAACTAACCACATTGTTCAAAATATGATTAGCACATTTTGCTGCTTCTCCCCATAAGCTATCAGGTAAACCAGAATCTTCAATCATAGATCTAATCATAGCTTGCAATGTTTGGCCCCTCCGTTCAACAAATGCGTTATGCTGAGGCCTATAAGGAGCTGTACGTCTATGCTCTATTCCCTCTGAAACTAACAGCTCATTGAACTGTTTATTAACAAACTCAGTTCCATTGTCTGTTATTATGGTTTTTACATTTAACTGAGTTTTCCTTTGTACAAACGTGAGCCAATTAGATATTGTTTGTATAGTTTCAGTTTTTGACGTAAGGAGATAACAGAACCCATATCTGCTATAATGGTCTAGAATATTTAATATGTAGCAAGCACCCCCTTTAAAATACTAACTCTAGGCAGTTTTTATAAAGAATAAACCTTATATAAATGGATAATATGTTATTTATAAGCTATATGCTATTCTACAATAGTGTGCACTATGCTAAAAGTATGCTTTAAGTCAGTATATATAATTCCTCTCTGATCCTTCAGTTTATTATATCTCTTTTCCTAAAAGTACCTTAGCTAAGTGCCTCTATATGACTATTCCTTTAACAGAAATGGAAAATTACAACATGTACATTTCTTGTGTACCTCACAATGGGGCTGTTTTGAACAAAGGTAGAATTGCCCTAATTTGAATTTATTTCAGCCACAACAGGGTTAGTACAATCATAATGTGGGTTAGATAGCATCACCACCAGATGGATTCGTAGCTGGCTGACAGGCCGTACTCAGCGTGTGGTCCTCAATGGATCTACATGGAAGGAAGTGTGTAGTGGGGTGCCCCAAGGCTCTGGTCTGGGCCCAGTGCTCTTCAATATCTTCGTGAACGATTTGGATGAGGGGATAGATGGGGAACTCATCAAATTTGCAGATGACACCAAGCTGGCAGGAATAGCCAATACTCCAGAAGATAGGCTTAAGATACAGAAGGATCTGGACAGACTCGAACACTGGGGACTATCTAACAAAATGAAATTCAATGGTGAAAAAAGTAAGGCTCTACATTTAGGCAGGAAAAATCAAATGCACAGGTATAGTATAGGTGGTACCTTGCTCAATAGTAGTAACTGTGAGAGGGATCTCGGAGTCCTAGTAGACAATCACTTCAGTATGAGCCAGCAGTGTGCTGCAGCTGCCAAAAAAGCCAACACAGTGCTAGGCTGCAGTAACAGAGGGATAGAATCAAGATCAAGTGAAGTACTAATACCACTTTACAATGCTTTGGTAAGGCCACACCTGGAATACTGCATCCAGTTTTGGTCACCACGATGTAAAAAAGATGTTGAGACTCTAGAAAGGGTACAGAGAAGAGCAACAAAGATGATTAGGGGGCTGGAGGCTAAAACATATAGGGAATGGTTGCTGGAATTGGGTATGTGTAGTTTAACGAAGAGAAGAGTGAGGGGTGACATGATAGCAGTGTTCCAATATCTCAGGGGCTACCACAAAGAAGAGGGAGTCAAGCTATTCTCCAAAGCACCTGAAAGCAGGACAAGAAGCAACGGATGGAAACTAGTCAAGGAGAGAAGCAACCTAGAACTAAGGAGAAACTTCCTGACAGTTAGAACAATTAACCAGTGGAACAACCTGCCTCCAGAGGTGGTGAATGCTCCAACACTGGAGGTTTTTAAGAAGAGACTGGACAGCCATTTGCCTGAAATGGTATAAGGTTTCCTGCCTGAGCAGGGGGTTGGACTAGATGACCTCCAAGGTCCCTTCCAACTTATTATTATTATTATTATTATTATTATTATTGTTGTTGTTGTTGTTGTTGTTGTTATATATTTTTCCTTGCTTCTGTTGCATCCTTGGTCTCACTCCTCAATGAATGAATGCCCTAAGTGCACTCAAAGAAGCAACCAGGAATTCTGAGGTACAAAATGCACATTTTTATTATTTAAATGCAATCAAGAACTGCTTTACTCACATTGCAATCACGATTCCCTCCATTACATGGACAGCAAATTAAGGCTGAGATATTTATAAATACTAACGATTATTTAACTAACAAATTGCTGATTAATTAGTTAAATGTGTGTGTTATGCTTTGAAACTGTGAAGTGCTATGGAGGCGTTAAATATTTATACTGTATATAAGGGAATGTGTGATTAAACTGTGAAAACTGAAATTGAAGGTGGAAGGGACTTGTGGGAGAACAAATGGGTAAGATCTTCTTATCGGATAGCCAGTTCTTTCAATTGCTCACTTGCAATTGTATTTATATTGCATTGTTATGGTATGACCTGTGTGACCCAACTTTAAGAAAACAAGTTGTTCATAATTGGTAAAAAGGTAAAAGGTAAAGGTTCCCCCACACATGTGTGCTAGTCGTTTCCGACTCTAGGGGCTGGTGCTCATCTCCATTTTAAAGCCGAAGAGCCAGCGCTTGTCCGAAGACGTCTCCGTGGTCATGTGGCCGGCATGACTAGACGCCAAAGGCGCACAGAACACTGTTACCTTCCCACTGTAGTGGTCCCTATTTTTCTACTTGCATTTTTACGTGCTTTCGAACTGCTAGGTTGGCAGAAGCTGGGACGAGTAACAGGCGCTCACTCCTAATTGGTATTAATAGGTATAAATAAGGAGATGCTGTCCCTAGCCAGTAACTGTCATTTTCTGGATAGGATTGAACTGGATGGACTCACATTTTATATGGGAATTGTTTAAGTGACTTTGCCAGAGGCTCTGTAAATTACATAGATCTCAGTCTGGTTGGAATCTGTGGGTTAAATCTTCAGCTGCTGCAGGGAATTCAACTACCTTTCAGTCTCTAGGGTGTTAGTGGAATGGTTTGGACGCTGTGTAACATACAACCTAAGGGCTATTCTATATTTTACCTTTCTACACTAGCTCTTCTATGTGGTGTTCCACATGCAGAATGACCGTGCAGTTCATGGTGAACCAAAATGTTTTCTCGCCCCACCAATTGTCCTATATATAGAATAACTGGGCATTGAATTTTCAGCTCTATAGGAGATCCCACCAGGCCATATTTGTGGTTTGTGTTCTTGTTTCCAAAACAGTAAATCACAGAATTTCAAGAAAGAAAATATAGTAAACCATTTATGTCAGGCCTTTGGTACAGTGAAATTCATCACACAGGGCCACAAATTGTCTTATCCTGTCTTGTCCCTGCTGTCTCCCAATATCCCATAAAATAGGAATGGGAGAATATGATGGTGGAAGAGACACAGCGGGTATACTAGTAGTAACCTGAGGGTTATACTTTAAGATAGTCAAATCCAAATGATTGATCAGAACAAAAATGACATTTAAATTTACATAAAAGCAATTAAATTTTATATTCATTAAATACAATTAATATTCTTTCTCATATGTTTAATAACTTCTATCTATTACATTAAATATGATAATGGTAGCTTATTAAAGAGTTCTGCACCCTGCAACTGAGGTCTAACCCTCTTCATGGTAGGAGGCTAAGTGCTGTTTGATGGCTCCAATTCCCAAATAAACTCTCTAGTTTATTAAATCACTAGAGTGTACTTATCTCCATGTAAGCCCATGTTAAACAGGTAAAGAAATAATACAACTCATAGCAGAATTATAGCTCATATTATTTAATTGCGCATAAAAAGCTCTTATGAGTGCATGTTCAGAAACATTCCACTACTTCCTCCAACATTGTTTAATTTTGTTAATAACAATTTGGAGCTTTTTGCAGGAAAGGACAATGGGGACAATATCCAGATTCACACATGTAGAAAGACTGCATTCCTAGTACATTTCAGTATTGGAAGTGGTTAGAAGAATTTATATTGTTCATTCAAGGTAGTAAAACTAATACATTTAAATTAAATCCAGTCTTTTCATCATTTCAATGTTTTCCTCGGAATCCCACTTACTACAATGGAGAAAAGAATTACAGGGATAATTACTTCAATTTAATAATGTTCTGCTACCAAACCTCTGAAGAATCTTCAAACGCCTCTCCTAAGTTCATTAAAAGGTAAAGGTAAAGGTTCCCCCGCACATGCGTGCTAGTCGTTTCCGACTCTAGGGGCCGGTGCTCATCTCCGTTTCAAAGCCGAAGAGCCAGCGCTTGTCCGAGGACGTCTCCGTGGTCATGTGGCCGGCATGACTAGACGCCAAAGGCGCACGGAACGCTGTTACCTTCCCACCGTAGTGGTCCCTATTTTTCTACTTGCATTTTTACGTGCTTTCGAACTGCTAGGTTGGCAGAAGCTGGGACGAGTAACAGGTGCTCACTCTGTTACGCGGCACTCGGGATTCAACCCGCCAAACTGCCGACCTTCTGATCAACAAGCTCAGCGTCCTAACCCACTGAGCCACCGCATCCCTAAGTTCATTAGGCAGATACAAATCCAGTGCTATCACTGTGCTTTCTTCTCACCAGCATTACTCTAATGATGGTTTTCTGCAGGAATTTTTATGTTGGCCATTCGTGTCTCTGTAGGACCAAAAACAACATATGGTTCTCAAAACACAGGTATTTCACTTTCCTCCAGTCAAGATGTAGGTTAGGTGCCAGACTTTGTCTACCTCCATAATGTATTTCCTACAAATAAGTTTATAACAGAAATCATGCTTCATTAATCTGCATTAAGGCTAGATTTTTACTCTCATAAATGCTGCACATCCAGAATGCTTCAACACAAATCAGCTCCTTCAGTAGCACTGCAACCCCATTCAGAATATTACAATGACTGTTCCTGAATATGTATTGATAAAGACTAACTCAGACTTGAAAGCATTCTATATAAACTTATTTTACACCATTCAGAATCTGACAGTCTTCAGACACTGCTTCAGGCTTTCCACAATATCTATAGCTCAAGATGAGCTATAGATATAGATAGCTGAGATCTTCAGTGTACTTACAACATTTCACCCAAAACAAGCAGATGACTTCTCCCAAAGGCTGCACACAGATGTTAAATTGGATGTGAACTGCATTTTCTCCCATATGTTAGAATAGATTTAATCTTCCACATCTGGTAAATACAGAGGCAACCTTCCTTAAATTTTATATGTAATATTTCAAATCCTTGAATTCAGCAGGTTCCCAAGATTTATGGAATTCAGATTCAATACAACTGGACAGCACAGGTTGGGAAATTGATGTAAAGAGCTCGTTATAATCTTATTTATTCTATCTGATGTGTTTTAAATTCTGAAGAAGAAAGTTAGACACTCACTACTTCTTGATGTATGTACTGACATCTTGAAATTGTCATTCCATTTATGCAAGGAGAGGACAGCATTCAATAGTACATCCTGAGAGATCGAAACATGCTGTTTCTTGTTCTTCTTCAGAAGTAATGTTTAAATTTATTCTACCAAGTTATTTTTCCACTAAGCTTTTCTATAATAATATCAAATATTAATTTGGAAACAATTAAAGAAGTTATCTATCTGCCCTCACTCCATGCATTTCCTTTTAACTCAAAAAAATAATGATGGTTGAGATTATTTGATATAAAAGGTCTTTCAATATTCTAAATATACTTTAGAACAGAGTTCCCCAACCTTTCCGGCTTTGTGGAATGGCCAGGGGGAAAAGGGATAGTTCTGTCCAAGCGGTGGGCAAGCCGAAGTACACATGCACAGCTCCATTTACGTGAATGGAGCAAATGTGTGAATAACACAAATGGAGCAAGCTTGCCTCTTGTCTACTGCTCGCACAAGTGGGGATGTGCACGTGCATGCACAAACTTGCCTGCCACTTTCACAGCCTGGTTCTGAAGGGCTCAAGACCTGCTAGGGGCCTTGGCCTGGGGGTTGGGGACCCCTATTTTAGAAGCTTTCTTCTAACAATACATTAACATATTAAATGTAATTAATACAATAAAGACAAACGAAGATGAATTTGAACAAACTCCAGGAGACAGTGGAGGACAGGGGAGCCCATGGGTTTCTGAAGAGTTGGACACAACTTAGCGACTGAACAACAAATTCCTGCCTTACTCATTGAATAATAGAACAAGGAATTGAGTTAAGATAGAAGCATGTGTAATGTTGGTTTTGATGTTTATTATCTAAAATATGGATAATTAATATCTTTCTTTATATGGCAACATTTCAATGTGTGGAAATTTTCTTTGGCCCAAAAATGAAAAAGTTTTAATTTCTCCTTAACATTGCAGAGATGTTTTTATTATTTATTTTCCAAAGGGAATTTGTATATAATTTAAGATCTTGCCTTCATTCTAAGCCAGACATGTCAAACTCACGACGTCAAGTGACATTGTGCAATGTATCGGGACGGTTTTGCCATGGTTGGCAATGGGGTGGGCACAGCTTCCACATGATGTGTCCAGCCTGCAGTCCGGCAGTTTGACACCCCTGGTTCTAAGCTACTAATGGAGGCAAAGATAGCTCAGTAGGAAGAAGGGCCTACGTCTAGCTGGCACAACAGCCACAGCCTTTACTGGAAGAAGATAGTCTAGCTTTAGTTATACAAGCTTAGCCTTATCAGATATCTGCACAGGCAATGGAGACCATAGATAATTGGAAAGGAAGGCAAATAGGGGGAAAAGGAGGACACACAATGATTTGGATGAGGGGATAGATGGGGAACTTATCAACTCTGCAGATGACACCAAGCTGGCAGGAACAGCCAACACTCCAGAAGATAGGCTTAAGATACAGAAGGAACTTGACAGACTTGAACATTGGGCGCTATGTAACAAAAATAAATTACTATATCTGACCTCATGTTAATATCACTGTGGGGAAAGAGTATACTTTCATTCCTTTGTAATTTTGCTTTTTTAAAAAAATCAGCCTATACAAATAATTTCAGATTTTTAATCTGATGTTTGTATACACATATAATAAATATATATAGTTTTACAAAGGACATAACAACTAACATGAATTAAGAAGGAAGGAAGGAAGGAAGGAAGGAAGGAAGGAAGGAAGGAAGGAAGGAAGGAAGGGAGGGAGGGAGGGAGGGAGGGAGGGAGGGAGGGAGGGAGGAAGGGAGGAAGGAAAGAAGGGAGGGAATTCCTGATTTCCCTTGCAGAAAATGTGAGTACAAAATTATCTCTTACCCTATATTTACAAAAGAAAGCTGTTTTTTCTATTTGTTTTCTAATCAACACTACAAATCATGTGCATTTTTCCATTTTATACAAAAAAAATTAAAAGCTAATCAAAATGATTAATCTAATCATTTCTGCAAATTCCATCATCTTCACCAACAATTCCTCTATTGGAGTAATGTCAAACTTTTCCATATTTGAACATATAGTAGTCTTTTGAAAGGTCTTACTATTTCTTCTTATAGTTTAATTTAAATATCATTGTCTCAAATCATCTTCAAAATACAGGCATCAGATTCATACAGAATTATGTCTGTTTTACTATGATATAAATAACGTTAATATTTTCTCTGATAGTGTTTACTGGGGATTCAATTAAAAACAAATAATGGGGAATGGATCATCTCTACAGAAGTTAAAGTTTATTCTTACAAGTGTTTTATTAGTTTTTCACTTATTGTTTGTAAGTTGTTCTAAATATTATTTCTAAACGTATACTTCTAAATTCTTATTATCAACTTAGGTTTAATCAAGAAGTCATACAAAAAGGGCCGTTGTGACTCATTAAATGCTTTATACCAATGTCCCCTGGAACATCATGACCCCAAGAGCTGAGATCCGTAACTCCTCTTTTGGCCTTCTGAAAGGCCTTAAAGACACAGCTGTGTCAACTAACCTGAGGCCTCAATCGGGATGTAGAACTTTGGAAGTGGCTAATGGAATATGAAACACATCGGCTTTTCCCTGTGTGCACCTTGCTCCCTCCCTTCCCATCTTGATTATTTTTATTTTAATTGAATATTAAATTATGATTATTTATTGTTTTAATGATTCATAGTATATTTTAATTGTCTATAAGCCAGCTAGAGCCGGGCAGCATACATGTTAAATTAATAAATACTACAGTTACTTTTCATTTATAAATAGATTACAATTATTAATACTGCAAC
Source organism: Vipera ursinii (assembly GCF_947247035.1). Lineage (NCBI taxonomy): Eukaryota > Metazoa > Chordata > Lepidosauria > Squamata > Viperidae > Vipera > Vipera ursinii. Next base: position 52,052,076 of record NC_139521.1, on the reverse strand, counting down.
CCTATTAGTCCCTTGAGTTCAGTGGTATTTAAACCTAGAAAATTATGTGTAGGAAGACTATGTGTAGTGGGGCAGGCAGTCCTGCATGACAACAGTGCAGAATGCCAAATCAGAAAAATCCAATGATGTCTTTACATTAGAGTTCATCCTAAAAGGGTGAATCATGGGCATGTTTTATCATTTCTACTATCCTTCCAAGACATTTTTTAAAAATAATATTTTATTAATTTTCCAATTTTACATTTAAGTATTTCAAAAAGCAATGTGGTGACTGGGTTAATCAATAGTTTGAAAACAAAATCTTTAGTAGAAATCTCAAGTTACAACATCAGATATTTCTTCTTTTTCCCTTAACATTTACTATCTTGTATTCAAGCTAGTACAGTTCTTATTATATCAACTCAGTAAAAACATCATTATTACATTTATCAATAATTTTAGCTTATACCTATCTTAATTACATTCAATCTTCATAAACAATCCATATCCTGTTATTAATTTTTACCCAATTTTTAGTTTCTCATCAATATTCCAATTTAACCTTTGATATTTATAATTTTCAGGCTTTAGGTAACCAAGATTCCCTTGTTTGTTCCCTTCATAACAAAATATAATATCCAAAATACACATTTTATCTATTTGAATGTAATTTTGTTCTATTTCCTAAGAGTTATCTATTTCCCACCATATTAAATCATCTACTTAATAATACACTATACCCTTTAATAAATCAAAAACATTACGTATATTATCTAGGTTAATCAGTAAATCAAACATATTCATAATAATTAATTTTCTTTTTCCTTTTAGGTCTAATTTTTAAATATTAAACAGATAGTCCTTATTTTCAACTAATTTCCAAGTATTTTAAATCTAATGACCAGAATTCCCCTTATCTCAACTTCTCCCTTTAACCCTCTAATTAATAATATGAAATCCCCTCTAATAAGTCAAAACCCCAATTTTCTTCAACCTTATTCTGGCTTTCTTCCTTTGCCAACTAGGCTTCCATATCAGTGCTTTTAGATCATCAAATAGATCTCCTCTATTGTTAAATAAGTTATTTGAAATAAAGGAGACCATTTAATTGCCATTTTTTGGGAAGGACTAGCCCATTTGTATTCATTAAGTTGTCTCCCTGTTATTCCAATTTCACATGTTTGCCCTGATATGATTGCTTTCCATTCAATCTGTTCTTCTTCTTTCTCAAATTTCTTCTGATTTATATAGAAAGTCATTTCCATTTTCAGTGTTGTCACTCCCTTTTCTGGATTTTCCATCAGCTGTATTTGTTAGTCAATTGAGTGCTCTGTCTTAATATTTGATTGACCCACTTCTTCTGTTATCTTCTGCATTGTTGGTTCTTTGGTTGTAGTCAAAGTGTGGATTTATGTATCTGAGCTGGCATCTTGATCTTTTATGTTAGGTCTTATTTTATCACAAGTTGAAAGAATGGTTTCATGTATTGCTTTCAACATGGAAAGGATCTTTTCCTAGTCTTCATCCATCTCTTTCACGTGTTTATAGTCTTCTAGTAGTCGTTTGTCAAGCAAAACTTTATAGTCCAAGGTATTTCAACATCTCATATAGTGACCAATATTCCTCAAATAAAGAGATAGGAAAGCAATTTCTCACATATAACTCTGAGAGTCAGTAAAGGTTTACATTCACAGTTCAAGTAGGCCAGTTATGCCACCCAGCTGTTCTCTTACAGCTAAGTCTCTCACAGGTGGTGCCAAGGTCAGAAAAGTCTTATCTAAGGTCTGGGCTTCAAGCCAAGTCTCTTTTAGGAAATAACAAGTTGTAATACCAAACTTTGCCACAAGATGTCACTGATGCCATTTAAGGTTTTTTAAGTCCAAAAATTTTATTCCTTTTTCCAATTTTATTTCTTTTTTGTAGATGAAAACAAGAGTCTACAATAAAAAGAAGAAAAATTTTGGTTCCCAAGTTTCAGGAACATATAAATCCAATTAGATTAAAGTTGTTCTTTTAATGCTTTAATTCCCCTGGGTAGTCAGACACCGCTATTCTTAGAGGGTGGAATAGAAATTCCCTTCCCTCTCTCCTCACAGGGGGAAAGATACTTCAGGCAGCTTTTACAGGAAGATAAAGTACTTAGGGTAAAGAGAAGATCAGATCTCACCCAGTTTTTGAAGTGCTTGGTGGTGAGTTTGACTTCGGCTGTCTGCAGCCTAGTGATGGACCATATTACTATGGCCGGTCTTTGCTCTGCCAGTTTGGAGGGCTGCCTCAGATCGAGCAGAAGGGCTGCCGCCCTCCCACATCAAGCGGGGGTCCCTTCTTTGCTCATCGCCCCTACAGGGCAACTTTCAACCCCTTCCAGGGTCCCCCAGTGTAGCAAAATCGAATGTAGAAGACAGAGATCACCTTCCAGCAACCGCGGTGGCCATGATGGCAAACCGGAAGTCCTTCCAGGACATTTTAATATAAAACCATTTTCTTCATTGCAATTATGAATAGATTATAAACCAGTCTGAGCAATGTTAGGATAGCAAGGAAACTACGAATCCAATAGACTTATAGCTTCTCCCTCAAGTCCATTGGACAATAAATGTAGGTGCTTTTTTTATTTGACTGTAGGACTATAACCATTTTTAGGCCTTACTAGAATTACTGGTATTGATTTGGGTCAGACTGCTTAATCATCATAACCCAAATTTGTTTTTTTACAATTATTTCTATGCCATTTTGGAAGTTAAACAGCTGTGATGGTTTGCAAAGGTGAGATATTTTATTTGTTTGGTATTTTAGGTGCAGCCTTTTTTCAAATGAAATGCTGATGGAGCATTGCTGACAAATCTTAGCATGTACTATACAGGAAGACAATCATATATTAACCAGATGCAATGGATATATTAATTAAAACCAAGAATAGGTAAAAGGCAATACTATTACAAGATTAGAGCAACCCAAGATGTAACAAAGCAAGGTCAACCAAACCTTTAGCTTTGTGCTTCCTTCTTAATGAGTAACACTTTCACAGAAGGATCTCCAAAATGGATGACTGACATTTCTCTTGTCAAGGTAATCAAGGTTTAGGGTGATGAGGGATATTTCATTGCTTTACTCTAAGGAAGTCGTAGTGTTTTCACGTCCCATAGTTACTGGAGATTTTATAGAAAATAATATTATTATGGATATTTGTTTAAATGGTTCTCAAACATTTACCTAACATCTTACTAATGTCTGTTGGTTTTTGTGCATTTTTATGTGAATAGTGCAACATAATTTGATGGGTAATATACTTTTATTAGATTTTTGAGGAGCAATTGAGCTTGAACATTTATGAACAGTGATATTACTTGGGTTAAATAGAAACAAAAATAGCAGTAAGCAAGTGCTTGATAAATAATAGGCTTTTGGTTTTTACTATTCATTAACTCTGTTCTACTTTCTAAGTATGGGGTTGTAAGAAATGTGACAACTCTCATTAAAAAGAATACGTATTTTTCTCTTACTGCACATGTTTAGATGAACATTGAGGATATCTTATAATTTTTTGTGTTTAAGAGAGTCTGTTTTGTTTTCATTGGGAATTCCAAAAATATATGTGATATTTAAATCTGCACCTACGCTAATAGTGAAATATAGTACAATCTTATTTCTTATAACAGAGTTGGAAAGGACCTTGGAGGTCTTCTAGTCCAACCCACTGCTCAGGCAAGAAACCCTATACCGTTTCAGACAAATAGTTGTCCAATCTCTTCTTAAAAACTTCCAGTGTTGGAGCATTCACAACTTCTGGATTGATTATGTTTCCATCCACGGCTCCTTCTTCAGGTGCTTCGGAGAAGAGGTTAATCCCCTCTTCTCTGTGGCAGCCCTTAGATATTGGAACACTGCTATCATATCAATCTTTTGTAATTGAAGATGTTAATCCAGATGAAATTAATGTCATTCACAAACTTAATTACTATAAACGAGTGACTAGTTTGGTTTGCTAGTTCCAGACATCTGGAAAACTGAATATACATTTTAAAACTCATATGAATGTTTCGATGAAGGAAACAATCATTTATTCAATCATTCACTGAGTCAATTCAGGTTGCATTAACATCCATTTCAAAAGACTAGAAAGGAATTGGACGTTTGAATAATTAGGAATGTTCAAATGGCAATTTGGTTCAGACTTTATTCATTTCAAAAGCAGTCCCAATATCTGAGGCACCAAGCCACATGTGACCTCTTCACAACCTTGGATTTGGCTCCAAGAGCTCTTCAAAAGTTACCATTGGAAGCTAATTATTAATGTGACATAAGGGGATATTTATTAAATAAAAGAACAGTGACACTATCTGTATATAATAATAATAACTATAATTATAATTATAATAACTCTGCCCGGGCTTCTCGACACCCTTTCAGGGCTGGTGGTTCATGGCCTCCATGACGGCCATGGACCTGACCCAGATAATTCAGGGCCCGACCCATGGAGGGGGCCACACTTTCGACCTGGTTTTCCTATCTGGACAGTGGTTTGATGATCTGGGAGGGGGTACACCAAATATTGTCCCCCTGTCATGGTCCGATCATTACCTCCTACGGCTGGTCTTCCGATACGCTACCCCTCGCCGCTGGGCTGCGGAGCCGACCAGGTGGTTCCACCCCAGGTGCCTAATGGATCCAGAACGATTCCAGACGGCGCTTGGGTCTATACCTATCTCCCTCACCCACAGCCCGGCTGATGCCTTGGTGGAGGCTTGGGAGAGGGCTGCCACCGAGGCACTTGACCGGTTGTACCCTTGCAACCCCTGTTCCGGCGCAGATCCCGATGGGCTCCATGGTTTTCTGTGGAGTTACGGGAGATGAAACGTCAGAGACGGAGTCTGGAGAACTGTTGGAGATCCAGCCGGTCTGAATCTGACCGATTGTGAATAAGATCTTTCACTAGATCTTATCTCGCAGCGATGAGGACGGCGAAGTCTAATTACTTCGCCATCCTCATCGTGTCCGCAGATAATCGCCCGGCCGCCCTGTTTAGGGTAACTCGTTCCCTCCTTTCTCAGGAGGTGAGGGAGGAATCCTTGCAGGGGCGGGCCGAGGAGTTTAGCCAGCATCTGGCGGACAAAATCACTCAGATTTGGACCAGTTTGGACTCTGACTTGGCAGAGTCTGATGGGGAGGAATCGAGCGGTCTTGAGAGTATTATCTGGACTGAGTTTGATCCTGTGACTCCTGAGGAGGTGGACAGGATTATGGGGAGGCTGAGCTCTACCACCTGTTTATTGGACCCGTGCCTTTCCTGGCTTGTTTATTCAGCTCGGGAGGAGACATGAGGTTGGTTCCAGGCAGTGATATCTGCTTCTTTGAGCGAGGGTGTCTTTCCCGCCGCCTTGAAGGAAGCGGTGGTGAGACCCCTTCTCAAGAAGCCTGCCCTGGATCCAGCTATTTTGAATAACTATCGTCCAGTCTCCAATCTTCGCTTTTTAGCGAAGGTTGTTGAGAGTGTGGTGGCGCATCAGCTTCCTCTGTTGCTGGAGGAAACTGATTATCTTGACCCGTACCAATCAGGTTTCAGGCCCGGGTACAGCACGGAGAGGGCATTGGTCGCGCTGATGAATGATCTCTGGCGGGCTCGGGACAGGGGTTGTTCCTCTGTCCTAGTCCTATTAGATCTCTCAGCGGCTTTTGATACCATCGACCATGGTATCCTGCTGCGATATCTCAGTGGGGGGCAGTTTTGCAGTGGTTCTCCTCCTACCTCTTGGGCCGTTCGCAGTCGGTGTTGACGGGAGGGCAGAGGTCCGCCCCGAGGTCTCTCAGTTGTGGAGTTCCTCAGGGGTCGGTCCTCTCTCCCCTCCTGTTCAATATCTATATGAAGCCACTGGGTGAGATCATTCGTGGTTTTGGGGTGGGGTATCATCAGTACTCCGATGATACCCAACTTTTTCTTTCCACCCCAAACCAACTCAGTGATGCCCTCGACGTGATGTCCCGTTGCCTGGAGGCGGTTCAGGTTTGGATGGGGAGAAACAGGCTCAGACTCAACCCTGCCAAGACTGAGTGGCTGTGCGTACAGGCATCTTGAGTGAACCATTCTATTCCATCTTTAATGATGGGGGGGTGAGGTGTTACCCCCCGTCGATAGGGCTCGCAACTTGGGTGTCCTCCTGGATTCACAGCTCAGCCTTGAAGATCAAATAGGAGCTGTGACCAGGGGGGCTTTTGCCCAGGTTCGCCTGGTGCGCCAGTTGTGGCCCTATCTGGACTGAGATGCCTTGCGCACAGTCACTCATGCACTCGTGACCTCCCGGTTAGACTACTGCAATGCTCTCTACATGGGGCTGCCCTTGATGACCACTCGGAGGCTTCAACTGGTGCAGAATGCAGCCGCGCGGGTTGTGATGGGGGCTTCCCAATACTCCCATTTAACACCTCTGCTCCGCGAGCTGCATTGGCTTCCGGTTGCCCTCCGGGTGAGATTCAAGGTGCTGGTGATGACCTATAAAGCCCTAAATGGCTTGGGTCCTGGATATCTGAGGGAACACCTGCTGCTGGCATCAAGTTCCCTTTGTCCTGTGCGCTCCCACAGGGAGGGCCTTCTCAAGGTGCTGCCAGCAAAGGATTGCCGGTGGGCAACACCCAGGAGGAGGGCCTTCTCTGTGGGTGCGCCTGCCCTCTGGAACCAGTTACCCGTAGAGCTTAGGACTGCTCCTGATTTTCGTTTGTTCCTCCGGAACCTGAAGACCTGGCTCTTTGAGCTTTCCGGCCAGGACTGAGGATTTTTTAATTTTTTAACTTATTGTAATTGGGGTTTTAATCAGAGTTATAGGGGTTTTGGATTTTAATTAAGGAAAATTTAATCTATTTTAATTGGTATTAATTTTTGTATTGTAATGTTGTTTTAATTGCCTTGTGAACCGCCCTGGGTCCTACGGGAGAAGGGCGGTATATAAGTTTAATAAGTTTAATAAATATAAATATAAATATATACTATCTGTTATGGACAGACATTTACATAAATAAGGAAGATTGTCTATTTGAAGAACAAATAAGCAAATCTTCTGAATATCATTAGATACTTTCCTCATTTCCTTTTCACCTAGCCAAATTTCTGCTTTTGGGTAACATACACTTATTATCTTTAGAGACTTGATAATTGTCTAAACCAGAAAGTGATAACAGACCACCTGTTAAAATGTTTGTTATAAATGTAATCCTGTAATGTTCAACCTGGTTTTCTCATTTAGTATCACTCTTTATCCTACTCTTTCTTTTTATATTATAGCATAGGCATTTTAACTAAAACTAGGACTGTCCCAAAGCAAATTTGTCTCTTAAATTTTTGAATAGGAATTCCAGTATATTTCTTATACTTTTATTACAGATACTTCAAGCTTTCTGGATATTTTCTAGGTAATCCTCAGGATAAGTATCTGTATTTTGAATGTCATGTGTACAAGCATATATGCCTACAGAACATAAATTACCTCTTACACATTTCCAGAAATTTAAGTGGTTAAAATACATATTCTTCATAATGTGTACTTGAATCCCGTTCAGCTAAGCTTATCTATTTTATATCTTTCATATACTTTTTTATAAAAATTCTCCCGTAGTATTAGAAGTCACCTGCTATTCTAATGAAGGACTCTAGCATCTTTTATTCTGTAATTGTGCAAAACTCTAATAATAATCCTGCTTCAAATACATATCCTTATTTAACCCAATTTTAACAATCTGGCAAATTAAAAGTTTTAATAATAGCAGCTGGTATCACAACATTTTAAGCCATTATTTAATAATTTTGGAGATAACACAAGTGCTGAAAAGAAAATAGTTCTTAAGGCTACACTACGATCAATGGCACCAATAGTCCCACTATAAAACATTAACCAAAATATTTTGGCATTAGAATACCTACAAGTTATGACATAAGCAAAGCTGGGCTTTTTTCCTACTATCGTTCTAAATTCGTTAAGATAGTTCAAGGAGGAAATTAAAGTTACAGTTTTAGAACATTAGACATTTTGACACATGCTCACACATTTTTAATGGAAATCACATAACTGAATCAATTCTGACTTAGCTCAGAATTTGAAAAAAGAATACTTTGTAAAATATAATGTTTAAGCCCCTAAACCAGACATGTCAAACACAAGGCCCATGTGTCGGATGCGGCCCGACCTGTGCTTCCATCTGGCCCAGGGACCTGCTCTGAAAAGAGCTAAGAACTGGCCCGCTGCTCCTCGGCCCGGACACTGATCTACAACCTGATTGTATCCATCAAAGCCAGAACGTGCTCAGCGTTTAAATCCAGGGCTTTTTTTCTCATAGAATGCTCAGATCGGTGTTCCAGCACCTTTTTTTGCAAAAAAAAAAAAAAAAGCTTTTGCACAAGCTGTGCTGCTATTGGCTTAAGGCTAAGCCTATTGCAGGCTTTGTTCTTTTATGACTAATGGCCTTCAACTCCCAGAATTCCTGAGTCAGCTATGCTATTGGCTTTTGGAAGCCAATAGGAATTGCTGCTGAGCTTGCCAAAAGACCCGGCAGGCAAATGTTGCAAGCAAAGGCAGGAAGTTTGCACTCTTCCCTGCTCCCCAACTCAACTAGGTAAGTAAGATATTATTTGCAAATAGGATATCCAAGTATGACTCAAGGAAATTTTCCCTGCATGGAGGGAGTAGTGGTTTGTTTCACTTTGTTTTACTTTTCAAATTGCTGTAGGGAAGAAATGATGATTAGAAAAAGGCAAGAAGTTATTTTTATTAGGAAGAATTCATTTATCCCATGCTAGATCTTTGGGAGCTTAGTACCACCAGCACAGAACATTTGCTTTTCTGAAACTTCACTCAAATTCAATTCCTGATAGGGGCATTTGAAAAAAAAAGTTATTTATTAAATTTATATGCTATCTCACCAGGATGACTCTGAAGTCAAGGAGAGGGCTTGCAACTTCTGTTTGTAGTTATCCACGTTTCTGCACACTGAGATAATCGGCCATTGTACAAATACAGAGCCTATCATGCTTTTATATTTATATGGAACAGATACATTAACTGAAATTTTTGGAATGTGTAAAAAATTTGAACCAGCCCAGAAACTCATTTCCCATTGTTTGTGTATATAGAAAGTAAACTCTGAAATAGATTTGGAAAGAGCAAGGACTTTGATTAAATGGAAATGTTGCTAAGCATAGAACAGTTGAGTTAATTTGCAGCTGTTTCTGCTGTTTTCTTTTTATGTGCTTATGATTTTACATCACATTTTAAAATCAGCCAAATTGAATAGGAATAAGATTGTGACTGAAAGAATACTAATTCTGAAATATAGTAAATATTTTTAACAAGTACTGTTAAATTTAGCTTTAGTGTAATTTGCTTGTTTACTGTAGCTAAAACTGGAAATTATATTTCTAAAGCATTAGTTTGGATCATTGGAAAGAAAAAAGATTTAATATTTATGATTCAAAAATATAAATATGTGAGAAACATGTTTTTAAAGACCTTTGCAGCTTGTTCTCATATATACCCTGCCACAAAGGAATAACTAAAATTATGAAATTTAGAATCTACCAAGCTTCCCTCCCATGGACAGAAGACAATCCATGGGAAATGTGAATCCATAATCAATAGCTTTAGCAGCAATAATAAATCTAATTATGCTATGCATATTTAAGTTAGCCAAACCCTGGAGCAGTGGTAGCAATCTTTTGTCACAATGGCAAGCCCTTTAAGATTATATATTGTTAATCATATAAGTGAAGAAATGAGGAAAACTGTGGTTAAAGAAATTGATCCAATAATAAAATTTCATTGATAATTGATGAATCAACCATAATAAGCAAAAAAAACTACCCTCATAGTATTTGTTCGATGCTGTATCAAAGGTATGGGAATGAATTCACCAGTAAATTTGTTTTTGGACTTGGTAGAACTTGAAAAAGTAACAGCAGAAGGGATATTTGATTCCCTACTCCAATGTTTTTATTCTTATGGGATGACAGTGCTGTGATGATGGGATGTAAAAGTGGAGTGAAAAAATTGCTGTCAGAACGTTTTCCGTCTATTATAGTTTGGCATTGTGCTAATCACAGAGGTGGCAAGGCAGCTCCTTGCTGATTCCAGTGGATCTTAGGCTGAGTGCATTCTAGCTTTGATGGACGCAACCAGGTTGTAGATCAGCAACCCCCCCACCCCCCACCAGCACCTCCAGCCTTGCAGCCACAAGGCATCCCTTTCAACAGGACCGCCCCCACCCACCCACATATACAGGAATGGCCAGCAGCAGCATATTAGTGCTGGCAATCCCTCCCCCTCCCATCACCCCTTCCCAAGTGCGGGGGGGGGGAAGAAAAAGATGAGAAGGCAAAGGAAGGGAGGGTGGGTGGGAGGGAGGGAAAAGGGAGAGAGGAAGGAAGGATCAGGGAGGAAGGAATGGAGAGTGGGAGGGAAGAAGGAAGGAACAAAAGAAGGAAGGAATGGAGGGTGGGAGGGAGGAAGGAAAGAACAGAGGATGGAAGGGAGGGAGGTGGGAGGGACCATGTGCCAGCACTCGCCCGGGTCCCGCCCTCCTCTGCCAGAGACCCTCAGATCTGCCCCAGTCCTACCCAGGAACCTCTGAAGCAAGTGATGTCTAGCTGGCCACACCCACCCAGTAGGCCACACCCATCCTAGCCACACCTACTCAGTAGGCCACACCCACCCAGCCCCCTGAGGACAACCATAATGCTGATGTGGCCTTCAATGAAATTGAGTTTGACATCCCTGCCCTAAACATTTAAATGCCATTTGCCCACAAGTTTTGCCCTTATTATTGTTCACGAGATATAAAGCATTATGAAGAATGTACTGGTTACAAAGATGGTATTTTCTACAGAGTACATCTGTAGTGTAATTCTCTAGAAATTATTTCAAACTGTCCAATTAAAACATGATTTTATTTTACAAGAGTGAGGAATCTAAAGCATCTTCTAGATCCTATTGAAGTACAACTGCCAGCAGTCCCAATAATGTAGCTTGAAGGGAGGGATGTTTGGAATTGTAGTTCAGCAATTTTGGAAGGGTCACAATTTCCCCACCCATCATACACAGAATATTGAACCATCTGCCCAATATATTATGATCATTTAATACCATACTGTAGATTCAGCATGTATTTTTAAAACCCCATTTGAAGGTGCCAAGAACTGAACCTGCAATTTCTCAGGCTAAGCATCAAGCCAAAACTGGCTGGATATAGAACTTTTTAAAGATAAGGTTTTTACTTAATTCTCAGTATAACATTCTGTTTATACTGTTTTATTACAACATTCAGTTTCAAAGTTATTGGTGTTGTATTACCATGATCAATTTGAAAAGTTGAAGTTTTTCATTTTATACCATGAGGATGCTCTATTAAATGGTAATATGTATTTGTGAACAAATCCAATTGAAGCAAACATGATTGCTTCTGAATATATATATATATATACAATCACTGTTTTACATTCATTGCCCAACATGTTGCTAAATTCATGAACACAATAAAAAGGAAAAACAAATGGAAGAATATATTCCTTTTTACTGTAATAATCAGCCCAATAATAAATTGGATAGGATGATACCTGGTGCCTATATAGATGTCCCCATTGCATTGGAGCACAAAACTTTTTTACCATTAATAATAAAAATGCCAGAAACTCTAATAAACCTTTCAAAGCTCTACAAATGCATGTGATTTAAGATCTAAAATGGCCTTTATTCCTTCCTGAAGTGTCACAGAGGGATTGCCTCCAATTCCTTTATTGCTATTATAGAAGTTCAATTCATCCTGAGCAGAAAGAGAGGAGAATTTGAGGAAACAAACAAACATCAGCTTAAATCTGGATGGAACAGTGAAACATAAAGAAGTATTTGTTACACCTAACTGCCAGCTCAGCCAGGAACACCATTCATTATGGAAAAGTATAATTTGGCATGTACTGGTTAGGCAGCATCTGTAATGTAAGTAAAATGCTTCACCTTTCCAATCTTGTTTTCCATAAATCTTATTTCCATTGCATAGCTCACTACTTTCATCCATGTTAAATCATTTATTATTATTTCCATGTTATAATCATTTTGCTCCAAAGAAAATAGGGGCAATTATTCTATACAATATTGTCATATTTCCTAAAGAAACTGACAATGCTTATTTCCATTTCTATAAGGATTTGAAATACCATTGAGGGCTTATGTACTCCACTGACCTCTACTGGATAAAAATTCAGCTGCTGACTCAACAAGCCCATGACTCATCATCTTTTCAAAGAAGCCTCCTACAAGGATGACAAGAACATTTCAGCAAAGTTGTAGGAGCTCTGTATTATAGAATAGAGTTTTAAACTACTCAGAGTGCCATAAAACACTATGGAGTGGTATATAAGACTAAATGCTATTGCTATATGCCAAGTCTTACAGTTGGTATCTGCAATGTAACTTATGTAGTGGTTTTTGTTAGATAAAGTTAGTGTTTGCCTCCAAGCCCAAGGGCCTAAGAATGTTTTAATCTGGACTGTGTCACAACTTTATTGGTAAACACTGGAGCAGGAATATAGAGTGATATTTTAAAGCACTTAAGGGTCTTCTGTTGTACTGTGTTCAATTTACCATAAGGGTTATGACTCTTCTAACTCAGTTCAAGTGAAGAAATCCCTATGGCTGTTATTTGTACGTCATTAAAAGGCCCTCAGAAATAAATTCAAGTGGTAAATGCTCAAAAATGCAGCAGTATCAGAATATCTGTACAGTAGCATGCTTCTATTTAACCACATACACAACCTGCAAAATGTTATTCTTTTCAAAGGCAGACAAGCTATTAATCTTTAAGATATTCCCAGTGCTTTTTTTGTAAAAGAAAAAGGTGCCAGAACTCACACGTCATACAACCTGCCTTGCCTACCCTACAAGGTTCCATCCAAAAAAGGTGCCGGAACTCCGTTCTGAGCGTTCTATGACAAAAAAAGCCCTGGATATTCCCATATCTAACTACATAGAAATGCAACTATTTATGCTCTTAGGGAAATGTTTTTCCTTTTTAGGAAATATCTATTAAAAACATCACTGCTGCCCTGTAATAAAAGACCTATAGATGAGTGTCAGCATTCCTTAATTATTATTGCTGTTTCTGGTGATTATCCATGGTTTTTGCCATAAAATACAGAATCTAGTAACATTTTAACAATGAATTGGCCTTCAATTCTTTGGGTGAACATTACTTTATAATCAAGCGTGAATAGCCACAGTCCTAATGCAGAGGGATTCTCCATTACAAGTGAATGGAATTGATAATAAAGAACATTTGTTTCATTTTTAAGGAAAGCAAGCCATTAATTACAGGCATGCTATTTGTTAACATTTATTAAACATCTGTCACGATGACTCTCTGAAAAACGGCTTTTGTAGGGGTTTTTTTAATTTCCACCCATATGCATCTAATGCTCCTCTGCCTACTCAATGAACGCGAATCACTGACTCATTTCTACCTAACTCACATAAAAGTCCCGCAGCTCCTGCTCGCTTTCCCTGCTAAGTCTCCCAATTTGAGTCGAGCAGTTCAGTGGTCGAGCATCATGGGAACTGAAGGCTTGCATTTCTCTTTCCATACCGTTTTCTCCAAGTCTAAGCAAGCTCAGGACTGCATTTCCCATGAGAACTTGCTGTAAGAACGAGATCACCTGATGTTTCCCCAGAGCTGAACAAAATGGCGGCACCCATGATGCGACGCTACCCTGCTTGGCTTCGAGCTGGCAAAGTAAGCTTTGCGAATGATACCGTACTTGGAGATTGGAAGAGACCGGTATCCACCAGCGTTCTCTGCTGGAATTCAAAGGGGATTACAACGAAAGAGAAGCGGTATGACTGTGGATATTCTGGTTTGTCGCTCTTCGTTGATTAAAAAAAAAAAACTTTCCTCTCGTTTCACGTTTCCGCTCTTGCTAATACTGTATGGATTGAAACGCGAAAACAATCTCACAAGATTTCAAATGTCCTTCTATATACGATATTGAATAATTTTAGTATTAGTGTATTGGATGAAAATATAATAAGCTAAAGCACTAAAAGATAAGGAAAATAACGTAATTTTTCTCAAATTTAAATAGAACTGAAGAATCCAAACTGGTATCCTTTACCTGCTGGCAGATCTTAATGTGATGCTGCTTTGCTGCATAAATTCGTGGGCTGCTTCACAACTAGCACTTTTCCCTTGCAGCGTGGAAAAGGAAAACATTTACTATGGGTAAATGCATTATTGTATGAGACTGTAACACACACCATCTTGTAACCAAATTTATATTAAAAAAACAATGGTGTGAATATTCATATTGCAAGATTTTCTTCCCCTGTCTGTAATTACAAAAATCTTATAGCAACAGTTTTTAAACTGCATGCTATTTTAAAACATGATCACAGAACAAACTTTTATGTAGGATACCATTTGGGAAGCCCCATTTACTTACAGTGATGATGCAAAGAGAAAAAAATGTTCTATTGTTTTCTAAATTAGCCCTGATCTAGAATACATATAATGCTGTGCTTTAAATAATATCTCCTATACTATCTGGTCTTCTATTAAGTACATTTTGAACACACTGTATGGACAGATAATAATGTAAAATTAGGAACTTACATACCTACTGAAAAATTCTGAAAAAGTCCACTTTTATTAATATGATTATATTGAGAGCCTCACTTCATTATGGTTTCAATTATTTCACTACAAAGAAATACAGAATTGTCATCTTCTTAAGAAAAGAAAAAAACTTGTATCTATCTACTTAATTCTTTTATGGATCCCAGGTATTGATTTTAGTGCTATTATCGTTACAATGGCATAATATTGACTTCACTAATTAAATTCATTTGTGTATCTCATTGTGTAAGTCAAAATCATTGCTTTGAGATTCTGTAAAGGGTTTACTGCAAAATTACTCCATTCTCTCAGTCATATGAAAATACAGGTGCATGAAGTGCAATTACTTTTCAGTGACTGTACATTTTTCAAATGACAATTTTTGACACCTTCTCTATTTGAAAGTGACCTTTGACAAGGTATGTATAGGACAATAGTGCAATGTATCTTGGCTATAAGAATTGGTTGATATCTAACAAATCTGGGGGTTGTGGGTTTTGTTTTGTTTTGAGAAAACTTGCAGTTTTTAATTTATTTAATTTATTCAAGCTGTTCAGAATTTGAATTTCTTTTAATGTTCATTAAACAATGTTTAATGTTCCTTTTGTTCCAGTATTAATTGTGCTTGATTTTCTTTCCCCTTTCCCAATTGTTTTAAAATTTTAATTGCATTTATCTAGCTAGTGATTACACATATTGGCTTTCTTTTAGTGATGCTTCCTGGGCAACAGTTGTAGGCTTGGAAATCCATGCACAGATCTCATCCAACTCAAAGCTTTTTTCTGGTTCCCAAGTTCAGTTTGCAGCACCACCTAATTCTCTGGTATCATTCTTGGATGCTTCTCTTCCTGGCACTCTACCGGTAGGTTGTTTTTTTAGTCCTGAGTAGAAATGTAACAAGGTTAACCTGTCTTTTTCTAAGGAAAGGAGCAAACTTTAATAAGCTCAAAGTAATGTAGAGTATATAAAAAAATGCAGTTTTATTGAAACATGGTTACACACACCTATCAGACCTCAAAGGAGAACCTAGAGTCCATCAGAGAAATGTAAGCTAATAGATATAATCTTGAAATGGTAAAGATCTCAAATCAGATTCTGTCCTACAAGTCAAACTGAAACAGCACATTTGTACTTATTTTAAAGCTATACAATTACCAACTCCCTCTGGAATTCCATAGTGATAATTCCATGGTATCAGCTAAGCTACACTGGAATTTTTGCTATGGGTTGAACTAAGAATATTAACAAAGTAAGAGTAGCTTGGCTACCACCTTCTATTTCTTGTCTTATTTATTGTGATTAAGAGGCCCCAAAAAGGACTTATAATGATGATTTGAGTATATACAATATTTATATTTATTCTTTTTTTCTCCTTATGTTATGTTTATGTAATGAATTACAATGTTATGTTATATGATATATTACTCATATTCTTGTTGCTATTGGTATAGATTGGATGGAGTAATAGGGTGGTGTAATATGTAAGTTATTAAGTGTTTGTATTATGTCCTTTGTGGGATCTGCTCTCTTGTTTCTCTTGTTCCAAGGAGTCTGCCTACATAAGTAAATTATTGTTGTTTTTTAAATTCTTTTTTATGGGTAAGGTAGTGTTCATGATACCAGTTGCATCATGAACGCTAATTTCATATTGTGTTCTATTTTAATCTGCATGCCCATAGCCTCTAAAAGAAATCAGTTAATTGGATAAATGAAGGCAGGTAGTATCACAGTGGGCACGTGTGCTTTAGGGTTTTGCTAATAATGAAGAGGTTGAAAAGTCAAGAACATGATAGTACTCTTTTGGTTGATTACTGAGCGTTTCATCTAGTTTTTTTGTCCTGTAACTGTTAAACTACAGTGAGCATTTAGAAGTAGGTTTTGATTTTATATGGAGTTTTCTACAGTATAATACATCTTTATTTATTTATTACTGTTGTAAATGTTTAGCAATAGCACTTAGACATTTATACCGCTCTGCCCTGCTTTACAGCCCTCTCTAAGCCAGACATGTCAAACACAAGGCCCGGGGGCCGGATCCGGCCCATGAAGTGGTTTCATGTGGCCCACGAAGCCATCCTGGAAACAGTGAGGGAACGGCCCCTACTGCCTTGGCCCTGGCCCAGAGACCCTCCTTCTGCCAGAGACCCTCAGATCTGTCCCACTCCTGCCCAGGCCCCCATAGGCGCCCTTGATGCAAACAATGTACAGCTGGCCACGCCCACCCAGTAGGCCATACACACTCTAGCCATGCCCACCCAGTAGGCCACGCCCACCCTGGCCATACCCACCCAGCCCCCTGAGGGCAACCGCAATGCTGATGCGGCCCTCAATGAAATTGATTTGACACCCCTGCTCTAAGCAGTTTACAATGTCAGCATATTGCCCCAAACCAACCTTGAAAGGTCAGTATTGCAGGCTGAGTCAACCTTAAACCAGTCAGGATCAAATTCCAGGCTATGGGCAGAGTCAGCCTGAAATACTGTATTCTAATCACTGCACCGTCTTGGTCATGCAAAATAAAGCAGCAATGTTTTTTTTCCAGCCACATGTATTAATGTTATTCATATAATAATAATCTATAATGTGAAAGGTAATAATTGTTGCCTTTTATTTTTGTTTGGTTCTTTTTCCATAGTATTTGTCTTTTAGACTAGCCACTTTTAAACCTTACATACATAAATAGGACATATAAGTCATTTAGAATTGGTTAAAATTGGAGTAGAGTATAACATTTAGAGTTAATAAATAAACCAGCACTCTATGCACAAAACCCAGATAGGCACAGAAATCAGACAAAGACTAAAATGCCAATTTATCTTTGTTGGACCACTGTGACTGAAGTCCTCATTCTTCATCAAACACAATCCATAAAGTCCATTTTTCTGCAGATTGGCTGACAGCTAGGGTGA
Source organism: Vipera ursinii (assembly GCF_947247035.1). Classification (NCBI taxonomy): domain Eukaryota; kingdom Metazoa; phylum Chordata; class Lepidosauria; order Squamata; family Viperidae; genus Vipera; species Vipera ursinii. Next base: position 52,034,551 of record NC_139521.1, on the reverse strand, counting down.
GTTCACTGTTTCTTTCAGAGTTGCTTTTATTATTTTTAAAATAAACTTGGCCAATAGCTTGATAATTCGAGAAACAGTAACTGCTACTCCCACATAACTCTTTTGATGATACAGCAAAAAAATAAGGACACTATTCTGTTTTCTTGTGTTTCTAATAGCCAGAATATTTAAGCCTTTAACTCATGCAATCTTTTGGTTATTTTGAATTTTATTTATTTTTTGGAAAAACTACTTCAGGATGTTTCATAAAAGTCCTTTGTAGATAAGGTGTTTCATTTTGACATAACAAAATATATTCATATTTTGTGTACCACGCTGCTAGTTTCAGCTATGGGTTTAGCTTATATGTACCCTGACAGTCTGAGAGATGATGCAGTATAGTGTTTGCTATATCTCTGACAAGCTCCCTCAACAAAATGAGAAGAGCAGATTCCTATCAACACATACTGGCTGTGTGCAGATAACCTGACTTCTATACATTTTAAGAAGACTTGTTTTTTACAATTGCTCAGTAGTAGATTATTTTGATTCAAACTACTGGCTTTTAAAATGATAAATCCTCCTGACTTGCTAGTTAACCTATGAGGAAAAAATGAATCTGGTGATTTGCATCTCCAACAATAGCTTTTTGTCTATACAAGGAGAGTTTCTTTTTATTTATTGTTTTTATTGCTTTTAAAATAATGACACAAAACAGGAAAAAACCCCACACAGATAAAAATACATATATTGTCAGAGAGAAAAAACAGTGTTTTTTATTTTTTTTAAAGTGAAAAAATGAAAGAAAAGAAAAAGGGTTTATCGTTTTAGCTGTGAATAATTGCAATAGTTATCTACCTTATTACTCAAGTATATTTCTAATACATTTATATAATGATCATATTTTTTAATCTAGAGTAATTTGTATGAGTCTCATATTTCATTATATTTACCTATACACAGTCTATAGGAAATGTGGTCATGGGTAGTAAGAGCAGTTAGATTTTCAGTCTACTGGCTGGAGAGATTGCGGGTTTCTTTCTCACCACTACTTAGTACATGGTATGTCCAAACTGCTTTGTATTATATACTATACCAGGTAAGGCTAAAAAATATTTTTTTGAATGCAGTGGAGTACTGTACCAGATAATTTTAATAGTGAAATATTTGTATTACTCAAAGTATAACTTGGCCCAGGAACCCAATGGGGATTCCCAGTATTCCCTGCTTTACTTCACCCATGTTTTAATCTCATATTATTGTATTATCATTGTTTATTTTATTGTTTCATTATTTTGCTACTGTTACATTTACACTTCTTTTCATTTCTCTGTTTTTACTGTTGTAAGCCACTTAGAGTAGCCCCACGACAAGTTGGGCAGCAAATAAATTTAACAAACAGGCAAATAAATTAATAGCTCTTTCTCTACCTAGCTATTTCCTCATTACCATTTTAGTTGTTTAGAGTAGTAGTTCTCAACCTGTATCCATGGACCCCTAAGGTGCTACGACGTCATCAGAAGGGGTCCGTGAAGGCTTGAAAAAATGTTATGATTTAAATCTTACGTTAAGTCTGGGGGGATCTGTGGCCATGGCCTGTGGCCACAAAAGATATTTAAAGGGGGTCCATGGTGAAGAAAAGGTTGAGAACCGCTGATTTAGAGCATATTGGAATTGTTACTTAGCAAAACATTTCAACCCATGTATCCATGTTAATTTAGGCCAGTGCTGTATTAGAAGCTGAAACTCCACTCTGTGTCATCTTCCAATGAATGTAGTTAAGAGCACTAAAACAAAAGCACCACACTTAAACATACAGTGTGCTGTATTAAAAACATGTGTTTTGCTGGTTGAATTTAAGATACTTTAAAACTATACAATTGTCCTCCCACCAAGAAATGGAAAAATATTCCTTTGAACAAGTTTTCCCTTATATTACCCTTTGTACTTCCCATTTGTTTTTTTAAAGCAATCAAAAAGGGAACGCACACTGTTTAAAATGATTTGAATCAAGTTATGTGTTGTGTCTCTCTAGGTTCTCAACAGACGATGCGTAGAAGCAGCCGTGTCAACAGGCCTTGCACTGAACTGCACCATAAACAAGAAGTCCTTGTTTGACAGAAAACACTATTTCTATGCAGATCTGCCTGTGAGTATATATCAGGCTTTGTCCTTGACAAATCGGAAGAGGAACATGCCTGAAGAACAGATGGGGGACAGGCCAACAAAAGAGAAGCTTTGTTTTTTTTCAGCCACTGTTTACCCATCCAAGCTGGATGCAGCCCTGAATTCAGATGAATGGGCAGCTGCAGCCAGGAGCTTGCTGATTGATGATGATTGTTCTGATGGCTGTGCCTCATGTTTTCAGGGCTTTGGGAGTAATTGAACTGGGAAAGGTTCTGCTAGGACAAGCCTTCCTTTATTCTCATCAGTGGCCTGTTAGGATTAAGACAAACAGTACAAATCTTTTCAAATGAATATATTAGAGACACATATTGGCGCTCCAGTGACATCGTAAGCACTTATTGTCATTACCTCTGAGAATTTCAAACACGCTGTTTTGTTTATAATTTGTTCAGATGTGTAAAACAAATAAAGGCAAACTAAAACAGTAATATCTGTGACCCTAGATATTACACACGAGAGTGGGCTTGACTTGTTACAGTTAACAAATTGAAGCTGACCAAATCCAAAAGAAAGACAGAATTCATCATTTTAATATTTAAATAAGGATATTGCAGGTGTGCTTGTTGGATAACATGTCTCATTGTCCTCCCCACAACTGATGAGAAAGGCTGCCTTAGGCCCACACTGTATCTTTGTAAAGACACTGTGAAATGGAGTGATGATATGTGATGTGTGATAAGTTGGCAAAGAGGTTTAAATAAGTACCTGTTGTCAGATTAGCATTCTTCAGACAGATGAAGAAGGTATGTTCTTTTTTATGTTTTTATTACATTTCAAAAAAATTACAATTTTAAAATCCTTAGTAGCCTATAATAATGTACATAAATGAAAGCAGTACAGTAACAGCATTACAGTATATTAAAAATTATATAATTTAAAAATTAAATTTTGTATAATTTAAAATTCAACAAAAAGCTCCATAGTATGAAGAAAAAGAGAAAAAAACCAGATTACCTAAAGAAAAGAATTTTAACCTTTGTTAACATCATTTGAAATCGATCATTCTGGGAGGAATGAAACCACTGTAAATTTTTATTAGTTATGGTATTGAAGCCACATAAAGATAGATGCGCTCCCTTATCTAAGTCCTGACAGAGATAATCCACATGGTTACACTACCAAATGTGATTTTCCCCCTAATCTTAGGCTGGATGAACCATTTCACCCAAGGTGCTTTGTCATTGCTGCATTGTTGCCTTCTCATCAACCTTCCCTAAGAAGGGGAGATGGTAGGTGGGCCAATAGATGTCCACATTAATTACCTATAGCTTCTTTAGAAGAGGAAGCACCCATCTCTTAAGTAAGGTGGTGTTACTCTTTCCTCAAAGGGAATTTATAACTGCCACAAACATTCCCTATAGCAGCAGCTCATACTAGAAAATCCTGGGGCAAGTGCACAGGTCAGATCCCACAGGAGGCAGAATGACTCAGGAAACCAGGCATTGGGAGTGAGCAAATTTTAAAAGCATTTTACCATTGCAGTGTGAGCTCTGTCCCTTTTGTACAGTTCTCATGAAGTTGCATGCACACATGAAAGGGGTTGATCTTATGTCACAGTGTGGTGGCACTGCTTGAGTCATTTTGCAAAAGCATCAAGTCTTGTAGAGAATCTGGCACCAACTGGCCACATTCAAGAGCTTCCACATAAGTAATTTACCCTATTCAGCATGCCGTAGAACAGCATAGCATCTCTATGAGTTGTTTTCTAGTAAACAGCTGCTTTTTGTTTGGTCAGAACCATCTCAGTAGGCATTTTACAAACAAGAAACCTCTCAATAGGAGCAATTTCATGAGACAATCCATGACACTCCCTGGGAATATAGACGTGCTGTTTAGCTCAGAATATTTCTCTATTCTGCAGATGGTAGGAAACCAACCACTGAGATCAAATTACATAAAAAAAATATTTTAGCTTAATATTCAGATCAACTACTGGATGTTATGAACTGTTTTGACATGCTATTCTTTATTAAAAGCGGCAGCCAAATAGGCACCTTTAACAAAGAATTTTTTGCATTGTAACAGAAGCAGATTGCCTTGAAGATTAGTTCCATCTTTTTTTTCTAAGCAAATGTTTGTGATGGTGGCAAATAGCTGTAACTCGGGTGAAGAATGAAGGTGGAGATTCGTTCTCCAAGCTTGTGGGTTGATTTCTGAACATTTCATTACCAAGCTATGTAACATCTTTAGCAGAGTTTGGGGGATGTCAGTGTCAGTGTTCTTCTGCTTATAAAGGCTTTGTGTGGTCAGTAGGTCTTGTGATGGGTCAGGTGTGGGTGTGTCAAGCAAGAGTTTTGTAATGGGTTTTGTGATAGGGAGGACATGTCAGTTGAGGATCACTGGGAGGTGAAGTGCTGGACAAGGTACAGAAGGATGAAAGAAACAATTTACAATTAATTTACAAGTTTAACTGTAACAATTTCAACCAATTCTACATGGGACAAACATCCCATCGATTAAAAACCAGAATACATGAAATCAGCTGGCAGTCAAGCACCACAATCCCAAATTCCTAATCTCTATTCACACTGACCCCGAACAGCATCAATTTGATTGGAGTAATATCAGAATCATTAGCCATGCTACCACCCAAAATGGGCGTGAGTCCATCAAAGCCGGGCACTCGACAAGCAATTCCATAACAGATACATTGACCTACAATCAGCCTACGAACTCCTCAGAATTAAAATCAACCACACAACCAACCAGCAACGGCAACTATCCTCAACCAACCCAAGCAACCCTCCCAGTGACCTTCACCCAACATGACTTCCCCATTATAAGACCCATCACAACACCCTCATTTGACACACCCACACATGACCCATCACATGACCTACTGACCACACAAAACCTTTATTAGCAGAAAAACACAGACATCCCCTAAACTCTGCTGAAGATGTTATCTAGTCTGGTAACGGAACATTCGGAAACCAACCCACAAGCTCAGAGAACGAACCTCCACCTTCATAGGCAAATGTACCCATATCCCCTGACCTTTAGTATGTTGAACATCAAATACAAAATTCTAACTTGTAATTAAGGAAATGAGGCAATCAAAGCAGTGATGAGGTTTCAGGCTGAATGGCTGTGGTCCAGTTTTCCAAATTTCTGATGTGTCACTGGTAATTTCAGAGGCAAACTGAGCTGCTGTATGCAACTGAGGAAGTATTGACTGGGCTCTTGCATTTGACACCTAGCAAGCTGATCTCTGAATGGTTTATTTCACAGGAGTCCAAGAAAGCTCATTCCTAATTGATCCTCATTTAGGTAGATTTCTTATTGGTCTATTTTAAAGAAGTTCTAAGAGAACCAGATCCTGATTAGCCCATCTGTGAACCAGGCTACCATTAGGTATATTTTCTGGTGAGACTTGCAAATTCTTTTTGTTGTTATTCAGTTAAGAGCTGGCATAAAGCAAGAATCCATGTTTTGTTGATTTTCAAACTTCCTTACTACTGAAATTGTTTGCTGTTGAAATTATCAATAGCCTCTTTGTGTAGTTGTATATGGTAGTTTGAACATGATTGCCAATATTTATGTCTTTTTTTAATTGAACCTCATGTCCAATATGAGGAAGCACATGTTTTGCCACTGCTGATTTTTCAGGTTCTAGATAGCAATGTCTTTTTGCTCTTTTAATCAAGTATATCTTGATTAAACTACAAGCATTTTGTAGTTCCAATATACACCTGTCCAGAACTACAAGGGTTGCAGTAGACCCCTGATAATAAAAATGGCGTTCTGCCATCCTTGGGAGATTGAATGATGTCCTAAATCTTTTTTTGTTGGCTTGTACACTGTTTCAGGTTGTACTTTTCTAATCATTAACCAATATGTTCTGTATCTTTCTCAATGTAGGAAACCTATTTCCTATTAGAAGTTTGTATTTGTTTATTTATTGTTATTAGATTGCATTGCTTAATATGACTGTATTCGCAGAATATTCATTAGATTGTGGAGCATTAGCAAGCTATCTCAACTCATCTGTTAATCTTCTGGGCTCACAGAAGTGTTTGATATGGTCATTAAGAGTTTTCATGATGCATCTGTTCTACTGGGGTGATGGCTGGAACTTTTATATAGATACTGATCTCTGTGTACTGGTTTTTAATATCCTGTACATCCTCATTGTAGATTTCCTTTCCAAATGATCAGAATGCAAATTTGTCATTCTTTTCTTCACAATCTGAGTATTAGCTGGATATTATTCAAATGTTATAGGATTTTCTTGAACTTTTCTTCACTGTGACTCCAGATAAGTATCATCCACATCCAGAACCAAGTGTATGGCTTTAACGGTGCAGTATCCATGTCCTTTGTTCAGATTTCTCCATTTAGAAATTGTCTATGACTGGGTTCAGATGGTCCTCTCTTAGTGTACAGCACTTGTTATCTGTTGGCAGAATAACCATGTTCTCTTCTACATTGAGATGCATGTTTCCTTCAAGTTGCTGCTGGGAGGACAGGATTTTTGTAAAATGTATTTATTAAATTTGTATGCTATCTTGTATATGAATCCTTATATGGCATCATTTGGAAGGTTTCAAATATCTGTTTCGATATTTGACATCATATCCTCAATAGGCACAACGAAAGGTATGCCTTTCACTTGCCACCTTGTCTGGATAGGGTCACTCTATTTCTGAAGATGCCAGCCCAACTGTGGATGAAAACAGCAGACAACTAGATCACAGCCCAAATTAATCACTAGCTTGAACCCAAAAGCTCATCACTGCTCTATTTACGCCAGTAAAATGAGGCAATGCCTATCACATTTAAGGTGGTATTTAGTCTAGTTGAAGGAGAGAGCTAGCAAGTAGGAAAGAGACCTTAGCTTTTTTGCCAATTAGATCTCTCATGCAAGTCTCCCTCCCTCCCTCCAGTTATTAATCCCATATAGTTTTTTGGCATTTAACACAACATTTATGTATGACTAATTACTTTGAAAGGCTAAATATTAACATTCAAGCATTAGCAGAAGTTGAAATTTTGTTATTCAGTATCACTCATATTGTGTTTTTATTTTTTAATCTTTTCAGTAAGAAGTGCCTTGAGGGAAGGGTGGTGGTCAGAATGGAAAGATTACATGCAGCTTACCATGTGTATATCACTTGGTGTTAATGGTTAACAAGAAGGCTGGATCTCTGTGTTAAAAGACACAGCTTTCATTTGAAAGGAACTATCTGTTAACCTTCTAAATGCAGGCTGGATATCAGATTACTCAGCATAGGATTCCCATTGCAGTGAATGGCTGCTTACAATACTTTATGCAAGTGGGTAAAAATCAAAATGAAATTGTAAGCAAGGCTGTGAGGATCAAGCAAATACAGTTGGAGCAAGACAGTGGAAAGAGCCTTCATGATGATTTTAGAAACGAAACACTCGTTGACCTCAACAGAGCAGGTATGTTTGGAACATTTTTATGCATGTAACTATTGCAACAAGTATTTATATGTTTTCAACTGAATGCAAATTCTCAAAATAACTGGATCTGAAGTCAGGTTCTTGAAGTTTCAAAGAAACACTTAACTATATTAGCTATACGTAAGAAGTCTAAAGAAACTCACTTATGTCTTGTAAAAATATTTGGAAGCATGGCCTCCCATTTCATTTTCTATTTATACACGAACCTAGATGCTTTTCTGGGAGCCTGAATTTCCAGGCTGGAAAATAATGGAACCCAGATGGAAAAATATTTTAACCGTTTAAATTTAACTGAATAATTAAATGACCAATTAGAATTTTTGATGGCATTTTCCAAATGAAGGCAGTCCCTTTGATCAGGCTGTCTTCGAATACCTATGGGTATCATCAGGTGGGAAAATCATATATCATCAAGATGTCTGAGCACAAAAATCTTCACTTTTCTTCCTAGACAGAGATCTGTTTGCTATATCAGGTGTTCAGGGACCAGAAGACTTGCCAGAGACAGGATATTTCCTATAGATCTGTCGATGCTACATTTCAAAGCCAGAGGCCACATTCCTCTGTTTGCTACCAAATTTGCAGGACACTCTTTTACAGCTAGTTATGAGCATCCTGCATTTCTCTTGGGGGACTTTAGATATAGTTTCTTTTTTTATATGTTAGTGAGATGTGAATTTACGTAAGACAGAATGACAGTTCTGTTGCTGTATGAATTTTGACAGTGATTAAATAATAAATGATTCTGAATTGCCTTGCATAAAACCTACAGTGGTTTCAACTATGCTCAACTGAACTGATACAGTGAGATGAAAAAGCTGCTGTTTTATCCTTCCTCTGTCTCTGGTAGGGATCGGCCTCATGGAGCTTGTCATGGAACCAGATATGTGTTGTGGAGAAGAGGCGGCGGCAGCGGTGAGAGAACTTCAGCTCATCCTGCAGGCTCTCGGGAGCAGCCAGGCAAACATGGCAGGTAGGGGACCTGCAGAGCATATTTATCTTTCCTCAGCTGTGATTTTCTACAAGAAAGGCTCTTTCACAGCATTTTTCTTTGCCATGCAGCTACTAATCATTTGGGCTGCCTTTTGTTGGAGTTTTTCTCTTCTTCATAAAATTTTCTGATGCTGTATGTGGTACTCCTACCTTTGGTAACTTGGAGACATCAGGGCTTCTGATTCAGCTCAGACACTTCTATACTGTCAGCCTTTTGAAACTGTGCACAACAAACAGAAGTGGGAGCAAAATGATTGATGGCTCCCAGGCAGTTTTTTCTTTTGCTTCCACGTTAGCTGCTCAAAATGCAAAATCTTTGGGACCATACTAATTGTAACCTGACTAATAATTTCTAGTTTTACACTGCTAGTTGCAAGAGATTCTGGGGATGTTGCAAAATGGAAATATTTAAGATTCAACTTCAAGTAAATGTCTGATTGCAAGTTGGTTCGTATTTTTATTGAATACTTTATTTTTAGGAAACAAAGCCTGGGTTTTACCCAAATGATAAAATTTTCAGCACTCCCCTCCCCATTTCCTGCTATGCTGCTTGATTGTGGTGAAGGTGGAAGCTGGTACTGGAAAGGATGAATAAGGAATATCAGGAACACACACCAAAATGCTACACTTCCATCAGGATAATGCCACCTGCCCAGCTAAAGCACTTATGTGCTTATATCAGGCAACAGGGATATAGGAATTTGATGTGGGTGGATTGTTGTTTTAGTGACAAAAGTAAAACCATCATTCGTGGTGTACAATATATGAATAAGCACTTCTTTATTTTACTAAGAAGAAACAAGAATAACAAGAATAAGCACTTCTTTATTTTACTAAGAAAATCGCATGGATAGATTTAATAAAGTGATTGTCGATATACTGTAGTGCCAGATGATGGGCCCATCAAGTCAGATGCTGGCAGAGGAAGAAATGACAATCTAATAGTGTTTATGATGTGGCTAGATTAAAGTAGCTGATATTGTCTTGCTGGAAATGACAATCAAAAGCTGCAGAAAAGGAATTGCAGTGGAAATATGGAACATAAGGATAAACATACAAAAGATCATCACAGTAAAAGATGAAATAAATCAACCTATTGACATATTCAGTATCAGCAAATAGAAATAGACTAGAATTGGACACTTTCAGGCAGAAGATCACACTGCTTACTGTTGAGGGACTGAAAAAAGAAATTGATTAAAATAACTAATGATAAGTACAACAATCTTAAATCCTTGGAATTGACAGAGAAGACAGTGGCATGGTCACTAACTTTTGTTGTTTAGGATAAAGAATTAGGACCCAGATTGTTGGGGGCAATTAAGCTGACTTTGTAATAATGCCGCTTGGGGGGTGTATGAAAGCCCTAATAAGCAGGCATATACATAGAATGAAGGCTACTGCTAAGCTTGTAAGCCGCCCTGAGTCTTCAGAGAAGGGCGGGATATAAATGGAATTAAAATAATAAAAAATAAATAAATAAATAAATAAATAAATAAATAACAAGCATGCTGCAAACTAGCATTTGATAGGATAGCCATGAAAGCCTTGGAAAACGTAATTAGATGCTGTGAGATATTCTGATAGCTACAAAGAATCTGTAATACTCTATGATTTGAAAGTAGCATTTTGAAGAAGTAGCATAAAAAATGTATTAATTGCTTTGAACGCCAGTGTTGCAGAAGACTCTAGTGAATACCATAGATAGCCAAGAAAATAAATGAATTGCAGAAGAAAATACATTTGAAGCACAAAATAATCAGGCTCAAATTATCATATCTGTCAGGACCCACCCCAATCTACGTCTCAGGAAAACAAAAACTCTTGGAGTCAGTTCTAGTCCAAAAGGAATTTTTACTAGGACATGTTTGGTTGTGGAAATACAAGACAGGACCTGGTATTGTTTTACAGATTGAAACTTTATAAAGAGTTCCCGGTTCAACCCCCCTTCCCTCAACCCCATTTGGTCGCCCCCCATCATTACTTCGTGTCATCCCTTTCGTGGGAAAAAGGGGACTTCAGATCTTTTACGGTTATTGCCTTCTTCCTTTACAGATTCAAATGGAGACACAGGCCAGATACCTTCTTCCCTAGCCCTCCCCTTTGTTCCCCCAGTTCAAAAGGTTTCCCTTGGTCTTTGAAATAATCTAAGGCAGGCTGAATCCACATCCGCTGCTCCTTCCTCGGGAGATGGCAGAATCCGGGGGGGGGGGGGATAATGTTTTAAACATACATTTATGAATGTGATATAAATGGATTCTGACAATATCTGGGCACAAGATGAGAAAATCCAGCTCCTTTTAACAGTCCATAATGCTGGGCAATATGGAAGAAAAAAGAAGAGCACAACCAGCAGCAAAGTAGATGGATTAAAGTAGTGAGAGGCTAGGCTTAGTGACATTCTGGGAAGTCTTGTCTGTGTGGCCACTAAGAACTGTCACTGACTTTACAATGCATAATCAATAATGGGAGGATCATTCTAGAAAATTATGTTTATTGATGGAGGCAGAGAGTTTTTTCTGTCAGACCTTTTTATTCAATTTAGTCTTATTTATTTATCAAATGTCTACACTGCTGATAAGATAAGATAACCTTTATTGTCATTTTTTTTACTGTGGGCACAGTGGCACACATCAAAAATGAAATTTAGTTGCCCGCTCTCAAAGTGGAACACATACATGACACACACCTAACCATACTATATACACATATGCATAGACCCACACCCCTACATATACATAACATATGAATATTAAATACTGTCCATCTTGAATATATAACAGAAGGAGGAAGCTTGAGAGTTCACAAGGTTAATGCTATATGGAATGAAACTATGGCTGAATCTGGTTGTTCTACTGCGGATACCACGAAGCCCCCTCCCAGAAGGTAACAAGGAAAACAGGTCGTGAAGAGGATGTGTAGTGTCCCAGATAATCTTACGGACCCTGCTCAAGCAACGCTTCTGTGCTATGTCCTGGATGGGAGGGAGGGAACTGCCAATGATCTTTTCGGCCATCCTCACCACTCTCTGCACCGCCTTCCTGTCTGAAGCAGTGATGCTTCCAAACCAGACTGTGATGCTGTATGACAGGATGGTCTCGATCGTTCCCCTGTAGAAAGTGGTCAGGACAGGGGGAAGAAGATGTGCTTTTCTCATGCGATGCAGAAAATGCAGGCGCTGCTGTGCCCACTTCACCAGTTTCTCACTGTTGAGCGACTAAGCCAGCCTACTCGTTAGCTGCACACCCAGGAATTTGATGCTGGTAACCATCTCCATAGGTGAATCATTAATGCACAGAGAGGTGTGGCTATGCCTGCCTTTCTGAAGTCGACAATGATCTCTTTGGTTTTTCTGGTATTTAAAACTAGGCTGTTTTCCTTACACCAGTTCACTAACCCCTCAAACTCCTTGTGGTAAGCTTCCACCTTGTCATCACCTATCTTACCTAAGTAACTCTGGGAAGTTTCCAAATGGTTTTGGTCATTTTTCTTGAGCAATAGTAAAGAAGTAAAAAACAACGGAAAGGCAATACTGATATGTTAAGAAAGTGCCATCAAGGTAACGTACCACAGATTGAATGCTCATGTTTTCTTTTTTATAAATGGAATGTAATATGATGGTTATCTGTTGAGTAAATACTTGCTTCACTTTATGTAATAGTAACTTACAGCAAGTCGGGACGCGGTGGCTCAGTGGGTTAGGACACTGAGCTTGTCGATCAGAAGATTGGCAGTTTGGCGGGTCGAATCCCGAGTGCCGCGTAACAGAGTGAGCGCCTGTTACTCGTCCCAGCTTCTGCCAACCTAGCAGTTCGAAAGCATGTAAAAATGCAAGTAGAAAAATAGGGACCACTACGGTGGGAAGGTAACAGTGTTCCGTGTGCCTTTGGCGTCTAGTCATGCCGGCCACATGACCACAGAGACGTCCTCGGACAAGCGCTGGCTCTTCGGCTTTGTAACGGAGATGAGCACCGGCCCCTAGAGTCGGAAACGACTAGCACGCATGTGCGGGGGAACCTTTACCTTTACCTTTTAACTTACAGCAAATAAGAACAGTCTTATTTGAAAAGCTTTCCCCTCTTATGCCCCCATTATTAGTACAGAATTATTGAGGAGATTTTATATTGCTTTATCAGTTTGACTTCTAGATTCTTAGAGGTTTGATCAGGAAGTATTGTATCTGCAAAAACAAAGAAGTATACATCTGAAAACAATTTTCTGGAGCCTGCCTCAAATAGATGTTTTAGTGTCTGATTGCTTTATCAGTTTATGTGGAAATCTGTATTCTCGTTTGGCTGTTTGAAAGGGTTTTCACTTGTATTTGTTGCAAAGATTGTAAGTCCTTGAGGGGGAAAATGGGTTTTTCTCACCTGTCCTTGAGCTATAAATTTTCAAGGACACTTGAGTAAATCTGTTTGGACTGCTGTTGGCTTTGTGATAGAATTCTACCAGGGCTTCCAATCATAGTTTCATACAATCAAAATCCTTGACAAAGCCTTCTTTAGACTTGTAGCTTAGATGTTTCACTTTTTGTCCTCTGGATATTTGTTTAGAACTTTTTTATATATAATTGAGGATACGGATCAAATAATGTTTATTAGTAAATTTACAACAAAAATGAAATGTACATCCAAGGTAAACATACAATATAAGTTTTACAGTAGTATTTGCAGCAATGTGTAGATGCACAGAGAGAGTTGCAAAATTTAGTAACACTCCAGATAGCAATCAGGCAACTTATAACAGTAATGAAGCTCACTGCTTGGAACTCTTAGAACAGAATAAATCAGTAAGAGTACGAATTCTTTTAAAATGGGCAATAAAACATTATATGAGTCAATTTCAACAATGCCTGTCCTGTACAGGATAATAGTCTCTGTAAAACAAGCATGCTATAAAATCTGACAGAGTGTCACGGGGGCAACCTGTCAAACTTCGCCAAAGAAAAGCCCCATTGATTTTTCATAGTGGTTATATTAGAAAGATAGGAAGCTGGTTACAGTTTATTGGATTGTTGATTAGGAGAACATCTTCAGAGCAACATCTGAGAAAAATAGGTACAGTGTAGCTCAGTGCTTATGCAGCAATTTTCATATTTTTTTCCTTTCATGTAGTTTTGTATCTAAGCTACAAAAACGTAACAATTTTCAGAGTCTTTGTAACATGACTATATGACAAATCTTATACTACTGTGAAGCAAAATTTATTTTGTTCCCAAAGTCATGAAGTTTTTCTCAACTGATTGTGGAGCTTTAAAACAATGATTTGTGCATAAAAGTTAAACCACTTGGGAGCACTCCTCATCAATGCCTTAAGGTGTGTACAGATGCCATGGAGAGAGAGATGCACATATTGCTGTTTGAAAAAAGTCTCCAGGAATGCTTTTGGAGTGTATTTCATTTGAAAAAAAGTGTAATAATTTCTTTAAGGTATTGTTAGCTGCGAAGTCATGTCCGACCCATCACGACCCTATGGACAACGTTCCTCCAGACCTTCCTGTCCTCTACCATCTTCTGGAGTCCATTTAAGCTCATGCCTACTGCTTCAGTGACTCCATCCAGCCACCTCATTCTCTGTCGTCACCTTCTTCTATTGCCCCAATCTTTCCCAGCACTAGGTTCTTCTCCAGTGAGTCCTTCCTTTTCTTTAGGTGGCCAAAGTATTTGAGTTTTAAGGTATATATCCTTAGAATTTTAGACTAGACCTAGGAAGTGGAGACCGTGTGGTCCTTGAATATTTTCTCAACTGCAGCTCTCTGATCAAATGTCCAATGATAGTGTATTTTGGGATTGTAGCTTAGCAATAGCTGAAGGGCCACAGTTTCCTCTGGAGAGCCTAAGGAAATACAAGCCTTGGATAATCATCATATAATCTTTTATGGCAATTTTGCAAAAAAATAATAATTTGCAAGCGGTATGAGTTTATTCAACTACTGATATTTTTTTCAGAGGGCCAGTTGAGAGTAGATGCAAATGTATCTATACATCGTCCTGGCCAACTTTATGGAATAAGGACTGAAGTGAAGAATATCAACAGTGCTCGATTTCTCGCAAAGGCAATAGGTAAATAAAATTTTTCTTCCTAACTGAAATCCTAGAAATTTGAAATTTTGTACCCAACAAAATTTGTTTGTAGAATTAGGCAGTTAATACTGACACAAATCTATTAAGTCTTTAAACTGCATATACAAATTCCCCATCTGTGCCATGTTGATGTAGAATGTAAAGTTAATTTACATTATAGATAGTCCTTGACTTACGACCGGTTGTTTCATTCCTGTCCTCCAGCACAGAGGTTCCTTTCCACGCATGGAGGAATGCTGCTTCCTTCCTGTGCCAGGCAGTTCTTTTGTGCCACTGCTTAAAGATCCACGCAGTTGCTTACTAACCAGATGTGGGAGAGCCAGAATTGTGGTCATTGAATGAAGCAGTCAGATGGGCATCTAGACTAATGACCGCTTTGCTCAACAACTGAGATTCTGATACCGACTGTAGTCATAAGTCAAGGGCTATCAGTACTTTTCATCCCATAAAACTATTAGGAAATGGTTACTGATACAGTCTTGAACTCCCAGTTTGAAGCAATGGAAAAATTTTGACAGATGGTTGGGGGGAGAATGATATTGCTATCTTTCCTTTTAAGAAATTACTTTAAGAAATTACTCTTACATCATTGCTGTAAATATACCTACTGATTTTATTTATTCTTTTCTAATATTTTTTTATTTTAAAGAACCTACAGCAAACTCATACCATAGGTGTGCATTAATAATGTAAAGTCATGTTACAAAGCTGAGTTTATGATTGTTATTTTTATTAATAGAGCTTCTCCAACAGGAAATTTTAAATCTTATTAAGATTTATATATCTTCTCAAGAATCTCATCTGGCCACAACTTTCTATAAGCATTCCAGATTTCTAATGTCTATGGTGCCCAGAGTTGCTGTGTCAGGGAGATGGGCAGCATAAAAAACAAACAAATTAATAAAAGTTCTGATGATTTTCATTGTTAGGCCCACTGCCATTGGAAACCACTCTGGCTTTCTACCCTATTTCTCTCTTCTACATAACGAAGAAGCTCAGCGCCAAGTTTATTTTCTTTGATTGCAAAGCCAGCCACATCTTCAATAATTCTGCTTGCAATATCTTTGCATGCCAAAGTTTACTGACTGGTTGCATAATCATGCTTCAACATCTGCTAGTATTTCTGGCTCTGTGGGAGAAGAGAATTATTGGAGGAAGCAAAGGAAGTGAGAAGCAAAAAAAAAAAGTGGGAGAGCTCCCAACAAGCAACATAGAAGATGCATAACCTAGAAAAGATGGAAATTCCCTTCTGCTGCCTGCTGTCTAGAGTCAGGAGGGGAGCATACAGAGAAGCCAGAAAGAAAGAAGAGATGTCATCGCTTCAGCCAAAGACGAGATGGAGATTCCTCCATCCTAATTTCCTCAGTCAGAAAGAAAAGGGGAAGGGGAAGATCCAGCTGAGAATAAAATCAGAAGGAAGGAACAGGCAAACTGACCTATTATGGTCACCCCAAACAAGCAGGAGACAGAGGTAGAAGCCTCTTACACATACAGACACAGAATGGCCAAATAAAAGCCTAAGAAGTAAAGGTGTTACAAGAATGTCTAAGCAATCTGAATCCATATCATGGAGGAATTAAAGAATAGGCTTATATTCTCAATGAAATTCCCTAAGTGTGCCTATATATCTCACAGCAATATAGCTTCGTATATCTCTTTTGCTAATCATCATCATGATTAAAAACCATTTTTGCTTGGGCTGTTAGAGAGAAATAGGTGAGTATGCAACAGCTAACCTAGACTGTTTCTTTCTTTCTTCAAGACTATGAAATACACAGGCAGATTGAGGAGTTGGAGAATGGAGGAACCATTCTAAATGAAACTAGAGCCTTTGACTATAAGCTTGGGTAAGAGCTTTCCTTCCACTTTCGTATTTGTGGAGAGTGTTTATAACTTACCCAACCATAAGTATATAGAAGAAATCAAAAGAAAATTACAATCTGGGAGGAGTTTGATCCTGTGACTCCGGAGGAAGTGGACAGGATTATGGGGAGGTTGAGCTCCACCACATGTTTATTTATTTATTTATTTATTTATTTATTTATTTATTTATTTATTTTTGGGACTTACCGTATATACTTGAGTATAAGCCGAATTTTTCAGCCCACTTTTTGGGCTGAAAAAATCCACTTCTTCGCCGAGAAAATGGGCGCTGAGACGAGAGCTCCAACGCCTCATTCTCTCGCTCAGCGGAGACTTCTTTCGGGGGATGCAGCCCACGGGGCTCGACACACAGAGAAACGCAAACGCCGGACTGCCGCCACCTTTACTAGCCATTCCTGCGGGTCTGACACACACACACACATACACACGCACGAGGGGGGAAACAACGCTTGACTGAGGAGGGAAACAACGCTTGACTGCCACACACACACACACACGAGGAGGGAAACAACGCTTGACTGAGGAGGGAAACAACGCTTGACTGCCCCCCCCACACACACACGCACACACGCACGAGGAGGGAAACAACGCTTGACTGAGGAGGGAAACAACGCTTGACTGCCCCCCCACACACACACGCGCACGAGGAGGGAAACAACGCTTGACTGCCACACACGCGCACGAGGAAAACAACGCTTGACTGCCACACACACACACGCACGAGGAGGGAAACAACGCTTGACTGAGGAGGGAAACAACGCTTGACTGCCACACACACACGCACGAGGAGGGAAACAACGCTTGACTGAGGAGGGAAACAACGCTTGACTGCCCCCCCCTCACACACACACACACACGCACGAGGAGGGAAATAACGCTGGACTGCCGCCACCTCTGCCAGCCCTGCAAGCCTCTGCCGGGCGGCAGAGGCTTGCAGGGCTGGCAGAGGTGGCGGCAGTCCAGCGTTGTTTCTCCCCCTCGTGCGTGCGTGTGTGTGTCAGACCCACGGGAATGGCTGGTAAGGAAGCGGCATTCCGGCATTCCCCCCCTTCCTGTGTGTCGAGCCCACGGGGCTTGACACACAGAGAAACGCAAATGCTGGACTGCCGCCACCTTTACTAGCCATTCCTGCAGGTCTGACACACACACACACACACACGCACGAGGGGGAGAAACAACGCTGGACTGCCGCCACCTCTGCCAGCCCTGCAAGCCTCTGCCACTTGCAGGGCTGGCAGAGTTGGCGGCAGTCCAGCATTGTTTCTCCCCCTCGTGCGTGCGTGTGTGTGTCAGACCCACGGGAATGGCTGGTAGGGAAGCGGCATTCCGGCATTCCCCCCCTTCCTGTGTGTCGAGCCCACGGGGCTTGACACACAGAGAAACGCAAATGCTGGACTGCCGCCACCTTTACTAGCCATTCCTGCGGGTCTGGCACACACGCATGAGGGGGAGAAACAATGCTCTGGGCGGCAGAGGCCTGGAGAATGAAAAATCGGCCGCAGCCTTGGGGTCGGCTTCTCCGGGGGCGCCGCCGCGATTCTGCAGGGGCCAGGTAGTGAAGACTCGCCGGGGAGGACGGGTGCCGTTGCAGCGCCCGGGGAAGCGTAGCCTGCTTGACCCACGGCCGGCGGGGGAGACCGGTGCAGGGACACGCCGGGGAGCCTCCGCTGTGGGGAGGTGCCGCCACTGCCTTTCGCTCCTCCACGACTGCGGAGGCTTCCCGGCAGCGACGTTGAGAGCCGCAAAGCAGGAGCGCCCGCCGGACGGGTCGCGGCTGGAGGGCCGACCTTTTTCCTTCCGTGTGTGGAGCGAAGCGCTTCGACTGCGTCGTGGAAGCGCCACCCGAGAGTCTTTCGGGTGGCGGATCCAGCCCCGCCACGTTTGAAGAGAGGCTGGGCCTCCCGCTGCATCCGCCGAGAAGTGGAGTTGCCGGTCCTCGTACTTTCTAAAAGCAGCGGGTACAGATGCGCTACTGAAATGTTCAAAATCCAACTTTTCTGCTTTTTGAAACGCAACACCGGCCGCTCCGTCCAGAAGCCCAGATTCGGGAGGGCTGCTTGGCTTCCACTTGAGCCCATCTATGTCCACGAGCCCCCCCCCCCCACTACCCCTAGACCTCAGCCTGGGTCCCCTGTCCGACCCGGAGGAGTATTTTTTTAAAAAAAACTTCCATCGGGATTTGTTCCTGGAGTTTAAATCCTTGCAGTCCGAAGCAAGAGAGAAAGCCGCGACCTCCTCCTGCGGGAGATTCTCTGCCGGCTCCGAAGAGCTCGACCACCAACGCCGGGGCAGCAGAGGCTTGCAGGGCTGGCAGAGGTGGCGGCAGTCCAGCGTTGTTTCTCCCCCTCGTGCGTGTGTGTGTGTGTGTGTGTCAGACCCGCAGGAATGGCTAGTAAAGGTGGCGGCAGTCTGGCATTTGCGTTTCTCTGTGTGTCAAGCCCCGTGGGCTCGACACACAGGAAGGGGGGGAATGCCGGAATGCCGCTTCCTACCAGCCGTTCCCGTTGGTCTGACACACACGCACGCACGAGGGGGAGAAACAACGCTGGACTGCCGCCACCTCTGCCAGCCCTGCAAGCCTCGCAGGGCTGGCAGAGGTGGCGGCAGTCCAGCGTTGTTTCTCCCCCTCGTGCGTGTGTGTGTGTGTGTGTGTGTCAGACCCGCAGGAATGGCTAGTAAAGGTGGCGGCAGTCTGGCATTTGCGTTTCTCTGTGTGTCAAGCCCCGTGGGCTCGACACACAGGAAGGGGGGGAATGCCAGAATGCCGCTTCCCTACCAGCCGTTCCCGTGGGTCTGACACACACGCACGCACGAGGGGGAGAAACAACGCTGGACTGCCGCCACCTCTGCCAGCCCTGCAAGCCTCGCAGGGCTGGCAGAGGTGGCGGCAGTCCAGCGTTGTTTCTCCCCCTCGTGCGTGTGTGTGTGTCAGACCCGCAGGAATGGCTAGTAAAGGTGGCGGAAGTCCGGCATTTGCGTTTCTCTGTGTGTCAAGCCCCGTGGGCCCGACACACAGGAGGGGGGGACGCCGCTTCCTTACCAGCCATTCCCGCAGGTCTGACACATGCACGCATGCATGAGGGGGGGAAACGCCGGACTGCCGCCACCTCTACCAGCCGTTCCCGCAGGTCACACACACACACACGCACGAGGGAAACAAC
The DNA here is from genome assembly GCF_947247035.1 of Vipera ursinii. NCBI lineage: Eukaryota > Metazoa > Chordata > Lepidosauria > Squamata > Viperidae > Vipera > Vipera ursinii. Next base: position 52,014,837 of record NC_139521.1, on the reverse strand, counting down.
GCTTGACTGCCGCCTCCCTAGCAGACCTTCCCTGCGGGATGTGCTGCCAGGAAGCCTGGCAGCCTGATGAGCGGACCCTGCGAACCGCGGCCGAGCCAGCTCCGGGATGCTGCCAGAGTCAACGAGCGGCTCGTCGTGGCACAGAATATAGATATGTTGCTAAGAAGGGGCCAAACTTATACTTATACTCGGCTTATACTCGAGTCAATAACTTTTTTCAGTTTTTGGGGGTAAAATTAGGGGTCTTGGCTTATACTCGAGTCGGCTTATACTCAAGTATATACGGTATATGCCGCCCTATCTCCCAAAGGACTCATGGCGGCTTACAACAATAAAAAACAACAATACAAAAATTAAAAAACGAATTAAATAACAGCCCCAAAATAAATTAACTACTGTTAAAAATTAAAACATATTTAAAAACCCATCATCAATCCAGGTCAGCCTGATGAAAGAGAAAAGTTTTGAGGTCGCGGCGAAAGGACCGGAGGTCTGGGGCCATCCAAAGCTCAAGGGGAAGCTGGTTCCAAAGGGCTGGTGCTCCCACAGAGAAGGCCCTCCCCCTGGGGGTCGCCAGCCGACATTGTCTGGCCGACGGCACCCTGAGGAGGCCCTCTCTGTGTGAGCGCACTGGGCGATGGGAAGTCGTCCCCGGTAGCAGACGGTCCTGCAAGTATCCCGGGCCTAAGCCATGTAGGGCTTTAAAGGTAAGTACCAGCACCTTAAATCTCGCCCGGAAGACAACTGGTAGCCAATGCAGCTCACGCAGGAGGGGTGTAATATGGGAGTATCGGGATGCTCCCATCACTACCCGCGCGGCTGCATTCTGCACCAGCTGAAGCCTCCGGGTGGACTTCAAGGGCAGCCCCGTGTAGAGAGCATTACAGTAATCTATCCGAGAGGTAACGAGTGCATGAGTGACCGTACGTAGGGCATCTCGGTCCAGATAGGGGCGCAACTGGCGCACCAGGCGAACCTGGGCAAATGCCCCCCTGGCCACGACTCCAATATGATCTTCAAAACTGAGTCGTGAGTCCAGGAGGACGCCTAAATTGCGCACCCTATCAACAGGAGGCAACACCTCTCCTCCCATAACCAAAGATGGAACCTCTTGGACAGGTTTATTGGACCCATGCCCTTCCTGGCTGGTTTATGCGGCTCGGGAGGGGACACGAGGCTGGTTCCAGGCGGTTATATCTGCGTCTTTGAGTGAGGGTAGTTTCCCCACCGTCTTGAAGGAGGCAGTGGTGAGACCTCTCCTCAAGAAGCCTGCCTTGGACCCAGCTGTGTTAAATAACTTTCGTCCGGTCTCCAACCTTCGCTTTCTTGTGAAGGTTGTTGAGAGTGTGGTGGCGCATCAGCTCCCTCTGGTTCTGGATGAAGCGGATTATCTAGACCCGTACCAATCGGGTTTCAGACCCGGGTACAGAACAGAGACGGCATTGGTCGCTCTGGTGAATCATCTTTGGAGGGCCCGGGACAGGGGATATTCCTCTGTCCTAGTCCTATTAGACCTCTCAGCGGCTTTCGATACCATCGACCATGGTATCCTGCTGCAGCGTCTCAGGGGATTGGGAGTGGGAGGCACGGTTTTTCAGTGGTTCTCCTATCTCCTGGGATGTTCGCAGTCGGTGTTGGCAGGGGGGCAGAGGTCGACCTCAAGGCCTCTCGCTTGTGGAGTTCCTCAGGGGTCGGTCCTCTCGCCTCTCCTGTTCAACATCTACATGAAACCGCTGGGTGAGATCATTCGTGGTTTTGGAGTTGGGTATCATCAGTATGCTGATGATACCCAGCTTTTTATTTCGACCCCAAACCACCCCAGTGATGCCCTCGACGTGATGTCCCGTTGCCTGGAAGCGGTTCGGGTCTGGATGGGGAGGAACAGGCTTCAACTCAACCCTGACAAGACTGAGTGGCTGTGCGTACCGGCATCTCGGGATATTCAGAACATTCCATCTCTTTCTATGGGGGGTGAGTTATTACCCCCCGTAGATAGGGCTCGCAACTTGGGAGTCCTCCTAGATTCACAGCTTTCTTTGGAAGACCACATAATAACTGTGACTAGGGGGGCCTTCGCCCAGGTTCGCCTGGTGCGCCAGTTGTGGCCCTATCTAGACCGGGATGCCCTGAGTACAGTCACTCATGCGCTCGTGACCTCTCGTTTAGACTACTGCAATGCTCTCTACATGGGGCTGCCCTTGAGGACCACTCGGAGGGTCCAACTGGTACAGAATGCAGCCACGAGAGTTGTGTTAGGAGTCTTCCGATACTCCCATGTTACACCTCTGCTCCGTGAGCTGCATTGGCTCCCAGTTGTCTTCTGGGTGAGATTCAAGGTTCTGGTAATGGTTTTCAAGGCCCTACATGGCATGGGTCCGGAGTACCTTAGGGAACACCTGCTGCCGGCGTCAACTTTCCTCCGCCCTGTGCGCTCCCACAGAGAGGGCCTCCTCAGGGTGCCACCGGTCAGAGAATGTCGTCTGGTGGCCCCCAGGGGGAGGTCCTTCTCTGTGGGTGCCCCGGATTTATGGAATCGTTTGCCCGTTGAGCTCCGGATGGCGCCCGACCTTCGCTCCTTCCGACGCGATCTGAAAACTTATTTGTTCAAACAAGCCAGCCTGGCCTGATGGGGGATGGGTTTGGATTTTATTGTTGTTTTAAATGTATTTTAACCTATTGTTATAACTTGGGCATTTCGTTTAATTCTTTCTTAACTTTTGTATTTTTGTATTTTTATATGTTTGCCCTGTTCACCGCCCTGAGTCTTTCGGGAGAAGGGCGGTATACAAATAAAATTATTATTATTATTATTATTATTATTATTATTATTATTATTATTATTATTATTATTATTATTATTATTATTATTTATTAATATCATCTGAAAGCAGAAGCAGAATTATTAGCTACCTAGCATTCTTGTACTTCTTAAAAATGTGTACCTTTTGCCTGTTGATACAACCTTTAGACTTGTGATCATCTGCCATTTTAAAGTCCTCTATACAGTTTCACCCTGTGGTAGTCTGGCTTCATTCCATCTCTGGGATTTGGCTGCTCACACCACTGAAAGTTACTTAAAATAAGGTGTTTATTATTTAAATTAATGTGCTGTCTCAATGGTAGTTCTTTGGATGTAAACTAATCAAGGAGAGAAGCAACCTAGAACTAAGAAATTTCCTGACAGCTAGAACATTTTGCCTCCAGAAATTGTGAATGCTCCAACACTGGAAGTTTTTAAGAGATTGGACAACCATTTGTCTGTGTAGGGTTTCCTGCCTAAGCAGAGGGTTGGATTAGAAGACCTCCAAGGTCCCTTCCAACTCCTATTCTGTTGTGTTCTATTCTATTCTATTCTTTAAATTTGAGTTATGATACACTCAAGATTTTTTTTACTTAGGTCAGGACAGTATTCAACCATAGTTGGTTATACAAGTTTACATAGAAGAAGATTTTTTTTATTTAATTTCATATGGTATACATTTGTTAGGAAGATCTACACTCTTATGATACAGGTGAATTGCTAGTTCATTCAGTTTCGTGCTTGCACGCTTCACGTTGTGCCATGGGTGAGGTGAACTGGCTTGCACCAGCTGACTAGCAGCGGTTGGCTTGATGATACCTTCAGGGTCTCCTGCTGATCTCGCCTTGCGTTTGGGCGGGCTTAGCACTGGCTCCCATTTTCCTTGTGCAGCAAGCCTTTCCCACTGGAAATAATGGTTTCAAATTGCTGGTTGGGCAAAATGTAATGAGCAAAATGTAATGAGCTAAATGTGCTCACCCCATCCGGCAGTGCTACTGGAGCTCTAACCACCAGAGTGTTGACCATTTCTGGTTGGCAGGTCCAGCATCCTTAGGCCACTATGCCACTACGCCTCTACGAAAGAATTATAAATGAATATGCTTCTTCCGTCTGGAGACAGAAGAAGATAGAAACCACCAAGTAAGCACAACATATTCATTTACAATTAGTTGCTGTGGCCTTTAAATAATCAACTCATGCCTTTAAGGATTTTATGGCAAAAGAAACCATCCAGGTCACATGATATTAAACATTGTGATAAGAATATGTGAAAGCTCTTAATGTGAGGTAGAATCACTTACGTAACTATCAGGTTTGCTAAATCCAGTTCTTATAATTGCTTTTTTTCTGATTTTATAGACGCACTGTGCCAATGAGGGACAAAGAAGGAAAACAAGATTATCGGTAATTTTATTTATGTTTTGTTGCATTCAGGCAAATATATGTATGATAAGTTATGATTTTTCCACCCATTCAATTCCTTTCTTCACCTTAAATACCTTCTGAAGTTCGGGAACTCTCCTGAATGAAGGATGCTGTGATATGTAAGATTTGAAGAAAAAAGTGTTAGATTTGAAAATAGGCAGAAGCTTCCTGCTTGCAGGGACTCTTCCATTCAATTTTCTGAAATCCCACTCTATTTTCCCGCCCTATTTTCCAAGCACTTTACAGGGTTAGGGTTAGGGTTAGGGTTAGAAGAGAAATAGCATGAGAAGTTGAATTTCTCCATCTCTTCCATGTCATAATTCTGTGAATCAAACATAGTTATTAAGTATGACTACTACAATTGCTATTGTTATTTCATTGCTTGTGCATCTCACTTGCAGAGATATATAAAGCTTGAATTAAGTTTGCAAATCCATCATTTGGTTCTGCAAGGCTGAAACTAGGGTTTAATCGCTATATTTTCTTGACATCTTGAATCAGTGTCCTCTTCCATAAAGCCTTTGTCCTTTGATACTGTCACTCACTTTACTTAGCAGGGCACCTCATCAAAGATGGCAACTGGACTCTTAGCACAACTTCCTTTTTCCATTAAATCTACAGAGTTTCATAACAAGGAGGGTTTCAATCCACATGAAGTGTTCTTAACAACTTTATCTCAGTCTTCACCAAAGTATGTTGCCAGCTGAATAACCAATCCCATTTGGCATGGGATGAGTACCATCTGTATTTTATTGCTTTTCTGGAGGAATGTAAAACCATTTGAATGGTAGACATTTAAAAGCTAATGACTTTCAGAAGGCAGTTACATCTTATAAATTGGTGTTTATCTGTTCCTGCTCAGAAGATTGATCTCAGCCTTGACTTCCTTGTGTGTGTATGATTGGTTGTATTGTCAGTTTGTTCTTATGTAGAGCCTCAATTTAGCCATGTGCTTTTGTGTATAGCAAATTTAATTTAAAAAAAATCAAAATAAATGTTCTTTTGTTGTTGTTTTCCTCCAGATTCATGCCTGAGCCAAATCTTCCTCCATTGATTCTTTATGATGCTAAATCCTTGCCTACTCATATAAATGACCAGCAAGTAATAAATATTGATTGGATTCGGGAGAGGCTTCCAGACCTCCCTAGTGTCAAAAGAGCAAAGTTTGTTGAACGTTATGGGATTCAGACTCAACACAGCTTTATCTTACAGGTAACGCTATTGATCAAATGATCAAGTAAAGAGTGTAAAAGTTTCACTGTTTCATTAAATAGTTTTAAATCTCATAATGTAACCTTCTCTGATAGGTTTCAGACTTTTGAAATCTTATATCATTGTAAACTGAATACATATGACAGATACCAACCACTTGAAGCCAGGATTAATATATTAATATTTCTGGTACAAAAAAAATAGGTCATTGTCATCCATTCTGTTGAAATTTAGGTATAAGAACATCTCCGCCCCCAATTGTCTGGATACCCCGAGACACCCAAATAATCTAAATTCATCTGACTTGTGTGCTTTTCTAAATTGTATTAGAAAAGTACAGACATCAGGAGTTATATATTTTTTTCCCTTTGCTTTGACAGATTTCAAAGCACATATTATTAAATCTCCACTAGATATCCTAATTGCAATCAGCACTTGCTACAATACATCTTTCTTCCCCATCATATCCCATGTTGTTTATAAGGTTTTTAAAAATCAGCATAATTAGAGAGGTTAACAAGTCCTTGAAATTAGGGCAATACATAAATACTTGTATTAATTATATACTATATCCAGTAAGTCTATAATAAAAACAATGAAACAGTGGTGTAAACATAATAAGTTGTGCGCTAAAGCTATGTAAGGAATGGCCTACTGAGTACAAGTTGTTTTCAACTTATGACCACAATTGGGACCTGAATTTCTGTTGCTAAGCAAGGCAGTTGTTAAGTGAATCATGCCCAATTTTATGAACCTTTTTGCCATGATTTTAAGCAAATGTTTGCAGGTGGTAAGTGAATGATACAATCATGAAATCACTCTGGCTTCCCCAATTGACTTGGCTTGTTGGAAGCTGAGTGGGAAGGACACTGAAGCCATCATAAATTCATGCTAGTTGCCAAGCACCCAAATTTTGACCATGTGATCATGGGGATGCTGCTATGGTTGTACATCTGAGGACTATTTGTAAGTCACTTTTTTCAATGCCATTGTAACTTTGAATGGTCATTAAACTTGCCAGGAACTAATTAAAGATATGCAGTAAGGAAGGAAGGAAGGAAGAAAGATATGAGAGACAGAGAGACACACAGAGAGAAAATGCGTATATATTTGTGTGTGTGTGTGTGTCTCCAGGGAATTAGGTGACCAGAGTAGATAGATAAAACATTATGTGTCCATACCAATATAAATTTAGTGCATAATTTTCTTGACAGTAAAAAAAGCTTTATATTTTGCCAATTTACTGAACATAGCATTTTTTAAAGAAAAACTCATGTTTGAGAAGTATCCACAAGTTTCTACTTGCATCAGCACACCTATAAATGTAAAAGAAAACCTGATTTATACTACAACATTACAGTATTCTAAGACTTTCGTGATTTGCTTTAAAAAAATGTAATAAGCCCAAAAGCAGATTTATAAATTTGAATGAACAGACTTTATTTTGGTCACTGACTCATAAAATATACAATTTTATTGCTAAAATTATCAATGCCAAAAAAGTATGTATTAAATTGCATAAATAAAATAAGTACATGCTGATAGTGAGATGATAGGGAGAAGAAACACAAAGGAAAACAAAACTAAAACAGTTTAGGAAATATTTACTCAGTAAGTAATATTCATTCACACTTAATACATTGAAAGCATAATGTTAACATCCCCAAAAGTTAGAATACCACTTTGATAAATTATTATATCTATAAAATTAATGCAATACTTAATTAATGCAATACTTAAAACTAAAATGCTGGTCCAATGCACTAGAATTCTAAAAATTTGAAATTCTAAAATATTTAAAGTCAGAAGCTATTCAATAATGAGACATTTTATTTGAGTTCTTTGTTAAAATTATAAGAAGGTGCCCTTTTAGGCTTCCATGAATTCAATATGATGTGGTATATATGAGATCCTTAAATATTTTTGTAACTAAATATGAAGTTCTAAAATGATCTATTTGGCATGTTGTCACACAGAATTCTGGTATTTCCTGGTAATTTTTGAAATCTTACTGTCAAAGTTTCAAATGAATGCTATCTGGGACATTCTGAATTTTTCACAAAGGGACTAGCAAAGTTCTATGGCTATCCATGTGCAGATACCAATGCCAAAGGACATGAATGTTTCTAATCCCTGTCCCCACATCAGAATATCTTCTGATGTCTGCCTTAAGGATTGCTTTGTCCTGGGACTCCTAAGCATGTCAAAATGAGAAAGGGTAAAAAAACCTCTATGATACTTCAGAAAATGGGCAGGGGGGGTGTACGCTAAACCAAGGGTCCCCAATCCCTGGTCTGTGGACCGGTACTGGGCCGCGGCATGCCCACAACCGGTCCGCACAATCAAGCAACGTCCCATCCGTGGGATGCAGGCAGCACACAAAACCGTGCACTCTCCAGTCTGTAGAAAAACCTCTCTCCACAGAACCGGTCCTTGGTGTCCAAGAGGTTGGGGACCTCTGTGCTAAATGACGCTTGCAGGAATTCTATATTGATCAATCATCTACACACATGAATTAGTCTTGTATAGGCATATCTCATTCCCAAAATCAGTGGGTACATGTGACAGGAAATTAAGTTTTAACCAGACATTACATAGTTCCACCCAGGCCCTATTATCAACCTTGAAATTAAAAAATATATATTTCTATGCTCTTTTGTTGTTGTAAATATTTGCATGTGGCTTAACATTTTTTATAACAGATAGAAGCTCCAGCAAAGCTAATCAGCACATTATGTACTTTGTTCTTCTCTCAAGATTCAGGTGCATATTTTAGTTCACAATGTAAACATTTAGAACATGGGGGATTAATACTGAAATATTGTACAGGTAGTTCTCAACTTACAACCACAATTGAGCCCAAAATTTCTGTTGTTAAGTGAGACATTTATTAAGTGAATTTTGCCTGATTTTATGACCTTCCTTGCCACAGTTATAAAGTGAATCACTGCAGCTGATAAGTTAGTAATCTGGTTGTTAAGTGAATCTGGCTTCCCCACTGATTTTGCTTGTCAGAAGGTCGCAAAAGTGATCACATGATCTTGGGACACTGCAACAGTCGTAAATATGAACCGGTTGCCGAGCATCAGAAGTTGATCACATGATCATGGGGATGCTGCAAAGGTTGTAACTATGAAAATGGTCATAAGTCACTTTCTTCAGTGCCGTCATAATTTTGAATGGTCACTAAATGAACTGTTGTAAGTCGAGGACTACATGTACAGGTTGCATTTGTTTGTGACTTTTGTTGCGACCAGGATGATGGTAGTATATCTATCCTGGCCTCCTTGATCCCTCAGCAGTTTTTTGGTATCATTGCTTATGGTATTGTGCTGAAATAGCTTCAGGGGTTAGTAACGTATGTGTGTGGGAAATCAGTCCTGAAAAAAAATCTCCTTTTTTCAGTTCTAGTTACAACTGGGATAGGAAGGATCTAAATGCCTACTTTGTGGGGTTTCTCAAGGCCCTAAATTCCAGTCACTCCTGTTAAGATCTACATGGTGGCAGGGAGTTAAATATCATTACTATGCTGATGATATTTAGCTATGCATCTCTACCCTGTGCCAATCAAATGATGCCCTCATGCTGCTGCTTCTATGTTTAGAGGTTGTGGAGATATTGATTCAGTAGTCATATAGCTTTTTCTTGTGGTTCTTTCCTTTGTAATGTGCTAGAATAAAAAGCTTACTGTAGATTTTTCAGAGAAAGGAAATTTATTTGGGCAGGAAACAATATTGGTTGATTAGCTGTTCTTGTACTTCCCTGTTTCTAAATTTTAGTCAGCTACTTGTAAAAATCTGCATACCACAGCATGGAAGACATAGAATTGTAATCAATTCCATAGGTGTGGCAATCATCTCCATTTAGAAGTGAATTAATGATAATACTATCTAGATAACATCAGCAGGACTGGCAAAGAAATGGATCTGTTCTAAATTAAGCAACTTCATTGACGATTCATGCCATGGCTTTGTTGGAACTATATAGTTTCTTCAACCGCTGGGAATTATGAAACAGTCAAGAGATTAATTATATCACACAATTAATCAGTTCAAATCTGAAGGTATGGATTGTTGAGGGGAAAGTTGATTGGTTGCTATGTATAAATACATTTTCTTTCTTAACAGAATGAAGATGGCTTAATGGATTTTTTTGAAAGCGTTGTGAATGCAACAGAAATGAATCCCCAGAAAGTGATTGGCTGGGTTATAAATAATTTCCTCAGTTACCTAAAATTATATAACATTACTGTAAAAGAAAGGTAAGGCTTTAGATCTTTCACTTTGATCAAACAGATCTTCTATGCCAATAATTACTTCTTCAAACTTCAAACTTACATCTTCTGATGACTTATGGGCATATAAATAAAGGATTCTGTGAATGTGCTATCACAGCAGTTTGCCGGATTCAGTATTTCATCTGAATATTTGTTTTGTTAAAGCAGAGTTATTCTACACTTTTGCTTAGAGGGAGAAGATCCATCCTTAGGAAACTAAAGTCTCCCATTATCAAAGTAAGAAGGGAAGGAAGGAAATGTAAAATAAGTAATATCCATAAGAGCCTTTGCCAGTTCAGTGTTTTCCAGATGAGAATCTGAAAAAAAATCCAATATTTGCAGGTGGCATGCCAATATGAGAGTTATAATTCAAATATCTGGAGAGTATTGTTTTAGGAACAGCTAGCCATATACACTTTAAAGAATGCAAATATCAGTTATCAGTGCATTGCTTTCCATGAGGTACACCACCAAACGTATTGCAAATGCTGACTTGTAACTCAGCATGATGAAAGCTGGATTAGGGCATGTATGATAAAAGCCTAATATGCAATATAAACTAAGTACTATGAACCTGAGCTTGTATTTCTGAGTCTTTCTATGGTCATGGATTTGCAGGACCAACTATGGCCTTTTGTATGAAACTGTCATCTGGAAAGGACATCTTTCTTAAGGCAACAAAATGGAATGGAAAATGTAGCATAACTTACAATAAACATGCTTTCGTGCATATAAAATACTTCAATCTATTTGCCAGCTTATAGTAGTAGAGTATGCCAACTTCTGATATATATTTTTTTTTGGGGGGGGGAAGGCTGAATGGGTGTTGAATTTGCACAAATAAATTGCCTGACAATAAAGAATGCAGAAATAAATTGGCAGTTGAATGAATATTTTTGGAGACAAGAAAAAAGTGGAAGGTGGCAAACACATTCATTAGCCTTCTGGTAATTTACTTTTGGGAACTGCCACATCCCCTTTCCAGCAGTAAGCACTCCATAGCAACAATACTTCTTGAGTATATGACACAAAATATTTTATAAGCCTGCTGAATCAGGAAGGTTGCATCATTTCTAATTTGTTTTATTTGCTTTATTGTTTAGTCCAGTCACTCCTGTTCTTTTGGCTGAATTACTGGACTTAATATCAAGTAGAAAAATTTCATCTTCAGCAGCCAAACAGGTATTTGTTTGAAATATTATTTTCGTATAGGGTTTGTTTATGTCAGTGTATTTCAATAACTAGTATAATTTATAATTCTGACTCAATTTAAAAAAAACCAAAAAGGAAAGTTTTCTGCTATTTCCACAAACCTCATATGTGTGTTAAGATACTAGGAATGTACAACCAATGTGGGCTGCTGTTATGAGAAGTATTTACATATCATCCAGACTTAAATCCAGTCTTAAATTCTATTTAAACACTGGGCATATGGTCTAGCTTCAAGTCCAAATGAGAGGTGACAATAAATATACTTCTCTTGATTTCAAAAATTTCTTTTGGAGATTGGAAGGGTAAAGATCAACTGACCTTCTTAATTGTTCTTCACCAGTAAGCTGCCTGACAATTATCTACCTTTCACCTATTGTCTTCAGATGATTGAAAGTGAAAATTTTCAATAATGTGATGGTGTTAAATTGACAGTCAAGAACTAATGAAAACATATGTGTCCACTTCTACCTTGTGTTAGTCCTTAATTGAAGAAGAATTGAAGACTCCTCCTATGGAGTCTTCAGGTTTAAAAAATGGAATAGGGTCTACATACTCATCACATAGAACTTTAGTTCCATCTAAGAAAAAGAGTGTTTTTTAATTGATGTTATAAATATTTATTTGGCCTTATCAATTAATTTGTGAATATAATTAACATGGTTAATTTATTTGAATCTGTTTCATTGTCTATTTTCAGTTCTATAACTTTCAGTGTACAATGCAGTACACAATACAAACAATAGTTGCCTAACTGTTCTTTCATCAAGTTGTCAATATGATTTATTTATTTAGGTGAATTGATTTTTTTAGTATGGCTGAAAATGTTTAATGAAGTAAGTGCAAATAAGGTTAACCAAAAGTTAAAACCAACCAATTCCTTATTATGATTAGCAAGAGATAATTTTAACATGTTATTAAGCTGAGTAACATTTTTTAAGAAATGTCTGTTTAAATTTGAATGTTCTAATGGAGATAGGTGTGTATATGTATGCATGGTTTTTTGCCCATTTATTTTTGCTAGAGCAACATGTTCATTTTTTTTGGCAAAAGTAGCTTCTCGTACTCTTTCTCTTAAAGAGTACAAAGTCCTATGCAGATGGGATGAACAATTACCCAAAAGTAAAAATGCAAAACTATAAATATATCCATGCAGCAGCAAATTGCTGCAGTAAACAGAATAATTACATACTATAGACTTTCTTAGCCTGAAATTCCCAACTTTCAAAGGCAAGAAATACTCCTTCATTACCATTTGGGAGTACTTCTTAGCTGAAGGTAAATATCTTGAATTGTTTTATTAATCTTGATCCCACCACACTGTTTATCAGAATGAAACCCATCTGTTCTCTAACGGATATTACTATTTAATTTGTTTTAAAATTCAAAATGGAAAAAAGTTTGGAATTAACTTAGACTTAGTTTTCCGTTTTTACAACCTATCTTCACCACCTTCTTTTAGATCTATTTTTATTGACTATTTTTTCCTTAAACAGTTAAGATTTTGTCAATATGGCAGCCCATTTAATCAATTCAGTAAAAAGATACAAGATAATGGTTCCTTCCTAAATGTGATTTTCTAAAGAATAAATAGATAAGGAAATAAGGCAAGATAGGAAAGGATATCTAAACATATTCTCCAGAAAGTAAAAATATATAGCTCGTGTCTGCCCTTAACCGCTCTTGAAATAATTTACATGGTAATGATATCTTGGTGTACAGATAGGACTTGATCTTTATGAATATTTTTGAAGTCATAGTGTGGGTGGCAATTGTGATATGTTTGAGTTTGTTTTATTTCTGTAAAACCATCCATCCTGGGCAAGTTCTTCTACCAGCTTATACAGTTCAATCTGTTTATTGCATGTGAGCTCATCAGCCTGTGCTTTCAAAGTCACATATGGCCTCCAAATTGTAATTTTTAATGTAAAAAGTGACAAAAATTCTGGAATATTTGAAAAGCAATCATACTGAATATTTAAACTGTTTAACATAAAATTAGTTCAATATCCCTAGATGTCATTAAATGAAAATCAGTGCCCAGTATAATAGTGCTAACTGTAATTATACTATTAGAAAATTGCTCAACTCTTTTATCGTCCAAAACAAATGGGATGACAACTTACAGTAACGCAGGGTAATGTCCTATATAGTAAAGCATTAAATGTCAATTTTAATGAGCACAAGGTCATTGTCTTCAAATGTTTCAGTCGCTGAAACATTTTTTCTCTGGTACAGCACTGATTCTTAAGACATCTATTATCCTTGCACTACAGTCTGGATGTATTGCACTTATATTTCTTAGGAGTACAACATTTTTGATCAATACTTCATTTAAATCAATAAATAGTTACATTTGCTGAACATTTTACCATGGGACTTATTATTCTTTCCCAACCAATGCAAATTTTGTACAGCAGATACCCCACTTTACATTGTTATTAGGCTGTTGTGGTCTCCAGCAGGACAAGTACAGCTTAATAGAGAATAGAGTCGGCTACAGATCATTGCACTGAATGTACAATGAGACAGCATATAGGGCGGAGGTACAAAAACTATCCATATGGTGTAGTAACAACAACTTGCACCTAAACATTGGCAAGACGAAAGAGATGGTGTTAGACTTCCGGAGAAAAAAGGAGGAACCTGCCCCACTTTACATCGGGGAGGACTGTGTGGAGAGAGTTTCCTCCTTTAAATTTCTGGGAGTCTACCTCTGTGAAGATCTGACCTGGAAAGTTAACACAACCCAGGTGGCTAGAAAGGCCCAACAGAGGCTTCACTTTCTTAGGGTCTTGCGGAAGAACAGGGTAGAACAACGGCTAATGACCCTCTTTTACCGGTCTACTATACTGTAGAGAGCGTCCTCTCGTATGGTATTGTGGTTTGGTATGCTGGTCTGACAGACGCGGACAGGAAAGTATTACAGAGGGTAGTGAGCACAGCACAAGACATTGTGGGCTGTCCCCTGACACCACTGGATGACATTGCCAGGGCTCGTTGCCTTGGAAGAGTGAGGAAGATTCTCAGGGATGACTCACACCCTGGACGGTATCTCTTTACTCTCCTACCATCCGGTAGGAGATATAGGAGTATAGCCAGCCGTACCAACAGGCTGAAAAATAGCTTTTATCCGTGGGCTGTTAGGCTTTTAAATGGGAAATAATCTCTGTGAACTTATGCAGAATTGACTTGGGAGGCCGGTGTGTGGTGTAGTTGGTTCACATGGTGTGGTAGGATGGAGGGTTTGTTGTCACTGTGTGTTGGGGGAGGCTCAGCTAATCTCAATGTACACGTGTTGTACTTTGACAATAAAGGTTTATTATTATTATCAACCCATAGAAGACACGTAACTAAATTCTGGGACAGTATTCTTACTTGTTATAAGAAAACTGTACTGTACTGCTATACTTAAGTATAACACAGTAAAACTGTGTTATACTTAATACAGTCATCTAATTTTGTTAAGGAATTGCTAATTATGAGTGGAATTGCTGCATTTTTAGCATACATACATTAATAGTACAGAATTTCCAGCATGACAAGCATTGTATTATTTCTTCACTGGGAAATTGAGAAGAAACAACTGTTTTAAAAGGGCACCTTCTGTGTTACAGTGTGTTTGTTTGAAACAGAAGCAAGTACAACACAGAAAATGCCCAAATAATGTTTCTGTTTTAAGTAGCTGTTTCTAGATATTTTTACAATTGTGTTGTAGCTTGACCACAAAGCTGGGAAGCATTATAACATTAGGAAATAATTATTCCAGACTGACACATAGTTGCATATAGTTGTGCTTTACAAAATAAATATTGATTAGAGGTGCTATAGATTTTGCATTACAGGTAGTCCTCATTTAATGACTTGCGAATTTAGCACCTGTTCACCTCTTATGACAGTAAGGAAAAAGTAACTGACCAAATATTGCATTTACTGCTTTCTTGGGTCTGTAAAACAAAGGAAAGGTGAAGTAACATGGTAAGTACAGTTGCGATTTCACTTAATGACTGTTTCACTTAACAGTGGTGCCAGTCCAAATTGTGGTCCCTAAACAAGGACTACCTGTATATAATCTTCCCATAGCTTTGTAATATATGGTTTGTTTTAATTATATAACTCTATTCCTTTTTCTTGTACTGATCAGAAACTGTCTCCTATGACTGTTTAGCCAACAATTTTGTGGGAATGAATTTTGCTATTTCATTTGATTGTGCCCTAAAGGTTAAGATTCAGCTCACTATATTCAGACCATGATATTGGCTATATTCATACACATTGGTCAGCATGTACTGTAGAAAGTGATTCTTTTATTTCATTTAACCTCCTTTTCTAAATAATTGGATAATCCTATGTTTTTATAGAACTGACTGATGACTTGATACTGTTCTCTTTAATATTTATCGTATATAGGGGGAAAAGGAGAATGATTGAATTGTAGAAAACTGAGTAGTGTTTTCTTATATAAAGCCTCAGAACATTTGTGAGTTAAAGCAAAAGTCCATCCAAGCCAGGAAATATATTTTCAGCAAGGGCAGGAATTACGACTGTATGCAGGTTTTGGGTTTGATCCCTGCAAGTCAGTGTTGATTGGTGGTGAACATCTGGACAAGTCCCTGCAGTTTTCTTGACAAGATTTCAGAAGTGATTTTTCCTAGGGCTGAAAGAGACTGCCTGGCTCAGAGCTTCATGTTTAAGGCAGGGTTAGAGCTCACAGTCTTTTGGTTTCTAGCCTGTTGTCTTAACAACTACAACAAACCTTTTAAGAAAACCTTTAAAACCTATAAAACAGCTCGGGACAATAAAAATGTTTCCTAATTCTAAAGTAGAGATACTGCTGCTGCTATTAGCTGTGTTTTAGCATGACTGAAAAGATGAAACAGGAGTTACATGGTCTCTCAAGAGGTCCCTAGGCAAAACTAAAGCAATCAAAACAATTTGGAATGAAAATAAGAATTAGGACACAACTATAAATTGCTAGTTCACGCAGAAGTCTCCTTATTTGAAGAAGTAGAATAGCATTTGAATTAAGTAGAAAACCAAACCATGAATTTTCTGCCTGTCTAGACTGGTATCTTTTTTTGAGTAACAAGGGGAATTTTGAAGCCTTAATTTCTTGTCTATTTTTACCTTCTTTGCCTCAGTCTTGCCTTCAGCCATCAATTTTCTTTTATCTTGATGCTGCAGGTGTTGGAAGAGATGTGGAAGAGGGAAGTGAAGTCTCCAGCTCTGATTGTAAAAGAAAAGAAACTCAATCTAATCCAGGATTGGAATGAACTTGAGAGTATCTGTCAGACTGTGATGAGAGACCATCAGAAAGAGGTGATATTGATAACAGACGAGGGAAATTGGGAACAAAGAGGTTTTGGCACTTTTGGGTGGGTGGTGGAGATACGAAATGTAAATTGCCTTTTCCATTCAGATTACCATGTTGTTTGGCAATTCTTGAGAAAAGAAAGAAAGAAATTGCATTGTGACACATGAAATGGCCACAAAAGATAGAAACTGACCTAACATTTAAAATTAAACACCTCCTTGCTGAATATGTCTCAGATTACATGACTTGAATGCTTCCTGGACAGCAAAGTAGCATTTCCCTTTCGTATAATAAGTGTAAAAACAATTCTGTTTGTTCCCGAAGATATAGTTCAATGTTGATTTTTCTGAAACCTTTAAAATAAACCTTTAAAATAACCTTTAAAATAAAAAGTCTTCAAAGATGTAGCTACCTAAGGAATAGGAACATTTGTGTTTTCTCCAAAGGCTAATAATGACTAGATAAGTGAAATCTTATCTAGGTACTTTTGAGAATGAAAAAAATGTTAACATCTATTAATAACGAGGCAGCCCAGGCAAGGCTCCTCTTGCCATTAGGAACCTGTAATAAATTTAAAAACACTTTCTAGATGGTTTTGGTAATCCTATTAATAATTATGCTGCTATCTTGGAAAATTAGGCTATTTTTAAGTAAATAATAATAATTTGATGCTAGAAGAAAAAACATATCCTTTCAAGAATAGCTTAATCTAGAATGTATTTGATTCTCTAGAAGCAGCAGTTGTATATTATTACAATTTTTAAGATTATTGTAATAATGTACCTAGCTGCTAATATGTAGCACATATTGTTTGATGGAATTCAGGATTTACTGCTAGAATCAGCAGATTGTCTAATCTAAAAACAATTTTTTTAAAACCAGAAAATAGACATTAGATTGTAATGGTATTGCCTTTCCTTTAAAATCAGATCTTGCCATGGTTACCTGTTTTGGAACCTGCTCATTCAAAAACAAGATGCAACTAAGTACCTTTTTGTGGGAAACAGTAGGAGGGGGTTAATATATGAAAATACACCACCACCACCACCCCGGGTTAAATTTGGCTTGACATTTTCTGTTGCGAAACATGTTTATTGTACATACATGAATTGATTCCTGTACTTTTTACACAAATTATTATAAGTTACTAGATTGGATCTAATTTAAGGTACCTGCAATTAAACTATTGTGATTTATGTGGTTCCATTATTACAGGAAGATTCTTCCTCTTTAAAAAAAATAGTCTAACCTTTTGGTTAAGAAGGAAGGCTCTAGGTTTTACTAACTGTGATGGAATGTCATCCAGATTCCTGGGAGGCAATGCATTCCAGAATACAGCATAGTTTATAAATAACTTGTGTGGGAGAAAGAGAGTTAAAATGGCCCCTCCCTCGTAGTTCCTAGGGTATATGTTTTATAGTGCAAGGAATCTGTTTTAGTTCAGCAACATTTCTGTCTACAGGTGAAGAATAGGTGAGGAACAATAAAGGAAAAGGTTAAGAAGAGTCTTAACATGTCTTTATTGTTTTCTCTACTTCAGTTGATATTAGGCTCCCCAAACCAAGAAAGGTACATTAAGAGTCTTCTAAGCAGTTTCTTTTCTTGTTCCTCACCTATAGACAGAAATCTTGCCCAACTATAAACTATAAACATATGCTTTGGGAACTACGAGGAAGGAGCCATTTTAACTCACTCTCTTTCTCCTGCACAAACTATCTAAATAAACTGTGCTGTGTTTTGCTCCTCTGTAATGTGTTCCTTTCCTCCTGAATCGTGACAACATTCCATCACGCTAACAGAGAAAAAAGAAACATGGTAAAAAGATGTTATACAATAATGTTCAGTACAATCAATCATAACCCATTGTGTATGAAACTTCTCTATTTAGGTGGCCGAGATAAAGAACGGGAACCTCAAGGTCCTGAATTCCATAATTGGACATGTCCAAAGAACCACAAGAGGACGATCCGATCCTGTAACTGTGAAACAAATTCTAGAGAAACTGCTATCATAGGGGACTAAAAATTATGTGTCTGATCTACTGTTTTTTTTAACCACCTCAATAGCACCAAACTGTTGTATAAGTTTTAATGCAGTGCTGAGACCAGTATATCATTTTTAGCCATTTTTTGGGGGAGTGGGGCACATTAGGTTATTATCCTCTTATGTTCCTATAGATTCAGAATACAAACTCTACAAAGAAGGAAAAAGACTGCAGTGTGCATGAGTTTTTCAATTAAAACCTGCTTTTGTAATATTGTGATATGTAGCAAAAAATATACATTTTTGATAACTAAATAATATTAACTACAGCCTTTTAATGGAGCTTCTTATAAATAATCAAATCAGTTCTCGTCTTGTGTCAAAGAGTTCAACAGAATTAGCAGATGAAGCAGGTAGATTTTTTTTTTAAAAAAAAACTACCACAATGGATCTTCTAGCTCCAGTCATTGTTATTTCTTACATACTCAATTCTGGGAATAGTTTACTGACTTAAGCCTTGTGGCACATCTCTAAACACTGATAGGGTTCCCACGCTGTGCTAAGCCAGAATTTGAAGTTTTTAAAGTTTATTTATTTTTATTTATGTTTTATCTCACCTTATTTTTGTAAATATCTCAAGACGCTGAACATACCTATATTCCTTCCTATGTTCCCCACAACAATTCAAAGTCAAAAATAAAGTGATCATATTTCAATGGAAAGTCTTCTTCATTTCCCATAGAAAGGGTTCCTCATCTGAATCTTTGTGTTTCCAGGAGTCAGCTGGGAGAGGAATTATTTAGGACTCTTAAGACAATAGGGTCAGACCAGGTGAAATAGCAAAAAAAAATATTTTATTGAATAATAAGAGCGCAATAAAAAAAGAAAAGTATACCAATTTGTATCTCATCAGCTTACCAAAAATAAAATAAAATAAAAGATCTGGAACTGTCAGTTACACAGAACTTTTTTCCCCAGGACTTAATTGTCCATTGATGTTTAAACTGTTTGCGGGATTTTGCCACCTTTTTATACTTAAGAGATGGGAAGTAGAAACAATAGCACAAAAAGGAAACATACCATCTACAATACTTTCCAACAAAATGGATACTCTCACAACGTTTTTAAAAAGGCCCTGACCATGGAAATTTATGAAAAAGATAACACTATGATACATCAAATACATCTCAGAAGCAACCAACAGATTATTACAACCACACAGCATCACCATAACACATGTAAAGCTCTTCAAAACATCTTAAGTAAACCAAAAGACCCAATAGCCCCAAAAGTAAAAAAACAGGCATCATCTACATACATACATGTAACAGCCTCTGCATAAGGCAGACAGGCAAAAGACTAGCAGACCATATCCATGAACACCAACTACCAGTCACCAGACATAGTGAAAACGTCTTAATCTCACAATGCATGAATAAATTCAACCATAGTTTCAATTGGGAAGTGTAAGTATCCTAGACCAAGCTAAATCCAAGAATGTTAGGGAACTCCTGGGAGATTGGCCTTCAGACAAATCAGCCACCAATAAGATAAGATAACCTTTATTGTCATTTTTTTACTGTGGGCACAACAGCACATATCAAAAATGAAATTTAGTTGCCCGCTCTCAAAATGAAACACATACATGACGCACACCTAAACATACTGTATACAACATATGCACAGACCCACACCCCTACATAACAAATAGAAAGACATAAATGACATTTGTATCCCATTCAAAAGACACAAATAGGTAAGAAAAAAATATAAAGACCAGAAAACATCTTTTCCACTAAGCAATATCCAGATAAGCAGGGATTAACACCAGACAAACAGAAAACAAACCCTAATTAAGAAACTACTAAGGCAAAACTTATTCATGCTAATACTCTTGGGGAAAATATTTTGTCTAGTATACAGCCATTGTTTTCCCTTTAGCTAGTGTTAAGATTTGAGAGTTGAGAGTTTGAGAGTTCTCGGATGAGAAGTGAAACGTCTCCAAAGAAAAAGTCCAGTTGCCTTGTGAAAAAGCATCTTTGGGTTCTCTTTATCTTAATGGTTAAAAGCAGGTATAAAGAGACAAAAGGTTCACAGATGAGGGATTTACAATGATGCAATCTGCAGAGCTTGCTAAATTACTTTTTTAAAGCATGCTTGCAGAGAAATTTACAGTAGAAGTTTGTTAAGTTGCATGCATATTGTCTCAGCTGATTAATCTTTTAGGTACAAAAGAGAAAAAGAGACTACTCTTACCTCCTTGCTAATCTTTGTGGGACCAATACAATCTTCCACTGGAAAAATGGAGTACTTTTTACCATGTAGCTCCACATTCTGAAACTATTTGAAAGAAATATGTTACTGGTACATACAATTTGAAGGTCACACTTTAGATTCTATAATCCTGTTGTACAAGTAATATAAAGTGTAAAGTTATGAAGAGGAATATATTTATCTAAACAGCTTAAATGTTTTCCACACCACAATTTTTCTTAAGTGCTTTAAAGTAATTTTGCTTTTTTAGTGTCTTTATTTTTTTTAGGGATAAAGCGATTATGTTCATTTTAGACCTTGTCAGGATCCTAAAAACAGAGATAATTGAATGGTATAAAGGGAACAAAGCAATATACTAATTGGTATATGGGCACAGTGAAAGTATGGATTATTTCCAGAATGGAAGATAGAGTTGTAGTGAATAAAGTTGATATTAACTTGATTGGAAATTGACATCCTGTGATTTACATTTACTTTTATTCCTTTAATATAATATTCTACATGCATAAAGGCTATTTTCATGAACAGCACTGTTTTTGCAAGACGATAATTAAAAGAGATGTACAAAAGAATCCAGGCACAAAACAACTGGATTCAGGTAGCCTGTGCCTGAAAGCCAAATATACATTTTGGTCTGGATGCAGAATAAAATTGGTCTGTTATTGATGGGTTGAGTTGGTCAACAAATTGAATTGATTGTTCCAGACTGAAGTGAGTTTTTGTTTGCTTTTTGAAGTAGGAGAAACAAAGAAAAATCAAAGTGAGGGGCTCCCCTGATAATGATTTGGGCCTATAATGCCAGTGGTGATGTATGGAAGCAGTGAAAAATGAAACGGTAGAGCTAACCCTTTCCATGGCTGTTTTATCTTTATGGGGGAGCCAGGTGCTTTCCTCCCTTCAGCCAAGTGGACAGCAACAGCCGTGGCTGATGGGAGTCAGAGAGAGATTGGTGAGTGCCTAAGATCAAGACAGTAAGGAAAAACCGTCACAGATGCAGAAGGCAATAATCCAAACCCTCCCCTGCCCAATTTGCCCTCTAAGACAGAGGTCCCCAACCTTTTGGGCACCAGGGACTGGTTCCATGGAGAAAGGCTTTTTCCATGGACTGGAGAGTTATGTGGTTTTGTGTGCTGCCTGCGTCCCATGGATGGGGCTTTGCTTGTTTGTGCAGACCGCTTGCAGGCATGCTGCGGCCCGGTAGTAGTCCACAGCCCGGGGGCTGGGGAACCCTGCTCTATGATATCTCAGGATCCTTCCAGGTGGGATGACACAAAACTTTGCACATTTAAATTTTGCTTAACCTAAAGTGTGACATATCCAAAACAGTTTCTCAGAACTTGTGGAATGTGATTATAGTTGGAAAGAATATCCATTTAAACCTAGTCTAGCAATAATTCTAGGAACAGCATCTTTACATATAAATCAAATGTCGGGCCCGGCATGCCCGACAATCAGCGGGGCCGCGGAGCGACCCACCGGACCCCGAAATCCACCGCCGGTGCCCGCGGTCTCCCGAAAAGCCGGGAAAGTGCACGACTGCCGTGACGGCCCAGCAACCGCCCGCCCGACACCTGGGGAGGCTACGGAGCAACCTACCGGCCTCCAGGGACAGCCGCCAGCGCCCGCGCCTGCCCAACAAGCTACCGGCCTCCGGGAACAGCTGCCAGCGTCCGCGCCTTCCCAACATGCCGGAAAGGAGAACAGCTGAGGAGACGGCGCAGCGGCCACCTGCCCATCAGCTGGGGAGGCCGCGGAGCAACCCGCCGGCCCTCAGAAGCAGCCGACAAGCCGGGGAGGAGTGCGGCTGCCGAGTCTGCTCAGCGGCCACCCGCCCGGCACCTGGAGAGGCCACAGAGTGTCTCGCCGGGCCCCGGGAACAAGCCAGGGAAGGGCGCGGCTGCCGACGCGGCCCAGCAGCCTCTCTGGCCATCCAGAAGGCCGGGGAGTGGCCGTACGGTGGAGCAGCCGGTAGTTGTCCAGCGCCCGAGCGGCAGAACAAGGACGGGCGCCAGGGTGGAGCAGGAGGCGGCGG
This sequence comes from Vipera ursinii, assembly GCF_947247035.1. Classification (NCBI taxonomy): domain Eukaryota; kingdom Metazoa; phylum Chordata; class Lepidosauria; order Squamata; family Viperidae; genus Vipera; species Vipera ursinii. Next base: position 51,992,312 of record NC_139521.1, on the reverse strand, counting down.
AGTCTACCGGCGGGACGGGGAGGGGCTCAGGACTCGCACCAACATTGCATCCCCCATTCCCACAGAGGCCACGTCCCAATGCTCTGCCAGCCTCCTTGCCCGTGACAGGCACCAGCAGCGGATGGGCCGAGCGGCGCAACTCACGGCAGTCTGGGGACCTGAGGGGGGAGGCAAAGATGTGCGGAGTTCCAGGGGAAAGGAGGGTGGTTTGGGCTGGGGGGTGGCTTACCGGCTGCAATGGTGGTGGGATGGGGCCAGGGAGGATACGTACCTGGGGGCGGGTGCCAAAGGGTGGGAACCAAGGGGGGTGGTAGTTAAGTAGGGTGAGGGCATGGTGCAGCAATTAAGGGTGTGGTGGTGGGTGTCGGCTTTGCCGGCTATTTTACAGCGTTGATTGTGCTGTGAGATCAACGCTGACTTCGTTTGTCTTCGAGCGGCTGTTTGTGAAGATAATAAACGTGGCTCAGGAGAACCAGCTCCCGTTCCGGATTCATTCTTTTTGGTGATTCGTCGGATGGGGGGCTGAAAGTAAGTCAGCGTTCCTTTACTTTTGGTGGAGAGCATTCTCTGGGAGTTTGCTATGGCGGAAGGTATGGAAGGTACGGAGGATCCTGCACCGCTGGCTGAGGCGCAGGAGGAGGCTGGAGCTACGGCTGGGCTCCTTGAGTCGGTGGAGGTGGGGGAGGAGGCATTGCCCTCGGTGCGGCGGAAGGAAAGGCCTCCCCCTCTTGACAGCCCTGGTCTGGGGCCTCAGGAGACTGGAGTACGGGGCCGCAGAACTTGCCAACGCCGCCGTAGAACGGTATCTACGGAGCTACGTTTCTTTCCAGCAGACTGACTGGGTGGACCTGTTACTGCTCGCCGAAGTGGCGTACAATAATGCGGTTCATAGCAGTACTGGCTTCTCTCCATACCGGGTGGTCACCGGCCATGAATTCGTCCCCTTCGCAGAATGCGCCCAGGAGGAGGGGCCTACGTGCTCACTGCAGGAATGGATGCGACAAATCGAGGCCGCATGGGGGGCAGCAAAGGAAGCATTAGATCGGTCCGCTGCTGCGACCAAGGCACAGGCTGACAAGAAACGGAGGCCTTTTGTTACACCGCGGGTGGGGGATCTGGTCTACTTGTCCACCAAGTATTTGCGGTTACAGTCCCCGTGCCGCAAGCTAGGACCAAAGTACCTCGGGCCGTTCCAGGTGGTGCAGGTGGTAAACCCGGTTACGGTTCGACTGCGGTTGCCGAAGTTCTTGGGTAAGGTCCACCCTGTATTTCACAGTAGACTGCTAAAACCTGCTCCCGCGGCTACTGCCCCGGACCAGTACATGCTGATCAATACGAGGTGCAGGAGGTATTGGACTCCAGGGTGCGGAGGGGCGCCATACAGTATCTTCTTCGGTGGAAGGGATACCCGGTGGAGGAGGCAACGTGGGTGTTGGGAAAAGACGTCCATGCTCCACGCTTAGTTCGGGCATTCCACCGTGCTCACCCTAACAGGCCGGGAGGTAGGGGGAATGGTGGTGTATGTGGGGTGAGTGATTGTGTGACTTTGCTCTCTACATCTGCAGGAGGACCCTTGGTAGGGGGGGCGGCATGTCGGGCCCGGCATGCCCGACAATCAGCAGGGCCGCGGAGCGACCCACCAGGCCCCGAAATCCACCGCCGGCGCCCGCGGTCTCCCGAAAAGCCGGGAAAGTGCACGACTGCCGCGACGGCCCAGCAACCGCCCACCCGACGCCTGGGGAGGTTACGGAGCAACCTACCGGCCTCCAGGGACAGCCGCCAGTGCCCGCGCCTGCCCAACAAGCTACCGGCCTCCGGGAACAGCCGCCAGCGTCCGCGCCTTCCCAACATGCCGGAAAGGAGAACAGCTGAGGAGACGGCGCAGCGGCCACCTGCCCATCAGCTGGGGAGGCCGCGGAGCAACCCGCCGGCCCTCAGAAGCAGCCGACGAGCCGGGGAGGAGTGCGGCCGCTGAGTCGGCTCAGCGGCCACCCGCCTGGCACCTGGAGAGGCCACAGAGTGTCTCGCCGGGCCCCGGGAACAAGCCAGGGAAGGGCGCGGCTGCTGACGCGGCCCAGCAGCCTCCGGGGCCGTCCAGAAGGCCGGGGAGCGGCCGTACGGTGGAGCAGCCGGTAGTTGTCCAGCGTCCGAGCGGCAGAACAAGGACGGGCGCCAGGGTGGAGCAGGAGGCGGCGGAGTCTACCGGCGGGACGGGGAGGGGCTCAGGACTCGCACCAACATTGCATCCCCCATTCCCGCAGAGGCCACGTCCTAACGCTCTGCCGGCCTCCTTGCCCGTGACAGGCACCAGCGGCGGATGGGCTGAGCGGCGCAACTCACGGCGGTCTGGGGACCTGAGGGGGGAGGCGAAGATGTGCGGAGTTCCAGGGGAAAGGAGGGTGGTTTGGGCTGGGGGGTGGCTTACCGGCTGCAATGGTGGTGGGATGGGGCCAGGGAGGATACGTACCTGGGGGCGGGTGCCAAAGGGTGGGAACCAAGGGGGGTGGTAGTTAAGTAGGGTGAGGGCGTGGTGCAGCAATTAAGGGTGTGGTGGTGGGTGTCGGCTTTGCCGGCTATTTTACAGCGTTGATTGTGCTGTGAGATCAACGCTGACTTCGTTTGTCTTCGAGCGGCTGTTTGTGAAGATAATAAACGTGGCTCAGGAGAACCAGCTCCCGTTCCGGATTCATTCTTTTTGGTGATTCGTCGGACGGGGGGCTGAAATCAGAGAGGTGCCATTAAAAAAAAAGTTACATTCAAAATATCCCAAGTTTCATGTTATGCAATGTGAAAACAGATGTCCTGTAACTATTGAACTTGTTTTTCTATAGTGCTGCTTTTGCATAACACCCTGTGCAAAAGTATTGTAATATTTTGAACTTATGAACAATATAATTGTATGTTGTTATTAATAAAAACTTACCTGGAAGTGTGTGGTGCTCATTTTCATCAAGGAACATAAAAATATATATAAACATATATACATTCAATTCAAATAGATGCAAATAAATACCCACACCCAGGAAAAATTGCTGGAAATACCCCGGGCTGCAACTGGATAGGTGGAATTTAGTAAAATACTTAAATGTAAAATGATTGTTAAGGAATGCTGTTAACGCAATACTACTGAAAAAGTATTTCAGAGATTGCTTACTTCTTAAATGCCTTTTTGGTATAGTACCCATCACAGAATTATCCCAAATAGCTTACTTATGCAAGCAATCCAAAGCCACATTAACCAAGATGCAATTTTCCCTTTCCCTGAGATGGCATTTATATCAGAATAATTACAACACTACAGCTTGAATTAGTGCTGTAATCATGGCTGGGTAATTACAGAAGTACACTGCAGCACTCGATTTCAGAGCCTTTGAAAGATTTGTGGGCTTTTGATGTGTGAAATGCAGCACAGAATAGTTTTCTTAGGTCTTATATTCACTGGGGTATATTGTCTGCTCACAGCATTTTTGTGACTGTAATATTTACTTTCCAATCTTTGTGTTTTCACTGTTTTCTACTGTTAACGATTTCTCTAGTAACTCATAACAGTAGCTCTATATAGTAAAAGGAAAATATAAAATGCTGTTGTCTCTTCTTTGTTTATAGAGTCTTAATTCCCCCACTCCCAAAATCCCAAAGCAGCCTCCATACAAATGAAAATGGTTTTTCCATGCAGTTATTCCATGCGGGGGGGGGGCACAGCACACCCATCTCAATGGCACAGAAATGACATAAAGGGCACAACAGAATCACAGTGAATGGTTGCCCTACCACACAAGCTATGGTTTGAATTCAAAGTAGAGGCAGTCCTCAACTTACTATCATTTGTTTATTGACCATTCAGAGCCACGATGACACTGAAAAAAGTGACTTATGACCATGTTTTAAACAACCACTGCAACATTCCCATGGTCACATAATCAAAATCTGAATGCTTGGCAACTGGCATGTATTTATGACAGTTGCATGGTCTGGGATCACCTGATCACCGTTTGTAATCTTTCCATCCGGCTTCCAGCAAGCAAAGTTAATGGGAAAGCCAGGTTCACTTAATAACTGTATGATTCACTTAACTATTGCAGTGATTCGCTTAACAACTGTGGCAAAAAAGATTGTAAAATGGGGCAAAACTGACTTTAACTCACTGTCCTGCTTAGCAACAGAAATTTTGGGCTCAATTGCAGTCGTAAGTCGAGGACTACCTGCAACCGTAAAATTAGGTGCACTATATAACCATTGAGCAAATTTACTCTTCACCTTGCCATTTTAAGGCTCATGAAAAATGCAAATGGGAGAAAACGTGTTTTCTTGGGGAACTGCTATTACAAGTATATTGCAGTACATCTACTGTGGTAGCTTTTATTCAAAAGGAGATAAAAACAATAGACTGGCTTCACAAACATGCAGTTTTAGCGCATCAGAAGGAAAATGCTTCACTTGTATTTATCAGACTTTGAGGGACAAGGAAGGGTGGCTGTCTCTTTTCTTCACATTTTAGACTTCCCTTGTTGCTTTCTTTCCATTCCTAAACAAGATCCCTTCCCAATCTCCATTCACTGTTCCTTTTCTTACTTGTGGTGGTAGGAGGAAAAAAACTTACATCTTTTTGCATAATGGTTGGTATTTGCAGATCGAAGATCAGTGAAGGGCTATTATTTTATATTCATTTTAATTAGCAGGTAATTCAATTAAATTTATTTTGGTTCTGACCCTACCTTTGTTTTTAAAATATGGCTTTTGGCACATATAACCGTATAACCTTCTGGCATATCTTCTACATAACCATGTGTATATATAAACATGTTTCATAAGCAGACATTCACTGGAGTGTGGATAGAATCTGCAGAATTGGTTACAGCTTGAGTTGTCAAACCTATTGAACGAGGAAGAAAAAACTAGGCATTACAGAGGATTTGTGTCTTATGTGCCTCAGGATTCTGCCCTTCATTTTCCCAGATGCTCTGATGCCAGCCAAGTGCTTTGTTTGCCAGTGGACAGACCTCCCCAGCATAGGCATCAGACAGCAGGGCAAACTGCTCAGTCTACCATTACACAGTAGTTCAATACCTTGTGCGTTCTGCAAGAGTGAACAACTCACAAGCAAGCAGCAAGCCTCCAACAAACACCCTGTGGCTGGCTGGCTGCTCATAATCACAGCCAGCTGTGCTAAAGGAGGTGCAGCTGTGCTTGCTTAACTGGAGGGGATTTAAAGAATCCTGCCAGTTTTTAGTTGCTGGATGTAATTTTGGGATTTCCTTGTACACTCCCAGATTTTGCTTCCTTTCTGACCGTGTCTTGAGCTTTCAGACCTCATTATGCTTTCTGACCGGAGACTGTTAGACTTGCCTTAAGTCTCTTTCTCATTTCTCAGAAAACTGGGCATGCAAACATAAATCCCGTACTCAAACTTCCTGTTTTGTTGCCTTGCATTCTTTGCACTATCTGCATGCATATTTTTTTACAGCTTGCTTTTATCTAATTGCTAATCTCTTACCCAAGCACATTTTTACTGTATGCTTGCCTCTGGCTCCTCAGAAAGAATTGTGCATGCACACATAGACAAACTCTTAAGCAGATTCCCTAAAATTCTAGGTCATCTTCTCTCCAAATATATAGTTCCTCTACCCTGTAATAAATTGGGAATGCGATAAATAAAAATACATTCTGCCATAGCTTTGTGGCTAGCTAATCACATATGCATAGGAACTTTGGAGCTGGTGATAAGAGAACAGAAAATAACTCAAACTGTCCCTCTGTATCACCTTTCTTTGTTGGTAAGGTAATAAGTTTAGTTTCCCCATAGGAGAAGATGAAGTTGTCATAAAAGAAGATGCACTTAAAAGCGTCCAGGATGACATGTTAAAATCACAAGGGATTTTGGGGAAAACTTTATGAACGAACTGGCTGGCAGCTAGAAGTTTTACACTGAATAATGTGGATCAGACAGTTTTGGCAGTGATTGAAAATGGAATAATGGACACTGTTGAATTCTGTTCAGAGAAAGCTTAGCTGGGGGGGGCGGGGCGGTGGGGGGGCTGAGCAGTTTTATTTATTCAATTTGTTTAATTGCCATCTCAACAAATGACTCTGGGTTGTGAACCATATAATTTGTTGTTGTTGTTAGTTGCGAAGTCGTGCCCAACCCATCGCGATCCCATGGACAACGTTCCTCCAGGCCTTCCTGTCCTCTACCAACTTCTGGAGTCCATTTAGGCTCAGGCCTACTGCTTCAATGACACCATCCAGCCACCTCATTCTCTGTTGTCCCCTTCTTCTATTGCCCTCAATCTTTCCCAGCATTAGGCTCTTCTCCAATGAGTCCTTCCTTCTCATTAGGTGGCCAAAGTATTTGAGTTTTAGCTTCAGGATCTGGCCTTCTAAAGAGCAGTCAGGGTTGATCTCCTCTAGGACTGACCGGTTTGATCGCCTTGCAGTCCAAGGGACTCGCAGGAGTCTTCGCCAGCACCATAGTTCAAAGGCCTCAATTCTTTGGTGCTCAGCCTAATAATTAGTTATTACTAATTATGATTTATAGAATATTAGATGAAATCATAACAAGACTCCCCAGAATGTTCAAGGGGAGGTACCAGGAAGAAGGTACTGAAGAGAACATGCATTTAAATGATCCTACTATTTGGCTAAGATTGAAGATAGGCGGAGGAAAGATAAAATATTTGCTTGTCACAAAAATATCCAATCACATGTCATTTTCTCAATATGTAGTTAATGGTACAATGCCAATTACTTTCTTTAAAGTAGTTTTTATTAAAAACGTTTACATACATAATAAGAAATACATTCAAAGAAAATATCAGTAAACGTGAAAAATAAGAAAGGAAAGGAAAGGAAGAGAAAAGTAATAATAAAAGAACAGAAAATAAAAGAAGTGGCTTCCAATCTGCCTCTCTGCAGTTATACATATAATTCTAATAAAGCCTCTCTATGATTACATAATGATTATTTCCCTTTTTTCTATAACTTCATTGTTCTAATCTTCAAAACCGTAAGTCACAAAATCATTATTTTTTACATAAAAAAAATCAGTAAGGTCACCAACAAATGTAGATGCTGTCCTTTTTCTAATCCAAGAGGTGAGTTTGGTCATCTGGGCAAGTTCCGTCCATTTCACCAGCCATTCATTCCTCCATGATAGCAAATCTTTTCATCTTTGTGCATATAGTAATCTTCCCACTGTAATCATACAGGCAGTCCTCGACTTATGACCACAATTGAGCCCAAAATTTCCATTGTTTAAGCAAAACAACTATTAAGGGAGTTGTGCTCCATTTTACGAACTTTTTGCAATGGTTGTTAAGTGAATCATGTGGATGTTAAGTGAATCTGGCTTTCCCCATTGACTTTGCTTTCTAAGTTGGTTGCAAATGATAATCCCAGGACCCTGGAAGCACATGCTGGTTGCCAAGCAACCAAAGTTAGTGACGTGACTGTGGAGGTATTGCAATGGTCATAACTGTGAAAAACGATCATAAGTCACTTTTTACAATGTTGTTGTAACTTTGAACAGTTGCTAAATGGTTACAAATCGAGGAATATCTGTATATTGAAATAATCTTCCATTGTTCTTTTTAAACTGTTTATCCATAAGTTTAAAAAGGAACCATTCTGGCTTCAATCGGTATAGTGCCAATTACTTAAGATCTTTCCTTAGTCTGGAGTAGTAATACACAAAAGAATTGCTATGGGGAACAAATTCAGGTCTAAAGAAAAATGTAAAATGCCCAAGATGTGTTGTTTGCCAAAGGAAGGGCAAAGAGCAGAGGTATGGTATGAACAAACATGGAACTTAGGACAGAATAAGATACTTATAACTTTTAAGATTTTTACATCCTGCAAAATTTTGATGAACTGAAAAATACACAGGCAGATTCTCCTTTACTCTCTATGTGTAGAAATACTATATTAACTCTTACCGAAGGAATTACAAATTCTCCCTGCAATTATCAGTTCCTCTAAATATAATATATAAACAGATGAAAATAATTGTTTTCCAGCTTGGTATTTATGTCCATTTTTTTCATTTGTTGTAAAATTGCTTCTCCTTTTCACCAATGGGAAAAAAAGGCTTTTTCCATTGTTGGGCCACTTATTGCTCAAAGTTAGCTTCAACACTGGAAAGACAATTATTCTTACTAGTGCAAACTGGAATGCAGCTATAATATACCAATTCATCATGTCTGGAGTCTTCTAATGAGTCTCATTACTCAAAAAAGAAAATGTTCTTAAGGAATGCTACACCAATTGTAACAGGTTGCACTGTATTTATCCCAGAAAACAATCTTTTTTCTGATTCTAGTAGAGCAATATATTAAAGCCATTTCTCTAAAGTGCAATCTTGCAGCATATCAGTGTACATCAAAAAGGTTTACCAATGTACGAATGTACCACAAAGATTTTCTTGAACCAAATAAAATTTCAGCAAAAACTATTTGGAAATTTACCGTGTTCATTGCTTAAAATGACTTACAAAATATACAATCACATTTTTTAAGAAATAATTACATTTTTAAGACTACTAAAACATTTACCTTTTAGCTTGTCAATAAAAGTATACAAATTTATTCTGCAAAAAAAGTTAGTTTGCATAGAAATATTTTGCCTTGTGCAAATTTTATTAAAATAAGGCTTGAGTTTTTTTTAGCAGCAATCTAATTTTAAAAAACAAATATGCCAAGAAATGGCAAAAAAAAATACTCTGCAGTCTGCACTTAACATCCACTTACTGTACTCATTTAATCTAAATTTCAAAGAAGTCAACAGCTTAGTGTTGCATTGCCCACAACATAAGGCAATATGGTATGCATTCAGCACCTGCATCTGCTTTCAGCAAATCACAGGCTTAGAATGAATCCATTTGGATTCAGAAGTCTAAACACTGGTAAAGTAGAATTTGGAGAGAAGACTGCTAACTCTCCTTTCAACTGTGATCATCTTATTGGATTGTCACGCTGGATTTAATGAATCTTTGCGAGAGAGAAAATATTTTCACTTTTTTATATAACTGTATCTTTCTAATCTGAAGGGTCACAACAGCAAAGTTTAAAAGAGAACACCTGAAAGTCAGCCAAATCAAGGATATAAATAAAAGTATTGGCTTCATTACTAATCAACTTCTTATGAAAATGAAACACAACCCCAAAAGTAACAATTTCTCCTGAATCAAGTAATACCAGGAATATGAAGTTCAAATTTGTTTCGTAAGTAGTTCTGCATTTAAAACAAATGTGAAAATGTATTTTAAAGGTTTTAGAATCGGTAGTAATCCTCCAGATCACCCAATACTTTATAGGATAGAATCGAATGTTCCTGTGCAAGAGCTGCTAGTTCCTTGAGAAACTCTGGGAAGAGAGCTGCTGCAAGGATGGCGTTTGGAATGTGCAAGGAGACTTTTGGAAGACCAGAGCCTTTTTTTGTTTTATTTCCCAAGTAAGTCTGGAGGAGGGCTTGGGATGCCTCTGAGAGATTCTTAACTTTTTCTGTGACACTCTTCTGTTGCCCATTGTCTGAAAAATTAAAAATAAAAGAGTAAAAAATTTTGAAAATACTTTAAATGCACGTGCAATGCTAGAGGTTCTAATAAAAATTATTGGATTATTTTTACAGGATGTTTAAATGTATTTTGAGATCATTATTTTATTTTCACCACCAGCCTCACAATACAAATCAATACTCTTATTTTACTAACAGGAAAATTTTACTTTATCTTTTGATGAATGGGGTTCTCAACCAAGATTCTTAAGTGTGGCACATCACAACATGCAGGGTTTATAACTCTAAGCAATGTGGCAGTATCAATAACATGAAAAAGCCATTCTAATTCTGGATATTATTTAGGGCTATGTAGTGGGAATTTTTCAGTGTCCTAACAGGTGCATTTCATGTACTTCTGCTCTTGTGTCTTGCAACTTAAATTAATGACATGAAAGTGAAATACAAATCTTTTATATTTATATACAGAATGTATTGTTTGGGGAAGAAATTTTTCATTTTCCTAAAAAAAAAATGAACACCTTATGATACCTTTATGGACATTACCAACAGTCTTAACAAAATAAGAGTTGGAAGAGACCTTAGAGGTTTTCTAATCCAACCTCCTGCTGAAAAAGGAACCCTATACAAGGGCTTTTCAACCAGTGGTATGGGTACCACCTGTGGTACATTGGCACCTGGCAGGTGGTACGCAACCATCCTGGAAAAGTGGTAGCAGGGGAGGGGAATGAGCAGAACCGGAGGCAGCACTGCACAAGCCTGAGCAAGAGACGGCTGGAACTGCAGGGCTGTCACGGCTCAGCGAAAGAGCCAGGATCAGCGCTTCTTCGGGGCTGTAAGGGCTCAGTGGAAGCGCCAGGATCAGCGCCAGGCTCCTGCTGGAGCTCAGCGCTGATCCTGGTGCTTCTGAGCCCAGAGGAAGCGCCAATCAGCTGGAATGTTGCAGCATCTCCAGGGTCTTGTGATTTACATTCAGATGCTTGGCAACTGATTCATGTTTATGATGGTCACAGTGTCCCTGGGTCCTGTGAAGTGACCAAAACCTGCTGCAACCACCCAGCAGATGGGGGGGGGAAATAAAAACCAAACACCTCCCACCCCACCCCTGCTGCCAATCCTCAACAGAAATGCCCACAACAATAAAAACCTTGGACAGGAGGAAGAGCGCTGCCGGGCGAGCAGGCAGGTGCCTTTCTCGGCTGTGGCTTGGGGGCCAATTTTTTCAGTGCCATTGTAACTTTGAACAGTCACTAAGCGAACTGTTGTAAGTTGAGGACTATCTGAACTTCATCACTTTTTTCCTTTTTTTTTTTTTTGGTCATCAAGTTTTTGATACCTTGTTGGTGGTACTCGGATGTTGCCATATCCTAAAAGTGGTACAATGGGTGAAAAGGTTGAAAAGCCCTGCCCTATACCATTTCAGACAAATAGTTGTCCAATCTCTACAAATGGTTGTCCAATTTCAAAGCATAGTCTTGTGCCAAATTAATTCTACTTCATTTCTCCTAATTGGCATGATCTGTGTTGATGACATCTGGTTTACAATAAGCACTGTAAACTAACTATTAGGCATTAGTCAGTGATTCCTAAAAAGCTACTACAAAATGGGAGTGTAAGCAACAAAGATAGATTCAGCTTACAGACTGACCGAAAAAACTAGGGAGGACAAATTATCAAGGCTATAACAAAAGTATATGTAGCTGGAATTAAAAATATTTTCCTGTTTAAAATATCTCAAATATTTAAAAAAAATAATAATCCAAACTGCCTCATGAATAAATATTCACTGGATGTTGGGTGTTGTTCATACCGCATGCGTTAAATATTTTGGAAATAGATGAAGCAGGGCTAAAAATATCAAAGCAGGCATTTGGCTCATGCCTTGGGGGACACATAAAAAGAGTGGCTACAATTCAAAGGAAAGGCATTAGATATCTATTTTTCTCTGACAGGAGACTTTATTTTTTATTTATTTTATTTTTAAAATAAATTTATTTATTTTATTTTTAAAACTTTAGAAGTCTTGCAAAATAGTTCTGAAAAGTATAATACAGAGGTGTCAAACTCGCAACATCACATAACATGTCGCAATGTATCGTGACTTTTTTTCCATTGCTGGCAATGGGGTGGGCACGGTTTCACCATGACACATCTGGCCCGCGGGCCGGCAGTTTGACACCCCTGTTATAATATGATGTCAAAATCTTCTGGCTAACTCAGCCTACTGAAACCAGAAGTGTTTGAATCCTAGTCTCCGTATGTTGGGTTTTAAATTCAAACTCCAGGGAACAACTGCCACATCTCCTACCAGCTAGTTACTTAATGTATTTTTTCACATGATTCACTAATTATGTGAATTAGACAATGGTTATAAAAGATACCAGCAGATATTAGGACGGCAATCAGAAATGAAGAAGCATTGAAATTAAAATTGGCAGGAGGGAAAGAAGCTTACAATGAACTTAAGGAGCAAGAAAAGGTGGACTCTTCTGGAAAAAAATAAAGAAACCTCTTTACCCATTCTACTGTTAAGCAATTAGTCACTATGGTTACTGTTCTCATCAGATTCTGAAAAGTCCCCTTATCCCTGAACGCAGCCACTAATGAAAATTCCTATATACAACAGCTATAGAAGAACAATCCTCTGACACAAGATTCTAGCAGAATGCTAATCAAGGCTTAGTGGGGTTAAAAAGTTAATTCTGAAATCAGAACACACAAACTCCAGTCCAAAGATTGCAAGTACGCTATTTTTCTAAAAGACTCCTCAGTATCATTCCCATGGAGCGTATTTTAGACCTTTTCAGGTCATCCAGTAAATATACTCATGCCCCTGAACAGGAAAGCTCCCTTTACTCACCCTGTCTTTTCATGAATTTGATTAAAGGTAATATATTATTACATCTTAGGAAAGTAACCTCATTCTGCACAGAATGCTACCCAAGTTGTTTATTCTTAACCTATGAGCCAAACATTAGCAACGATGGGGAAAAGATCAACTTTTAATTAACACTTCCAGCATTTATAATTGGAATCATTTCCATGTTTTGTCTTCTAAATTAAAAAATTCAGCTGAATTATATATTTCATACTGCAATTTACAATTTGGGACATGACTTTTCAGAATAATGTGGGTTTGTTAAAAATGAGGGTCAAGAATAATGAGTTACCAGTAAGACATACTCTATATAGAAGTGTATGAGGAGGATGTGTGAAAGGCAATAAAAGCCCCCTGACCTACTCCAATTTACAAAGACAATGCACATATACATACAAAACTGACAATTCCATTTATATAAATAGTAAGTTAATTGTATTCCATTTACTTTTTTCATATCTGTGCTAATTGGTCTTCTTTTAAACTCATTCCATTGTCACTGAAGTATTTAAATTTTATCACTAGGGGAGCATATATAGTAAGCAGCTGATCTAGTGCAGCTGCAACCACATGCATAGGTTTGCTGTGGGAATAAAATAAGAGCAGATATAGTACTCCGTGTAGATAGACATAAAGAATTTTTCAGAGCCTGAGCAAAGGATAACAGTTTGTCAAACATTACAAATACAAAATATGAAAAGGAACCAACACTACGTCCTCTCCGTCTCCCAGTGCATTGTGGAGTGGTTAGCAAGAGGATCAGGGAAACTCTGCCAAATTCTTAGAAAATTATTGCTAACTTTACATATGGCATATCAATTTCAATAATGAATTATAAACTACTCATTGTCAAAAAAATAATGATGTGACAAAATCCTAAAGACCAAGTTCAAAAAACAGTTTGGGGAATCTGGTACAAGAAATGCTTAAAAGAAATAAACCACTAGTTTATACAGAGAATTTTTCTTCCTGAATTACAGTTAAACAGCTCTTGAGCAAAATTCACCAAAGTGTTATTTACATAAAGTTATTGGGTAATTTTATGCAAGCATCCCAGGTCAAAGTGGGGCTGCAGAAAATGATGATTATCTTCTCCCTGGAGCAATGCATTTTTTTGTTTTATTAGCCTACAAATTGTTGCAATAAAAGTTGGCTAACATGTTAGAATTGACAACAGTTTAATCAAAAGGCAGCTGCAATTGGAGAATTGTCCCATATGAAATAACCTAATCTGTCTGCCCTAAAGTGTATACCTAGACTTATTTTTACCACAGTCCATTCCACTTGGCAAGTGCATTCATGAGATGTTAGATTTGTTCAACTCTGGCAACAACGCATAAACTGCAGAACTTTTTACTATTAGAATTCCCAAGTGAATGTTTGAAGCTGCTCTCTCCATCACATAGCCTTGCTAGAAATAAAGCAACTTAAAGCAATATTTTAATAATGGCTGTTACACCTATAGATGGAAATTATTTTTAAAAAGCTGTGATTTTCAAATATCTGTAGTAGTATTAATACAAAGAGTTTTAAGGTAGTCTTTCATAAATAAAATTATAACTGTATAATAGTCTTTTCTTGATAGAAAAGTAGGATATCAGGAAAGGTAAGACTACAGCTTACCTTAAAAAGTTGCACATTTATTTTGCATACACAAAGTTTCAGCACTTTGTGATCCATGAGGACTGAGAGTCAGGTTTTTTTTCTCCTATAGTTTTTTGGGTTCATACGAATATTGCAATGAACATTCAGTTATGTTAAACCTACTTTAGATTTTATGTTGTTTTATATAATGTAGTCATGTAGCTCAACAATGTAACTTATGCCACTATTTTTAAGCAGTTAGAAAATATTATGGAACTCAGAAAAAAAGGATTATTCTCTGGTTTTCCAACATTAAAATAGGCTAATAGTTCAAGCTCACATATGTCCTGGCCATTTAATATACCTGCCAGTTCTGGTCAAGATGAATGCAACTCTAGATTGGTGAACAGATACTAACTATCCTTACCTAAAGAGAATGGTAAGGATAATTTGCAAAATTAATCCCAACGATTATCTAGAATAAACTTGCACAGTATAAAAAATATAGTTTACTTTCCATTTATTCCATTCTCATTAAAGCTAGAAAATATGTTTAATTTATCAGGAATGATTATTACCTTTATTTAATGATTCTAAAGGAACATCCAGGGCATCTACTCGTAAAAGCAGGTACTTTTGTGCTTGTATCAGAAGAGCAGGGAAATCTTTTTCAATGGAAGCAAACTGCTCAATTTTATTCTTTATAGATGCCAGCACCTGCCCAAAAATAAAGTAAAATAAATAAATAGCATCTATATAGCTACAAATTGTTATATCAGTTATTCGTTAAATTATGACTGAATTATGTATTTTGTCCTTCATAATGTATCTTACTGTGATATTTTTATATTCTCTTGATTTAAACAATTACATTTTAATAAATCAACATTAAGATATCACTCTGTAAAAACTGAAGCCAAAATGTATTTAAAAAACAAAACAAAAGGGTAAGTGCTACACTTTAAAGTGAGTTTTAAAAGATTTCTTTTTAGCATTAAAGTAGTACCTGGTACAGAGACCGCACACTAGGCTGAAATACCATATTTGTATTGAGCAAAAAGGAACGAAGAAGAGGTTGTGGGTAACTGGCCAGATGAGTAATTATTCCAATAAGCAGCAAATTTACATGCAAGGAGTTTTCCAACATATTTTCCAGTTTTGATAGCACAACGCTGATAAACGGGCCTGCAGATTTAAAAAGCAAATCAAAACAAAGCAGGTTTTTGAATCGTAAGAAAGGAGAAACAAAAGGCAAGGCGTTTGTGAGATCTGATCCAACTCAACATACTTTATGATTTTATTTAAAATTAGCATCAACTCATTTTAAGATTTTATTTAAAATTAGCAGCATAAGGCCAATTATTCGTTTCACTTGCAGGCATACAAATTCAAACAGTAATTGCAGAAGGTAAGCAACCGTTAATCAGGCTGTATTCCTTTCTTCAGCTCTCTTGTTTCTCTTCTGCTAAGGAGCAGAACTGCAAGAAAAAGAGGCTTGATTTATTAGCATCTGGCCAAGCATTTTAAAAATAAATTGCCTTTCCACTGGATATGTGTGCAGTCCATTGTGTTAACTAAATGTATGCATTGCTATTTCTAGATTCCTACTGTTAAAAAAAAGGGGGGGGATTGACTGGTGCTGGCTGGCATTGCCTCTCTTAGGCTGGCAGGATATGATTTCTCCCTTAGCCCACTTCCCATAAAAGCCATTTGCAATGAGTAGAGTCATCCTTCATTGGTACGTCACCTTCAGTCCTGAAATCCCCACTCAACTCTTGTCTTGTCTAGCCTGGGCTCTCCTGAAACCAAGGATTCTTCAGCAGCCAATGTTATGATGATTGATGATGATGATAACTTTATTGTCACTTTGAATGTACACCAATCGGCATACATCAAAATGAAATTTCGTTGCATACAGCTCTCAAAGGGTCACCGCCTCCAATATATACTCCTTGTTCGTGGCCCGCTCAAATTTCACATTGTCCATTTTAGTCTCTAGGGAGTGAACGATGGCAAACAGGACAGATGGAAATGGGGCTCCATGTGGATTAGCCCTCAAGTTAGCTTGTATTCCGACAACCTCGCCTTCTTTCCTTTTTCTGATCCTGACTCTTCCACCTTTTCCTTAAAGAGGCCTTGCTTCTTTTCACCCCTGGAGCACGCTGCCGCCGCCACCAACTCCTCCAAAAGCCTCTCTCTCTTCCTCTGGGCCTGCCGACAGCCTCATCCAGTTCCTTCGCTCCATAAGCTCCAGGTCCTCTCCTCCTCTGCCTCCTCTGGAAACAGCCCTGATTTGCAATAGAATCCATCACTGGGCCAGCAGTCAGATCTTGCTGCTGGTAGAACAAATTCAAACAGTGCCAACGACTTTTAACGTTTTTTATTTTAGATTTCTATTATCTAGAATATATTTGGGGGGGGGGGAGAGGATTGACAGCCATTCCTCTGTGCTTTCCCCAAAAGTCTTATGTTCCTGGTTCTCTCCTCCCTTTCCCCATTCACAGCAGCTGATCTTTTTCTGTGAGGAAACATGTTATCCAATGTATTTCTTTGGGTGAATATACGGCAGGATAACAGGCAGCCCTAGGCTGTGGTATGCTGTCACAGGAAATTGGATTAAGAACCACAGCTATCAGGTATTCTGCATTTCTGTTTTCAACAAAGAGGCTAGGAACTGGGGGCATTACAACTGGTACATTTAATGCTAATATCTTGTTATGGAGTACATATGACTGGGCAGAGGACAGGGAACATATACAGAAAAGTATATGCTTCCTGCCCCAGTGTACAACAGAATGACTTAGCAATAAGCACAGCTGCTTCAAAAATTAAAAAAAGAAAAATATTTATAAAGAGATGGAGAAAACACTATTGTAATTTTCTCTTTCTTTTCCTCAAGATTTTAAATGCCACTTTTACAAAGAGAGAGAGTGAGGAAGGGGGGGAGGAGAGAGAGAGAGAAATCCTCCTATCCTATTTCTCAGGGGTGAAGTATCAGTGACATTCTGAATTTAGCAAGCCTCCAAATCAAGGTCTCTTCTCCTGTTATCTTCCCACACATGCCAAGTAATTGTTGCCCCTGGAAAATATATCTTTCAAAGAGATAAAAGTAAATTATAGCTTGGCTTATACTGATATTTTTTCACAGAATGGAATGGGGCAAAGTAATCCCATTCTCCTTGCCATGCTTTAGAACTGTTACTCTGGATTGGCATATCGCAAGATTGGTTTGGTTTGCAGATGTTTTGTTACTATACAACATAACATTATCACTGGACAAAGTTTGAGAAAGCGAGATTGGCAGAGATTATACACGCATCTGTCTTGCCTGCTTGCCAATGCTTGGAGGGGGTGGTGCTGCAAGCGAATGTTGTTTTTTTCGACTGAATGATGTCTTGTTGGTAGATTTTTGACTTGCAAGGTGACAACTCTGTCGTATCTGTGAAATGAGCTTTTTGATGGGATGGGCTCACTGAGACAATAGTTTCTTTCCCTGTGATTGTTGAATTTACTTAGGTTTTCATTATTGATTCCATAGTATGGGTCTATCCGTTTATCTCAGAATTGGTCGATTAGTTTGTGATATGGGAAAAATATTGTGGGCTGCTCATGCATTACTTCTGGGTCTTTGGATATGTTTTGAGATAGCTCTATAAATAGGTTTTAAGTCTTTATATCTATAGATCATTGTTTGGCTAGACTGACATTCTTTCTAAAAATGCTCTTGATTTTTTTGTATCTATTAACAGAAAAACTTTGGTAATGGTTGTAGACAGAATGGGGATGCTTCTGAAGAAATTTATTATGACACATACAAATAGCCTATTATTAAATTAACTTCCAGTAATTGTGACAAAAAGCGATTTATAGGTTTTGAACTTTTTGCAATACAAAGTAAATTAGATTTTAAAAATGATATTACCCACAACTCACCATACAGTCTTAAAACTTATTTGGATCCTATTCATAGTAAAAGTTACATTTGCAACATTATATTCCCATTTTATAATGATAATTGTGTCCTTGTTAATAGGTGAGTGAGCGGTGAGCATTACTTTATAAACAATTAAAAGCAGCAGATGTTATATTAGTCAAAACATATAGGGTATTCGTATCTGCTTAGTTCCATAGTTGCTGCTTATTCCCTGGAAAGACAAGTTCTGTTTCCACATTTTACCCCTGTAAAAAAGGAACAATGAATCCTCTCCACTGTCCCTGTGCTCTGCCATAAAACTAGCAGGCAATTTTATTTTTATTCATATTTTTATAGATGAATAAAGTCATTAGAAAATGACTTGCTGTATATTGCAAAAAAGAAGAGGGTGAATGGAATAAATGCAGATTTTAAAACAACTGTTGGAACACATCAAAGAAAGATAACAAACTTGACATAGAATACAAAGAAATCTTTGCACATTATACTCTTGTCATAACTGAATTAAGATTTGTAAAATCAATCCATCTACTACCATTGTAAAAATTAAAAGTACTGTTTGCTTTCTGTTTTCTTTAATGAATGAAGATTAATAGAATCTATGAAAGTTGAAATAAAAATTCAGGTTGAATTAGTTATGGAAATCATTAACAAAAGTATATGCTTGCTTACAGCACTGTAATATAATACGGTACATCATCCCCTTACTGTATCTCTTTATTTCTCAAGAATGTTTTATTTATTTTTTTAAAAAGTGAGCCAATCTATTCCTGTGATGATTAATTGGTTATAACATTCACGCCTTGAAATAAAACAAGATTCAAGGACGCATCCAGATTTGTTTGTTCCTTTATCTTTCTGCCCTTGCAATAACATACAGTACAAGATTGTTAAGAATAACAATTAAGAGCATTGCCATAAGTCGTAGATCAAAACTGCTAGGCTGCACCTCAAGGAATGTGTCTGTAATATTTTCACAAACATCCATGTCCCTCTTTCTATTGCTTTCCTCCTAATCAGTTATAAAGCAATTATAAACTTGTTTTTAAACTAATGCATATGGTATGTATATGCTCTTGGCTCATGTGGATGCAGGAATCCAATGATCTGCGAACAAAAGGACTGCCTGGAATTCTCTCCAGTTGCTGGTTTCATTGGGCGAGTTTTACATGAGAGATCTAATTCCAGAATTTGAGGCATTTAGACCAAGGTGTTTTCCAAGAATTTATAAAATCTATTCAAAAATGCTTTCATCTAATGATGCTACAAACTGATTGCTGCATTATGATACAAAGTTACATGTCGCTTGACAGCAGATGGAATATTCTGCAATGTTACAGAATATTCACATTGATAAAGAATAATCACTGTGGGGGTAAAATGGGGCAAATACACCAAATGGTAACAGAGCTGCCATGTACTGCTAAAAAATGAAAGCAAAAGCAAGCAACTTTCAATTTATATTCAATATTTTGAGAAGTGATTGTTAGATTAAGAATATTTTTTTTTCTGTAGCAATTTCTCCTTAAGAACATGTAACATATAATTTAACACTAATAGTTAAGTTTGTCTTTCTTTTAAAGTATGCAGAACTACAGCCTGAAATGGTGTCACTATTAGAGATTTTCTATACAGCAAATATAAAGTCAAGCTGATTAAATAAACTACAAGTAGTCCTCAACTTACAACAGTTCACTTAGTGACCATTCAAAGTTACAACAGTACTGACTTCCGGTTTGCCATCAGTGCCTCCAGACGCATGGAGGTGAACTCCGTCTTCAGCATCCGATTTCACCCCACTGGAGGACCCTGGAAAGTGTTGAAAGTCGCCCTGTAGGGGCGACGAGCGAGGAGGAGATCCTCACTTGATCGTGGGAGGGCGGCAGCCTTTCCGCTTGATCCGGGGCAGCTCTCCAAACCGGTGGGGGAAAGTCCGGCCATAGCAATATGGCTCGTCATTAAGTTGCTAACAGCCGAAGACAAAATTACTACCAAGCACCTTTAAAGCAACGTGGATGAAACTGGGTAAGATCTGATCTTCTCTTTAAGACTCTAAATACCTTTCCTGCAAAAGCTGACCTAAGTATTTTTCCCCCTGTGAGGAGAGAGGGAAGGGAATTCCTGCCCCACCCTCTAAGAACAGCAGCGACTGACTACTCAGGGAAAATAAAGCAATTAAAAATTATAAGTATCAAATGTTAAATTTGAATACTGATGGGAAACTAAAAATTGGGAAAAAATCAATAACAGGACATTGACTATAAAGATTGAATGTAAAAGTATAAAGATTGAATGTAAAAGTAATTAAGATAATGTATAAGCTAAAAAATTATTGATAAATGTAATAATGATGTTTTTACTTAGTTGATAGAATAAGAACTGTATTAACTTAAATATGAGATAGTAGATATTAAGGGAAAAAGCGAGGAAATATTTGATGTTGTAACTTGAGATTTGTACTAAAGATTTTTGTATGTTATTGAACTATTGATTAACCCAGCCACCACATTGCTTTTAAATACTTAGATGTAAAATTGGAAAATAAAATATTATTTTTAAAAAAGTGACAGCGGCATTGAATGACCATTTTTCACACGACCGTTGCCACATCCCCATGGTCATGTGATTTATATTCGGATGCTTAACTGACTCACATTTATGATGGTTGCAGTGTCCTAGGGTTATATGATCAACTTTTGCAACCTTCTGAAAAGCCAAGTCAACGGGGAAACCAGGTTCAGTTAACAATTGGATTACTAATTTAACAACTGCAGTGATTCACTTAACAAACGTGGCAAGAAAAGTCATAAAATGGGGTGAAACTCACTTAAGAAATTTCTCAATTACCAACACAAACTTTGGGGTCAATTGTGGACGTAAGTTGAACACTACCTGTTTTTTAAACAAAGAACCCAAATAAAAATGCAAGCATACGAAATAATGCGCCAGCACCTGCTATTCACATCTAGAACTGTGTCATTTTAACAAGCAGGAGTGGCTTAATTAATTAGAAAACTGTACCTGTAAATGGGATATTCTGGAATCTTGCAGGGTTGCTGGGCCAGGCTTCTTTTAATCCAAAGGGTGAGGGCATACTTTCCGCTGATGGAGTATCTGCTGAAAAGTTTTCAAAATCTTCTTCCTCTTCAATAGGGGACACTGGATCAGGAATCAGCAGTTTCAGTTCTACCAAGCCTGAAGAATTTGAGTCCAATTCTTTAATGATGTTATCACATTCGGAAATAAAATCTTCACGGTCAGGATTCAACAAGTTCATGTTAGTGTGATGGTCTCCTTCTAGGGAAGAAAGTGTCTGTTCCAAATCAGGTTGCAGAGTTGTTTCAACAATGCTGCCTTGGATTCCATCTTCTGCTTGTTGGATCAGATTTGAATTTTTCATATTGCGCTCCTCCTCCAAATTTAAATCTGACGTGGGACTTTCTAGAGGACCATTGATTGAGATGGCATCTGGATTATCTACATCTGTAGACTTTGATATTAAAGGTTCCTCCTTTAAGCGGTCTGCTTCCTGTGCATCCTTTTCAGCACATAGCCTATAAACCATGACATCATCCTGAAAGTCTGATTCTTCTATGTATGATCCCTTGATCAACATGATAGCATTTTTCTTCATTTCTTGAATGTGCTTCGGTGGTTCTGCAGGAGGTTGGGTATTAAAATTATCATCATGCTGGGGAGATCCTGTATCAGATCCTGGAGAGATCCCAGTATCATAGCTATCATCCCATTCCAGCTCCAATTGTGCCTTTCCTCTCAATGGTCTCACCTGAGAAGAAACATTACTAGGTGTTCTGGGCTGCAGTTGGAAAATAGGCTGGTCTAGGTTTTTACCCTCTTCTTCAACTGAAGTTTGGATAAAGGTATATGGATTGGGATTTTCCCCATCATATGGAGCAGACCAGACTTCACAATCTTTTATACAGTGCAGTATGAGAGTTTGAGCATCCCAAAGGTACTGCAGATAACTGATATCAATAGTTTTCCCGTATTTCACAATACATGTGGAGTCTGCAATGCTCTTCCTGGACAGTTCTTCGGAGGAATCTGCAATGCAGCAGCAAAACGTTACAGGGAAGTAAGGGGAAATACAAATCTTCATTTAGACATCATTGTTACATGGGTATCACAGCCGTACATCACATCAATAAATAGTATAATTAAACAAGATACAGATTTAATGCTAAGCATTTGAATGAGCACAAAGAGAGAATATCAATATTAATGCCACACTGTCTCTAAAGTTAGTTAACTTTTCCCTATTTCTTTTGCACTGTGGTAATTATATTTTTACTTATTATTTATACTTGCAAATGTAACTTTGGGTATCACCTTACAAAACATAGTTTTCAACAAAGTATTCCAATAGTTTACATTGCCAGCAGGTAAACTCCGGCATGCCAAGATCCTTGTGACATATTAACATAAAATCCTGATTTGTATTTCTGCTACAAAAACACATCCTACCCCTGGAAAAATGAAGCATCTGCCATTTTTTCTGAGAGAGACAAAATAAAATAAAAGGAAATCAATTCTATTTTCTAAGGCATATTATCTATCCAGGGATAGGCCCTTTAGGTCTCACCTGGACCTCTCCATATGAAATGATTTCAACTTTCAA
This sequence comes from Vipera ursinii, assembly GCF_947247035.1. Taxonomy (NCBI): domain Eukaryota; kingdom Metazoa; phylum Chordata; class Lepidosauria; order Squamata; family Viperidae; genus Vipera; species Vipera ursinii. The sequence continues at coordinate 51,969,770 of NC_139521.1, read as the reverse complement.
AATTCTTGGCAATGGCCATCTGATGGTGGGATTCTAGTGTTAAAATTTAACCTTCTGGAAGGGGGCAAGTTTGGAACACTTTATTCTATAAGCTACTGGATTTTGCATGATACAGTATAGAAGAGATGCAAGGTGCAGCACTTGCCCAAGTGGTACATCAATTTTTATCCTTTCCTTATTATGGTCGAAGAGCCTGTTCTTAACTTTAATCTTACTTAAGTGTAATGGTCCAATATGTCTCACTAAGAAAGTATAACAGGAATAATTGTTTTGGTTTTATAGGGAACAAATGAAATTAAAAGGTCATTAGGTTTTGCATACTGGCAAAACATACGGTAATATACTTCTGTCGTATGGAATGACTTGATAGCTCCAGAACATGTTGACATTAAACAAATTCAGTGAATTATTTTTCATCATAAAGAAGAATTTCTTTTTTTCTCTTCACTAACATTGCGATGCTTCCTTTGACTGAATTGTCAACCATAAACACAAAACAATGTGAAGTTAAAGATCATGCCACTGGTCACTAGATAGGTAATTTCCAAGCAACTTCCAATAAATTATTTTAGCTGACCTACGACCAAGTTGTCTTGAGATATTTATGATGCCCTTGTAGAATGAATATGAAAGCTTCAAGCAACTAGCTTACGTTTTATTTGTTTGTATGGGTGAGATTTTTTTTGTCCTAGGGAAATGGCTGCACTTCTTTTAAGTCAGAAAAGGAGATTTAATTTCTTCTGTTTAGGTGCCGTGTTTCAACTTGAGAACCCATATATTTCTATCTTCATTAACGGTCACAATAAACCTAGACAGGCAAGTTAAGCTGAATGGAAATGCTATCCATTCGGCTCTCCATAATGCTATCAGATATTTGTGATAGAGCACTGGAACTATGGTGCCTCCATGGAAAAACAGGAAATAATACCATGGCACATTTATGGTTGCTTTTTTTTCTGTATGTCCTGCAAAATGAAACAGCTTTCTTCCCATCCTCAGAGACATGTATTCTGTAATCTATGCAGTGCCTCAAAAATCACACAAAAATGCAGTTGCACAATTTGACACGATTTAGTCCAAATATTATTTGCCATTGAATCAATGATGACTTTTATCAATCACACAGGTATACTTTCTCAAGGATGAACTCAAGTGTTACATAAACTGTAGTTCTTTGTCCCACAATCTAAAAACCATTTTATTTTACTGGACTATTGGCCTTTTCTGTGATTATAGGCAACCATGTTTATTAGCATTATGTTTTGATGTGGTTTCTAGTTCTTGTGCAAAGCTCAGAATCCACGTGGATTGAGGCAATACATGAATACAAAATTATTGGAAGCACACAGCCCTAGATCAGGACTGTCAAACATGACACAATTCCTCATCCGGTTTTTTTGGCATGCTTAATGTTATCAATTCTTGGACGAGTTTCTATTTCTGCAAAGTAATGTTTAGTGTTGTATGGCATAGAATCAAACACATATGACAAAAAGTATTTTTTTAGCCCACATTAGATAAAATTTGGGATTGACAAGTTATTCTGCAACTTGGTATAGAACAGGAAATGGTTCTTTCCTATTCTTAGGCGTAAAGACCAATCAAAGACAACAATGACCATAAATATGTCTACCTCTCCTTGACTAAAATAAGCTCTCTATTTTTCTTTTATGATCCTAAAAATAGTTGCTTGAGATTTTCAAATTATCTAATAATGGGGCATGTTCTTAAAATCTTTACATTCAAGATTTGTGAATCATGTAAAAAACCCTCCCCCAAAAAAGGATAATTACTATTGATTACCTAGATACAGCTTTCATTTTAAGAGATTTTGATTATTACCTTTACTTAAATTTGTATATAAAATTCCTTTGTAGACTAGTTTTCTAAAACATTTCCAAATATGAATATTGGTGTGGAAAAAAATCAAATCAACTTAATACAAGGACTGTCTTTTTAGAAAGCAGATAAATGTTTACCTGCGCAATGATTATTTTTTTTCCAGAGAATATAATCTTTCTCTTGCTTTTCAAATGTCAGAGTAATGCCACTTGAACAACAGATTGGAGTCAAGGCAAGCAGCTTAGCGGCAGATACAGAATACCAATCTCTCTCTCTCACAGACCATCTCTGGCTGAACATGATGTGATTACAGGGTATCAGGTACCTAGAAAAACAAGAGGCTATCATTAAACTAAAATAGCAGAGAGAAAAGTAAAAAGTTTCCAGGAAACCTTATTTGTTATTTAAATTGAAACACACCAAAAACCATTTTTTACTGAATGACTAAGGATTAGGCTGCTGAGAAGATGCTTTGCCTGTAATAGGTAAAAAAAAAAAAGACTGCATTTTTGGTGGTAGAAGTATCAGGATACTGTGACTTCCTGAGGCATCAATAGTGGGCCAAATGAAGCAGCAGTTTAAGACAGACTTTGGACAGACTTTTCTCAGCCAGGAAGATGAGCAGAACCCTGGAAGGCAATATTTTCAATGCAACAGGTACATCACATTTCACTTGGCATTATGGTCACAACAAGCCTACAAGGAAGATGGGATTACCGGTAACTTTATCCAGAGTAACTTTATTCCTTCATCTTTTCAGGAAAAGACTGCAAACTTTGTTGTTGTTAGCTGCGAAGTCGTGTCCGACCCATCGCGACCCTATGGACAACATTCCTCCAGGCCTTCCTGTCTTCTACCATCTTCTGGAGTCCATTTAAGCTCACACCTACTGCTTCAGTGACTCCATCCAGCCACCTCATTCTCTGTCGTCCCCTTCTTCTATTGCCCTCGATCTTTCCCAGCATTAGGCTCTTCTCCAGTGAGTCCTTCCTTCTCATTAGGTGGCCAAAGTATTTGAGTTTTAGCTTCAGGATCTGGCCTTCTAAAGAGCAGTCAGGATTGATCTCCTCTAGGACTGACCGGTTTGATCGTCTTGCAGTCCAAGGGACTTGCAGGAGTCTTCTCCAGCACCATAGTTCAAAGGCCTCAATTCTTTGGCGCTCAGCCTTTCTTATGGTCCAACTTTCACTGCCATACATTGCAACTGGGAAGACCATAGCCTTGACTATACGTACTTTTGTTGACAGGGTGATGTCTCTGCTTTTTAGTGTGCTGTCTAGATTTGCCATGGCTTTCCTCCCCAGGAGCAAGCGTCTTTTAATTTCTTGGCTACAGTCCCCATCTGCAGTGATCTTGGAGCCCAGGAAAATAAAATCTGTCACTACCTCCATTTCTTCCCCATCTATTTGCCAAGAATTGAGAGGGCCAGATGCCATGATCTTGGTTTTCTTAATGTTAAGTTTCAACCCAAGTTTTGCACTCTCCTTCTTCACCCGCAACAAGAGGCTCTTTAGTTCTTCTTCACTTTCTGCCATTAGAGTGGTATCATCTGCGTATCTTAGGTTGTTGATATTTCTTCCGGCAATCTTAATTCCAACTTTTGATTCATCTAGCCCTGCCTTTCTCATGATGTGCTCTGCACATAAGTTAAATAGGCAGGGCGACAGTATACAGCCTTGCCGGACTCCTTTCCCAATTTTGAACCAATCAGTGGTTCCGTGTCCAGTTCTCACTGTTGCTTCTTGACCCGCATATAGGTTTCTCAAGAGACAAATAAGATGGTCTGGTACTCCCATCTCTTTAAGAACTTGCCACAGTTTGTTATGATCCACACAATCAAAGGCTTTAGCATAGTCAATGAAGCAGAAGTAGATGTTTTTCTGGAACTCCCTAGCTTTCTCCATGATCCAGTGTATGTTGGCAATTTGATCTCTAGTTCCTCTGCCTCTTCGAAATCCTGCCTGTACTTCTGGTAGTTCTCGATCCACATACTGCTGAAGTCTAGCTTGTAGGATTTTAAGCATGACTTTACTAGCATGAGAAATGAGTGCAATGGTGCGATAGTTTGAACATTCTTTGGCACTGCCTTTCTTTGGAATTGGAATGTAAACTGATCTTTTCCAATCCTGTGGCCACTGTTGAGTTTTCCAAATTTGCTGGCAAATTGAGTGTAGCACTTTTACTGCACTGTCTTTTAAGATTTTGAATAGTTCAGCTGGAATACTGTCACCTCCACTAGCTTTGTTGTTGCTCAGCTTTTCTAAGGCCCACTTCACCTCACATTCTAGGATGTCTGGCTCGAGGTCAGTGACCACCTCATTGTGATTATCTGGGACATTAAGCTCATTCTTGTATAGTTCTTCTGTGTAATTTTGCCACCTCTTCTTAATCTCTTCTGCCTCTGTTAGGTCCCTGCCATTTTGGTCCTTTATCATGCCCATTTTTGCATGAAACGTTCCCTTCATGTCTCCAATTTTCTTGAAAAGATCTCTGGTCCTCCCTATTCTATTGTTTTCTTCTATTTCTTTGCATTGTTCATTTAAGAAGGCATTCTTATCTCTTCTAGCTATTCTCTGGAATTCTGCATTCAATTGGGCATATCTATGTTTTTCTCCCTTGCCTTTCGCTTCCCTCCTTTCCTCAGCTATTTGCAAAGCTTCCTCAGACAGCCATTTTGCTTTCTTGCATTTCTTTTTCTTTGGGATGGTTTTGGTTGCTACCTGTTGTACAATGTCGCGAACCTCTGTCCATAGTTCTTCAGGCACTCTGTCTATCAGATCTAATTCCTTAAATCTATTTGTCACCTCTACTGTATATTCAACAGGGATATGATTTAATTCATACCTGAGTGGCCAAGTGCTTTTCCCTACTTTCTTCAGTTTAAGCCTAAACTTTGCAAGGAGAAGCTCATGGTCTGAGCCACAGTCAGCTCCTGGTCTTGTTTTTACCGACTGTATAGAGCTTCTCCATCTTTGGCTGCAGAGCATATAGTCAATCTGATTTCTGTGTTGACCGTCTGGTGATGTCCATGTGTAGAGCCGTCTCTTGGGTTGTTGGAAAAGAGTGTTTGCTATGACCATCTTATTCTCTTGACAAAATTCTATCAGCCTGTGCCCTGCTTCATTTTGTACTCCAAGGCCAAACTTGCCTGTTATTCCAGTTATCTTTTGGCTTCCTACTTTAGCATTCCAATCCCCCATGATGATAAGGACATCATTTTTTGGTGTTACTTCTATAAGGTGCTGTAGGGCTTCATAGAACCGGTCAATTTCATCCTCTTCAGCACTGGTGGTTGGGGCATAGACTTGGACTACTGTGATATTGAATGGTTTGCCTTGGATTCGAACTGAGATCATTCTGTCATTTTGAGGATTGTATCCCAGTATTGCTTTTCCTACTCTTTTATTGACTATGAAGGCTACTCCATTTCTTCTGAGGGATTCTTGCCTGCAGTAGTATACCTGATGGTCATCTGAATTAAATTCACCCATTCCTGTCCATTTTAGTTCGCTGATACCTAAGATGTCGATGTTCAATATTATGCCACCTAATTAATTAGCTTTAGCATGGCCTGGAAAAACAAGATATATGGTGTCTGTTTGGCTAATCACTGCAGAATCAATTAGGTGGCAAAATAAAAGCGGAATGTTTTTGTTTTACCAGCTTATATAGACAATCAAATGGACTGATGACGAAGGAGCACCTTCTTGTATTTCCTGAGCAGGAGATGGGGTGGAAAGCAAAAAATATTGGGACAAGAACAGATTCCTAATCTCTTCAGAAATATGTTCCTTCCATTATTCACCCCTGGCTTTCTGAAGGTAGTGCCTCCAATTGAAAAAGCTTGCCAACTCTGGAGGAAAAACTGCATGAAGAAGGAAGACAGAAGGACTAAAACATGAGATAACTTGTTGCCTACTGTATATACAAAGGTGAACTGGGTCATTCAACAGCTATGTGAATTTAGGAAAATGTAACTTTTCGACCTTGTCACACTCCTTCCCTGCCCTTCTCTTAAATTTCTGATAAGCCCCTTTCAGCCAGCTAAGGGGTCATTTTTAAATAAATTTCCCTTTTTTCTACATACTGAATTTCACATTTACTCCCATGGTATAATTCATCATTAAAGCTGGTGGGAATTAGAAGGTAGGCCTTCTCTGCTGGAACCCGTTTTGTGGAATATTCTCTCCCCAGAGATTAGAATGGCCCCAACCCTGTTGGCCTTTCATAAGGCTTTAAAAACCTACCTGCGTGCCCGGGCCTGGAGCTCGGAATATACTAATATATATATTCCTTGGCTTTACTTTACTTAGATAACTACCTCATCTGCTGCATGTATTTTTTGTTGTTGTTTTTATTGTTTTAATTTTTTTAGTTGTTTTAAAACTGCTTTATTGTTTTAGAATTGTAAGCCATGTCATGTGGCTGAGATGGGTGGCTACAGAAAATGAATGAATGAATAAATGAATGAATGAATGAATGAACCAACCAACCAACCAATAAATAAATGTATATATGTATTAATCCCAAGATAGCAATTTTCACTGAATAATTTTCACTGTAATTTCAGAAAGGAAAGTTTGACTTTACCTTAAAACTAGCTGAAGCATCACATCTTCACAATGCAAACTGATAAGTGTTTTGAACAATGCCAAGGACACCACACAAAGCTGGGAAATGATAAGCACAATATGAATGCATAATTTTTTCATCCTTTCCAAAGTAAAAAAGAAAAAAACCCTCATACTTGCAAATAGAATTGAATTGTGATACATTTGAAAGGAATTATTTAAATGTTTCACTTTGTTACATATTTCCAGAACAATTAAATTAGCATGCCTAAAAGTATAAACAAAAGATAAACAGAGATATATGCTGGGATATGGGAAAAATGTTTTAAGAGCAAGAAAAAGAATTGTAATATGATTTGAAAGAGAATTAAAACTGTAATTAAGTTCAATATTCTCAAACATCTGCACGACAACTTTGCCATGTTTAAATATGGATCTTAAAATGAAAATGGACTGTTCTTTCCAATATGAAAAACTATGTTATAGTAGACAGCATATATCTATTTTATTTAATCAAAGTTACAGGCCATCTTAGACAGCCAGTTTGGTTGGTTGCTGAAATGGGTAATAGCAACTGTGTGACTTTAGAGCAGTCAGTTTCTCCCAGCCCAGGATTCAAATGGTAAACCACTTCTGCAATACTTTGCCAAAATAACTGAACCACCTTGATCTGGCAGTCTCCAAAAAACAGGCAGAACTGAATGGAAAAGACAAAAAGAGGCCACCTTGGCCACACCCATAATTCTGGACTAGACTCCATGTAATGTTTCCTGAAAGTCATCTAGTGAGGTAAGATTGGACCAAGAGAAAGTGACTGGTCCAAAATAACCCAGTCAGCTTGTGTGGCAACAGATGGGCGTAATTCTGGGTATCTCTGCTGTTACCTATTTATAAAAATCAGTCCTATTGTTACATTATACAACAAAGAAGTCATTTCGCATCATTTATGCACTGATTCCCAAGGACAATACTTCACAATACCCAAACTCTCTACCAATACAGTTCAACAAAGATAACACTAGCAATTTAGCTGTTGGTTGAAACTGAGAGTTTTAGAGTAAATCTGCTTTGGAACTGGAATCATTGCAGAATATGTGTGTGCATACATACCTCCATTAATCATATTTATTTGGCCCCCAAAAAAGTGTCAGGCAAGGGGAGAGGCAGGAATGCAGACTGAAGCAAATGTTTTTATTTACTGCTTCAGAATCCTATGCAACTGGAATCTGCTACCACGTTAGCTATTTTTGTGACATAAGTAACATGCCACAATTATTCAGAAGAGGATCTGGGCAACCAGTTAATAGCTTGTATTTCTATTTATACTGGCAATCCAATGAAGTAATCAAGCTGGTTATGTGGATATTATTATTACTGATGACACTGGATCAAACAACATTATACAAAACAAGTATTTAGCTTCATGAAAATGGACCACTTAATTCTATTTCTCTAAAATTGGGTTAGTGAAATATTTTTATATATATATATATATATATATATATATATATATATATATATATATATATATATATATATATATATATATATATAATTTCAAACTATTAAAAAATCAATATCACTAGTGTTTTATACAACCACATATATTCTGCTGTTATGTATTTCACAGCTATAGAAAAAAAAACCAAAAATAGTCTAATGAAGTGACAAAAAAATAAATCAGTTTTATAATGCTGAATGGCTGATTTTATTGCCAACTTGTGATTGTATTGTTGTTTGAATTAATTGTTTGATGGTTTTAATTTTTTGTACAATTAAACTTTATTGTATTTCTATGGTTATTTTCAATTAAAGGAATCAAACAAGGATTTGATGCAAGTGAAATAATTGGACACAAAACTAAATAAATAATAAAATGAACAGTATCTTAAAAACTTTACTAATAGATGAAAAACAGTATGCCTGAGCATCCTAGGCAAAATGTAGAGTCGGCCTTAAAAGAGTTTAAATCTCTGAATAACGTTTCCCTTGAATTTAAGAACTTTTTAAAACACAGGACTGTAGTATGTAAAATAGGTTTGCACTGTATTTGATTGGACTACAGGCAATAAACAGAAATCTCTCTCCAGCCCTCACCAAAAAAACACAAGGGGAAACTGAGGCAGGAAACACTTTTAAGCATGAATCTATGTGGCTCAAATATAATTGGGAAGAGGTGTAGAAAGACAAAAGAAAAATGAATAACATAATTTTGGATATGATTCACATTCTTTTGTAGCCAATGGTGTAATGATATTGTTTTATTGGCAGATCTGAATTTTGAGATGAGGAGAGCTGGAATAATTTCAAGATTAGAAATAGGCACCAAACAGAACAGAAGCTTTATATAGCCATATTTAACTTATTAAATGCAAAAAGAAAACAAATACAGCAAATTATAGCACTGAAAGGAACTGATCTGGCTGCCAAATTTTGATGGCGATTATTGATTACTGTTTGTCAGGCCACAAAATGGGAAGCTGGAAACCTAAGCCTGCAGCCTGTAGCATACTCGTCCCTGACTAAAGATATTCATTGTAAATCTGGAATTTTGATAAATGTTCAATGTCACTTAGGAATTTGGAGAAAAATAGTTTATAAATGTTTTGTATGGTTACAATGAAATTAAGCAGTCTATTCTATAATTACTCATTTATTTCCTTCAGTTATATTCACGCTTGTCATATTCTTGTTATTTAGATTTCTTTTTCATGTATAAGTATTCTGAATTTGAAATCATTTTCAGCAGCAAAGTCATCTTAGTACTCTTCCGGCCATAACTTTGTTTGATCAAATGCTTTCATCATTCAGGTCCATTCTGAAAAAAACAGTTGTTGACCTAATATTGTAGAAGATGACCAGGCTAAGCCCGAGAGAGGGGTCAAACACATCATCAGTCCCAAGCCCCTTCACACCCACAAGAGATCTAAGTCCAGCCCACCTTGAATTCCATTGATTCTTATCTAGCGCCTATTTGCTTTGACTCTTAGTAGTTCAGTAGTTAATAATCCAGATTCTTATAGAGAGCTTAAGCTTCCAATAAACCCTTATATTCATTTGGACTCTTGCCTGAACTCTTGATTTCTTGCACTTGAAAAATACTACACAATAGTCAGATTATATAAGGGGGGAAATGACCTCTGCCAAATGGCAGCCATCTAGAGCAGTGTTTCTGAACCTAAGCAACTTTAAGATGCTGGCTGGGGAATTGAAGTTCACACATCTTAAACTTGGTGAGGTTAAGAAACGATGATCTATTCTAGATGATTTACACTCATTATGTAAGTGATAAGATTTCAATTTTCTTATTTTTTCCATTTGCTTTCCTTTTTTTCCTCGTGTAGCATTAGATTGTTATCCTGAAAGTATGAACTTAATTCGGTTTATCAAAAATTTCCTTTATAAGTGTTTATAAATTTCACATTTATCTAAAACAATTTCAGTAACAACAATAATGAGGAAGAGCAAGAAAGACTTCCCCTCCCACTCACCTGAAATGGAGTATTTATCCGGCTTGCAAGAGTGTCCAAGATGTGCACATTCTCATGACGGTGCAGAAGGATGAAACGGAGGAAGATCTTGAGTAAGGCTGGCTCAGAAACGCTCCGCAAAAAGAGATCTAGATATGCAGTTGTAGCCATCACTTCTTCCACTGTCACCTAAAAATGAACACTTATTATGATCTATACCAAAATTCAGACTTGTTTAAATTTTTAGAATATCCTGAATGCTTGACAAATTAGTTTAAAAAGTAATATGTAAAACAAATTACAAAAACAATATAACACAAATAAACATTACAAAGATAAAAACAGCAGTAACATTCAATACAGTCAGAACAACCTAATAACAATATACATGGCTTTTTTTTACATTGTAGCAAGTATGTGGTTATTTATTTTGATGACTTAATCTGGCTAGTAAATGCTTAGCTCCATTCAACTGCCACAAATTAAGAGATTAGAAGGTCATAAAAAATGAAAATGCAAAGGCCTTGTCACCATGCTAGAAAATCAAGAATGCAAGTAACTAACCCTTGACGCAAATAAGTGTGGAATCCTTTATAAATTCCATTTTTGGAACTGCTATTCTTTAGCCTGATGACAGGTCGTCTTAGGAACAGTATGTTCTGCAAAACTCTCAACTTCTCCAATTCACGACAATGTGGTTCTTCTGAAAAGAATTGTGGTGCCAATATGCAAACTATTAAATATATTGTGCAAGATTGCCCACAACATGTATTCTCTGATTCCCTAGATGATCTGCATGAAGTCATGCTAGAGGCAATCATCTGGGTAGCTAAATTGGACATCCAGTTATGAGGCTACTGCCATAACCTCATAGAAGTTTTACTTCTATGTAACTAAATATATATACACATGGACAGTGTATATATGTTTACTTCTCTTTTGTCATGTTCTGATGATATACTAAATAATAATCTTCTCAAAAGCCATTATTTGATTGCTGGAATGGTCAAATCAGTTTGGTGCACAGAATATGTTATAGGTTTTCCACATCTCCAACAAAGTGATATTTGCTGTTTGAAAAGTCTACCACAATAAATATCGGAATTTATGAAAATCTACTTTATTTTTCTTGCCCCTATATAACCAACTATTATTTAACAACTAAAACAAGTTCTTACAAACTCACATATTTTAAATTATACATTGATTTCTTCCTTCATCTAAAGCAGAGATTCCCAACCCCTGGGCCATGGCCCACTACCGGACCTTGAGCCTTTTGGAACCGGGCCATGGAAGTGGCAGGTGAGCATACATGTGTGTATGCACATCCCCACTCACGTGAGTAGCAGATGAATGTTTACCTGCATGCTCCATTTGCATGAGCAGTGGGCCCATGTGCCTGTCGCTTGTGCAAATAGAGCTGTGCATACGTGTGCTTGCCCCCTACACATGCGGAACCATCTCCTCTCTCCCCCACCCCACTGGTCTGCAAAGCTGGAAAAGTTGAGGAACTCTGGGCTAAAGGATCCACCAATGCAATGCAAATGTAGAAAAAATGAATTGTCTTACTTTATTCTACCATTTCATTGCTATGCTCTGTGCCAATTGTGCTTCCTACTTGTAGGAAGTAGTTAGCTATAGTTGAAGTGCATTGGCAATTGAGATACCAATTAGCTACTTAGACACTTTTAATTCTCAAAAGACTCCGCAAACTGCATTGGCTTCCGGTTGCCCTTTGGGTGAGATTCAAGGTGCTGGTGATGACCTATAAAGCCCTAAATGACTTGGGTCCGGGATATTTGAGGGAACACCTCCTGCCAGCATCAAGTTCCCTTCGTCCAGTGCGCTCACACAGGGAGGGTCTTCTCAGGGTGCCGCTGGTAAAAGATTGGCGGCGGATAACACCCAGGGGGAGGGCATTCTATGTGGGTGCGCCTGCCCTCTGGAACCAGCTGCCCATGGAGCTTAGGACCGCCCCTGACCTTCGTTCATTCCGCCGGGACCTGAAGACCTGGCTCTTTGAGCTCTCCGGCTCAGGCTGAGAATTTTTAACTGGGTTTTTTATTTAAGGGATAATTTAATCTTTTTAAATTGTTTTTTAACTTTTGTATTTTGTACTGTTTGATTTTAAATACCCTGTAAACCGCCCTGAGTCCTTCGGGAAAGGGCGGTATATAAATTTAATAAAATTAAAATTAAAATTAAATTAAATAAAGAAGGGAAATGCCACAAAAATGTATCTATGTCATACTCATATAAATATATCTCATTCTCATGTGGTAGATGTCTATGCTTGTAATAAAAATATGTTATTTTTCAACAAGTTAAAATTATTATCAGGAGGCATCACGAGGTAAAACAGGTACACTGCTCAGCTGAAGAGGCTTCTAAGCCAAGTAAAGTGCAGTGAGTGAAGTAAACTAAACTAAATTTGGGGACTGATCTTTGTGACATTATCTTCAATAAAGATACAAATGATACGCTTATATGAAAAATTCAGAAACCAAGTCCTCAGAATCAAAGGAACTATGGTCTCATGAAAATATTCCTGTTGTGCATTGCCTATTACAGACATTCTAAAACTTCTGTTTAAACCTCCTTTATATGTGAATCCACCAAGAGAAAGACGTTTAAGGATTTTATCAGAGGAGCATTAACTGAAGTACTGCACATTATGTTCTCTGCAGGAAACATATTATTTTATCAAATTACTTGTAGAAGTTCAGTGCCTAAAAATCTTGCTAATAAACACTTATGAAATAAATGTTCTAACAGTGGAGCAACTGCTGAAGTATGGCGCAGAATGTATTCAGCAAAAAAAAATGCTTTTACTTCATTCTTGCAAAATTACTTGGGAATGCATGGTGCTTGGATATGCATTCAAATTTACAGTAGCTTAGAGAATAAACTGTTATCTTTGCCAATGAAGTCTTATAAAAATATTCCCCATGGAATATTCTGTACCTGCATAGTTGCAATTTTTTGTATGAAGCTTTGAGATCTAAAAATACTGAAGATTGTATGTTATATTACAAGCCAACAATTCAAATAGGAAGAAAATCATCTGAAAAATCAATTTCACTACAAAGATTACAAGCCCTGATTATCATGAGAGAAAAAGTCAAGAAATAAAAATGTTGAAATAACATACAAAGAATGAAAGCCAGAGACAACTTTGTAGAACAGCTTTGAAAAACAGTGGTCAAATACTTAAGATTCTTAAAGTAATATATAAAATTAATTAATAATAAGGGCTGCAAAAAAAGTCTTAAAATTGGGCCTTTGCTTATGAATAAAACAACTTACGACCAGAAATCTGGCCCCAATTGCCAGTTGTAAGTCCAGACGTATCTAGAAATATACTTTATCTGTAACGATCTACACAATTTCCATAATGATGTAAATATAGCAATAACATTTATATCAATTTATATAATTTGCATAATAATGTCTTTACATAAATGCCATATAGTAATAAAAATTTACATTTTAAAGAATTCTTCTGAAAAGAATAATTTAGATTTACACAATGGTGAAAACAGAGATGAAGATTTAACTTCATACTTAACAAGTAACTGGGAACAATGGACAGTTTGTCCCTTGAGTGGTTCATTAAACTGAGCTTGCATGGTATCAGAATAAAGTTCTCAACAAAAAAAAGTTTTAACAGTTAATGGAAAAAAGGTTTCTATAATTAACAGCAATTTCTTATTACATCATCACTTTCTGGGGCATACAATTCTATTCAAATTAGCACAATGTAAAAGTATTCTTTCATTTAAGTTAGTTGAGATGAGAGACCAACACAGAGAAATAAATCTTTAAAAAAAAACACATGTACAAGTGCTAGCCAGAGACAACAGTGACTCAGCTTGGATTATTGATCAGATGGATTATTGATCAAATGGATTATTGATCAGAGAGTTTTGTAACATGTGGGGACAAAAAAACTTTCTTATTGAGGTTAGAAGGAAGTGATCTACCCCCAAAAGTTGTCATTCAGATGCCACTAGAACAGGGGTGTCAAACTCAATTTCATTGAGGGCCGCATCAGCATTGCGCTTGCCCTCAAGGGGCCAGGTGGGTGTGGCCTGGGTGGGCATGGCTAGAGTGCACACGGCCTACTGGGTGGGCGTGGCCAGCTCTACATCGTTCACATCAAGGGTGCCTATGGGGGCCTGGGCAGGAGTGGGACAGATCTGAAGGTCTCTGGTGGAAGGAGAGTCTCTGGGCCAGGGCCAAGGCAGTGGGGGCCGTTCCCTCACTGTTTCCAGGATGGCTTTGCGGGCCACATGAAACCACTTCGTGGGCTGGATCCAGCCCCCGGGCCTTGTGTTTGACATGTCTGCACTAGAATAATCTAGTCCAGCCCCATACTGAATGCAAGATTGCACAGAAAGATGACTATTCTGGTTCTATTTGAGACTCCTAGCAAAGGAAGTCTCCCCACATCATATAACAGCCTGATTCAGTGGCTGACAATCTGCATATTCTCTCTCATTGTTTCTATGAATGTCTAGATCAATCCTGATTCTGACCCACAGACAGTACGTTCACTCTCCTTCTTTATGTCAACGCTTGTTGTAAGAAATTTGAAGACCGCTATATCAGCTTTTTTTTTTTTGTAGGCTTAATAGAGAGAGATCCTTTAACAATTCCTCCAGGTCTTGGATTTCAGATCCTTTACTAATTTGGGAGCTGTCCTTTAACTTCCGACTACTGTCACTATCCTTCCTAAGCTGTGATAATCAGAAGTTTACTTTTATTTGTTTTTTGTTTTGTTTTATTTTTGCATCCAGAACTTGACACAGGACTTTATTGGGGCCTGACCAGGACAGAGTAGATTTTAATTAATATTTGGGGGAGAGGGGCTAAACAAAAAAGGACGATGTATATTCTTTAGCAAATATAATCTTAATCCTAGGTTTCAGAGCTGTATCATGGCTCTTCTTCAAGTCCACTAGATGGCGGACACTCACCTTCTCTAGCTAATGTATTTAAAGATAAAATAAATGACACTGATAAAAGTTGGTGTATGTTCAAAATTGTTCTGAATGTGGAAATGTGGCCACTTTTGTTTAATAAATTATTAGGGGTTTAACAGCTCTGAAAATTGCATTATCCATGTGAAAAAAATGTAAGATTGCAATCATATTTTTATTCAAGTATCTTATTAGTAGCTACTTTAAATACACTTTTTTTCATCTACAAAATCCCTTTCACATCCTACAAATCTTCTCTACTGATACCATTATTCTGCTGGGGGGGGACTGATAAAAGAGGCAGTTTAGTCTAGTGGTTACATTATCAGGTTAGAAACCAGGAGATTATGAGTTCTAGTCCTGCCTTAGGCAGAAAAGCTGTTTTGGTAACCTTGGGCCACTCACTCTCTCTCAAGCCCAATCCGTCTCCCCCTGTTGTGGGGAAAAGAGGAAGAGGATGGAGTATTAGGTATGTTCACCCACTATCAGTAGTTTGCACACTTAATAAAGATGTGATGTATGTATGTGTGTGTGTGTGTGTGTGTGTGTGTGTGTGTGTGTGAAAATGACCACAAAACCTGAAAAATGACCACAAAAAAGTAATTAATAAGTGGACATCATACCACATTTTGAGAATTAGAAGGTAAATTAAGTAAATATAAGCAAAATTAAGATTTTTATTGATGTTCTAAATAGCATGTTATCCTGAAAGATTTTCTTAAGTTGTAACATTCCAACATGTAATACCTAAAATGTTTATACTGCAAGAATACATTTTGAAATATCAATCTACATTTGAGGTAACTGTTAGGTTCTAATTTAAATTTCCAGTCTAGCTTGTTATGTTTATGGGTTGCATCTGGAGAATAATATGTTTATTTAGGCAACAATGAACTTTGTCAAGAAATCCTTTGTCAAGGAAATCCATATATTTTGAATTAATTATTCTATTTATTAAAGTGATTTTTCTTTTATTTGAAGTTTTTTAAAAAAGTTTACAAAAGATTTACAAGATTCAAAGAGAGAAGGCAGAGAGAACTGCTTATCCACATACCTTTTTCTAAAAATAAAAAAGGCTTTATTAGGAACAAAGAAAGGTTTTACTACTCTTATACCGAATAAAAGACTACACAATAATTAAGAGCTAATGAAAGTTCTGTGTATAAATGGAGACATTCAACTAAAAGTGAATGCCTGTTTTATTAAACTCTTCAGGTGAAACAAACATTTGTGCTTTGTTCAACATATCAGGAAAATATCAGAACCAGAGGTAGAATTATGAACCTATGTATGAACAAGCTTTTAATATTAGGTTGATTTTTTTTTACTCCTGTAATCCAAGTTGTATTAGTCAAGCCTCTTACATAATGAAAATACACATTACTATCTAATGCAGTACACCTGCATTATTGCCAAAATATATATTAAAAGCCTCTATATTAAAAACATGCCAGCTTATGATTTGGAGTATTATCTATTTGACATCTCATTCGTCAAATTTAAAAAAAAATACTTTGTTCTACTGAAGAGAAGTCACTTTTTGCTTTTTTTTTCTTTTCATTCTTGGAGATTATCTGGGCAAGTCTCTGCAATTTTTTTGGCAAAGGTTTATTTCAGAAGTGGTTTGTCATTGCCTTTTTTTTAGGGCTGAGAGAAAATGATAGGCCCAACATCACCCAATATCATGGCTTTCTGAGCAAGGCAGGGCTACGACTTAGTCTCCTGGTTTCTAACCTCATGCCTTAACCACTACACCAAACAGGTTCTCTGGGTTTTCAAAGCCCAAATATTGAATTTAAATTAATTTAGCTTTATGATTCATTGACTAAAATATATTATTTATCACTAACCTTATGGAGAGCCGGGGCCATAACTGGAACCAAAAATCCATTATAAATGTAATTCACAAGCTGGTTACGAATCAAAGAATGTGCCACCTAAAAATTGAAAGAGAAGGGTATACCTGAAATAATAATCATTTACTTTACTACTGTGCCATTTTAACATACATTTAAAGAAGCTGAACTTGATGAATAAACCATATCCATATTTTAAATATTCTCTAGGTCCAACATCTACACTTGCAAAATTAACATTTTTCAGAAATTTTACATCATTTATATATTTAGAAACTGCCCATTCCCCTCAGAGAGCGACTCCAGCGTACAAATATGCATAAAAGCTATTTATAAACATTTAATAAAAAGCAGCTAGAAAAAATAACAACTAAAATTTAAAAAAATAAAAAGTGGGAGATGGATTTCAGGCCACTAACCCTATAGCTATGTGCCCCAAGTGAAAATGTATTACTCTGTTTTATTTATTTATTTATTTATTGGAAATAAATGCTTTCAGCAGGTTTTTCAGTTCTAATCTTCAGTTAATCACCATCATTTCCATACAGATCTCTAACATAACCTTCCCATCATGCCTGAGTTCAATCTATTCCAAATCATTGCAGGCTCCTTCTTTAGCATTCTTGACAAAATAAAAAATAAATACCTTTTTTTTAAAAAAAAATCCATCAAAATGATTTCAATTCAAGCATTTTTGCATACACTGTTAACTATTAGTCTCTCACTATGAAGACGTAAATTCAATGCTGAGAAACACACACCAAATTACCTACTAAATCTTAACCAGTTAATGTTAAAAAAATTACTATAAATTTCATGACTTCCAAATATTGAATTTAATATTTTACTGATAATGAACTGTATAAGCTATGCAATAAGTATTTGTTATATTTCTCTTTATCTCTAATCTATCATGAAATTTAAAAATTAAATCACCAAACTTCAGTATCAAATTGTTTTTTAAAAGTCAATTCATTTTAGCTATTGAAAAGGTAGATAAGATGGAACAGTTTCACGCAGAAGACACCAGAACTGGGATAGAGTTCAAAAGTACTACGAGTTTATTTCATGGTACTTATACACAAAAATCTGATCTACTAATAGTCAAGGCACTATATGAGAGTCAACGGAATTCATGGGGAGCTGACTTTAGTTCTCTTGTGAGAGCATGTTTCCCTGTGCCCCTTTTGGTAAACTGCTCCTTGCCTTGGACCTTTGCCTGGCTCTGAGAACTGTCCTGGCTTGCTGTCTGGACTTTTGCCTTGTGGACTTGCCAAGTAATTAAGGGCTGTTGTTTGGGGGACTGGGGGTGGAGCCTGGCTGGTCAATGGAGGGTCATTTGTTAACCCTTTCCAAGAGCAATAAGGAACTCTCTGGAGGCCTGCCTAGTCTCCCCTATTTGGGTCATAACAATTCCACTCAAAGGAACGCCTAGCCTTTGACTCCTAAGAATGGCTCCCGCATTCAGAAATTATTCTATATTTAGAATGTGCATGTATACAAAATAAATATACAACCTTTTAAAAACATAATTGGCAGATTCCTTTGACAAAAACCTCTCATACAAAGTCTTGTATTCTGGAAACACTACTGAGTTTCTGTGACTAATAAAACCTGCACAAATCAAATCAAAGGTATAGATGCAATAATATCCTGAACACAGCATGAAAGTGGTATTCTATATAATCTTATCATTAAACAGATGAGGAACAAGTAGCAGAATGGAAAAAAAATGCCTGATTGCTAATCCATCTGAAATAAAGAATGAGAAAACCAGACAAATTTTAAATATTGAGCAATTCAAACTCATGTACATATATACACAGTATATTCTATTATCATAAAGCAAAATGTAATTACAGGTTAATTCTTGACTTAAGACCATTCATTTAATGACCTTTCAATGTTACAATGATGCTGAAAAAAGTGAATTACTGCTAATCGCACTTATGGCCGTTGCAGCATTCCCTGAGTTACAAAATTTGGACTCTTGGCAACTGGCATGTATTTACAACAGTTGCAGTATACTGGGATTACGTGATCACCGTTTAGGACTTCCCAGGTGGCTTCCACCAAGCAAAGTCAATGAGGGAATCTGGATTCACTTAACAGCTATGTGATTTGCTCAATGACCATGGCAAAAACGATTGTTACAAATGGCACCAATTCACTTAAGGGCCACATTGTTTAGCAATGGAAGTTCCAGTTCCAATTATGGTCATATGTCAAGCACTACCTGTATCACAACGAAGCACTGTATTCCAGCCCCCCTCAAAAAACCCTAAATTATTGGTTTGCAATAAAAGTTGCTTTACAAATACATGTAAATTGTTAACTTTTTGTAACAATAATAGCAATAGCACTTAGGCTTATTACCGTATATACTACAATATTGCATTCTAAACACTGCGCCATCAGGGCTCCTCTAAATAAACTTGTATTTCACTTATATATTAACAAAATATAACTTATGCTGATATTCACTCATTTAAAATTTTTAGAATATCACACATATAAGATAAATAACCCAATATTTTTTCTAAATATCTTCAAAAATGAATACTACTATTTTAAAATACTATTTCCATTTGTAAGTCTTTTCTCTGGCCCAGTACCTGAATTACTGCGTTGCAGAATTCAAAAGAATTCATAAATTGTACAAGAGCTGGACAAAGTAAACAGTCATCTTTTAGAAAACAGTGCCATTCTTCTCCATTGTCCTCCAGCTTCGTAGGCAAAGATGAATATAGACCACTTAAGCCTGTTGCAAGCACCTGCAAGATGAAAGAGGGGGAAAAAAAGAAAGAGAAGAAATACAGGGTGGTTTGCAGAATTTCAGTAATCTAAATTATTTCCTTCCAATAATTGCTATTATGCAGTTGAATAGCATCTGAATTTAGGCTAATGGCAGATTTGTATGTACTTAACATTACCACATGAAAAGTATTTCCAAAAAAATTAACGCAAAGAGAACTTTCCCAATTGAAATATTTGCAAAATAAATACAACTTGCAATTTTTTATAGAAAACAGAAAAGTGGTAAGGCTCTCTATGAAGCAATGGTGTTGGGTGGCTATATCCTTCATGTTACAATATTTCCACAATTTTGATGCCTGGATTAAACATTTAAATAGCAAACAGAAACACATATTTGTATGATGCAACTATGGCTTCCTGAATTATATATACTTACAGAAGTCTGTTGATCTGATTCATATTTCTCAATGTTTAGCTTCGTAAATATCCATATTACCCAGGAAAGACATTAGATATGGAAAGCATAGAAGTGGAAATCTTTTTTCTAAATTTTGGCAATTTTCTCCCACAATTTGCATTTTTACATATCTCTTTATTTCTAAGTGGGACGCGGTGGCTCAGTGGGTTAGGACGCTGAGCTTGTCGATCGGAAGGTCGGCAGTTTGGCGGGTCGAATCCCGAGTGCCGCGTAGCAGAGTGAGCGCCTGTTACTCGTCCCAGCTTCTGCCCACCTAGCAGTTCGAAAGCACGTAAAAATGCAAGTAGAAAAATAGGGACCACTACGGTGGGAAGGTAACAGCGTTCCGTGCGCCTTTGGCGTCTAGTCATGCCGGCCACATGACCACGGAGACGTCCTCGGACAAGCGCTGGCTCTTCGGCTATGAAACGGAGATGAGCACCGGCCCCTAGAGTTGGAAACGACTAGCACGCATGTGCGGGGGAACCTTTACCTTTACCTTATTTCTAAGTAATAGGCTATAGGTCTTTTAAAATGGGATTCGCTCATCCACAATCTGCCTATGTTACAAAGATACCATCTTTATGGTAGCCCCCAAAAATATCTATGAAAGACAAGGCGTAGATTAAATTCACTTTAAATATATTTTTATAGATTTAGAGCTAAATAACTATGAAATGATTTACACTTGGCATCAATGCAAGCAAAGCTTCATGAAAGAGTACTAGGCAGAGGTAATCCTCGACTTATAACCAGTTACTTTGTGATCATTTGAAATTACCATAGGAAACCACCACCACCCCACACACAAAAGTACTTACAACCTACTTCTACCTAAGTTCCAATGGCCAGAGCCCTCTTGTGTTCACACTTGGAAACTGTCCATCATTTATAACCGTTTACAGCATCCTGCAATCAAGTGACCATGATTTATGATGCTTTTGCAGAAAACTGGTGTTTACATCCATTTGTAAGTCTTTTCAGCAAAAATGTCTCATAGCAACCAATAGGTTTGAATCTCCATGGCATTTGCTTCACAGCAAAGATTCACTTAACAATCATGGCCATTTGCCTAATGTCCACCACAAAAACTGTCATAAAATCAGGTCAGTCTCATCATGACCCACTTTTTGGCTGCCCTGACTTATGATTGTAATTGGCAAGCTTCATTAGTGGTCATGCATCAAGGACTACCTGCAGAATTCTGCAGGTTTACAAATGCATATTCAAATTTAAAAAATCTTGACCGGAGCAGTGAAAATAATTACTGTTTTTTAAACACACAAACACACATATTCAGATAAGATTGAGAGAGAAAAAAATGTATCTATTAGTTATCTACCCATCCACATGCATACAATTTTGGAAGCTGTCCTTCCAATCAACTTTATTTCAATAAATAAAAGTGAGCAACAGGAGAATGTATAAAAAGAATGGTCTTCCCTACTTCCTTACTTTTCTTCCCCACCCGACTGATAATAGGGAATATTAAAAAGAAATGTAAATCCAGTTCTTTCACTCTCTCCTTTTTCATTTTTCTAGCTACTACAAGTTCTAGGTAGCTCATCCCACTGAGAATGAATATGATTTGACTATATACTGGGTCTCCAAAGTCAACAGACTTGGGTCACAACAGGACTGGGTCAGAGGAAGATTTCTTATCATATTTTAGGATACGGGAAATGGGGAAAAGTTTGCTCTTAAGATTCAGGGAGAGTTAATCAATTCTTCTAATTCTATAGGAGCCACAATGGATGAAGATGACAATTGGGAAAATTCAGCTCAATGCAAATTGAATTTTGCTGAATGTTAGAAACTTTCCATGTGAAGTCATCACAGCTGATAAAGAAAGTCATGGTGCAAAAACATTATCTAATAATATGCTACCATGGGCCACAACAATTTTGCACAGGATAAGAAGCTGCAATACTTCTGTCGTTTCAGAAAATCTGCCAAAGTGTACTAAAATAATGCTATTGTCTACTTTTAAAGTACTACTATGCTTAGCTATTGTATATTAAAACCTGGTCTAGTTTAATTACAATCTTGAATTTATTGTCTTTGATACTGGTCATGCTTTGCTTCCAAGCCACTGAAGGCAATTCCCAATTCATCTATTGAAACCAGTACTGTTTAACTTTGCCAGCGGCAAAATAGATTTACGAGATATTTTGCATGCAAATCACAGCTATAATCTGCGCTTGTGGGAGGCCAATTTACTATTTTAAACTTCCTTGTGGGATGACATTTCCAAGGTCAATTCTCTAAACCCAAATTATAATATCTAGCATAGCTTCTTATATATGTGAGCATGGATCTTTGTAATTGCTAGCTGCTTCCAGAGGCAGAACATATTTATGAAGTCAGAGAACATTATAGGGCATGACATGTTTGCCAAACTCCTATAGAAACATTACTGACAGAATTCAAATATGTGCGGTGTCTGGTTTGATTAACCATAGTTTATTAAATGAATCACAATTGCCTAGGTTCATACAATATGCTAAGCTATAAACCACACTGTGTAAATCACAGTAAGTGGATTCACATAAACTGCCACTTAAAAATCAAACTATTTTATTGGTCTGCAAGCATCTACCATGCAATTTTTAAAAACTGTGTCTGTTTTGAGGAGAGAGTCTCCAACTTCTAAAATAGAATGTATGTCCTAAATAAATCTCTTCAAATATCTTAAATATAACAGCATAATACAGCAGGATACAGCTCCATTCTATATATTTTAATCATAAGGAAATATTACATAGAGTAGAACATTTAACTGGAATTAATTCACTTTAATCAGAATTAGATTATTCAATTGCATCCATGGGGAAATAATAAGAAACCCAAAATCTGAGGCATCATTCTGAGTTCTCTCAAGGGGAGACCAAGGCTTCCCAAACTGGAAAGATCATTCTTATAAAGGCTGCATATTAGAGTTATTTAACAATTGAACAGCCCTCAGGAATAGTCTGTGTTCTTTTTATTATAGCCTCAGGTTTGCTACCTTTATTACTTGTCTCATTCCAACATTCTAAGACAATTATTCTAATTAGAAATGTATTTTGGTGATAATGGCCCCTACTGTTTGAAGGTTAACAGATTTAGCTTTACTCCTCTAAATAAAAAGACTTACTAAAAATTAATTGGCAAATATGCAAATATAGGTGTGTACACAACAGCATGGATATAGTAAAAGTATTTATCACGGAAATACCTTTTTAAAAATAAGCACTTTTTATATGTATTCATTTAAATTAAACCAACAAGATTTCTCTAGGCTGGAAATACCTTTATGGAGAATGCCATTTGGGATGGGAGGGATAACGGTTCCACTTTATTCTGCATTGCGGAAGCCCAACCCATTTTATGACATTTTGGAACATGGATCAGAGAAAGGAAATGAGGCAGAGGTCCTCAATATTTTGGGCACCAGGGACTGGTTCTGTGGAGGGAAGTTTTTCTGTAGACCGGAGAGTGCATGGTTTTGTGTGCTACCTGCATCTCGCGGATGGGGCTTTGCTTGTTTGTGCGGACTGGTTGCTGGCATGCTGTGGCTCAGTACTGGTCCACGGACCAGGGGTTGGGGACCCTTGATCTAACGGGTACTAAAAACTAAGTCCTATGCCTGAAAGAATTGGGATTGTTTAAGAAGACTGAGGGGGATATGACAGATACTTTTCAAATATCTAAAAAAGGCAATATTATAGAAGACAATCAAGACTAGTTATCCATCATCTCAGAAGGCAAGACATAAAAATAATTTAAGTAACAGGAAGGCATATTTGGTTATTGTAAGAAAAAAAACCTTCTACCACTAACAGCAATTTGAAAAGTGGAACAATCTCCCATCAGTTCAAGCAGAGAATAAGCAGCCACTTATTGGCAATCCTTGATCGTGTATTGCTGCAGTTAGTTTGGAGTTAGCAGTGGTGGGATTGAAATATGTGAACAACCAGTTCTCTGTGTGGATGCTGCTTCCGGAAGTCCATTCTGGGCCTGGGCAACAAAAAATTAACTACCAATTCTGCCGAACTGGTGCAAACTGGCTGAATCCCACCACTGGGGGTTAGGCTCAGTGTCTAAATGGTCCTTTCTAACTAGATGATTACATGAAAAGTTAACATTATATCAATGTTTAGGATTACAACATTTGTTATCAATAAAATTATTTTCAGCTTACTCAATTTCATTGTTCAAGACAGACCTGTGAATAGGAAGATTAATAAAAACACATGTTGATATAACATATAATATCAGCATGTTTTTTTTAAACCTTCCCATTCACAGGTGAATGGGAAGTGAAGGAGCATATATCAAAGTTTAGTGACACGCCATCACAGAATTGTATCTCCTCTACTGAAGCTTACCAGGAAGATATAAATTACCTGCAAGTTCTTGCTTGAATATTCATTTACAAAGGAATCCATATTTGGAAGGTAGAATGAGTAGCTGGAAAAAACTTACCGGACAAAAATAAGTATTCTCTACTATGTGATGAGCAACCACACAACTTTCTGAAGAAAGAGACATTATAAAAAGTAGAGCATCACGAGCCTGTTGGCCAACAGTTCCTTCCCGATGGATAAAAGGAATCAAGAGAGAAAAAATTAGAAAGTTTGCAGCTCCTTGGTCTTCACTGGTATGGAAAAAAAGTTCCAAGATGGATGGATCTTTGGCTAGAATTGAGCATAGCTGGTTGAGAAGAACCACCAGCTCTACTTCAACGGCTGGTATGGTAGTTCCTGAGCAAGAACTCAGCAACATCATTAATGGTTTTAGGATGGGTTTGTGATGCAGAAGCTGCTGATGAGACTGTGTGACAAGCATTTCATACATTTTCAGTTGCTCAATTTTCATCTCATCAGTGAATTCCCGTCTGAGACTCCAAAGAAAGAGCTTTTCCATGATATTCTCTGTAACCACAAACTCCAGGATGGGACCCATTGCTGCATCTTTTGCCTCTTCTTCAATTAAAAGGAAGAGCATGTGTTCTACATAGTTCTGCACAGTGCTGGCCTCATCTGGAGAAATTGTCCCATATTTTGCTTGAATATTTTTTAAAGGATCGTGCTTCTCTAAAATTTTTATAACCTATGGAAAAATTAAATAATACATATTCAATCATACAATAGGCATTTTAATAGAGTCATTCTTGCAATCTTTAATTATGAAAAACTGCATTTATGAACAAATATCTTCATAATAATTCAGAACATTCTAAGTGGATCATAACAGGCAAGCTATAGATTAATGAGTGGAAACAGCCTATGCATTACTTATCTGAAATATCTGTCCCAAAATGGCTAATCTAACCAATTGTGCTACTTAAGAAGAGCAGCACGACTCAATCTACTCACCAACATATGACCATGTTGAGCAACTAAGAATGTTCTTGGTCACCTGAATTTTAATATCCAATATCTTCCTAGCTTCGTTTATGAGCAAGTACATTTAAAGAGTAAAGATTCAATAGCTGAAATATAAGATATAAAATACTAGATTGATACTAATGCCCACACTGAAAGGGGCTGTATTGGCAAATATAATATAGGTGGGCATTAGACATGGGGGATGGGTTGGGTTTTTATTGTCATTTTAATATATGTATTTACTGTTTTTTAGCTTGGGCATATGTTTAATTCTTTTTTAACTTTTGTATTTTTTTGTATTTTTATATGGTTGCCCTGTTCACCGCCCTGAGTCCTCCGGGAGAAGGGCGGTATATAAATAAAATTTAAAAAAAATAAACCATTCAGGATTCAGAAATAATATATTATATAAAAATAATATACTGCATGTTCTAAATATATTAATGCAGCTTTTCAGCACACCTAGTGTTTTGATAGATTTAACAAATATAATCCGGCAAAGAAATGAACTGTCCATGAAGATTCAAAATAAAATTATTTTAAAAGGACTTTATTTCACTTAGGCAGTAGAGCCTAACAGTTTTAATTAGAGCTTATTCAACTGGTTGTTATATATCTACTAATCAATGGTTTTTTTTATTTAAAGCAGTGAATTATACAGTTCTTAAAAAGTCAATAGAGATACATTTGGTGTCACTCAGTACTGTACAATATGGGACTGGCTTGAACTCTGACCATACAAGCAAATATTTGATGGTTTAAATGGGTTCCTAACAATGCAATCAATAATAAAGAGCAGTAAAAAAAGAAAAGTTCTCACAGCTCCATTACCTGTGCCCAGTGGGTTTTAAACACTATCATGCATGTTTCTGGGTCAACTCCTTCTAGGCTCACAGCCTGATGGGATTTTTTCCCACTTGTACCTGTGGACATCATAAGCTCTTCAATGAGAATTTTACTAGGCCATAGTAAATTTCCTTTGCAACACAAGTAGCGAATCACTGCATAACATGTGGATACTCATCTCTGATCTGCAATGAATTCAGAATAATCCAGATAAAGCATGTGGACTATAACATAGATATAAAAGCAAGAAACATGGATGGCTCTCAGAAATGTCTGGAACAATGTAACATATAAATATGCTTTGTTTCCATAAACAAGTCTGCATTTCTCATATATTGTGCAATGTTTGGCACTATGAATGCTATATAACTCTATAATCCCTTTGCAGTGAAGTTACAGTTGGGAAGATGTTACAGGAAAAAGTTATCAATCATTCTCAAAAGAAGAATACTGTTAAGTTTGGATGTAGCCAGTTTGGATTCCTGATTCAAAGAGATAAGAGCTTTCAATAAATTTGTCCAGACTGGACAAATATAAAATAGAACAAAATTAAAATTGGTAACACTGTCTCCTTTTCATTGTAAGAAAATATTATTTATTTAAACAATGAGAACAATTATATGCAAATGTAAAAAAAATGGCACAAAGAGTTACTGGTTTAGAAATACTTGATTTTTCTTTTCAGGAGTGGCAAAAATGTGTGAAATTACACCATGTTAAATTACTCTGGCTGAAAGCATCACTGTACTGATAAGAAAATATTATTATAAAAACAGAAGTTCTTGTATTTAATCAAAGTATCCATGTATGTTCATATAAATGTAACGTTACAGACTTAATATACTAGAGACAAAATTTGCATAACCAAACTATTTATACAAGTGAAGTTCCCAACCCTTCCTTCTTTTCGCATCTGTACAAACTATATTCATTACAGTTTGAATGGTTGCTTACTACTCGAAGCTACTACTGCTAGAACAGCACTTTGTATGAGTTATAAGAGAGGAGGGAATAGACAATTCAGTTTAACATTACAAATCTATATGCTTAAATACAATTTATACATAAACAAAAACAAAATATGTTTTCTTCATATATTAAAGATTCAACTAAAAATATACTGTACTATGAAAGTACTGGTCTCTCAAAAAATAATCAAGAACTTGGTATCTTGATGTACTGTATATTCATTTCCCAATTTCACCCCACAGACATGCATTATTATTTAAATAAGATAAAATAATGCATACAGCTATATATCACATTAGAAATTCGTATTTCAGTTATTAACAAACTCTATCTCTCAATTACCATATTTGCCTGAAAGGAAAATAATCCTGAATTTATGACAATCCCCCCCCCCACAAAAAAGAAGAAAGACTAAGAGTCACTTGGAAAAAATTCTAAACATTATTCCCTTTGCAGTGCCAAGTTTCCCTATGTTGTTAAAGTAGGGCAGCTGACTGCAGTTGAAATTATTCCTGAAGTTTTCTTCATCTCACCATAAACTTGTACATGTTTAGTAATGTATGTATACATGCAAGTATCCTATGTACATAAATTTGTGGCAGTGGAAAAGTCTTATTTCTCCCCATCCCTCAAAAAAGTCAAAGACAAGATAAAAATAAATATCATTTGAATTAGGTACCAGGCTAGAAACAGGAGGCTGTGAGTTCTAGTACTGCCTTAGGCACAGCCAGCCCCCAAAATAAGACTGGGTCTTATATTAATTTTTGCTCCAAAAGACACATTAGGGCTCATTTTCCGGTTAGGTGTTATTTTGGGGGGAAAATAGGGTACTAAATGTGTCCATCTGGCTGACGATCTTAACTGGAGCTTATTTTTGGGGTGGGGCTTATATTATAGGCATCCTGAAAAATCATGCTAGGGCTTATTTTCCGGTTGGGTCTTATTTTGGGGGAAACACAGTACTTGCTCTCTTGCAGCCCAGGGAAGAAAACAATGATAACCCACTTCTGAAAACATTTTCAAGAAAACTGTGTGGACTTGCTCAGGCAGTCACCTAACAATCTCCATCTGCATATACTATTCCCTCATCCTCAGGAGAAGAACAAAAATGGAGGAGCAGAAGAGGTTGAAGGTAAGAGGAAGAAGTACAGTAGGTGAACTGAGAAAGAAAGGAAACTGGATGGAGATCGACAAAGGAAAAAAACAAAGAAGGAGAGGAAAGAGAAAAATGTCCTCTTTAGGAAGTATAAATGCTGGCTGGAAAGGATCTCTCTGTAAAGGATCTGATAATCAAAGGACAGACCCTATAGGGAAGAGTTAACTCCATATCTTCTAATTAAAAGGCTTAACATCTCTTCCTGTCACTTGGAGGAAAAATTCTTTGTTTCAGTCACATACACCGACTCCAACTAAGTGTAGCTTATGTTTACTGAATGATAGACCTTACTGATAAAAATCTTGCTGGAGGCAAGGAGTTCAAGAGATGTTCCCGTTCAATTTCCAGGCTGCAAGTTTTAGCCAGTCAAGGCATTTTGTGAGACGCTATATGAGCATCTCAGTTTTCTCCACTTGGTTGGAGTACAAGAATCTTTTGAGGCAGAATTGCACAACTGAAATAAACTGTCTCCTTAAGATCCATCACTTTGTGTATCACTTTGGATAATACTAGCTCTCTTTGCTCTTGTTTAAAAATTGGAAGATGTACTTCAGACAACTGTCCAAATAGTTGTCTGAATGAGATCTAGGAATATTCAGATGAGTTATTCTTTCCTAGGGCAAGCTTTCCAACTTAGTGAGCTGTGATGTTCAATGCTCCTTCTACGTTCTCTGCTAATGTCATGCACAAAGAATCAAGAATGACACATGGAGTTGCTTATGAGAGTTCTTTACTGTTTGCCTCTTAACAGAAATCCTTCCAGACTAAAGCACTTATCTGCATAACTGTTAGTTATAGTTTGTGAGTTGTTGGGGGGGGGGAGTCCGCCTTTTCCCTCTTCCTGCCTAGCAGACATTCCAAGCTCCACTGTTTCTTCGCTCTCTGGGAAAGAGCCCCCACTCCTTCCTGCAAGTTCAGACTACATCCCCCCACAGTTAACTGACATGGTTGTTGTTGTTGTTGTTGTTGTGGGAAAATAGGAGTATTAGATGTGTTCTCTGCCTTGAGTTATTTGTAAAAACGATAAAAGTGGGATAAACAAACAAACAAACAAAATACAGGTAATCCTTGACTTAGGACATAACTGAGTCTGGCATCTTTGCTGCTGAGCAAAGTGATCATTAAGTAAAATGCCATGTGAATGCTTACTGGGACTGTTTTGCTTAATGATTGTAATCCCAGCATTCCTGGCTGTACTTGTTAAGCAATTGCTTGTGGGTTGATAAGTTAATGAAGTCCCAGTAATGAATGCAGGGTGCCTTGGATGGGGGAGAGTGGGAGGGTCTGTTCAGAGACACAAAAATCTTCCCTGCTGAAATCCAAGCCGGATTTTCAGCCCTTGAGGGAGAAAGGCGCATGCTACTTATCTTATTGCACTGCCTCACTGCTTGCTGACTGAATTTTGGCTCACTGCTGTCTCTAGGGGTTGGCTGAAAGAGCTGCCTGCTGAAGGATGTCATCTCTCCTCCGTCCATGGAAGGGAACTTCTTCAGCAGGATCCACATGTGGAAGGCAACTCCTTTCACGAGGTGTAGGAATGGAGCTAAAACTGTCAGGATCTGAACTTCATTTCTGCATCCTGCAGAATGTAATCTCCCCTTCACACACAGAAGGGAATTTAATTTAATAATAATAATTTAATAATTTAATTTGTATACCGCCCTTCTCCCGAAGGACTCAGGGCGGTGAACAGGGCAATACATAATAAAAACAGGATACAAAAATTAAAAAGTAATTAAACAACTGTGCCTGTAATAATTAGTACATATTAAAAGTTAAAACTAATTTATAAAAACCCAACCCCATCCCATCAGACCAGGCCAGCTTGTTCAAAAAAGAAGGTTTTGAGATCGCGCCGGAAGGAGCGAAGGTCGGGGGCCATCCGGAGCTCGACCGGCAAGCGGTCCCATACGTCTGGCGCGACCACAGAGAACGCTCTCTCCCTGGGGGTCACCAATCGGCATTCTTTGATCGGAGGCACCTGATCAAATGCTCTCAGAAGGGTACAAAAAGAGTTCAAATCATCAGGGTCTGAGCTCCATTTCTGCTAAATGAGTTTGGCTCCCTCTGGCAGACAGCTCTTTCAGTCAACTCCCAGAGACAAGAGAGAGTCCCTCTTGGCAAGCAGCAACAACTTGCAACCTTCCCTGTTGGTTTCTCAGTTGGCTTTCTGGGAAATCTGGTAAAGAAGACTGCAAATGGTGATCACATGATTACGGGACACCTGGTCATAAGTCTGAACAAGTTGCCAAGGACCAGACTGCAGTCACATGACTGAGGGACAGCAATGTTCTACAACAGCTTGAGGTGCTTTATGAGCTGTAAAATACCCTTTCTGAGACCACTGTATTTTTAAATGGTCATTAAACAATCAGTTGTAAGTTGGGGACTATCTGTAGTTTCTCCATTCTTATCTCTAGTTATGTAGCCTCTTTCTGAAGACTCTGTTCTGGATTCATCTTGATAGGCTTCAGTTATGACCATCCCTGCTGCCATCTCTTTGATATGGAGGTCCATCTAAAATGGAAGCGCTGAATGGAAACAGACTGTTACCATATTCAAATCTGAGAAACTTCCTGATCTTTGAAAAACTTCTTGCCTCCTTCAGCCTGAACAGCTTCTCTTTGGGATATAGAGTGATTATAGGAATTAATAAGGTGGTTTTCTTGTTATAGAAACATATTCTCCTCTGTTTGCAAAATATATTTGCATGTGTGTTTCCACATGTACCAAAGGTTTTGCCACCTGGCAGATGCTAGCATCTGAGGGTCATTTTTCCTTGGTTCTTGTCTCTTTCACCTTGCTGGTTAGTGCTATCTGTGTTGACTCCAGTGGCTGATTTTTTTTCCCTCAAAAAAAAAATTGGAGCATGGAATCAAATGGTAAATGTGGCTTTCTCACGCACAAGCTCTTATCATTTATCAGGGCAGAAAAGTAAGATTTCTTTTTATCAAGGAATATGTCAACTCCTCAAATAGCTACTTCTCTGTGAAAGGCATAACCATGAGGTTGAGCAGCTTAAGCTCTATATTGGAGTTCCACCTTCTAATGTTTGAGTAACAAGGCTCACCATGTGATAATCTAGAACAGGCATGTCAAACTGCCGGCCCACAGGCCAGATGCATCATGACAAAACCACACCGGCCCCATGGGCGGCAAATGACATCGTGAGTTTAACATGCCTGATCTAGAAGGCTCACCAACCCCTGGGCCACAGCCCACTACTGGGCCTTGAGCCTTTCGGAACCGGGCAACAGAATTGGTGGATGACTTGCACGAGTAGTGGGCAAGTATGGGTGTGCAAGCTGTATTTGCTCAAGCGACAGGCACGCATGCCCACCATTTGCACAAATGGATTTGCACATGCTTGCCCACCACTTGCATGAAACCATCCCCTCTCCCCCTCTGGCTGCTCCGCAAAGCCGGAAAGGTTGGGGAACCCTGGTCTAGAAAGATCTAGATACAACTATAAACAATACATAAAAATGCCTATGGCTTCTCCTGTTCTGAATAGTTTGTTGATATTCTCTCTTTATGTTTGGCTTCTGGAAGGTCAGATGTCCAGATCACTGAGCTCTGGCAATGACAGAGGAAACAGCTGCAACCCAGATTCTCAATACTTTTGGTCCATAGCTTCATTTCAGCAGTATGTCCAATATAAGCTACATAGGATCAGTAAGTGTCGCTCCTCCCAGTCTTGGAATAATAATTTATGAGAAATTAATACTAGGAACAAAGATCAAAGATCCCAATTCAAAGGGAACAATGTTATTTGAACCATTTGTGATTATGCAAGTTTGACTTGTGGGAAGTCCATAAATCAATTGGCAGATGACCCAAGAAAATATGCATTTGGTTTAATATGTTTCAGCTGGTGCTACATCCACACCCATATGCATACTAAATTATATTTTGCCCTTTGAATCCAGATCATTGAGCAGCCCTAATTGCTATGGTTATCTGGGGAAGAAAAAGAGTGATTTTCTTTTCTATCTTTTCTGCCACAGATAACAGAATTTCCTCCCTGCCCCCAATTATTTTATAAGATACACCAATGGGGCACAGATTTTGAACAGTGTAATAGCCTGCGTGTATTGTGCATGTATCTGGCTCTCTTAATCCTGAGAAATGAGACTGAGGGATTATCTGACAATTAAAATCCCCAAGAATCAGAGCCGTTCAGCTTGAACCAACAGGATACAGGCAAGCAATCCATTTTCTTTCAGTTTCCCTGAGGAACTGCTCGGTGAATGAAGGAAACACTTACATATAAGCATGCAGGGATTAGAGAGTAGCAAGGCAAGAAAAAATAAAAGTCGCTAACTTAGAATTGTGAGAAAACTCATGCAGCCCTGGCCTGATTATAAGAATGTATAACACAGAGAGAGATGAAAATAGATTGGCATGTTTATAAAAAATAAACAGTAAATATTTCCTAGCACACATTAATTGCTTTGTGTATACAACATAAAATCATTTGTAATTGCTTTATCTGAATATCTAGGTACTGTATAGCGATCACAGCGGCACTCTAACTGGTTTCCCAAGTGCTAAAGGCCAAGATTACTATTATAAGAACTTTGACAGAGTCATTAAAGATATAATTATGATCTAGCAGTGACTATGTTTGGAATATATGGCACCTGCAACACTATTTTGTTATTATTTCTGTAATACTTATACTGAACAATTTCCTTTTCATATTGCAAAGAGATCATGCCTATCTCAAAATTTCTGTTGCTAAGCAAGACAAATGTTAAGTGATTTTTGCCTCGTTTTATGACTTTTCTTGCCACACTTGTTAAGTGAATGATTGCAATTGTTAAGTTAGTGACATGGTTCTTAAGTGACTCTGGCTTCCTCATTGACTTTGCTTGTCAGAGGGTCACAAAAGGTGATTACATGACCTGGAGAAACTGCAACCATCATAAATATGAGTCAGTTGCCAACCACCTGAAATTTGCGTTAAGTTTAACTACTGTTGCTAAGAAGTGTAATCATGAGGATACTTCACCTACTCTGATTTAATTAGCGATGCAAATTCTAATCCCAATTAGGTTCATTAAGTGAGGATATCTATACATTATTTGCTTAATCATGGTTAAATTTCCATTATTTGGATTCATGCCATAAAGCTAAGTCAAAACCATATTTTATAAGCCATATTTGCACAATGCTGAGTTCCAATAATTCATGATTATATAAGCCAAGGCTTCAGAACAGTGTGTACTTGAGAGATATTTCTGTACTACATTTTATTACTGCCCAATATAGAATGTTAAAATCCATTTCAACATATAAAATATAATGACAAAGGTGAAATACTTGTACTCCTTGTTTTGTGGTCAGTTGGGACCAGCTGACCAAACAGTCATGAAATGAAATGGCTACTAAGGGAAACAATGAATGTCCTTATGACCTTCAAAGATTGCAGATCCAGAGACTGATCGTAAGTTACATCTATATTGTAATTATGAACAGTCGAAATGAGACTATCATTAAATGATGATCTCCTCAAGATTTAGTAATCTATTACTTTTGTTGCTTCTGTTTTAGACAGTTTTTTTCTTCTTAAAAAAATACTGTTGATCCAAGAATTAGTAGCAGTAACAAATAGGTGTGCAATAAAGGAATTTATAGCTGACCTTTCGGAAACTATGCAAGAACTCTTAGGTACGGAGTAGGCCAAGAGATTACCTAGTCCAGAGATGGAAAGTTGAGAAAAAAACTCCAAACCCATGCCACTCCGATTTTAATATAAAACGAGACTGACAGAAACTCGAATAGAGTTTCAAAATTCTGCTCCCTGAAAAAAATAAAATAGCTTTCCTGGAATCACAAAAGGTTTTTTTTTTAATTAGTCTACCTGACAGCAACTGTTGATTTTATTTGCAATTCTGCTTTTGAAGATTGTTGTACAGTGTTGGTGTTTTTTCTAGAAACTGATTTTTTCTAAACACTTGGTTTCTGTGGTTTAAAAAGGGAATTCATCAAAAAATCCGATCTCTTGTGCCCCAGAAAAGATACAAGGTTTGTTCAGTATTTATGGGTTTTAGGCAAGAACACAAAGCACTTCCTTTCTCTGTTTCTTAGGGCAGATCTGAGTCTAAAAGAGTTCTTGTTAGAAGAGCTAAGAACAGTCCAGCCAGACAACCGGATGGAGGTCAGCAAGTTCAGTTTGACTAGTAACAGCCTACCTTAATTAAGTATCCATGACTGCAGTCTTCAGAAGATGATTTGTAAAAAAAATCCCAATCAATTTCTGACAACCCTATAATAGTGCCCTTTATAATTTAAAAAAAGAAAAACAATAACTATAAAAACAATAATTGAGTCCTTCGGGAATAGGGCGGTATATAAAATAAATAGATAGATAGATAGATAGATAGATAGATAGATAGATAGATAGATAGATAGATAGATAGATAGATAGATAGATAGATAAAAATATATTGTATAATATTTTTTGCTATCCCAAATACCTTCAAACATCTGACCAAATACCTCACCAAAATGACTATCATGAGTAGAATTAATGATAAACATCAAAAGATTAGGAAAACAAAAGTTTGTGCAGCTGTGACAAAGTTGCTTCTGGGAATGAAAAGCATCAAAGTTGTGAGTTTTTAAGAAGAGATTGAACAACCATTTGTCTGTTATTCTGTTACCCCATATACAGTCCAATTGTGTGTCTTGTGGATATTAAACTCAACCCACAAGGATCAGACCAATCATTATATAAGCATGGAAAATGAACTGCTCTAGGCAGAATTCTGCATTCTTTTTTTTAATTTTTAATTCCATTTATATCCCGCCCTTCTCCGAAGACTCAGGGCAGCTTACAAGCTTAGCAGTAGCCTTCATTCTATGTATATGCCTGCTTATTAGGGCTTTCACACACACCCCAAGCGACATTATTACAAAGTCAGCTTAATTGCCCCCAACAATCTGGGTCCTCATTTTACCTACCTCGGAAGGATGGAAGGCTGAGTTCTTACTGATAAGAATTTATCATTCTTACTGATACGTTTCCTGGATCTACACATCCACATAGTTACAATGACTAATATTTGCATTAAGCAAATATATTGCCATAGTAACAAGGACACCACACAGCTATCTACTTGCCACAGTCTTCTAAATTATTCAGCATGCCAATACTACAGTGGCACTGTATAAATGATCACATTCATTAATAGTACCCTCTGCAATGAAAACAGTAATCACATGTCATCTAGACTGATTGCTATTTATTAAAAAAAAGGGGGGAGGAAAGGATTTCAAGTAATAATTGCAGCAATAATTCTAAGCAAAATATATAGAGATAGGATGAAGAAAATAGTAATATGTTAAAATATTTAAAAATTTGTAATGACTTCTGTACGTAACCAGAAGTTCTAAAAATTACAAAAACAATCAGTATTTTTGCTAGCAGACATCAAAAATAGAACAAGTACTTTAAAAACCTATGGTCATTCTTTTTAACTATAAATTCAGAGGGTAAATGTCATATAATTTTCAATTCTGCAGAATTCAGCAATTCTGAAATTTAGACCCAGGAAATCAAATTAGATACACATTATCGTTAAAATTAAAAAATAAATGCACTGAAAAATGATATTCCAAAACTACTAAGTGTTGGTGAAAAATGGGAAAACAAAATTGAGAAGATCAAAAGACTTGCCTGAATACAGGGGACATTTATCTGCTGGCTGGACTCTTGAAAACCCAAACTCCCATTAAGACACAAAGACACGCTAGATTAGAATATTTACTGGGAAGATGCACATTTTCAAAGCTAACTACTGTATATTACTATGTGACCAGGCATTCTCCATTTCCATTTCTTATACTAACCAGGAAAGTTGAAATAAGAAATGTACTTGGAACATTTTTAATACATTTCCCAAAGAAATATATACCGTACTTGGAACTCTGAGAGGATTAATTTTACCAGCATTAATAATTTGCTTTTCTCCCCAAGCATGACTCCTAAAGAATTTTCTTTAGCAAAATTGATTCAAATGAGAGCACTAGTGGTATAAGAATTTCAGCAAATAAATCCTTTTCCATTTAAATCTAATATTTCTATATATACTTTAGTTTGGGGACTTTATGAATCTGAACTTTATACAACTGCTTGAATTCCTGTAACTCTGAGAAACAATTCTTACACATATGCTTTATTCAGCATTTGTTAAACAAGTTACAGTGCTCCATATGCAAACGACACCTATATTTTAAAATTTCTCCAGTTATACAACTATATTTGCAGCTCAGCCATTTTTCCAACATTCTCATAGTATATATTATTTCCTTTTCATATTTTTTCTTAGACTCTTAGTTTCATAGTATGTGAGCTTCAAATAAAAATTAAGATGTATCATGAACAAAAGCTAATAAGAGCCTAATTTCATGTTCATATTCTGATTTCAATTCCGCCAGTGTTACCCTACTCATCTCCCTTTTCATTAAATCTATTCTCATCAAGCTGGAAATCTCAAAAGGCTACACATAATTTGGTGCCTCTTGATCTATATACCACTGTAATTTGTACATGAATTTTTTTAAGCATCGCTCATTTCTTTACATTTAAAGGACATTTTGTCTAAAATATTTTACTTTTAAGCAACAAGCATAAAAATACTTTTTTAAAATACTAATTCTATCCTAACAAATACATTTTCCTAAAAGGTTTCATCCCAATTTTGTTATCACTGAGTAGAAAGTGACCCCAGAGTAATCTGCTAATTTTGGTTAGTGAATCCGTGCAAGAACCATACTAGAAGAAGTCTGCATTTTGTCAACAGTAGTTCTTTTCCTTGTTTGAAAATGAACGTCTGTATAATAAAATACCACATTCATCTGTATATTGGAGTTCATGTACAAACTAAATCTACTTAAAATTGCATACTGATCATAGTTGTCCATGGACGGCAGGAGGTATGTGACTAAATACGTGTCGTGATGTAAGGCTTGTCCACCTACATTTTTGTATGATGATTTTTATTTCTATTTATTTCTTAAAGAAATGTATATAGTCGCCTTCTACCAGAGGGACTGTGAGCACAAGCAAATATGAAAACAGAATCCAAATGTACAAACAATTAAAAATCTCTATGCTGACATACTGTATCCAGACACATCCACACTCACACCAGAGCACTATTAATATCATGGCCCCAGGTCCTGGGGGAAAAGCCTGGCCTTCATGATCTTTCAAAAAGCAGGCATGATCAGGGCTTCTGTATTTTGGGGAGAGGCTCTTTCACGAAACAGGCCTCATGACAAAGAAGATACGCCTCCTGTTATGATGCAATTCTAATTTATGTCATAGACATATATCACCTTGGTTCATGTCATGGTCATGTAAGCTTTATTACTTCAGTGTATTATCATTAAGAAAGGACTTTTATGGTAAAGGAAAACAAGGAAGATTTATGCATATTATTTGCCCATGATGACCTATAAGCATCAATAGTTATTAAACCAATTTTCAGATAATAATTTAAAATTACTGATCTCCTTCATGCTAAATAATGAAAACTACAATACAGACATCAGGCAGGAATTATATATGAAGAATAAGATGGGAATTTATCTCTCAAAAATTATCATATGAAGACTTCAATAATACATTTCTTTATATAATAAAAATGGTAAATCTGCTTGTTTTTCTTCTTCCTATGTACAGAATAATCTGTTCTGGTTTGTAGTTTTTATAGCCCATCTGAAAATATTCCCATAAGCCTTGAACAATTTAATCTAGTGTACAGATGGTTTAAATCTCACCAAACTGTTTAGCTTTTGGAAAACAAAATATGCAGTCCTGTACCATCAGGGTAACAGAAGCGTATACTGAACTATCCTGTTTATAATTTTATAACTATGAATCATGCCAATTTTTGATGGCATCTATATAATGTTACATTATCACTGAGATACTGCCTTACAAACATGAACAGAAACATCCAAATTGCAAGAAATCTTTTTCATGCTTTAAATGAAAGCCTGAAAGAGCAATCCTAGAACAAAATAATTCTATCCTTAGAAATAAAATACAATATTTATGGTTAACAATTTTGTATAGCACCCATCAATAAAATTGTCAGCATTTATACAAATTTACATATTTCTTAAATTATACATACATAATAAATACAACCATAAAAAGCCGAATAAGACAATTATGTTAAAACTTAAGGCTGAGAAAGAAAGTGAGAAGGCAAATTTCACCAACAAGATATCATAAGAAAAGCAAGTATGTAATGTTTTAAACTAAACCTCAAGCAAAGTATCTCTCTGCACCATCATCATATGATAAATATATAATATTGCAGGCTTTTGCACTTGTTTTGCTGCTGATAAGTCTTTAAAATGATTTATGGGCTTTTAGTATCTCATTCTTTGCTACAATTGGGAACTATTAACCAAATGCTCCCATGTGACAGCACAACAATTTGCAGTGATTTCTGCTTTTTGACATTTTCTACCAGATCAGAATGACTCATTTAAAACGCTGTTCATTTGGAAGAAGAAGCAATGTTTTTCTTTCCTTTTTTATACATAATTGTAATCAAGTTTCAATTAAGCTATATTCCTAAAAAAGCAGCAGTCATGTATGTGCTGTGAAATCAGTTTGCCTTGGAAAAAAAACAATAAAAACTGTATTTAGAATAGTTAAGATATGGTTTATACAAAGCATTAAACAATATAACATTTACTGATTATATTTAAGAGTGATGAACCAACTAATTTTGGTTTGTCTATAAACCATAGCTAATTAATGCCAGATATGAATTCATAGATAATTAAAAATTAATCAACAACTTTTTGATTTATCTCAGTAAAGATGAGTAACAGCATTATATTTTAAAGAGGAAATGTAGGAACAATTAGAGCTAAATTTGTATATCATACCATAAAATAAATACAACTCTGCTAGAGAGTAAAATCTCAAAACAAGTTGTTAAAAATACATGCTATGCAACCCTGTCAGTGACTACAGAGAGCATAGGTAGTGGCCCTGTAGGACAGAAGGACCAGCCCAGTGGTGGGATTCAAATATGTGAACAACTGGTTCTCTGTATGGATGCTGCTTCTGGAAGTCCATCCTGGGCCTGGGGAACAAAAAATTAGCTACCGGTTCTGCTGAAGTGGTGCAAACCGGCTGAATCCCACTACTGGACCAGCCACTACCAAGGCAATGGGACTTGAGCCAGTGAAGAAGATAGCTTGAGAAATTAAAATGTCTCATCAAGCCCCACCCTAGTTCACATGAAGATGGAGGGAAGGAGGGAGGGACACACACATTCAGATTTGTTACTATTTTGTCACTATAGCTTTTACAATCAAAGTAGTCCCCACCTATTTGGCATTGTTTTTTTAATGTAGTCCACTTTGCAGGGCTGAAAGTGGTTGCCTCACTTTTCCAATAGCCTTTTCATTTTGTTTTGAAGCAAACAAAATTATTTTTACATAAGTTAGTATACAATTTAAGGTCAGCACTTTTGTGTTATAAATCCAGTTTAGTAAGCTTTGCAACATTTACCTACAGTAATATCAATTCCCATAAGGAAAAAAATACAGAGATTTTTTAATATATATATATAACAATGATTTTCTGCTTATTGTAATAGTACAAAACACATCACAAACTTCAAATTCAATTTTGATGGGAAGGGAGGAACTGAATACAATTTTGTGCTTAATTAAGAACCAGTTTGTTGTAGTGGTTAAGATGCTAGCCTGCAGACCTGTGAGTTCTAATTTCACCTTAGACATAAAAGCTAGCTGGGTGTCTTGGGGCCAGTCACTTGCTCTCAGCCCAACCCACCTCACAGGATTATTGTTGTGGGGAAAATAGGAGGATAAAGCAGTGTTAAGTATGTTGACTGCCTTGAGTTACTTAAAAGTAATAAAGGCAGAATAAAAAACAAATAAATAAAATAATGCAGCAACAGCCATAGTTCAAAAATAACAGTAAATTTACATTTAATTAAAGCAAAACAGTATGAATGGCAATGTTCAATGCATAGCAAACGACAATATGATGTAGATAAATTAAAACTGGCAGAGAATGAAGAAAGTTAGGGAGGGTGCCAATACTCTAGACACAGACTGGATACCCAACAAATGAAAAAGTGAGTAGATGGAAAAACAAAAACATGGTCTTTGCTGATTTGTAGAACAAAACCATGGATGGTCACATCTACTGCTAACTGTGATTGGTGGAAAAAACTTACTAACTAGGTGATTCCAAAGATCAAAGCTCTAGGTGCGATCTACCTGCCGGAAGGAAGGAAGGAAGGAAGGAAGGAAGGAAGGAAGGAAGGAAGGAAGGAAGGAAGGAAGATCTCCAATGCTTTCTGCAAGCTTTCCATAAGTATTCAATAGGGAAGCCAACAGGAAAACAGAAGCCACTACCACTGACATGTTCACACACTTCTGATAATTCTGTTGTTCTGTTTAGGTGAGGAAATATCTCTGAAACAATGAATCAACAGGGCACAGGTTTTCTAGTAGCTTCCTAAAAGATAGTAAGGAAATTTGAGCCTGAGCTCCACTGAAAAACCAATATTACTATAGAGAACCAGCACCATCTAGTTTCAGCACCCCAGCACCTGTGGAAGTGTGGAATCACTAATAGGTCTTCCTTATGGTATCTGATAAATAGGGCTGATGTAATTGAAAAAAGGCAGTCCTACAGTCCTATCCAAGAGCCAAGCCAAGAAGAGCTTTACAAATTAATACCAACAGCTTAAATTATACTAGCATTTTATTTATTTAAGAAAATTTATATGGCTGCCAAACTCACTCTCTGACTCCAGGCAGCTTACAAGGATAAGTAAACTTACCAGTAATCAATGCAGGGTCCACAGAATTGGGGTTAAATGCTTCCAATGTCAAGAGATGGTAAGTAAGCAAGTCACATTCTGGATCAGTTGTAATTTCCAAATATTCTTCAAGCACAGTCACCTGTAAAGTAGGTCACAGTAATCCAAACATGTAATAAGGATGTGAATCACTATAGCTATGTCTTCCCCTACCAGCTGGACCAGATGAAGTCAGACAAAGTTCTCTTTAGCCTTGGCTTCCTTCTGTTGTTTGAGGAGGAACAGTAAATCCAAGAGGATGCCCCAGATTTGTTCTTTCAAAGTGCCTGACCATCCAGAAATAACATGGAGTTGACAATGAATCTTAGTGTATAAACAGTAACTCATCTTATTAGGTTCAGCTTTAAACTGTTCTCCCTCAACCAGTGTCTTACAGCCTCCAGTATCTGAAGAGCTAATTGACAGCATCTCATTCTCACCTATACTGTAGTTTAAAATGGGGGAAACAGTATTACTTTATTAATGATATTGTACCCTGGTATCATAAATGACTGTACGTGTTATAATTAGAATTATATAAACTATTATTCTTTGGAAATACAATACAATGATTAATGCAGTTTCAACTGCAAATTAACTTTAATGAAAAATCTGTCTTTTTGACAGTTATGGTCACATCCTTACAATACAATACAATGAAAACAGCTAATTCTTTCCAGTGCCACCTACTAATCTGGTTACAACATAAGGCTTTGAGCAGTTTCATACACTCTAAAGTGCCCCCCTAAGAACACAAATTAAAATTTTATTAACAAATATGTAGAATACACACAACTATTATGATTATTACACCATCCCTGATATCAGTTCCAGAAATTTAGCATAGACAAACTTTGTGTTCCTTTAAATCTAAACCAGGGAGAGTTATTATATATATATATTAAATATATATTTTTAAAATACAAAAACTCCATAGCTATAATATCAGATGGTTATTTTAATTTAGAATGTTAGATATCCTTTTAAATTAAAGGTTTCTGTCTTCAAGCCAAATGGGTTAGTAATATCAGCTATCAAAGGAAACAACACAAATATGGAGATGAAAAAGTAGTAATCCACTGTGAAAGGTTACCGTAAGTAGCTTGAGGAGAAACGGCAGAGTAACAAACTCCACATTCTGTAGCTATGTTTTATCACCTTTTGCTTTAATATTACTTCAAATTATTAATTTAGTACCCATATAAACAGAAACTTAATTTCTATATTTAGTTTTATCGCCAACATTTTCATCCAGAAAACAACATTTAGAACCACAGCTTTCAGTGCAGTCATTGGAAATTACATTAGGTAGAATACCTTTTCCCAGACAGTTGCATTCCAGATGTATTAATCAATAACTCCAATTACTTCTCAAGAAACATGACCAATTGATCATAATAAAAGTTACAGTATATCTGAGCTTTTTCTAAGTACTGTATTCTACCTTCCCTACTGATCATA
This sequence comes from Vipera ursinii, assembly GCF_947247035.1. Taxonomy (NCBI): domain Eukaryota; kingdom Metazoa; phylum Chordata; class Lepidosauria; order Squamata; family Viperidae; genus Vipera; species Vipera ursinii. The sequence continues at coordinate 51,927,156 of NC_139521.1, read as the reverse complement.
TCTATGTACAAATAGGTAGTCTTTGACTTAAACCCCAGTTGGGACTGAAACTTCAGTTGCTAAGCAATACAATTGTTAAATGAGTTGTGGCTGACTTTATAACTTTTGCCATGGTCATTAAGCGAATTACAATTGTTAAGCAAATCCAGCTTCCCTCATTGACTCTGCTGATTGGAAGCTCTCTGGCAAGGATGTAAATGGTGATCATGTTTTCAGAACCATTGTAACTTTGAACATTTGTTAAATGAATGGTCATAAATCAAAGAGTACCTGTATCAGCACTGCAACTTTAAGATGCTATTCTCCCAGGCTCGTTGGATTCTAAGCAAGGTTAGCATTTTTAAATTATCTATTTATATTTTGTCAGAGTTGACTCAACTATCTCAATTGCAATTATCATAGGACTCTCTTAATACAGGTAGTCTTCAACTTACAACCACAATTGAGTCCAAAATTTCTGTTGCTAAGTGAATTGTGCCCCTTTTTATGACTTTTCTTGCCACAGTTTTTAAGTGACTCACTACAGTTGTTAAGTTAGTAACATGGTTGTTAAGTGACTTCGGCTTCCCCATTGACTTTGCTTGTCAGAAGGCTTATAAAGGTGATTTACATGACCCCATGACACTGCACCATCATAAATATGAGTCAGCTGCCAAATGTCTGAATTTTGATCAGGTGACCATGGGGATGATGCAAAGGTCCTAAGTGTGAAAAATGGTCATAAATCACTTTCTAGTGATTTAGTGACATTGTAACTTTGAACAGTCACTAAATGAACTGTTGGAAGTTGAGGACTACCTATAGTATGGTGGCTGTAATATTCGCCTGGCAGAGGGCAAAGTGCCATCAGTTCAAATCCTGGCAGAAAAATGTTAATATTGTTATTCCATTTACTCATTTCAAGGAACTACCAATTTTTAGCAAGTTTGCTAGTATGAACACGATTAATTTGCAGAATATCATGAAACAACTAAAACAACAGCTGAGACAGAATTTGCCCCAGCAGAATACATGGTGGATCATCCAGTGCTCCTATGTATATATGGGGGCTTGCTAGAGAAGTTTGAAGGTGATAAAGATCTATTCTGAATATTTGCTGCTCAGTGTAAAATGTTTATGGCAGGTAAGCCAGTGGCATTTCCACTGATCACACACCAAAGGTGACTTTACAGGACATCTTGTGGGATCCTGGAGAGTTACCAGTAGAAGAGGGAAACAACACAGGTACACTTTGTTCTCAGAGTCCACAATAAATTTCCCCTGGGAACTGATGGGGTGTGAATCTGGAGGGACATGTCAGGCAGGGTATCTGAGAATGACTGGGAGAGATGGGGTCCTGTGACACTGCTTAGGGAGAAGTCAGATAAGATATAGCATAGTCTGCACTGGATAGTGAGAGAGGGAAATGGTTGGGACCTGCAAAATTCTGTTAATATAGCCTTACAATACAGGGAGTCCTTGGCTTATAACAGTTCATTTGCTGACCGCTCAAAATTACAATAGCACTGCAAAAGTGACCTTTGACCATTTTTCACACTTACGACTGTTGCAGCATCCCCGTGATCACATGATCAGAATTCAGATACTTGGCAACTGATTCATAGTTATTACAGCTGCAGTGTCCCTCGGCCATGTGAGCCTTTTCTGCAACCTTCTGACAAGCAAAGTCAATGGGGAAGCCAGATTTGTTTAATAACCATTGTTACTTGCTAAGAGCTACGGTGATTCACTTAACTACTATGGCAAGAAAAGTCATAAAATGGGGCAAAACTCACTTAACAACTGTCTTTAGTCATAAATTTAGGACTACCTGGAAAGTAGTATTAGCGCGTCTGGTCATATTTCTTGTCTGGTCTACTTGGCAAGGTTGACACTCAACAATAAAGGAAGAGAGGGAAGGAAAAAGCCCGTTCAAACTTCCAACATTCTATTACTATAGCTTTCCAATAAAAACAGTACAGTATTGTAGGATATACATGGCAATGGTTTCCTAGACTGGTCTCCTTGAAGGACAGCTATCAAGAAAAAAGAATTAACAGTTTCTTGCTTTATCCAGTCTGATACCAATGGCTATTAAAATACATTCATCTAGAAATCCAACTGTAGCACTGACACGTAAGACAACTATCAAGCCTCTTGACATTCCTAATAAACCCAACCAGCATATATATGACCTTTGTGTGTGTCTTCACAAACTTCTCCATGCTTATATATCTGTTTTGTGAGAGGCAGTTTGGTATAGACGTTAAGGTGCTGGCCTATAAACCAGGAAACTGTAAGTTCTAGTCATACCTTAGGTGTAACAGTTGGCTGGGTGACCTTGGTCCAGTCACTCCCTCTCAGCCAAACCCACCTAACAAGATTGTTTTTGTGGGAAAAATAGGAGGAAGAAGGAGTATTATGTAAGTTTACCACCTTGAATTACTTATAAGGTAGTAACGATGGGATAAAAATATAATAAATAAATATATCTGTCAGGATGGTATGAAACAATTTATACTGATAGGATTAGCTAAATTTCCAATCAGAAAGAATTTTGCTATATAGAATTTTGTTGAAGACACATTGTTTAAAATAAAACCAATCGTATTATCACCATTTTTCACACTTACAACCGTTACAACATCCCCATGGTCACCTGATCAAAATTCAACTGACTCATATTTATGACGGTGCAGTGTCATGGGGTCATGTAAATTACCTTTTGCGACCTTCTGACAAGCAAAATCAATGGTGAAGCCGGATTCACTTAATAGCCATGTTACTAATATAACAATTGCAGTGATTGATTTAATAACTATGGCAAGACATAAAATGGAGCAAAACTTACCGTATTTATCAACTATCTTGCTTAACAACAGCAATTTTGGGCTCAACTATGGTCATAGGTTGTGGATTCCCTCTATAGAACTAATATTGCCTAAAGTTATCTTTCTGTTCCATTATACTAAGCATATAAATAAAAAAGGTAAAGGTAAAGGTTCCCCCGCACATGTGTGCTAGTCGTTTCCGACTCTAGGGGCCGGTGCTAATCTCCGTTTCAAAGCCGAAGAGCCAGCGCTTGTCCGAGGACGTCTCCGTGGTCATGTGGCCGGCATGACTAGACGCCAAAGGCGCACGGAACGCTGTTACCTTCCCACCATAGTGGTCCCTATTTTTCTACTTGCATTTTTACGTGCTTTCGAACTGCTAGGTTGGCAGAAGCTGGGACGAGTAACAGGCGCTCACTCTGTCATGTGGCACTCGGGATTCGACCCACCAAACTGCCAATCTTCTGATCAACAAGTTCAGCGTCCTAACCTACTGAGCCACCACGTCCCTTTTAAGCATATAAATATCAATAGTCAAAACTCATGTACCATTTGTTCTATTTTGTAATAAAAACTGCTTTTTAAAAACACCTCAGCATTACATCAGAAATCCATTAAGAAATAAACCAGTTTGCTAGCAACAAAGTATTTTAAATGCTTTGTTGCCAAGGATGATAAAACACTGTTGTTTAGGCCCAGTAAGTACATGTAGCAGTATTCCCAATAGGACTGACATAATTATAAGAAATGTAAATAGAACAGAGGTTGAACTATCTTAACTCCACCTTTCATATTGTGACAAGAATCAGACTCTATTTGTGCTCAATTTATTCTGAAATTTTACTTCTATTTAGCAATTTTCTGGGAAGCTAACTAGTTATAAGACCAAAAACATACAAATATAAAACAGTAAAAAGAACAATAAAAACCACAATGGAAAAAGTAATCAATTTCTCAGCCCAAACTCCATTAACCTCCTTGATTTAAACCAGGTTTTTAAGGCCTTCCAACAGGGCCAGGACCATCAAAGTTTCAGGGAGAAGGAAGCCAACTCACAGGGAAAACACCATTGCAGAGAAAGCACTTACAGTGTAACGCAAACATTAACTGTAAGAAATTTAGGAAAAGGAAGTGTGCTAAATATATAAATATTATTAGTTAATATTCCTAACAAATTCACTTTTAAATGTCTTCATCTTAAATCCTTCTTGTATTCAAGTATCAATCTTTGTATTCAATTTCAATTTACCGTAATAGACAATGACATTCTGTCTTTGAACTATACCTGCTCAACAGAAGATAGTGTTGCAATAAATCATTTATACTGCTGTTATTCCAAGTTGCAATAGTACAATGTCCAAGTTATGGCATCATAATATTACACAGTGCGGTAACAAAGTAAGGCAGTGTTGACTAACTCTGTACCTTCTTGGTCCACAGGCAAAGAATGATGAGTTTTGAGTAATCCCATATATTGAGCGCCATATTGGATATGGTTAGTATGACAGATAAAAGAAGCTGGAGAAGTATTGGAATATGGGAGAAGAAAGATGTGCTTGGTTCACGTGTTCTTCCCACAAGACTTGGCAATATTTTACCTACCATAAAACTAAGCTAGCATAAGTAGCTGATGCAAGACAATACATGCCCAGAGGAGTAAACAGGATGCCTAAAAACTGCCTCACCCCGCCCAGTGTTATTCCAAACCACAATAGAGATAAATTTACAATATAAGGAAAGAATGTTCATCAAATGTCCTACCAAGTTCAGTGTGCCTATTATGCAAGAGGTTTCAGCTTTGGTTACAAAGCAGTACAAAGTGCTAAATCATATGACTGTATTTTGCTCCATTTATTTCATGAAGGAGTTTGCTAAAAGTTAATGCTACCAACAGATAAAAGGGAAGGGAAGAAACTTATCTTTTCAGAATCCAAAGGACACGGTTACTTCCTATCCAGAGGTTTATTGCTTTAAAGTTGGCTGAAGGACATGCAGCAAAGCATGAGGAAGCAGCTTGCTAGTATAGCAAGAACCAGAAATCTTATCATCCCTTCCCCATTTACCCCAAGACTCCCAACAGACAAGCATAGTAATTTTATATTCTTTAATTACACTTGATCTTAGCCCAAGACCAAGAAGCCTTTTGTTTTAATATAATATAGTGTTAGTATGCCAGTTTTTAATTTGTATATTTATTAGATTTTTATCCCAGCTTTATTACTTTATAAGTAACTCATGGCAGAAAATATACATTATACTCCTTCATCCTTCCTTTTCCCCACAACAGCTTAGACTTAGAGAGTATGATTGGCCCAAAGTCATCCCACTGGCTTTTATGTTGAAGGTGGAACTAGAACTCACACTCTCCTAGTTTCTAAGACAGGACCTTCCTTAACTATTACATCAAACTGGCTCTCTTTTAGGTACCTCACAGATTCCACAGTTATTACTAAAATGGTTGTAATTCTTAATGTTATTACATTACAAAAATGTTATTTTTACTGTCTTATGACCAAAAATGAAAAATATGCATTTATGCTCTTAAACTGCCTTTACAAAAAAAACTAACAACGTATCTAAGAAGTACCATGTCAGAGAAAACAGAATTATGGGTGCGGTTTGCAGAATTTTCTTACAAAATAAAAATTCAAGTAACAAATGCCTACATTAAAAAAACTTTAAAACAGGTAAATGTAATTGAAAACATAATTAAAAGTACCCTTAAAAATTACAAAAGTCAGATGGAGAAAAGAGCTGTGGCCATTTGTGGAGTCCAATATTATATCTTTCAGGGCAAATTTTCCCACTATTGGCCTATATCTACCAAGGAAGAAAATACATGTAGTCTGCATGTATTTTAGCCATAAAATGTGAGGTAGCTGTTATGAATATTTTATCCAAAATCAAGATATTTCTTTTCATAGATTTTAAATAAGTACTGTGAATTTAGGGGGAAAAATGCATCATCTATCAAATGTGATCATTTGACACACTGATCCAATATTATATATTTTACTTAATTTTCCAGATCCACACAAGCTAGCTATATGGTCTGCAGTAATGCTATATTAAAAATAGCTTTGCCTAATTCGTAGTCCAGTACATCATGGTTAAAGAATATGAAGTCTTCCAATGAGTATTTTTGAATAATATGCAAATAAAAAACAATTGTCATTTCCAAATAGAGCCTTGATAAGGGAAAGATAGGCACCAATGTAAGAGGAAATCCTTTTCTCCAAAGAACCTTACATTCGAGTTATTAGCTGGTGACCTAAATAACGTATGAATCGAGCAGTCACTGGATGAATCGAGATGCCACTGAGCTTCCTAGAAATGAAGTCGCAATAGCTCAGCCAACTCTTAATTCTTTTAAAGCGCAACGAGAAGAGAGGTCGGTCCAACGTATTTGAAAGTGTAACCGTACTTTCACGATCGGTAGCAATCTGTATAAACCAGGCTTGCTTTAATATGCCTCCACAACGAAGGAAGAGCTCATTTCCGCGTTCGCCTCTTTTTCCAGCAGCGCGACGCCATCCCTCTCCAAATGAGAGCGGATTAACCTCACGGTTTTCCGGCCTTGTTTCGGGAGAACAAGACGCGCACGAAGGGAGGGAGGAAAGGAAAACAGCGAAGAGGTTGCTTTGAACCAGCTATTCAAAGGTCGGCCCGATCCAGTTGTAACGTTTATTGCGTTCACGCCTCTTGACTTTCCCGAGTATGCTGACAATTTACAAAGGAGGGCGGGAGGGGGGGGCGAGTACTTCTGGTTAAGCAACAAGTCTCAGAAATAATTTCTGGCAGGAGGTCACTTTAAGACATGTGGACTTCAACTCCCAGAATTCCCCAGCCAGCTAATTCTGGGAATTGAACTCCGCAAGACTTGAGATTGGCAAGGTTGGAGAACCCTGCTTTAGAGGCATCTGGTTAGAGCAGGGGTCTTCAAACTTGGCCCTTTTATGACTTGTGGACTTCAACTCCCAGAATTCCTCAGCCAGCTTTGCTGGCTGAGGAATTCTGGGAGTTGAAGTCCACAAGTCATAAAAGGGCCAAGTTTGAAGACCCCTGGGTTAGAGGAAGATGACCATGGAAAGCCCGGAGAGTTAGGGTGATAGGGGTGCTATCGCCCGCTGAAGATTCAGCCATCTGGGTAGCACAAGCCCTCCTCCATCAGGCGGTTCCCACGCCCTTTTTCTCCTCCATATCCCTGACAGCCCCACGCATTACCGTCCAGCGACCGGGGTCTCCAACCTTGCCAACTTGAAGACTAGTGGACCTCCCAGAATTCCCCAGCCAGCAAAACTTGTGGACTTCAAAGCTGGCTTGGGGGATTCTGGGAGTTGAAGTCCACACGTCTTCACGTCGTTGGAGACCCCTGATCTACGAGGCAACTCTTCCCTCGGAAACCACGTGTTTGCGAAGAGCGAGGAATGCGCTCGCTCCCACCCATTCGCTCTGGAAGGGCCGAAGGGGATACCTGTCGGTTTGTTGAAGCGATTCCGCTCTCCTTTCCGTGCTGTCCTCGCCACCGGAGCCCACCCTCGACGCGTGTCTCAACTGACCTGATAATAAGAACCCGCCTGTTTGGACAGCTGAAAGTTTTCCTTTCGAGGCGAAACAAGAAGCGCCCCCCCCCACCTCGATCGGCTCGCTTACGTCGATTCCAGGATGCGCAATTCGGAGCGGCCTTCGGGGAAAGCGAGAGAGAGAGAGGCGGCAGGCGGGGGAAGCGCCGTTCGCGACAACAGCCCCAGCAGGTAAGTCCCTCCCCGTGCCTGCTTTGAGCGTCAGCGGCCCGCTCTGAGGCATAATCCTCCAGCGCTGAGAGGAAGGGCGGGGAGACGGAGTAAGTCTTGGGTTCCCGGCTCCTGGAGTCTCCAGGAGGAGTTAAGGCGACCACGTGGCGGATTTACTCATCCTGTACCGGAGAGGAAGGGAAGGGATGCCCGGCAGCAATCGGGCGCGGGATGCAAACTTGGAATTTACAGAATAACAAAAGTTGGAAGGGACCTTGGAGGTCTTCTCGTCCAACCCCCTGCTCAAGCAGAAAGCCCTGTGCCATTTCAGACAAGTGGTTGCCCGATCTTTTCTTAACCTCCAGCGTTGGAGCATCCGCAACTTAAGAAGGTAACTCTTTCCACTGATTACAGGTAGTCCGAGACTTAAGGCCAAAATTGAACCCAACATTTCTGTTGTTAAGTGAACTTTGCCCCATTTTTCTTGCCGCAGTTGTTGATCACTGCAGTTGTTAAGATAGTAACTGGGTTGTTCAGTGAATCTGGCTTCCCCATTGAATTTGCTTGTCAGAAGGTCGCAAAAGGGGATCACACGAGCTTGTCATACATGTGAGTCGATTGCCAAGCATCTGAATTTTGATCGCGTGACCCTGGAGATGCTGCAATGGTCGTAAGTGTGAAAAACAGTCATAAGTCACTTTTCAGTGCTGTTGTAACTTTGAACAGTCACTAAATGAAGTCGAGGATTACCTGTAATTGCTCTGTCAGGAAATTTCTCCTTCATTCCAAGCTGCTTCTCTCCTTGATTAGTTTCCATCCATTGTTTCTTATCCTGCCTTCAGGTGCTTTGGAGAAGAGGTTGACCCACTCTTCTTTGTGGCAGCCCCTGAGATATTGGAACGCTGCTGCTATCCTGTCACCCCTTGTCCTTCTTTACATTAATCTAGAACTAAAATTTGGGAGAAGTTTGAGCAGAGGCCTGCTGATTGTGTGCCATCTTGATGCTACAAATCACTCTATGCTTTTGCCAAAAGTCCATTTCAACTTTTATGGGGCTATTGAATAAACCACATTCGACCTGTAAATGTACCTTGGTTAGTACAAACACTCACTGGAGTTCCGCCTTCCTGGCTTTTTTCTCTAGAAAGCAGCTTAATTCTCCAAAGATTCCATGCAAACCTTTCGTCCGCTGCCAGGCAACCAGTGGTGCTTCTAATACCATAAGTACTCTTGTCCCATTTAATTTTGCTGTTTTCGTTTCCCAAAACTAAAAAAACCCAAACTTTCTAGTGGCAGATTAGAAAGAGATAAGAATAGTCCTGTCTTGCTTTAGCCAAGAATGATCCTAAAAATTAATGTATATTCACAGTAGCTCTTTTAAAAAAAATAAATCTTAAATATTCCTGCCATATTTTAATAGGTGGCAGCGCTTGCTTGGACTGGAAAGTGGAGAAAAGTCAGCCTACTTAGGAGCTAAAGGTCATGGAGATGATGGTTTCTCTCCAATTTTAACAGAGCAACAACTTTGTGAGGTACTGTATATTAGGTAAAAAAGTGACTCCCATGTTGAGGGTGGACTTCAATCTTAACTCTCATACAATATCTTAACCACTGCCACACTGTGGTTACACACTGAGAGATAATCATACATACATACAAGCATCTATTTCCTAGTTTCTGTAAATCAGGCTTCTGTACCTAAAAGTCCTTCAGAAAGCCTATTTTTTCTGCTTGGAAAGGTAAATCACTCAATCTTTATAAAGTGCAATTTTGTAAAAATGCAAAATTCAAGTCTATACATCCTGACAGATAATTCAGCCCATGTTACATTTATCTGCTGTATTTTTTAATTAAAAAACCCATATTTATTCAATGAACCATGATACTGCTATATATTTCTCAGACAAACTATTTTGAGAATGCTTTATCTTTAATGCTTAAATCTCTTGCTGTTAGAGATTTAATGTTTAAATCTTCTGTTGGCATCAACCAATTTCTGGACCTTTTCCACTTGATAGAGAAAACAGCTGGAAAAAGTGATTTTGATGGTTAGAAACAGGATTAAACAGCAATAAAAATTATAACTACCACTCCCTTCTATATCTGTTAAATATGTTATTAAAAATTGCACAAAGGATCATCTAGTGTATAGCAATTTTAGGAGTGCTAGTGACATATCTGTCATCAAGGAAAAAGAATTTGTGTGTGTATTTAAATCTCTAAAATCATTACCATCTCGAAAATGGCAAGGAATAAAGTGTACACTTCTGATTATTTTTTTATATTTTCAGCCACAGTCCCACTGTTCAATAGATGTACATCTCACAACTCTTTTTTTTATATGTGTAGTAGTTAACCAAGACCAAATCTGTCCCGAACTATGGAGTCTCATTGTGTGACTTTTATTTACTTACTGTCTCTTAGGCCAATCTTTTCCACATCTTTTCTGTAGCTGCCTTCTGGACACCACACAACCGAAGATCAGGTTGGCCCATTTCTGCTTATCTTTCAGAAAACCTTGAAGATATTGTGGCCACTTTGAGGCCACTTTGTGCTTTAGTTGGTTGTGAAATATATTTTTATGTTGTGTTTACATTGTGTTTTTAATTGTTCTCAGCCACTCAGAGTCACATTTTTTGAGATGGGCAACCATGTAAATCAATTTAAATAAATCTCTCTCTCTCTCAGGATTGTTTTTGTGGAGTTAAAAGGAGCTTCCCATGTAAACTGTATTGAACTCCTAGAGGAAAAGCAAGATGTCAGAGTGGATTTTCCCCCCTAAATAATCTCTTTAGAATAAACTTTGGAATGGAAGACAAAAATTAGAGCAATCCATAACCAACAAACTAATGTATTGTAATTCTGTATGGACAACAGAAAAAGCTAAGATGAACAGAAACATGAGCTGAAGTGCTTTGTAGAATATTGAGAATTAATGCTTACTAATGCAGAACTCCTGATGGAACAATGACCAGGACCGTTCATGGTTAAATAAAAACTGTTTTTTTTTCTTCCCCAACATTGTTTTGTTTCCTTTCATTTTATTTTAAGGAGTTTAATTTCAGTACTGACTCATCATACATTTTGTGTAGCACAAAAACATATACATGGAACAAACAGCTATTCCTTATGACTGTGGGTATAGGCCAAGCTAAAAATATGTAATATCTAAAGAGAAGATAAAGTTAGTTCCACCTGAGGATAATGATTTCCAACAGATCAGATCCAATGCAGGTGCAGGCACCTATATACATTTAACAGTATGAATTATTTCCCAGCAGAATAGCTGACTAATTCCATTGCACCACTACCAATTTTTTTGAGAACCTGTTATTCAGCAACTTGACTTTGCTGTTCCTTTTTAGTTATTTCCTACTTCCTTGCTTAATGTCACTTAACTGGGATTGAAATTTTTGTCACTAAGCTAGGTGGTCATTAGGCAAAACACATGACTGGGATACTTAGAAATGGTAGTTCTGGTTGCAATTCTTAGGCAAAGACTATGTCATCTTTAGATGAGGACCTCCTGCTTCTGTCCTGCATGAACTACCCCACTGCCCCCTCCCTGGCCAGGCCCAGTGAGCTCCCTGTTGCACTCACTGCATGGATCTTGGGATCGTGCAGTTATCCAGCCTGGGTCCCAAACCAGCAATAGGCGGAAGAAAATGTTGAAGGTCAGTGAGGGGTGGCAAGAGTAGGTGGTGAAATGCAGGGTGGCCAAAAGGACAGAGATGGAGGAAATAGTTTGGGGAGTTGAAATGCATGCTGTGGTTGTTAACTGAGCCAATTGCTAAGAGCCTGAATTTTCATCATGTGACTGCAATGACCATAACTTTGAAGAGTGGTCATAATTACCATTCATTCAGCATTGTTGTAACTTCAAATGGTTGCTGAACAAATGATCATTAAGCAAGGTCTAGCTCTGATGCAATGAGTGGGATCAAACATTTCACTTAGCCGTTATTTGTAAAAATATTTTTGAAAATTGACAACTAACAACCACATCACATTGTGGTTTAATATGTCTAAGCCCAGCCTGTGTGTCTAAGAAATCTTCATTCCTTTATGCATATATAACTGTTCCCTTTACAAGAAAAGCATGGTTTCTTATTAGCCACAATACCATATTATATAATAGCTATAGATATATGGACCAGTTCTGCAGCAAGCTCTGCTAATTATTTTTCCATGCTATCTTGACACAAATAGGGAGCTTTTCCTAGACTTTGAATAGTTTTGTAAAGATAAGATGCTGTCAAATTAAGCATGACTCTTGATGACTTCAAGGGTACATCCATGCAGATTTTTAGCAGTATGGAAAAGCTTTTCAAGCTCCCAGAGAGACAAGCAGAACACAACAAGAAATTACATCTTCATTTAATTCAAATAAATGGTACCTGTTAAACTGGACAGTTTATGAATTAAATTTTATTCTCAAAATTTGAACAGTAATTCATAAAGTCTAAAACACTATTATTAAAGTTGTTATAGCTGCCTGGTTCCAATAGACTCTGGGAAGTGTACAAAACCACACAATAATCATAAAAGCAAGAACTCCACCCCACCCAATACATACAGGAACCAAAGCCAGGTTTTAAGAGGTTTCTAGAACCTCAGGGGACTGGGTGCTGTTCCAGATGGCATGGAGTATGATGAAGATACATTTCCTCAGTCCTGATTTGCTGAAGCCTGTCATGCAGGCAGTTGGAGACAGGTGGCCTCTCAGATGTCCAGGTTCTATTCCATGCAGAATTTTATAGGTAATAACCAGCACCTTGAATTGCACTTGGAAGCTGGAAAATGATGCAACTCACCTAAGCAGAGGTGACTCATGGGAATATTGAAAAGTGCCCGTTATTGTTCATACCACTTCATCTAAAGCAACTGTAACTTCTGGGTGGTCCTCAATGTAGTGTATGAGGCAAACAGGGCATTAATAACTGCAGGAAGAGCCTTTGGAATGAGGAAGGTACACAATATAAAGTTATGTAGAGATGGTCCTCCGGGCCACACCTGCCATCTGCTGTTTGAGGAGTAACTATTAATTCAGAAGGACCTCCAAATAGTCTCAAATTGGGAAATGCTCCATCCAAGATCAACAGTTTTTTTAAAATCCCATTTATATCCCGCCCTTCTCCGAAGACTCAGGGCGGCTTACAATCAAAGAAGCACAAATCAATGTGCTTAGCAATAGCCTTCATTCTATGTATATGCCTGCTTATTAGGGCTTTTGCCCCCCACCAGCAGCATTTTTACAAAGTCAGCTTATTGCCCCCAACAATCTGGGTCCTCATTTTACCTACCTCTGAAGGATGGAAGGCTGAGTCAACCTTGAGCCTGGTGGGACTCAAACCTGCACTAATTGCAGGCAGCTGGTGTTACTTGAGAAGGCATTAGCCCACCACTGCTCCACCAAAGCTATGTCTTCAAACCCCCCAGGGTGCCAAATAATCACAGCCTTGGTCTTCGTAGTTCAGCATTAAGAATTGATCAAATTTAAAACCTTCCATGTTCATTTGTAGACTTTTACAGCTGAGAGATATTTGGATTTTATCTCATTAGCCTACATAGATCAATGACAGGTCCTTGTCAATTTCTGAGCAATGACACCTTCAATCATAAAACTGGTGATTTCCTTGCTTTATTTCTGAATGTAGTTTCACTTCCATCACTCTAATGCAGGAGCTTGTGGGGATTTTGCACACTTAAATTGGGAGACCAGAGCACTCAGCATAACAATACGACAGCAAGATTTTTAAGATCTAACAATATCATAGATAACGTTAGAGGTTCATATTCCTCTCCTTTTTCAGTGCAAAATATGTCATAATTGTCATCAATCCTCTGTGGGAAACTCTATGCAAAAGTATAAATTGACAGAATTTGATTCCAGAAATTGAAGTTAGATGGCACCATAATATTAAAAAGCACATAGTTATAGTAGCCCTAGTTACATGTGTATTTGTTTGTTTCAGTTTAATAACTTCAATAAATAACATAACTCTAGCATGTTAAGTGCTTTCCACCTATCACAGAGAAATGTAAGCGCTTGCAATATTTTACACAAACAAACCAAATTGTAATTCAGTCTTCCCAATTAAGTAGGCTTCCATAGATCAATAGGAAGATCCTTTTTTCTGAGGAGAATTTGCTTAATGTTAATTACATTAAAAGTGGTCACCATTGGGAATAAAGGAACCATCTGCACTTAATGCTTAGATTGTTAAATTATTGAACAAATAAAGTTGTAATGTATTGGGCTTTGTTTCACTAAAGTGTATAAGGGTTTGATTGTGGGAAGGTTGCTTAAGCAGGGAAGCTGGCTAACAGCTCCCAGCTCCTCAGACAACCCGTCTCCAGCACCGCCATTGGCTGTTTCTAGGGCGGCAATAGGTTGCTTTAAACTAGAGGCCAGGGTATAAATAGCTGCATTCTCAGCCCTGTTCCCCAGTTCAGTTCCTGCAAGCAAATAAATAATGTTTCTGATTGAAGTTACTCACCTCGTCTCTTCGATCAAGCACAGAACCCAGTACACAACACTGGTGACGAAGGTGGGATCCCGCTTCTCCAACAGAGCTGAGAGTCACTAGGGGAGAGACTGGAATACGCCTGGCGGGAAAGCAATTCCCCCCCCTACAGTCAGCCTAGCACAGCCATGCTAGCGACCACGTGCCCAGAGGACCAGTCCCTGGGCATACGGAGGAGCAGGATAAGAAGACAAGCCCCAGCCGCGAAGACCAACCGAGATGGCGAAGGTCGGAAAGCTGAAAGAATTTGACATAGCTCACCCGGAAAGATGGTCTTCGTATCTATCAAGGGTCGAGAACTACCTCCTGAAGGCCGCTACGCTCCTGTGTGTTTGCGGCCCAGCCACATTCGACATCACGGAGAACTTGTTTGCACCGACGCCACTGGAGTCCATAACATTCATGGACTTGAAGAAACGGCTCAATGACCATTTCCAGCCCAAGCTGTCGGTAATCGCGTGGCGCCACACATTCAAACAGAGGATTCAACAGCGGGGTGAAACAGCATCTGAATTCATCACAACGTTGAGGCAGGCCGCACACCTGTGCCAGTTCTCTGATGTAGAGGAGAGGCTCCGGGACCAACTCATCTGCAGCCTCCAGGATCGAGAGTTGCATCAAAAACTGTTTACCAAAGAGACACTGTCATTCCCAGAGATGCTGAAAGAGATCATGGTGGACAAAGCCGCCGGTGGGGCCTTATGAGCCATGTGGCCCGCCAAAACAACACAGCACGATGAGGCTGTCCACCATGAGGACGCCAAACACTCTGAAGAGTCCGACGACAACACACAAGTTGACAAGCTCCAAAGGCACAACGACCAACAACATCACAGCGACAAGCAACAAGGGACAACTTACAAGGCAGATCCCTTCCTTAGGTGCCCAGGATGTGGTGGCCGCCACCAACGCATGGACTGTAGGTTCCAGAGAGCCACATGCCAGGCCTGTGGGAAGACTGGCCACATTGCGTCCATCTGCAGAGGTCACCAAAGGAACCGGCAATCGAATCGCCAGTCGGACATTCCGATCAGGAGAGGTACCGGGGCCCTGGGGCAGTATAGTGTAGGGTTTTGCTCCAGCCACAGAAATATTTGCCGCATGGGAGCTCGCCGCCCCATTAAGCCGAAGTTTAGGCTTCAGGTTGAGCTGCAAGGGGTCCCTCGCAAGATGGAGCTGGACACAGGCTCAGCTGTGTCCATTATATCACTCGAGACATTTAACTTGGTCTGCAATTGCAGCAAGAGATGGGCCAAGCTCAGGCCATCTGACATTATACTGACCGACTTCCAGAAAGCCAGATTCGCAGTCAAGGGTGAGGCCACACTGGTTGTCAAATTTAAGGGGTTTTCTGGGCACCTGGACGTTGTCGTAGTAGGGGGTCAGCGAACGAGCCTGATCAGGCTTGATTGGTTTGATGCATTAGGCATCCATGTAACCTGAATCAACCAGACGCAAGTCACAAGTCTAGTGACAGTATGTGAGGAATTCGCAGATGTTTTTGACTCAAGTCTACAAAATTACACAGGCCTGCCAATAACATTTAAACTAGATCCTACTGTAATGCCGGTCAGGATTAAACCGCGAAGAGTGCCATTTGCTCTTAAACATAAGATAGATGCTGAGTTAGATAAACTCATAGAACAGGGAGTACTTCAGCCTGTAGATGGGGGTGAATGGGAAATCCCAATCGTCACGCCACTTAAAGCCAATGGAGAGGTCAGAATTTGTGCTGATTACAAGTGCACAATTAATTGTGCACTCAAACAGCATGCGTACCCAGTGCCAGTAGTAAGCCACATCCTGGCACTTCTGCAAGGGGGTAGAGTTTTTGCAGTTAGATTTGGCTCAGGCCTACCAACAGCTTCCTGTGGACGAGGCCACAGCCGCGGCACAGACTATTGTAACCCACAGGGGGGTGTTTAAAGTAAAATGCCTGCAATTCAGGGTTAGTGTAGCCCTGGAATTTTTCAAGGCATCATGGAGCGCGCGTTCAAGGGCATTCCGGGGTTTGCCCCTATTTTGATGAAGTGCTCATCGCCGGTCAGTCCACTGAGGTGCTTGCAAGGAGGCTCAGAGCCGTCCTTCAACCGCTTTGCGAAGCAGGCCTTAAGCTTAAGAAAAACAAGTGTAGCATTGGAGTCCCTTCAACTGAGTTCTTGGGTTTTCATATCAACGGCATCCACCCTGCTGAGTCAAAATTGAAAGCCATTCAGATGGCACCCAGCCCCAAAACAAAGGGAGAACTTCAGGCATTCCTAGGCCTCCTAAATTTTTACCATGCGTTCCTTCCTAACAAGGCCACAGTGGCAGAGTCGTTACACTGGCTCTTGGATAAAAATACTGCTTGGAAATGGACCAATGTTCACGAAAGCAGCTTTCAGGAATTGAAGGCTCTACTATCTGTCAGTTCCACGATCACTCATTTTAAGGAATCGATGCTGGTATGCCTTGCGTGTGATGCATCCCCATAAAGGGTGGGGGCTGTTCTAAGCCGCTTGGAGAGCAATGGGACTCAAGTCCTGATTGCTTTCTATTCCAGGACACTGTCCTCTGCAGAGTGTAATTACACACAAATTGATAAGGAGGCATTGGCCATAGTAGCTGGAGTAAAAAAATTCCACAACTACTTGTATGGCAGGGACTTCACGGTCTTCACAGACCAAAAACCGCTATTGGGGTTATTCACTACAGACAGACAGACACCCCACATCTTATCCCCTAGGATGTTAAGATGGTCCATCTTTTTATCGGCCTACAGTTTTAGGCTAATTCACAAACCCGGGAAAGTGAGGACTTTGTTCCAGGTCCAATCCACGGACCTCAAACCGGCAGCCAAACTGAACAATTCACATGCTCTGAGGACCCTAGCAGTCAGAGCAACGGGGAGGTGGTCGTAGAAGGGCAAAGCTCGGGAGTGCAACATGGGTCCCCCGACAGGGAAAGTCAACCCGAACAATACAGCTGCTGTGCTAACTCTGTGCAAACAATGGACTCTGGGGTGGACTGGCCTGGAATGGCCAGCCAGAGAAATGCGAGTCAGCCTGACTCTCTTGGACTCAAGGACCCCGGTCTACCCAGCCCAGAGGGCAAGCTGGTGGACCGGGAGCTGCCAGGATCCCCCAGGCAATCTACAAGGGTTCACAAACCACCTGCGTACTTACAGGATTTTGTCCTAAAATAATAGTGCTGTAATGTGTGTTTGTCACTGAAATGCTGCTAGTCAGGAAAGCCTCTGTATTAGCGAGATGTGGAACAATGTGTACTCATGCATACTACTATTTTGTATTCTTGTAAACTCTGTAATTGCTGTACTTATTTCTTTTGTTGCTATAATGTGTGTACATTCTAGGGGGAGGGGTGTAATGTATTGGGCTTTGTTTCACTAAAGTGTATCATGTGGGTTTGATTGCTGGAAGGTTGCTTAAGCAGGGAAGCTGGCTAACAGCTCCCAGCTCCTCAGACAACCCGTCTCAGCGCCGCCATTGGCTGCTTCTAGGGCAGCAATAGGTTGCTTTAAACCTATTGGCCGCCACCTAGAGGCCAGGGTATAAATAGCTGCATTCGCAGCCCTGTTCCCCAGTTCAGTTCCTGCAAGCAAATAAAGAATGTTTCTGACTGAACTCACTCTCCTCGTCTCTTCGATCAAGCACAGAACCCAGTACACAACAAAAGTCATATGATATTCAGGGAAAATTATTACCTAACACTCAGAAAGTATCAACCAAATGATTGAATGTCACTAGAAGTTTTGAATTTTTGCCATATAAATTGAGATGCACAGGTTCTTTCAGTTTAAAAAAATATTATAGCTCAAGTTTGTTGCTACAAGAAATATGTTTTCTAAAAATCAATGCAGCTACGAACAAGATAGAATAAAATGTTCTGTTACGTTTTCTCGTAGGAAATATGTGCATAGATGTCTGATGCTAAGTGTACATGTGTATCAGGCTTACCAGTGCTGGGTTTTTAAATCCAGATCCGAGTTTCTAGATTTTTTATTTTATTTTAAAATTTTATGAAATCTAAGTTTTTTCTATACATTAAATTATATGGTATGTGTTAAATAGGTAAAAATGATTTAAAACATTTGTGTTTTTTTGTTATCTCTGTGTGTATGTGTATGTGTGTGTAGAATCTGGCTTTATTTTAGTGTGAAATTTTGGTAGGAAACCGCACAGAATGAGTGAATCCTGCCCAAAAAATGGGTTTACCTGGGGCATCTGCAACTGCCCCAAAGGCTCTTCTTGTGTGCCTTAAGTGCAGGTAAAAGAAACTAAGTGAATCAAGAAATACAAGAGTTACACTAATATCAAAGAAATGGTGGAATAGAATAATTAAAGGATGCTAAAGGAGGGATCAAATGAAATGTGAATGACAAAAATGAAAATAATGTTGAAGAAATAGGGGCGGATAACAGTATATTTATCTCATGTTGAGTTATCCCATGTAAAATTGTCCCATAGTGAGTTGTCCACAATTAGTTCGGTGGCGAGCTGTCCTGTGGCAAGTTGGCCATGGCGAGTTGTCCTAAACCCAAAACCTCATTGGCAACTCTGACAATAAGTTGTATAGAATATTCTCTTCATAATCAATCATTAACCATCTTCTATTGCCCTCTTTAAACCTGGATTTCAACTGTACACAGAGATGGGTCACCAAGTCTGAGAAGATATTACTCTACTGAGTTTGGAGCCAAAAGAGATAAAATACAAGATTATTTGACAGAACACGTTATGGGTAGTTATTCTATTTGAAAATATCTGGATTAAGTTAATACTACTAAATAGCACAGTTTTATTAATCCTAGTAATGTTCATTAGTGAGCATATCTTCTATTTATTTTTTCAGTATTCAAAGCACTGTAGAATTCAGAATATATTACAGAAATGGATCAATGTTTGTAAGAGCTGGATAAATTGTTTTTACTGTTATTATTCTGCCACTCTCTGGTGTTGGTTAGAACTACAGGTTTTGTGCTAAAACATTCTGCTTTCCATAGGGCTTGGATAAATATATACTACAGAATACAGCAGCAGCAGCAGCAGGAGATAAGATTTTATATTTTTACTCTGCTGCATAGCAACATTGTTTTTTGATTGTCATTTGTAAATCATTTTGAAAAATTAAGGTCAGAATTTTGCTATTAAAGCAGTGGTGAGATTCAACCAGTTCGCACCACTTCAGCAGAACCGGTAGCTAATTTTTTGTTGCCCAGACCCAGAATGGACTTCTGGAAGCGGCATCCCCACAGAGAACCAGTTGTTCACATATTTGAATCCCACCACTGTATTAAAGTATTGGAGAGGCTGAGACTAATAAAGTTTCTTTACTTTAACAACTATTAAAACAAAGAAAGTGAAACAGGCTGAACATTAATTCCTTACCACAACAAAATCTATATTTTAAATTTATATGTGTTAAGAAAAATTATTCTACTAGTATATATGAAGAAGGATGTTTGGAGAGAGAAGAGAAGTTTTCACCGAATCTTGCAGAAACAATGGTATAAAGCCATTTTCTTCTTCTTTCTTCTCCCCATTTTACTCATTTTAAATAATGAATTTTCTCATTATTTAATTGATATTTTACAGTGCTTTTATGAGTTTTAACTACTGAAATTTCTGTTTGAAAAAGTGATGTAATGTTTATATTATAAGAGAATGCCTAGCACAGCAGCTTATTGTTATGGTGATAAAAATCAATTTATCTTTTTAAATTGTGTTCAATTTTCATCCAGACTTTTACGTCAAGTTTACTAGAATCCACAAAAATAAAACCTTAATGCTGCCCACAGATGATATTTCCAAAGTTCTTCATACTTAGAGAAATTCCAATTTTTAGGAATATAATTCAGCAACCCTTTTTTACTCCCTTTCCCTTTTCTATCAACCTACTTATAATTTTATGAATAATAAACTAAAATGGTATCAGCATAGAACAAGGCCAAACATAATATAATTCCAACATACCAAAGATGAAATCAAACCCTTGCTACATATTTTCTGAAACAGATTCAAAACTAATTTTAGGAACCTGCAACATTCATAATGTATAAAACTAGCACACAGGTTTGCTAAAATGGGATGTTACTACTTTAAGATTAACTGCAGGTTTTCTATATTGATCGGAGTACAACTTTACAATTGCATATAAATTTTGTTTGCAAATTTAGAAAAATTGTAAACTTTTTAAATTATATTGTCCTGAAATAAAATACAGCTTATAAAACCCTTTTTACCATAACAAACCTTCCTCCTAGCAAAGATAGAATGACTTTCATTGGAAGACTGACCTTTCCAGTCAAATAACTAAGAAAGGGCAATTCAGCTACTACATAAAAATAGTGTTTAGTTGTTTTCTGCAGATGTTTCATTAACTGATTAGATAATTAAGCTCAGAGAACACCAAGGACTCCACAGTTCAACCCTGAGCTACATATATTCTTTTCTATTGGTAATATATAAATAGACCTAGGATCCGTTCCATTCTGCATCCTTTCCATTCCTAACTTCAATTTCCTGGACAATTTTTCATCACCTAATTGTTGCACCATTCAAAGACTATCTATCTCCAAGCCCACAATAGTAATTCCTCAGTAAAGTGAAGGAATGCCTGTTCCAAAATTTAATGGTTACTAAATTCCTCAAAGAAATAATTGAGGCCTCGGATTAAAATTTGTCTACCTACTTTTCATGACTACTGAAACATCTTGGATTCTCTTTTTTCTTGAATATCACCAAGTAGAACAGGGGTGTCAAACTGGAGGTCCGCCGGCCAGATGCGTCATGCACAGGCCACTCCAACCCTGGCTCTGCAAAGGCAAAAAACACTGCACATGACACGATAGTTTGACACCCATGAAATAGAACATTCCACACTGCATTCTCCTAGCAAGATTGCCTCTTCTTAATTACAACTGCCAGTCCCATCAGGTCTGGTAGAAGAATATGTTGCTGCTCTCATTTTTTTTTTTCTGCCATGGAGCCCACCCTGTGGAATATTCTGTGGCTTCATCCTTGCTATCCTTTTAGATGTTCCTCAAAACATGGCATTGTCAGCAGGGATTTGGACAACTATTACTGTGTTTCCCAAACAATAAAACAGGATCTTCTTCTCCTCCTCCTCCTCCTCCTCTTCCTCCTCCTCCTCCTTCTTCTTCCCTCCAAAAGAGGCACCAGGTCTTATTTTCGGGGACTGTCTTACCTCCGGCACTGACAGCCCTGCCCAGCATGTCCACTTCTGGGGCCGAAGGAGCAGCTTCATTCTGCAGTTGCATTCGGGCCTGCATTTTGCAGTCAGGCCTTTCCGGAAAGGCTATGCAGCTCGGTCCTCAGCTGCAGAGGTCTTGTAGAACCGAGCTATGGATTGAAGATTGAATCCATAGCTCGGTTCTTGGCTGCAGAGGCCTTCTGGAAAGGTCTGTGGTTGAGAAATGCCGGCCTGGCTGCAAAAGACGTTGCAGAAGTGGGCTGGTGAGGAGAGGCCTGGCTGCAAGGTAAGTAGGTCCGGGGTGTGTGGGGCAGATCCACACCTCTACCCTTGCCCTAGCTTGATTTTTAAGAGTGTGCCTCGCCCCAAAACTAGGGCTTATTTTGGGGGTAGGGTTTATATTAGGCCAACCCCCAAAAATCATGCTAGGGCTTATTTTCAGGGTAGGCCTTACTTTCGGGGAAAACATGATAACATGACTACATTGAACATAACAATGAAGATGCTTTCTTCTAGTGTTTTTAATATTGATATTTCAATCATGGAATACTTTTCAATGTTTGACTCTTTTTAATGGTTTTTATTGTAGGTCACCTAGAGCCATATTTGTGAAATGAACATATATATAAAATTTCTTATTGATAGTCTTGAATCATCCTAGAATCTGTATCTCCTCAGCAGCTGAGACTTCCTAATTTTTTAATACACAAACATACACAGTTAGACTTCCTCTGTCTGTGAAAAACCCTTCTCTCCCCCTCCCCTTTTGTCAAACAAGTACACTTGGTATAGCTAGGATGTCATGTGATAGGGTAGCAGATGGTGCTTAGCTCCTCCATTCCATAATATAATTTATGAGCCAGAGATCACCAGGCCCAAGTAGTAAAATCAATAAGTGTTTAACAAAATATTTTAAAATATATGTTTAATAAATTGCTGTTGAGCAATCTTAAGAAATTATTTTTGCAACACTTTACATGTTTTTAAAATTGATTAGCAGAAAGCTTGACCTAAGTACTGATGCCTTCCCCCCCCCGCCCCCCGCTGGAATATAGAAAAAAGATTTACTTGCAATCTTCAGTCTTGGGTTGTCCCAACAAGCCATTTGTAGTGAACCACTGGGAGAAAGGAGGAAATCTTGTTATTTACTAGTCCCCACCCCAAATTGCTAGTTTTTCCTCATTTCTCCACTCCGGATTGCTAATCTTTAGCCTACAGGCTAGTTTTCCATCCCAACAACCACAGTAAAATTCACTGGTTTCCATTTGCAGAAAGCAGATGCAGAAAAGATAAGCTTCTGTTTACCAGCAAACCAAGATCAGTGTGAATGATACGAAGAAGAAAAATTATGTAATATGTAAGATATGTGTATGATATAAAGTACCGTAGTGTGTATGTGTGGTGCTTAGCTTTCTAAAACGGTTGTTCTCAATCCTGATCTTCCTGATATGTCAACAAAAATCCATTTAAATAATTAAAAACACTTTTAAAAAACCCTTTAGAATCTAAAAGTGGATGTGATAACCGCAATAGGTTATTGGTATACCTTTTAAACCATTAATGATGATGATATCAATTCAGTTGAGTCTGACTTGGCAATTCTAGGTATCTCCACATCTTCTGATCTTGCACTGTTTCTTTTTCCTACGGTATCAGCTTTGATAGTGTCCAACCACCGTGTTCTTTGATGGCCTGGTTTCCTTTTACCACTAACTCTTCCAAACACAACTGTTTTCGCCAGTGAATTCCCCCACATGACATGGCCAAAGTAAGTGAGATGCAGTTTCGTGATTTTGCCTTTTAATGCCATGTCTGGTGTTATGCACTCCAGTGTTTGCTGTTTAGTCGCTATTGCTGTCCAAAGAACACACAGGAGCCTTCTCCAGCAGCACAGCTCAAACAAGATGATTTCCTTCTTGTGAAACCCTACTTTCACAACAATAGGTAGCTACATGGAACACAACAGAGTAAACTAACTTGCATTTGGTTGCCAAGCTAATGTCTGCTCATGTTCATCATTGCTGTGTAACCCCATGCAAGCTGATGTTTTATTTCTATGCTGCATTCACATTTCTGAGCTATCTGTGATCCCAAGAAAGTGAATTTTTTCCCCACATTCTCTCTCTTCACTGTCAGTTTCTATTTTGATGTTTCCCTCCCTTACAGTGCTCATGAGCTTGGTTTTGTTTGTTTTTTTATGTTCAGAAAGAAGCCAAAATCCTCACTTTCTTCTTTGATTTTCTTGATCAGGTCTTCCAGACCTCCTTTGGTTTTTGAGGGGAGAATTGTATTGTCAGGATATCCTCAGCATGTTGAGGATTATTGATGTTTACAACACGCTAAGAGAAAAAACATGGCTAAATTGCTAGATATTTGCACATCACAGAAATTCTGATTTCCTAAACCAGTCATGTCAAACTCAAGGCCCGCTGGCCAGATCCAGCCTGTGATGTGTTTACATCCGGCCCGCAAGCAGACTAGTAGGAGGAGGTGATTGGATAGGTAACAGGTGTGTGTGAGCTGAAGTGATGGCAGCACCAGAGAGGCCTGGGGGAGAGTTAGTTGGAGTTGCAGGGCTGCCAGGGCTTGGTGGGGTCCCCAGAATCAGCGCTCACAGCTCCAGCTGATGAGTGCTGCATGAAAAGGCCAGCCGGGCAGTGAGTGAATGCATGGGGGAGGGGAGGAGAGGATATAAAAGGAGGGGTTTTGGTGGGAAGGCGGAGGAGTGAGGGGAGGAGAGAAAGCAATAGGGAGTAGAGATGTTGGTGAGGCAAACCTGAGGGGGAGGGGAGAGGAGAGGCTTCTGTGGGGCAAGCCTGAAGGAAAGAAAACTGGTCTTTTGAGGGCAACCATAATGAAATTGAATTTGTCAACCCTGTCCTAAACCATTTCCTAAATCATGAGCAATATGCTGGTATATGTGGTCTGACTGCATCCAGTGGCTCCTCCTATATGTATATGTATATGTATTTTTATGTATATGTATGTATATGTATATATATGTATATGTATGTATATGTATATATGTATATATATATATATATATATATATGTATATATGTATATATGTATATGTATACATACATACATACATACATACATACATATATCTGTATACATTTGGTATCTAGACCAGGGACTCAAAAAAGCAGCTCTGGTTTCTTCATGGCATTTTGCTGGGATGTCACAGATTTATAACGAAACAGTTATATTAAGCTGTATCAGTTTTATGATATGAGACTCTAAAAAACTCAATTCCTAGGACTGAAAAATGTGCAAGTATCTTTTCTGGTTCTTGCATAGGAAACCAGTTTAACTAAATCAATTGATTTTAATAGTTTGCTCAAATGATTCAGAACTGTTTATCTAATACATGAAGCAATAATGTTGCTTGTTTGGTTGTAGCTTAGCACGTTGTATGAACTCAATGTAAACTTAATATATTTATTATTAAAATTATACATAATTTTATGCAATTATTTTTTCTGCTATATTCCACCCTTCCATTCCGAATTAAAATTCTGAAATTTGAAATCCCAAGACATCTGTAGAGTACAAAATTGGAAAGTCCAGGGCTTTTTTTCTCATAGAACGCTCAGAACGGAGTTCCGGCACCTTTTTTGGATGGAACCTTGTAGGGTAGGCAAAGTGGGTTGTATGACATGTGTGAGTTCTGGCACCTTTTTCTTTTACAAAAAAAGCACTGGGAAAGTCTGATATAGGCTTACTAAATTCATGTTAACCATTTTAGGCAAACTAAAGCTTTCCAAGCTTTTCCTCTCACATTTCTCCTGGGAAATTCTTCCACTTCATATTTGACACCCTACCCTTCTTTGTGAATGATTTCCTATCGGAATCTAAGCTAATGCTGATACATAGTCTGAATTTCTTTCAGCAAAGTAAGTATGATCTGTTTTGTTTGGGTGTCTACATGAGTACATGAAGGCTCACTGAGAAGCTAGGGATAAGTGTAGGCTCTTCACAGGGTCTAGAGGCAACAGGCAGCTTTGAGGCTTCAGGATGCCTACCCGGGTTTAGTATAATGCATGAACCAAATTACCAATGTTTGCTCTTTTATGAAATCCTTTGTTATGAACCCAGTCTTGTACAACCTGACCAACTGCACTCAACGTGTAGTTCTCAGTGGAACTGCATCTACATGGAGGGAAATATGCATTGGGGTACCCCAAGGCTCTGTTTTAGGCCCAGTACTCTTCAACCTCTTCATCAGTGATTTGGATAAGGGAATAGACAGGGAACTCTTCAAATTTGCAGACGACACCAAGCTGGCAGGAATAATAAACACCCCAGAATATAGGCTTAAGAAACAGACAGACTTGAACATTGGGCACTATCTAACAAAATGAAATTCAATGGTGAAAAAACTAAGGTTCTACATTTAGACAAGAAAAAAACATGCACAGGTACAGTATAGGTGGTACCTTGCTCAACAGTAGTAACTGTGAGAGAGATATTGGAGTCATAGTGGACAATCACTTAAATATGAGCCAGCAGTGTGCTGCAGCTGCCACAAAAGCCAACACAGTTCTAGGCTGCATTAACAGAGGGATAGAATCAAGATCATGTTGATACTACTTTATAATGCCTTGGTAAGGCCACATTTGGAATACTGCATCCAGTTTTGCTCGTCACAATGTAAAAAAGATGTTGAGACTCTAGAAAGAGTGCAGAGAAGAGCAGCAAAGATGATTATGGGACTGGAGGCCAAAACATATAAAGAACAGTTGCTGGAATTGGGTATGTCTAGTTCAGGGGTGTCAAACTGCCGGCCCATGGGCCAGATGCGTCATGCCGAAACCATGCCCACCCCAGCTCCAGCAATGGGGAAAAAGTCACAATAAGTCATGACATGTCATGTGACGTGGCGAGTTTGACACCCCTGGTCTAGTCTAATGAAAATGTCTAGGGGTGACATGATATTAGTGTTCCAATATCTCAGGGGTTGCCACAAAGAAGAGGGAGTCAAGCACCTGAGGGAAGGTCAAGAAGCAACGGATGGAAACTAATCAAGGAGAGAAGCAACCTAGAACTAAGAAGAAATTTCCTGACAGTTAGAAAAATTAATCAGTGGAGCAACTTGCCTCCAGAAGCTGTGAATGCTCTAACACTGGAAGTTTTTAAGAAGAGATTGAACAACCATTTGTCTGAAATGGTTTAGGGTTTCCTGCTTGAACAGGGGGTTGGACTAGAAGATCTCCAAGGTCCCTTCCAATTCTGTTATTCTATTCTATCTGCCTGGAACTATTTGTGAGAATTGAGTTTTACAGTTAACCTCATATCGATTTAATAGAGCAACTGAACTCTCCTTGGACATTGTTAACTTACATGATTTCTACAGAAAGACTGCATGTCAGATAAAATCGAGACTTCTATGATTCCATGACACTGGCTGTATTGAAGCAGTGAGTAACAATATTAATCATTTCCTTGAAACACTGGATCAATACAACTTGGGTGTAGATAGCTATAGTGGATTAATTACATGAAGTTATGCTGACTACATGACCGCAGAAATGTCTTTGGACATGCTGGCCTTGAAATGGAGTTGAGCACCACCCCCTACAATGGGCAATGATTAGCAGAGTAAAATCTGCAGGGACTCCTTTTTTTAACCTTATGCATGGAGTTCAGGGTGAAATACTTGTTGCTACTCTAGGACTTAAGACCTATTGGGATGGAGCAGTTATGTTTCTTTATTTCAGTGTTGCAAGGTTATCAGAAAAGATTGATAGCCTTCCAAGTTGCTTTGGTGTACTAGAAACAGTGACTAGATACAAATCAGATATGTAACTATTTTAAAATCCTCTTCCTGTTACAATCACTGGAAGAGAATTCTTTTACCCTAAGCATAACATGATTTAGTGTATTATTTAAACCAGGTCATTGTGTATTTGTTCTCTGCATTGACATATTCCACCTTTTTAGTTATTCTTCTGCATACCATTGCAATAATATGTGAACTTGTTTAGTCATAGCAGGAAGATATGAGGTGTTTAGCTGGTATGGAGGTCTTCGGGTAAATCCTGTTTTCCCTAAAGCAAGTTTCTATATAGGATTATGCCCCAAAGTATTATTTTGTATTACATGGACTTGTTTGGGCTTGTCATATGCAGCCCTCTGCACAAAACTGCATTAAGTCAGTTTTTTCCCCTTTGAATCTTGTTTCTAAAAATTTAATCTTTCTGTAATTCCAGATTCTTTCAGTATTTGTATCTATTAGGCTTAAGTTTAGGTTTCTTAGTATTATTTTGGGAATGTAGGCAAAACCTGTCCACATATTTGCTTTACCTATCGTAGTTTCTTGGGCTTGACAACTCTTACATAAAACTGTGTATAATAATGGCACTAATGTGATGCATTTCCTGTGCTTTTTCTAATTAGCTTTAAATGTTATTAAGCGCAGATGAGTAAATCTATTGCCTCTTTATATAGTTTAAGAAAAGCAGTATAGTACATTGGACAACATATTGAACTAGGACTACAGAATCCACATTCACCCATGGTGGCTTTGGATCAATTATGCTCTCTCTCAGCCCAATCTGTCATAAAATTGCTGTTACAGGGAAGAGTGTACATTCATTATCCTGAGCTCCTGATAAAAGACAGGATATAAATTCAGTCAATCGATATTTGCTACCAAAATTGCAAAGGTAGAAATCACGTATTGCATTTTCATGCCAGTGTCTACACACTGCATTAAGCCAATATTTTTAAGCTATGCTTCGTTAAATAAACTACCCTTGGCTGGGCTCACTCTATATAAGTCATGATTTATTTAACCACAATGCATTGAAATTGATTTGGTTGAATTCATACAATACAGTTGCATCTTATTCACTATAGTTATTCAGAGATTAATATAATGCGTGATGCAACTAATCTCTTTCTTGTGATGCTTTCCTAAACCTTGTTTGTTTTTGTGTGAATGCTAGATAGTCGTGCTCAGGCAGCAAGTCCCAACATCCTAATAGATTTGGCATACTTGGCATCCTAATAGATGTTCAAATGTTTAACATAAAAATCTGTTAGAAGTAGGAATCCTAATATTCTTCCATAACTTTTTTCAAGTATAGACATCTTGATCAAAAGAACAGAAGGTATAATGAATCCATCAGGATTCTCATGCTGCTTATCTGAGCAGGGGCAAATATCGGTTTACAACTCTTATTGTAGATGAAAAATGTAGGAAATACTCTTCTGGTAACTTTGTGGCACAGTTTGCAATTTGTACAACAATGGCCTGATAGAAACTATATATTAGTTAATCAGCCAGTGTTTCAGTGGCAACAGGTGATCATGCATACCAAGGGTTTCCTCAGTTTGTAAGACAGAAGCCATCTTGATTAATATGCTGGGCATCATTGTTTGCAGCTCCTTTTTTTTCCTGACTGAAAGAAAAAATATGTGCAGTTGTCAGTCAAAGCAGAAGCCACAATAGACAGATTTTATTTTCCCATCTCTTTGGAAAGAATGGACATACTATTTTTGAATATATTTTTTGCATTATGCAGACATGAAGTCTATTTGGTTTGTGCTTAGTACTGTGAAACTAGCTAATTGTGGTTCGCTCGTCAGTGGTTAAGCAAATTATAGCTTAGCACAACATATCAGCTCATCTATGCACACCTAGATTTACAGAATCTATAAAAATGTTTGTTTCCATAAAAAAATTGGGTGTGGAAAGATCATACTAGATATCTCCATCTGTGTTCAAGCAGAACATACGAAGTTGAGAGTGCCAGTAAGACACCGATAAGTTTCTACAAACTGAAAGGTCAGGTCCGAGTAATTGATGTTCCCTTCCAGGTTCTCAGTCCTTGGAAAAGTGAGGTCCATATAACTGTATTCATTTTTAAATACAAAATTACTTTATACTAAAGAACAGCATTAATTACAAAGCACAGAATCATAATTATATTACTGTATAATCAGACCATCTTTCAGATGACTGGTTATAAATCTTTGTTATAAACTGGCTATAAACTATTAATAACAAGTTTGGTTGACAGAATTTTTTTTTTCATTGTGCACAACATAGTTTGAAATCTTTCTGGCATTTCCTTTTATTAAGTAAATTTTATTAAGTAAATTGCAGGAGAGAACTAAGGGGAAACTTCCTGACAGTGAGGACGATTAACCAGTGGAACAGCTTGCCTCCAAAAATCATGGGCGCTCCATCATTGGAGAGTTTTAAGAAAAGGCTAGACAGTCACTTGTGTGAGATGGTATGGTTCTCCTGCTTGAGTTGGGAGCTGGACTAGAAGACCTCCAAGGTCCCGTCCAGCTCTATTCTATTCTATTCTGTTCTATTCTAAACTATGCTTAGTTTTCATTTATTTTATATGACATGATAGTAATTTACTTCATTAGTCTGCTCTTCCCTGGCAATTTCTTCATATTAAAACTAAAGGTTCCATTATTGCTGATGGATGCCCTTGTTGACTAGTATGATGTGTGCTTTTCCCTCACTTCTACGTTTATCTTCATTTGCAGTATCTTTATAAAACCTGACCTATCATTTTACCGTTTGTAAAACTGCATATTGTTTTTTTTGATTCATGATAAACTACTCTATAATTTTGCTATGGAATTTTTCCCCCTGTAGTATAAACATAATGTGGAGACAAGCCCCACCCATGTTTTTAATAATCAGCATTTTTAAACACGGTGGATAACTTGACCCTTGCATTCAAGTATCTCTTATCAGTGGGTTCTTTCGTTCTCTTTTGCCACTGCCCATCACCTCCATGGGATATGGGGTTAACGAAGAGGGATACAACAGAAAAATACATAATACAGCAGGCCTGAACCACAGGATTTTTTTTTAAATAATGACAAACCTCCCTGTTTGCCTTATCTCCGTTCAACTGTGCAATGCAAAACGCAAAAGGGGCGCCCTGGCTCCTCAAGTAAATCTGCGTGGCTGCTTGCGTTGCAAAATCTCGAAAGTGTGAGAAAATGTCCCTGGCAGAGCTCCAGCGAAAGGAAAAGCAAAGCCCGGAGTCCAAGGAATGGTCTTGGGCAGGGGTAGGCAACCTCGGCTCTTTTATGACTCATGGACTTCAACTCCCAGAATTCCTGAGTCAGCATGGGAGTTGAAGTCCATGAGTCATAAAAGAGCCGAGGTTGCCTACCCCTGGTCTTGGGTTTAATAGAAAGCACCTCTCGCTCGCTGCGCCCACCCCCCTCCTTGAGCCAAGCGGCTGATGGTGCTCCGCCCTTTCGCTTCCCACCGCAGGCGGAGGTCGCTCCGTCCCCTCGCATTCCTGAGCTGCGATCCTTCCTTGTGGCTCCAGATTACCGCCCGCCCCCCCACTTCGCTTCTCCTTTTGTTTTACTAAACAGGCCGGAGTCTCGCTTCCCGTTGATATCAAGAGTGTTACGACCGGGCAGGGAAAAGCCGCCTTCGCTCACTCGTCCCTTTATCGGCCTTCCGTAACTGGAGCCGTGTGCGGGACGGAACCGTAAAGGCCTGGCCTGCAGCCAGGCGAGACGGAAGGGAGGGAGGGAGGGAGGGAGGAGAAAAGCAAAGGGGCCGCGTCGAAACTGGGACTCCCCGCCCTCTCCGGCGGGAAGCGTCAGGTGCAGGTGCGGACAAAGGGGAGCCCAGAGTCTGCCTAATGGTGGACGCCGCTGCCTGAAGGCCGCCTTTGTCCCTGGCGCCGATGGCTGAAGCCTGGCGTCTGGAAGAAGACGAGGAGGAGCGGAAAGAGGTCGCCAGAAGGCACCGGAGAGCGCTTCTGAACCCGGCGACAGGTAAGCGGAGGAGGCGAGAGTGCCGTGACGGCGGCGCTGGCGGGCGAGAGGGAACTTCGCCGGAGAACTGCCCGCGCTGCCTGGTTTAGCCGAAGGAAGGGGCTGCGTGCCAGGAGAAACCGCTGTATTTGGGATCAAGACTGCAACACAGACGGAGAGCTTTCCCTGTCGCCTCTCTCTCTGTCTCTCTCTCTGTGTGTGTTTATTGAAGAAATCTTCTGGAGGGGCTTAAATGAATCTATCTTGATTCCACAGACCTGCTTTTATATCTGCATTTAATTTTCTCCATAGCACAATAGCGTACGCGCAGCGTAGGTTACACTGAATATCGCTGTTGTGTCTCCCAGTTCTCAGTCCCAGTTATTCTGTCCGTGCCACGACACTGATAATAGCTTGGACCCGGTCAAAAGGAAAGGTGGAGGTCTTTGGATTTTTCCTTTATTCTGTAAAGAAGTTCTACCAGTTCCTGTTCGAACAAGAAAGGGATGGATTTCTGAATGGATTTAAAAAGCTTATCAGTACTTCATTATAATGCTGGGAGTTGTCATGTATCTTTGGTATTGTTCGGGTTTAGTGCATTTTTGGGACCTACTCAGAATTGGTTGGAAACTTACTTTATGGTGATTTCAGTAAACCTTGGTTAAAGAAACTATGGATTAGTGTTAAGTATTAACCCAGCCAGTGATGCCTAGAGTCCTCCATTTATTCTGGAAATGAGTTAGTGGAAAAAGCAAACTGCTACCACTCTTTTCAACCTTTTTTTAATCTCACAATGAATTTGTTGGGTAAAAGGAAGCAAGGTTCAAAGTTTAACATTTCTGACCATGAAGTGATTATTCATTCTCTCTCTCTCCCTCCCCCCACCTGCCTTCCCCCTCTCCCTCTCCCTCTCTCTCATGATAGGACATTTTGTAAAAGCATTTTTTTTCTTAAAAAAAGAGGAATGATAGTTTCTTGGTAGACATGAATCTTAGTGCAACAAATGTCATGATTTAGTTCCTCAGTGACCTCCTGGGAGGATTGGGAAATACTCAGTTTGAATTGATGGAAGCATTGCCAGTCCCCATAAAATGGAAAATAATGAGCAATATAAGTCAACGCTTTAGCTTAGTTTAAGGAAGCTTATCAAGTATTTTTAAAAAGGGAGGGAACACTGCATGACCATCTCCTTTGAAACTTGCCATACTTTAAACTTGACTTGGACTGCTTACTTTGCCAACTTCCTGAATTATCAGCCGCGTCATTATGTTTGCAAAGCACTAAAAGGTTCTGTGTTAAAGTGCTATTTTCGTTCCTCACTCTTTGACTGAAAGTTTACTAATCCATTATCCTCACACATTACCTACTGGCTATATTTTGTGCATTTCAATTGAATAGGAGCCATGGAATTTCACAAGATATTGCATGCTACTTAATTGTCATATATTCAGTTGCATTTGAGGCATTTCATTTTGTTTTATACATATTACATCCTCCTTGCAGGTACATATGAAATACAGGTAAATGTCACTTAGCATCCATTCATTTGGCAGCTGTTAATGTTAAAGTGGTGCTGAATGAGGAGTACTTATCACGGATCCTCATAATTTTGGCTGTTGCAGTGCTACACAGTCAAGATCACAATTTGTAACCTCCACTGCTGGCTTAACAAGCAAAGACATTGGGGAAACTGGCAGGAGGTCACAAATGGTGATAACATGACTGGCAGATGCCGCAACCATGTGGAATTCAATTAACAATGGCAGCTGGAACTGCCAGAATATATCTGGAGGATATCTGGAGTGAAATAAGATACTAAGTGGCATTATGTTATTATGGGATAGAATTTGCCTATATTTGTGATCTGGTTGTGTGTGTTTACGTAGTCATATATTAACGAGTAATACTTACTTTTGATAAAAAGTTGCATTGTAAAAATGGAAGAGGAGATCAGATATGGGGGAAAAGGTTGCAGTTTGTGGTGCTGATCTCTCCACTATAGATTAAGATCGTCTTCTCTGGTAGTCTTGTTCGGTCTCAGTTTGCTGTTAATAAGTACCAGGTCTGGATATGGAACTGAAGCTATATTGATTGCTCTCATGCACAACTATAGTATCCTTCTAAACTAAGAGAGTTAGGAATTGAAGATATTGGATTACAGTTTTACTTCTTCCGGAGTGGGTAATTCAAAATAATATTAGCCAGGGCAGAATATCATATCCCTGATGACTGCCATTGGGTATCCTGTTCTTTTCCCCATTTTAAGTAATATAGAAATGGTACCCTTGGAATACAGTAGGTTGTTGGTTCAGATGAGGCAGCATCAATATATGGATGACATGTAATTGTAGATTATAACTATGAACTGAACAGAAGATGCAGGTGATGCTCTATTGTTTGTAAGGGTCTGGATAGAGTGAGCCAAGGTGAATCCCAGCAAGTCTCCCTACTTTTAATCTAGAAGCTATTTGTGGCCCCAAGTATATATGGAGACTTTAGACCAGACATGTCAAACTTGTGACGTCACGTGACGTATCGGAACTTTTCCCCATTGCCGGCAATAGGGTTGGCATGGTTTCTTTGTGACGCATCCAGCTCACAGGCCGGCAGTTTGACACCCCTGCTTTAGACCATAACACACATATTCTTTATTTGTGAATTAAACCAGGGCAACACTCCAGGGGTGGGATTCAAATACCTGAACAACCAGTTCTCTGCATGGACACCACTTCCGGTGGGCCGTTCTAGCCCTGGGAGGCCTCTCTGACTCATAAAGGACTTTTGGAAGTGATGTCCACGCACTTCCAGTGGGCCATTCTGGGTCTGGGAGGCCTCCCCAGCTCAGAATGGACTTCCAGAAGTGGCGTTCACACACTTCTGGCGGTCTGTTCTGGGCTTTGCGAAAAAGGGGTAGGCCAGGGCATCAGCCGATTCATTGAAGTCAATAAAAAATTAGCTACCGGTTCTACCAAACTGGTACGAACCAACTGAATCCCACCACTGCAACACTTTTCTTCTTTTTTTTTGTAACTGTTTTATTGATTTTTTACAATAACAACCTTAGTGCCTGGTGTACAGTGTGTCGTCTTGGTTCATGATTTTTTTACAATCAATAATAGTTAATTAACAGTCAATAATAATTAATTTTTATATTTCCATAATTAGTATATCAATTGATAATATATTTCCTTGATCCTCTCTTCTCCCAATAGTATTCTCTTTCTTCATCTTTAAACAAATATAATTTTTGATATTTGATATTTTCCATATATAAATGATTAAATAAGAACATTTTCTTCTATATTTATACCAACAATAACAGCATACACATATAGCATTTTTTTCTTATCAACTTATGTTATTTTCATGTCATCTTATTGATTCACCATATATCTTATTTTCATTAATCTAAGTC
Source organism: Vipera ursinii (assembly GCF_947247035.1). Classification (NCBI taxonomy): domain Eukaryota; kingdom Metazoa; phylum Chordata; class Lepidosauria; order Squamata; family Viperidae; genus Vipera; species Vipera ursinii. The sequence goes on along the minus strand of NC_139521.1, from coordinate 51,892,703 downwards.
AATTTCTTCATAATATTCAAACAATTCTTATCAATCATATTTTTTCAGTAATTAATATCTAAATATCCCAATTTTCCACTTAAATATATCATCCCAGTATTTTCATATTTCATATATTATAGAAATACTATACAATTTATCTATCATAACATCTACCTATAACATATTTTCTAATCAATTTATATTTCACTTATATTTGTAAAAATTGATTGATCACTATACATCCTTATTAAGCCTAATTTTCCCTCAACATTTCAATCATTTCTTAATCCTAAATCTTTTCAAACTTAATTTGTCTTTAAAGTTCAAACTTTTCCTTCACTTTCATCATCCCAATATTTTTACATTTTGTATCTTATCAGAAAATACCATATTACTTATATCTCTTATCCCACTTATTTTAAAACCCCTTTATAGCCAAAGTTATTTGTTTATTTAGCCATATTAAAACAAGTGTTTGCTCGTATAATATTCCATCTGGTAGGTGAGTCAAGTCTCTTAAGCCCGTCTCTAATCTTCCTTTGCCAAATTGTTTTCCGAATTAATATTTTCGACTTGTCAAACAGTTTTTGTATTTTTGTATTTGTTGTTAGGCATAGAGGATGCATAATACATAAGGTGTATGCTTTTTGTCTCCCAAACAGCGATTCTCCTAGCAGTGTCCATTTTGTTAAGTCTTCTTTCTTCTCAGGTTTCTTGTGATGTTCTAATCCAGGGGTGTCAAACTGCCGGCCCACAGGCCGGATGTGTCATCTGGAAGCCGTGCGCACCCCATTGCCGGCAATGGTAAAAAAGCTTCGATATGTTGCGTGACGTCACATGACGTCGCAGGTTTGACATGTCTGTTCTAATCCATAAGGTATCTTTTTCATATTTATTGTTGTATCCAGTGCTTTTTTTCTAAAAAAAAAGGTGCCGGAACTCTCATCTTGTTAATCTGGCATGGGCATGGCCTACTGTGTGGGCGTGGCCAGCTCAATGTCACTTCCGTCAGGGGCACTTCTTCGGAGCTGGACAGGACTGGGGCAAATCTGAGGGTCTCCGGCAGAGGGGGGATGGGACCAGAGTGAGTGCTGGGTCATGGTCCACTGGAGGAGCCTCACTGATATTAAAGGGGGTGGGGGAAGACATGATATTAAAGGGGGTGGGGGAAGATGGGGTGAGCAACTTCAGCAGCTGGGAAATGAGGAAGGGGCTGTCGCCTTAGTGGAACCTGGATCTCGGAAGCTGCAAGTAACTGCTTTGGGTAAGAAGCGGAAGGAGGCACCAGCTATCCCCAAATTTTTTACACATTCCAAAAATTACGTCACGAGTGATGTATTTATTATAGGTTTATAATTGACAGTACAATTGGCAGTGCAGACATGCCAGATGCTTGTAAAGTCAGAACCCATCTCTTGTCTTCTCTTCTTCTTCTTCTTCTTCTTCTTCTTCTTCTTCTTCTTCTTCTTCTTCTTCTTCTTCTTCTTCTTTTCTCTCTCTCTCTCTCTCCTCTCTCTCTCTCTCTCTCTCTCTCTCTCTCTCTATATATATATATATATATATATATATATATATATATATATATATATATATACACACACACACACACACATACACACAGATAATTTTCAGATAATGTATCTGTTCCATATAAATATAAAAGCATGATAGGCTCTGTATTTGTACAAATGGCCAATTATCTCAGTGTACAGAAACATGGATAACTACAACCAGAAGTTGCAAGCCCTCTCCTTTTCACTGCAAGGGGAATTCAGACCCAAGATGAACTGAGCTGACAGATCTAGAATCTCATATAATTATTTATTGACTAGCAGTCTATTTTATAACTGTGTAATAATATCAGACACAGGTATGTCTGTCCAATTCAAAGATTACTTGTGGATTCAAAGAAATAAGAAATATTAAGTGTCAGACTATCTGGATTCTTTACTGACCCAGATCTGTGTATTTGCATAGTGTGTTATTAGTAACTCTGATCACAAGGAAGGAGATGCATGATTCTGCCTCCTGGCCAAGGATTTAGTTTATGAAAAGTGAGCATCTGTAAACTCTAGTCTGGATCTCAAAGCTCCACTCCATGTGGGTTGGATTTCTGTGCTAGATGGCTGCATTTCACAGACATCTGGATTCAATAATCCGATTGATACAGGCCATAAAATTAGAAACTGAACACTCCAGAAGGTAGAGGTCAGCCAGTGATTCATTGTAATTTGATGTGCTGGGCAGAAGCTCTTTGTGGTTGAGTAACAGGCTGTGTGAGGAATGGAAGGGTGGGACAATGGAAAGGGATCAACCTGCACTGCTGAGCAAGGCAAGAACTAGTTTGTTTTTCACTGTCTTGACCTTGGAAAGTAGAAATTGGGACCCACGTTCTGCGGCTCGCTTGCTACCGGCTGCTCCAGCTGAGGGACCTCTCAAGGCTCTCTAGTCGGGCCCTCCCTGATGGGCAGGAAGATGTTCATGGGCTTCTACACCCTGGAGGCACCCGCCAGCAGCTGGGCAGCGGGCCCATTCCAGCCGGCCCCAGCCCCACTGCTGCCGCCCTCAACAGCCTGGCCAGAGAAGGTGAAGCGGCCCATGAACGCCTTCATGGTCTGGTTGTGCATGCAGCAGTGGCAGATCGCGCAAGAGCAGCCCTGGCTGCACAACATGGAGATCTCCAAGCGGCTGGGTGCTGCCTGGCGTACCTCAACACCGCCCAGAAGCAGCCCTTCATCAACGAGACCAAGCGGCATTGGGTGCTCCACATGCTCGACTACCCAGACTACAAGTAGTGGCCGAGGCGGAGGAGCTGGGCCGGCCAGGAGCCCTGTGGACACTCCCCTGCTTGCCTGCCAGGGCCATCGGCGCCCCTCAGATAGATGCCCGCCTGCGCAGTCTTGCCTGACACACTCTGCGGGACTGCTGGCCGGCCAGGGCTGGCCCCGGGCAGTGGCTGCGTGATGGCCGCGGTGGCACCCTGCAGCAGCCTGGTCTACAACACGCCAAGGCCCCTGCCTTCGTCACCATGCCAAGGAAGCTGGACACTGGGGGACTTCCCAGACATTGTGGCTATTTATGGGCTGCAGGGCTGCGAGGTGTCTGACACAGCCACCCTGGGCTGCCTCCATGAGGCCCTGGGGTTCAGCTGTGCTTCCCACTTGGCCCCCCTCTAGCAACGATGCCAGCTGCAGCTACGTGTCTGGGTTTCATCACACAAGGAAGGCACAGCCGGGAAAGACCAACGTGGACGTAGTTCGGAGACGCACGCTAATCATCCCCCAGGTCCAGGATCGGATAGGCCACCAGCCTGGCTGACAGGTGAGCACAAGGAAGGAGTGCACATGCACTCCGCAGAACCCACCTCTCACTCCTTGCCTTCTTTTACCTAGTTGAGATGGTGTAGTTGGGCAGCAGGGAGAGGTGCAAAGTTCCTGACAACTAGCCTTCGCTGCAGACAACTTTCCTGTGCAAAGTTTTCTGGCCGGGTCTTTTGGAGGGCTCAGCAGCAATTCCAATTGGCTTTTGAAAGCCAATAGGCTTTCAAAAGCCAATAGAGGGAGTAGCACAGCTTGTGCAAAAGTGTGTGTGTGTGTTTGTGTGTGTGTGTAAAAAAAAGGTGCCAGAACACCGTTCTGAGTGTTCTATGAGAAAAAAAGCCCTGGTTGTATCCAAATGTTGTGAGTTTTTTCTTGTTTGTATTAAGTTATGATTCCCTTCATTTGTGACTTTGACAATTAAGTCATTTTTTTCTAGTTCACATTCTGTTATCTGATTTGTTTGTTCATTCTTTACCATCATTCTTTGAATGCTTTTTGATTGTAAATTTAAATTAGAAGTGTATTCATTTATGTTATCAAAGTTATGTTTAATCTCCTCCTGGTTTAGACTATTGTGATTTGTATCTGTCTTAGGATTGCATAAATTTCTTCTTGGAAAGTATTTGTCTTGTCTTGAAATGTTGCTTCTAGAGTCTTTGATCTTTCAGGCTGAATCCTTCAGGAGTAGATATTAAGTGTGGCTTCCTATCATTTTTGATGAATATGTCATATCTATGTTGTCTCCCCCTTTCGAGTAATCTGTCATGAGTGCCATAGTCTCTGTAGTTAGCCTTGTCAAACCGGCCTAAACTCAAAATCCAAACAGTCCAATTTTGTATAGTTCTTGTTTTTATATATATAATTTTTATAATCCACTGTATTTTAAATTGTCAAGGTTTCAGTAAAATCAATGTTTTATAACAATTCTTTCTCTCAGGAGTCAATTGTCAACCAGTCAGAATTGCAATTCAAAATGTTTAGCCACCTTAAATACTTCCTGTAACTTCTCCTCTTAAAGATTAGTCATAGATCAAAGTTTTTCTTTTTCTGTAAACACCACTGCAACACTCTTCATCTGACACCAGCCCTGAAGACAACTTGAAAACTTCATGCATTGGTCCATATGCTATGAAACAGTGTATTACCTATTTCTGGTAAATATGTTTGTTGGTCATTATTTATAAAGCCTTAAGTGATGCTTCAAAGTTGGTGACTTATTTTGAATTTTCAATATCTTTATATAAATATGATGTAATGTGGTTTATATTCTACACAAGTCAAAAAACTAGATAAAGAGAACCCAATTAAACAAATGGATCAAAAACATTATATTTATTTATTTATTTATTTATTGAGGAAAATAAAACATTGAACATTGAAAAGGGTTCACAAATTTTTAAGCACCACTGTATGTTATTTATGTCCAGGAAACCTAAGGCCGTCTCTTTCAGAGGAAATCTACTTGTCCTGTTCAATCAGAGACATGCTGTAAGTTCACCTTCCAGGAAATTTAAAGGGTGGAAGCAAGCCTAGAAGCAAGTCTTTTTTCAGCAGAGCCCTTTCCTTTCCCCCCACCTCACTTTATGGAATATGCTTACCCAAAAATTCATACAGTCCCTGCCTGCTTTTCAGTTTGGAAGGCCATGAAATCTCAATATGTGGAGTATAGAGTTGCAGCATAATCCATTTTATCCCTTAGGTGTTTTAATGATGATTTTTAATTCATGTTATACTTTTATTATTTTCCCATATAAATTTATTATATGGGCTACAAAATTTAGTATATCAAATTATGGGTTCAAACTACTTATGTGAATGTATGCAACAAGCAGCTATCTTCATTGTTGTGCACCTAGTTTTGTTACAACACACATGCTTTTTTCAAAATGTCAGAAATGTGTGTTTTGATATGTGATCAAACGTTGGGTACATAATTTTACATTTTAGTAGACATTTGAATTCATTGTTTCTTATTTTCCCATTTCACTACTTTGAATTTACAATTGACCACATTCCCCAGTAGTCAGTGAGCATGTATGCATTGATTATATGAAAAGCAAAAGATTATCCCTATGACTTTTCTTTAGGCAAAAGAAGTCAGTAGGAAGAATCTGTTCAAGTCAGCTCTTCTGGCTCACGTACTGTTGGAATAAATTAGGAATGGTAACAGAGGCTCTTTGACTATTATCTATCACTGCTTGTCCTTGGAAATGAACCAACACCACTAAGCACAATGCTGTTTTAATTTTACAGAAAAGTACTTGTCTGTTGGTATTTGTACTAAAGGACACATGGAGATACAAAGAAGTTGCAGTTTTTCACTAACTGTAAAAACATGATCTGTAATAATATAATTAAGCAAGCTTCTTAATAGAAAATGAAAAATTATGTTTTAAAAAATCCAAAGGTAACGAGTAAAAAGCAGTTTCTCTGGAATAGTCAAATAAGTAAAATTGAAATAGACAAATTGAAACTGTAAATTCCAGTTGTTTTAAGAATAATATGAGATTTGACATTCATATTTATCTAGATATTTATGTCAGAAAGCCTATGATGAAAGCAAGTAAATGCACACAAGAGTTTAGCAAAAGTTTAGCAAAGCCATTGTATAAATACTGTCAATTCCTTATGTCCCTTTCTGTAACTTTGCAAGAATAAAGTGATAACCAGGAACCTAATAGACAAAAAAATATTACAATTAAGATCCTAATATTATGGGGAGGAACAGGCTTCGACTCAACCCTGACAAGACTGAGTGGCTGTGCGTACCGGCATCTCGGGATATTCAGGATATCCCACCCCTCATTATGGGGGGTGAGTCATTACCTCCTGTAGATAGGGCTCGCAATTTGGGAGTCCTCCTAGATTCACAACTCTCCTTAGAAGACCATATTGTAGCTGTGACTAGGGGGGCCTTCGCCCAGGTTCGCCTGGTGCGCCAGTTGCGGCCCTATCTAGACCGGGATGCCTTACGTACGGTCACTCATGCGCTCGTGACCTCTCGTCTTTTTTTTTTATTGAAAAGTTTTAAAAATACAGTTTTCCTTTAAAAAACCCCCTTCCCCCTCCCTCCTCCCCTCCCTACCTCCCCCCTTCCCCCCCCTCCCCCCTCCCTCCTCCCCCCCTCCCACCAACCCCCCTCCCCCCCGGACTTCCCAGAGCTAAATACAAGGTATATATATATAAAAAAGCAATCATAAACAACCATATACTAACAACTATAAATTCTAAAATCCATCACTCTCTAACTTATATAGGATCAAACAAAACTTAGCATTATTAAATATATATAGAAGACAAAATAAAAAAAGAAAAAAGAAAACGAAAGAAGACTTATTCAAATGCTAGATAAAACTTCTTGACCCTATACTTATTCTGGATAAACTCAATCCATTTTCTCCATTCCATAATATAATGTTCTTGCGAGTAATCTTTCAAATAGGCTGAAATCTTCGCCATTTCTGCCAAGTCGGAAACCTTTAAAATCCACTCTTGTATAGTCGGCAGTTCCTCTTTCTTCCAATATTGACCTATCAAAAGTCTTGCTGCCGTAACTAAATTCAACATCAGCTTAGAGTCCACAACTGTAGCGTCAACAATTATTCCCAACAAAAAAAATTGCGGACAAAACTTTATCCTCCGTTTAAAAATCTTCTGCATATTCCACCAGACTTTTATCCAAAAAGCCTTGACCTTTTTACATGTCCACCATATGTGAAAATATGTTGCCTCTTCATCACCACACCTCCAACATTTAGGCTGATAATTCGGATACATACTTGCAAGCTTTTTAGGATCTAGATGCCATCTATAAAACATTTTGTAAAAGTTCTCTCTTAGACTTTGAGCTTGAGTGAATTTTACATTCCTCACCCAGATCTTTTCCCACGTGTCCATTGTAATAACTTCCTGAATGTTTTGGGCCCATTTTATCATACAATCCTTAACAAGCTCTGTTTCTGAATCGATCTCTATCAATGCAAGATATATCCATTTAATATGTGCTGGTCCTTGATTTCTAATTTGCTTTATCAAATTTTCATCAATCGTTGCAAATCCATTTTTTTGGTCTTCTTTCCACCTGGCCTGTAACTGAATATATTGAAACCAAGTCTGAACAACCTTCTCTTCTCGCAAGAAACTATATGATTTCAAGCACCAAATATTCCTTTCCAAACTTAAAATTTCCTTGTAAGTAGTCTCATCATGTTTGAAACCAGCATGTATATTTTCTATTGCGTGTTTTGGGATTGCCCACAATGGTATCTTGCTGCTTAACTTATGTCTATACTTCTTCCAAACTCTCAGCAATGCCTGTCTTAAAATATGCATCCTAAACACAGTATCTACCTTCTTATCATACAACAAATATGCATGCCAGCCAAACAACAGATCATAGCCCTCAAGATTTAATAACCTCGATTGTGTCAAATTAATCCAATCACTTATTCCTACTAGTGCAGCAGCTTCATAATATAATTTAAAATTAGGCATTTTAAGGCCACCTCTCTCACGAGTATCCTGCATAATCTTAAGTTTAACTCGTGGCTTTTTCCCTGCCCACACAAATTTATTGATACCACGCTGCCATTCCTCCAAGTTAGAGTCTTTCTTAAGAATCGGTATCATTTGAAATAAGAATAAAAATTTGGGCAGGACATTCATTTTCACTGCTGCAATCCGTCCCAACAAAGACAATTGCAATTTTTCCCAACTCTCCAGTTCTTTTTGAATTTTCCCCCATAACTTTTCATAATTATTTTTATATAGCTTTGTATTAGAGGGCGACAAAATCACCCCCAAATATTTAACCCTTTTAACAATCTCAAATCCAGTTAATCCTTCTAGGAGAGCCTTCTGCGAAACTGTCATATTTCTAGCCAAAATTTTAGTTTTCTGTATATTTACTTTAAATCCAGAAACCTTCCCATATTGTGTTATTATCTCCATCAGGTCCGCAACAGAGTTCTCTGGCTGGGTCACTGTAACAACCAGATCATCTGCAAATGCTCTCAATCTGTAATCCTGATCTCCAACTTGTATCCCCTTAATTTTTTCCGAATTCCGAATCTTAACCAATAATATCTCTAATGTTAATACAAATAACAAGGGCGATAGCGGACACCCTTGCCTTGTGCCCTTCTCAATATTACATACTGTTGTCAAACTATTGTTAACTATAATTCGGGCAGTTTGTTTTTGGTATAATGCCCTAATCGGTTGTAAAAATTTTTCCCCAAAATCCATTTTGTCTAAAACTTTCAACAAAAATTGCCAGTTCAATTGATCAAAAGCCTTTTCAGCATCTAAAAAGATTAGCGCAGCAGAGATCTGGTTGTGCCTTTCCAAAAACTCTAACACATCAACTATATGTCTCACATTAGTTTTCATTTGTCTTCCACTAATAAACCCCGTTTGGTCCCCATGAATCACCTGTTGCAGAACCCTCATCAGTCTATTAGCCAAAACCTTAGCAAATATCTTATAATCTGTATTTAAAAGCGATATCGGTCTGTAATTTTTAACTAAAGTAGCATCCTGGTCTTCCTTCGGAATCAAAGAGATAAAAGCTGTTCTCCAAGACGGGGGCACCTTTCCCCCCCTCTGGATTGTCTGGAACAGTTCCTTTAACGGTTTTATCATCTCTAATTGTAAGTTTTTATAATAGGCCGCAGTCAAGCCATCAGTGCCTGGTGCTTTATCCACCTTCAATTCCTTAATAGCTGTAAAAATTTCTTCTTCTGTAATCAGTTGGTTAATCCCCTCTTTTTGTACTTGCGTAAGAACCGGGATGCTAGCCTTCTCCAAATACGTATCAATATCTTTTGCATTAATGTCCTCTTTAGTATATAATTTCGAGTAAAAATCCACAAAGGCATCCTTAATAAGATTCTGTTGATACACAACCCTTCCTTTATACTCAATCTTATCTATATTAGATGCCCTTTGTTTTTTCCTCAGTCTATAAGCCAACCATCTGCCTGGCTTATTAGCATTGCAAAAAGTATTATGCCTAGCAAACCGCAGATTGGTCGCCACTTGATCAGCCATTAATTTATCAAATTGTCCTCGTAACAGTCTAATAGCCTCCTTGATCTTCACCTCCTCTGGGTTCAAAATCAAAGCCTTTTCTTTTTCCTTTATTTCATTCTCCAGTTCTTTCCTTCTAGTTTCCACTGCACGTCTATGTCTATTATTCATATATATCAACACCCCTCTCATATAGGCCTTGCTAGCATCCCAAACCATATCCATAGAGGTACCCTTATTCATATTCATCTCAAAAAAATCCTTCATCCGCTGTTTGCATTCTTCCACATTTCTCTGATTTCTAAACAAATTCTCATTTACGCGCCATGAGCGTCTATCTCCTCTTTCCTTATCAATCTCCAACCACACTGGACTGTGATCAGAGATAATTCTTGCGCAGATTTTCACCTTTTTAGTTCTCAAAAGAAAATCATTAGTCAACAAAATAAAATCAATCCTCGAAAAAGATTGGTGTCTATCAGAATAAAATGTATAATCCTTCTCCTGCAGATGTCTCTCACGCCAAATATCTCGCAATTCCAGGTCATCCATCATTTCAAAAAAAGATTTAGGCAGTCTAGCGTGACTTGGAATGCGCTTAAAGGCTCCAGCCTTATCCAACTGTACATCCATAACTCCATTCCAGTCCCCCATAAAAATAAAGGATTTATAATCCAACTGGGTAAGCTTTGTATGAAGTAAACTAAAAAAGTCAGCTTGTTGTTGATTTGGAGCATATAATCCAACTAAAAGCGTCTTTTTACCTTCAAACAACAGCTCGATCATAACATATCTTCCATGCTTATCTGCTTCAATTAGGTCCGCTGTTAAGGCACTTTTAACATAAACAACCACTCCATTTTTCTTATTCTCTGCAGAAGCAACAAATTGCGTACCCAGCCTCGAGTTCAATAAATACTTTTGATCCAAAACTCTAATATGCGTTTCTTGCAGGCATATAACATCTATCTTAAATTGTTTTAAATATTGAAAAACTTTCTTCCTCTTCTGCGGTGAGTTTAGTCCATTAACATTCCAGTTTAAAAATTTAGTTGCCATGTACCGTATATACTTGAGTATAAGCCGACTCGAGTATAAGCCGAGACCCCCAATTTCACCCCCAAAAACTGGAAAAAGTTGGTGACTTGAGTATAAGCCGATCCGCCGTTCTGCAAGCCTCCGCCGCCGGCTGCTTCGTTCCGCAGCGGAAAGAAGCAGGCAGGCTGCTTCGTTCCGCAGCGGAAAGAAGCAGCCTGCTTCGTTCAGGCTGCTTCATTCCGCAGCGGAAAGAAGCAGGCAGGCTGCTTCTTTCCGCTGCGGAAAGAAGGCTGCTTCTTTCCGCAGTGGAAAGAAGCAGCCTGCTTCGTTCAGGCTGCTTCGTTCCGCAGCGGAAAGAAGCAGGCAGGCTGCTTCGTTCCGCAGCGGAAAGAAGCAGGCAGGCTGCTTCGTTCCGCAGCGGAAAGAAGCAGCCTGCTTCGTTCAGGCTGCTTCGTTCCGCAGCGGAAAGAAGCAGGCAGGCTGCTTCGTTCCGCAGCGGAAAGAAGCAGGCAGGCTGCTTCGTTCCGCAGCGGAAAGAAGCAGCCTGCTTCGTTCAGGCTGCTTCATTCCGCAGCGGAAAGAAGCAGGCAGGCTGCTTCTTTCCGCTGCGGAAAGAAGGCTGCTTCTTTCCGCAGTGGAAAGAAGCAGCCTGCTTCGTTCAGGCTGCTTCGTTCCGCAGCGGAAAGAAGGCTGCTTCTTTCCGCAGTGGAAAGAAGCAGCCTGCTTCGTTCAGGCTGCTTCGTTCCGCAGCGGAAAGAAGCAGGCAGGCTGCTTCGTTCCGCAGCGGAAAGAAGCAGGCAGGCTGCTTCTTTTCGCTGCGGAAAGAAGGCTGCTTCTTTCCGCAGCGGAAAGAAGCAGCCTGCTTCGTTCAGGCTGCTTCGTTCCGCAGCGGAAAGAAGCAGGCAGGCTGCTTCGTTCCGCAGCGGAAAGAAGCAGGCAGGCTGCTTCTTTCCGCTGCGGAAAGAAGGCTGCTTCTTTCCGCAGCGGAAAGAAGCAGCCTGCTTCGTTCAGGCTGCTTCGTTCCGCAGCGGAAAGAAGCAGGCAGGCTGCTTCTTTCCGCTGCGGAAAGAAGGCTGCTTCTTTCCGCAGTGGAAAGAAGCAGCCTGCTTCGTTCAGGCTGCTTCGTTCCGCAGCGGAAAGAAGCAGGCAGGCTGCTTCGTTCCGCAGCGGAAAGAAGCAGGCAGGCTGCTTCTTTCCGCTGCGGAAAGAAGGCTGCTTCTTTCCGCAGCGGAAAGAAGCAGCCTGCTTCGTTCAGGCTGCTTCGTTCCGCAGCGGAAAGAAGCAGGCAGGCTGCTTCGTTCCGCAGCGGAAAGAAGCAGGCAGGCTGCTTCTTTCCGCTGTGGAAAGAAGGCTGCTTCTTTCCGCAGTGGAAAGAAGCAGCCTGCTTCGTTCAGGCTGCTTCGTTCCGCAGCGGAAAGAAGCAGGCAGGCTGCTTCTTTCCGCTGCGGAAAGAAGCAGGCAGGCTGCTTCTTTCCGCTGCGGAAAGAAGGCTGCTTCTTTCCGCAGCGGAAAGAAGCAGCCTGCTTCGTTCAGGCTGCTTCGTTCCGCAGCGGAAAGAAGCAGGCAGGCTGCTTCGTTCCGCAGCGGAAAGAAGCAGGCAGGCTGCTTCTTTCCGCTGTGGAAAGAAGGCTGCTTCTTTCCGCAGTGGAAAGAAGCAGCCTGCTTCGTTCAGGCTGCTTCGTTCCGCAGCGGAAAGAAGCAGGCAGGCTGCTTCTTTCCGCTGCGGAAAGAAGGCTGCTTCTTTCCGCAGTGGAAAGAAGCAGCCTGCTTCGTTCAGGCTGCTTCGTTCCGCAGCGGAAAGAAGCAGGCAGGCTGCTTCGTTCCGCAGCGGAAAGAAGCAGGCAGGCTGCTTCTTTCCGCTGCGGAAAGAAGGCTGCTTCTTTCCGCAGCAGAAAGAAGCAGCCTGCTTCGTTCAGGCTGCTTCGTTCCGCAGCGGAAAGAAGCAGGCAGGCTGCTTCTTTCCGCTGCGGAAAGAAGGCTGCTTCTTTCCGCAGTGGAAAGAAGCAGCCTGCTTCGTTCAGGCTGTTTCGTTCCGCAGCGGAAAGAAGCAGGCAGGCTGCTTCGTTCCGCAGCGGAAAGAAGCAGGCAGGCTGCTTCTTTCCGCTGTGGAAAGAAGGCTGCTTCTTTCCGCAGTGGAAAGAAGCAGCCTGCTTCGTTCAGGCTGCTTCGTTCCGCAGCGGAAAGAAGCAGGCAGGCTGCTTCTTTCCGCTGCGGAAAGAAGGCTGCTTCTTTCCGCAGTGGAAAGAAGCAGCCTGCTTCGTTCAGGCTGCTTCGTTCCGCAGCGGAAAGAAGCAGGCAGGCTGCTTCGTTCCGCAGCGGAAAGAAGCAGGCAGGCTGCTTCTTTCCGCTGCGGAAAGAAGGCTGCTTCTTTCCGCAGCAGAAAGAAGCAGCCTGCTTCGTTCAGGCTGCTTCGTTCCGCAGCGGAAAGAAGCAGGCAGGCTGCTTCTTTCCGCTGCGGAAAGAAGGCTGCTTCTTTCCGCAGCGGAAAGAAGCAGCCTGCTTCGTTCAGGCTGCTTCGTTCCGCAGCGGAAAGAAGCAGGCAGGCTGCTTCTTTCCGCTGCGGAAAGAAGGCTGCTTCTTTCCGCAGCGGAAAGAAGCAGCCTGCTTCGTTCAGGCTGCTTCGTTCCGCAGCGGAAAGAAGCAGGCAGGCTGCTTCTTTCCGCTGCGGAAAGAAGGCTGCTTCTTTCCGCAGTGGAAAGAAGCAGCCTGCTTCGTTCAGGCTGCTTTGTTCCGCAGCGGAAAGAAGCAGGCAGGCAAGGCACGGAGATCCGGAGACCTGCCGACGTTTGGGGAGGTTTGGGGAGGAGATCCGGAGACCTGCTGACGTTTGGGGAGGTTTGGGCACCTCCCCAAACTTCCCCAAACGTCGGCAGGTCTCCGGATCTCCGTGCCTTGCCTGCCTGCTTCTTTCCGCTGCGGAAAGAAGCAGGCAGGCAGGTCACGGAGATCCGGAGACCTGCTGACGTTTGGGGAGGTTTGGGCACCTCCCCAAACCTCCCCAAACGTCGGCAGGTCTCCGGATCTCCTCCCCAAACCTCCCCAAACGTCGGCAGGTCTCGGGATCTCCGTGCCTTGCCTGCCTGCTTCTTTCCGCTGCGGAAAGAAGCAGGCAGGCAAGGCACGGAGATCCCGAGACCTGCCGACGTTTGGGGAGGTTTGGGGAGGTGCCCAAACCTCCCCAAACATCAGCAGGTCTCCGGATCTCCGTGACCTGCCTGCCTGCTTCTTTCCGCAGCGGAAAGAAGCAGGCAGGCAAGGCACGGAGATCCGGAGACCTGCCGACGTTTGGGGAGGTTTGGGGAGGTGCCCAAACCTCCCCAAACGTCAGCAGGTCTCCGGATCTCCGTGACCTGCCTGCCTGCTTCTTTCCGCAGCGGAAAGAAGCAGGCAGGCAAGGCACGGAGATCCGGAGACCTGCCGACGTTTGGGGAGGTTTGGGGAGGAGATCCGGAGACCTGCTGACGTTTGGGGAGGTTTGGGCACCTCCCCAAACTTCCCCAAACGTCGGCAGGTCTCCGGATCTCCGTGCCTTGCCTGCCTGCTTCTTTCCGCTGCGGAAAGAAGCAGGCAGGCAGGTCACGGAGATCCGGAGACCTGCTGACGTTTGGGGAGGTTTGGGCACCTCCCCAAACCTCCCCAAACGTCGGCAGGTCTCCGGATCTCCTCCCCAAACCTCCCCAAACGTCGGCAGGTCTCGGGATCTCCGTGCCTTGCCTGCCTGCTTCTTTCCGCTGCGGAAAGAAGCAGGCAGGCAAGGCACGGAGATCCCGAGACCTGCCGACGTTTGGGGAGGTTTGGGGAGGTGCCCAAACCTCCCCAAACATCAGCAGGTCTCCGGATCTCCGTGACCTGCCTGCCTGCTTCTTTCCGCAGCGGAAAGAAGCAGGCAGGCAAGGCACGGAGATCCGGAGACCTGCCGACGTTTGGGGAGGTTTGGGGAGGTGCCCAAACCTCCCCAAACGTCAGCAGGTCTCCGGATCTCCGTGACCTGCCTGCCTGCTTCTTTCCGCAGCGGAAAGAAGCAGGCAGGCAAGGCACGGAGATCCGGAGACCTGCCGACGTTTGGGGAGGTTTGGGGAGGTGCCCAAACCTCCCCAAACGTCAGCAGGTCTCCGGATCTCCGTGACCTGCCTGCCTGCTTCTTTCCGCAGCGGAAAGAAGCAGGCAGGCAAGGCACGGAGATCCGGAGACCTGCCGACATTTGGGGAGGTTTGGGGAGGTGCGCGCGCACCTCCCCAAACCTCCCCAAACTTCGGCAGGTCTCCGGACGGCGGCTGCTTGGGAGAGGTGCGCGCAATCCCGGAAGCACCAAAGCCTCGGCCGCGCACAAGTCCTCGGTAAGTTTTTTTTGTTGACTGGAGTATAAGCCGAAGTGGAATTTTTCAGCCCAAAAAGTGGGCTGAAAAATTCGGCTTATACTCAAGTATATACGGTATATCCCCGAAAAGCTCTTGGACCACAGCTTTGATAGGACTGGTTACTTTAGGCCGTGCTCCTCCCACAGCTTGGCTATGAATGCGTTGTGAAGAATCTGAAGACTTTTGCTGATCTTGTTCTTTTATTTTCTTTGCTCGTTTTAAAGCAGCACGCGTCACTCTTTGCTCTCCAGGATCATCCAAAGAGATTGTAGCTTGATCTCCTCCAGCACCATTTTCCTCTGTTTCCTCCTCTTGTTGTTCTTCTTCTCCAGATCCCTTTCCAGCTTCCAGGAGCGTTAATGGGGTTGCTTTTAAGACATTATTGTAGAAATCACGTGCTTGTTTCACAGTAATCAGCCTATACCTTTTACCTTCATACATCACCATCAGCCCCTTTGGAATCTCCCATCTGAACCTTATATCTCTTTGCTTGAGCTCTTGCACAAGAAATGTATAGTCCTTTCTTCCCCTTAAAATCCTTGGAGGAATTTCTTTTAAAACCAAGACTTCTTGTTCAGCAATCACAACCTTAGCATCATAGGCAGCTTGTATAACTTGATCTCTAATTTCTCTTTTTGCAAAATAAACCACCACATCTCTAGGCAACTTTCTCTGTCTGGCAATCCATGAATTCACCCGAAACACTTTATCCATAGCTGCTCTTATTTCAGATGCTGGCTGGTTCAATACCCCTTCGAGAGCCTCAGAGATCAGCTGCTTTAAATCTTCTTTAACATTCTCTTTTAAGCCTCTAATTCTGACAGCAAACTGCATCTGGTAATATTGGGCATGGCTTAACTCCCTTTCCAACTTGCCTCTTTCAATTTCATTCTCCCGTGCTTTTACTTCTAGTATAGCATTCCTTTGAGCCAAATCATCCACTTTTTCATCTAAATCTTCCACACATTCCGCCACTTTATGCACTGAAGTCAAAATGTCTACCTTCATCACGCTGTACTTCTGTTCCATCCTCTTTTCCATTCTTTCCTCAAATTTCTCCAATTTCTCCTCCATCTGTGCAAATTTATCAGCAATTGATTGATTAATTGATTCCAAAAGTACCTGGGCATGTTTATCCAAGGCATCTCGCAAATCCTTCGATGTCAGCACTTCAGGAGGATGCAATGCCTGTAGTGATGATTGTTGCACCGGCGAGGATCCTCCACTCCGAAGAGTTTTAGAGGGAGGTTTAGCCGCCATCTTTTAATCCTCAATTATGACGCACTTTCAATTAAAGTTTAAAAAGTCCAACAAGTTAGAGAGTACAGTAAAATAGTCCTCTTCACCTTTTCCTCTTGTACCGCTCTGCCTGTTCCTTTAAATCATAGTCCTTTCTTCAGGCAGGGATGGTTCGCAGACGCCTGGCTCTGCTCCAGGAAGTTCGGAGCAGAGACGACGGCCAGCTGGGAGCAACCCAGGCTTCGGGGGAGTTCGATCCTTCAGCCGCCCAAGCTCCAAGCTCAGGCGGCCTCGGAGAACTCTACCCCTACCTGGGGCCTCACCCCCTCCTCTTCTCCCGAGGAGGGGGCTTCAATTTCGCCCGAACAGCTGATCGGCGCTGTTTCGGGTGAAAAAACAAACAACTGAGCCGCGGGCAGCCAGGGGAGGCTGTCTTCGGCGCCGCGCCGCCACCGGAAGTCGTGACCTCTCGTCTTGATTACTGCAACGCTCTCTACATGGGGCTACCCTTGAAGACCACTCGGAGGCTCCAACTGGTACAGAATGCAGCCGCGAGAGTTGTACTGGGAGTTTCCCGATACTCCCATGTCACACCTTTGCTCCGCGAGCTGCATTGGCTGCCAGTTGTCTTCCAGGTGAGGTTCAAGGTGTTGGTAATGACCTACAAAGCCCTTCATGGCATGGGTCCAGAATACCTTGGGGAGCACCTGCAGCCGGCGTCAACTTCCCTCCACCCAGTACGCTCCCACAGAGAGGGCCTCCTCAGGGTGCCACCGGTCAAAGAATGCCAACTGGTGGCCCCCAGGGGGAGGGCGTTCTCTGTGGGTGCACCGGATTTATGGAACCATCTTCCGGTTGAGCTCCGGATGGCGCCTGATCTCCGCTCCTTCCGGCGCGATCTTAAAACCCATCTTTTTAAACAAGCTGGCCTGGCCTGATGGGATGGGGTGGGATTTTTATAAACGACTATAATTTTAAATTTGTATTAATTTTATGGGCATTGTTTAATTATGTTTTAATAATTTTAATTTTTGTATCTAGTTTTTATGTATTGCCCTGTTCACCGCCCTGAGTCCCCTGGGAGAAGGGCGGTATATAAATTAAATAAATAAATAAATAAATAAATAATTTTATACACCGATTAATACGTTTCATTATTAACTTCAATTTAATTTAAGATTCAGAATCAGAGTTAGTTAAAGATTGTATGATAAAATGGGCTCAGAATATTCAAGAGCCCATAATGATGGATACTTGGGAAAAAATTTGGGTTAGAAATGTAAAGTTTACACAAGCACAAAACCTAAAAAAGAATTTTTATAAGATGTTTTATAGATGGCATTTAGATCCTAAAAAGTTAGCATGTATGTATCCAAATCAACTACCTAAGTGTTGGAGATGTGGTAATGAAGAGGCAATTCATTATCATATATGGTGGACATGTAAAAATGTTAAAGCTTTTTGGATAAAAATATGGTGGATTTTTCAGAAAGTTTTAAAGAAAAAAATAAGATTTACCCCGCAGTTATTTTTATTGGATTATTCCAGATTGTACTGTTATAGAAACTAAATTAATGTTACATTTAATAACGGCAGCCAGATTGTTGGTGGTGCAATATTGGAAGAAAGAAGATTTACCTACAGTAGAACAATGGATACTTAAAGTAATGGGAGTAGCTGAAATGGCAAAAGTCTCAGCATATTTGAAAGATCAGTCACAAGAAAAATATATTTTGGAATGGAAAAGATGGATTGATTATATTCAAAACAAATATGGTACTAGAAAGTTTCAAATAGCATATGAATAATTTTTAATAATTATAGAAGTGTTGTTATAATTATTTTAGTTTTGTTATAAGGGAGTTAAAGGGTGGAAGGTTTGTTAATGTAATAGATATTTAGCATATGTTTGCTTAAGATTGCTATATGTAATACCCTGTATTCTGCTTTGGGAAGTCCAGGGGGGAGGGTTGGTGGGGAGGGGGTTTTTCTTTCATTAAAATTTTGTAAAACTTTTCAATAAAAAAATTTAAGATAGTTTAGGGTAGACAGATCAGGAAATTCTAAACTTTTGGCTAATATGCACATTTGGAATTTGGAGAAATGGTATAATCATCATGAAAAGTGGTTGTTATAATGGAAATACTGCCATTCATGAACACTCATTTCAAAAAAATACATACAAGCTAAAAATGTATATCTGAGTCCATTTATTTGAACAGGTTTTTTTTCTTTCATTGACATCTCTTGTTTTTTTTTCTTTTACATTTCTAGCATGTAAAATCCATGCATACTTCACTCTCCACACATAAGATTCAGTTACTCCAGTAGTTTCTCCTAGCATTCAGACAAGAAAGCTTGAGAGGAACGAGTGTGTACATTGTAGTTTATTCCTAGCTAAAAGATTTGGGAGTGCCCAGTTTATAGGCTCTGAGTGGATTGATATAGTTTGCTTAACCGTTGCTTATAAAATTTGTCATAAATGGATGTAGTCACACAACACCATTACACATAAACGTTGTTATATACTGGGTCCTGTGCTTGATTGAAGAGACGAGGTGAGTGAGTTCAGCAAGAATTATTATTTGCTTACAGGAACTGAACTGAGAACAGTGCTGCAAATACAGCTATTTATACCCTGGCCTCTAGGTGGCGGCCAATAGGTTTAAAGCAACCTATTGCCACCCTAGAAGCAGCCAATGGTGGCGCTGGAGACAAGTTGTCTGAGAAGTTGGAAGCCCTTAGCCAGCTTCCCTGCTAAAGCAACCTTCCAGCAATTAACCCCAGGTGATACTCTTTAGTAAGACAAAGCCCAATACATTACAAATATCATTAGGTCAATTCAGTGAATAAAATCAAGAAACTCTATTAAGGCTTATTACAGTGTATGTGGGGTTTGTGCTTTCACCCTTAAATGGCATAAGTCATTTTCAGTTAGATGGGCAGCTATATAAATTTGATCAGTAAAATAAATAAACAAGAATGAAAGTGCTTCAAATCACATTGAATGTGTATCAGATATGAGTTTGAATGACTTAGTTTACATAATACTAAATTATAATTAGATGGTGGTGTTCCTTTGCTTGCCTTTGTGGCAAATCAAACTATTATCTTTAATTTGATGAATCAGAACTTATTGATTAAATTTATATGCTTTCCATCTCACTCTGAAAAGTGACTCTACTGTATTTAAGATTACATGCAAATCTGCCAGTAAATTGAAAATAACTTCTGATAATAAATCCTGGAAGACCATGTCTGTGACATTGGTATGGAATTAGATGCTCTAATTTTAGGTTTTAAATACCTATTTCTGAGTTTGCATTCTTTATCCAGGATTCTTGGTTTCCATTATCACACTGTATCTTGAGCGAGTATTTTAAGACTATAAAATAGTTCATTGTAAAAAACACACATCTTGGTATCTTGGGCCCCTTCCCATTTTTATGCTCTGCAAACTCCTGTATTATTGATCTGTATAAGTTCTATATCACCCTAACAAGTGCTTTGTTAGTGATTCTATAGTTTCAAACAAATGTGTTTCTGGAAATTATTTAGGTGTGAAATTTTTTTAAACCCCTTCCTTCCTTCCTTCCTTCCTTCCTTCCTTCCTTCCTTCCTTCCTTCCTTCCTTCCTTCCTTCCTTCGATTTTCTCAAGGATAAGTTATTGAAGCCATTTGTTGATTGGGGAAAGAGCTCAAGCAAAGCAACAGCGGGTGGATAAAGCTATTCCTTTCTAATCATCCCTTTCCTCTCCTCTTCTCTTTTTTTCACCTCTGTTTCTTGTTTCTTTTTTCACCTAACATGTTATATGAAGGGTGAGATAGATCTTGGCAGAGACCTTAAAGATCTTAACTGATCTTTTATAAAAGCTTTTGAAATTTGGCACAGGTTTATTAAATTAGCCTGAGGAGCAATAAATTTGCCCCTTCTGCTGAAAGCTATATATTGGAAATAAATGTTGAGAGGACTCCTTATAAAGTATCCCCCCCTAATTATTGTTCTGTTACTTGACTTGTATGTTGGAATTCAGCACAAATAAGACCATTATGTGTATAAACATCAATGAAACAGAAGTAAATTGTACTGAGAAAAGTACTGCAAGAAGATGACTAGAAACAATTATTTACATAAGAAGATAGTATATGTGTGTGGAAACTATATGGAAATAAAATAAACCTCATGTTTGGATTATATATAAATAATGTATTTTACCTAGAAAAATTGTTGATACTACAAATGGCTAAAAGTTTATTGGGTTATAATTGAAGTACAAGATAACAGATCAAATAGGTTACCGTATTTGCTTTCTTCTGTAAACTAATTTTTGGTGACCAGTGGCTGCATTTTGGAAAGTTATGGTCACTGTGGGTGGGGTGCAAATCAAATTAAGGCACTTATAAAATGATACAAAACATGCTAACATCAGTAATGATGTCTGCTTCTATGGATAGTAAAAAAACATGAAGAAAAATAGTAGAAAGAAAATAGCAAAAAGAAAGAAGAGAAAAAAAATAAACAAACTGCTTCTTTACAACAAAATCATTTTTTGTATATTCTCTTATACAGTATATATCTCTTATGAACATAATGTTATATTGGGAGCTTCTTTAACGTGTTTATACTATACATTGTGTATGTGATCAAATGACAGTGGTTGAGTTTAAATTTGTGCTAAAACAGAATGTAGCTTGTTTTTTTTTTGTACAAAAACAAGTAAGATGTAAGTGTAAAACTGTGATTAGATTTATACTTTGTGTCATAGATTGAGTATGGTTTATTGAATAAGCCACAGTTAAATATAATTCCAGATAATCCTCAATTTACGATTGGGACCAGAATATCCATTGCTAAGCAAGGCGTTTGTTAAGGGAATCATGCCCAATTTTACAACCTTTTTTTGCCACGGCTGTTAAGTAAATCACTGCAGTCATTAAGGGAATAATAGTCATTAAATGAATCTAGCTTCTCCAATTGACTTTGCAGTTGGAAGTTGGCTGAGATGGTTACAAGTGGTGATCAGATGATCCCAGGATGCTGCAACCATCGTAAATACATGCTGGTTGAAAACATCTGAATTTTGAACATATGACCAGGGGGATGCTGTGATGGTTGTTAAGTGCAAGGACTAGTCATAACTCACTTTTTCAATGCTTTTGTAACTTCGAACCATGACTAAATGCATGTTTGTAAGTTGAGGACCACTCGTATTCAATATGCTGTAACTAAGAAAAACAATATCAATTATGGCTAAATACTGGAGTCCTTAAATATGACGCTCAAGGATACCAGTGTGATATGTGTCACTTTTCTTATCCTTGGAACTTCCTATCCCATCCAACTTTTTTGTTTTTTGTTTAGACTGTGGAAGCCATTTTGTGAAGGGCAAGCATCCTTCACAATAGCTGCTATAGCATCCATACTAAACTTTTGAAATTTCAGATTAGTTCATTGAACTTGGATACTAACATTCTTGCAAATAATATTGCTGCTAACGTAGTCTTTTGACAAACTAAATCTGGAAAAATATTTTAAATGTCTAATACAGTGCCTAATACCAGTTTCATATTTTGAGTCTTTTTTCCTAACTTTTTCTTAGTAACTCCTCCCCATATATGTAGCACCAAGTTGTGGAACTAAGAAAGCTAACATACTATACTTTCACTGAGTAATAATCCTGTTTAAACTAGAATAAAATGGTACTTTAAAAAATAACCTTTTTATTGAAAATATGATTAGTACTTATCAGTCTTTTTAAAAAGTTTCTTATTTTAAAAGATTTGCTATCATTTTGGGGCGATGTTTTAAGCAGTAAATCAGGCATGTCAAACTCGTGACATCACATGACATTGTGGGATGTATCAGAACTTTTTTCCCATTGCCGGCAATGGGGTGGGCGCGGTTTCCTCGTGATGCATCGGCCGCAGGCTGGCAGTTTGACACCCCTACAGTAAATTATTCAAGTCCAGCTAAACTATTTGAAAACTTCAGATTAGCTGATTGGCCAGAAAAATTGCAGACTTAGCATGCAATCAATTTCTAGTCACTGTTGCTTAACAGCATGTTTCCTTTACAGGCAGTCCTCGACTTATGGCAATAATTGAGCCCAAAATTTCTATTGGTAAGCGACACATTTGTTGTGAGTTTTGCCCCATTTTACGACCTTTCTTGCCACAGTTGTTAAGTGAATCACTGTAGTTGCTAGGTTAGTAACATGGTTGTTAAGTGTATCTGGCTTCCCCATTGACTTTGCTTGTCAGAAGGTTGCAAAAGGTGGTCCCATGACCTCAGGATATTGCAACTGTCATCTGAATTTTGATCATGGAGCCATGGGGATGCTGCAATGGTTGCAAGGGTGAAAAATAAGTCACTTTTTTCAGTGCATCTTTGAATGGTCACTAATGAACTGTTCTAAGTCGAGGACTATCTGTAATGGCAGGCATGTTGTAGGCATATGTACGCATTCTACTTTCTCTTTTCTGTATTAGAAGTATGGGAGGCAATGCATTCTGGGAAGTATGTTGGATTTAAAATTTCCTATATTTGAAACAAAAACTTATGCAAATATGTCGTGTCAAAAGTACATTATTTGTACTTTTTGATATTAAGAGCAATAAGAAAACACATTGTAAAGTTCCCTCCGGGAAAGATTTTGTGCAGAGTTGCCAAGTAACTTATCCTTGATATACTGTTCATATTCTGGCTTTCAAAATCCAAGATACTTAATAGTTTAAAATAGCTTTGGTCCTGCTGGATGCAGAGATTCAGCATTCTTCCATATATAGTAATTGAAATAACTTAATTGTGATATTTGATCATCATAAAAAACATGTAGATAAATGATAAATAAAAATGCACTTCATCCTTGACCTTGTTAATGTATGAAATCTTTAATATTTAAGTTCTGTCATAATTGTACCATCTTGCCATTTCTTGCATTTAGGTTTGTTCATTTATTTATTTATTTATTTATTTATTTATTATTTATTAATTTAATTTGTATACCGCCCTTCTCCCGAAGGACTCAGGGCGGTGAACAGGGCAATACATAAAAACAAGATACAAAAATTAAAAATTATTAAAAAGTAATTAAACAGTGCCCATAATAAATTAATACAGATTAACAGTTAAAATCCATTTATAAAATCCAACCCCGTCCCATCAGGCCAGGCCAGCTTGTTCAAAGAGATGGGTTTTAAGATCGCGCCAGAAGGAGCGGAGATCGGGCGCCATTCGGAGCTCGACCGGAAGATGGTTCCAAAGATCCGGTGCACCCACAGAGAATGCCCTCCCCCTGGGGGCCACCAGTCGGCATTCTTTGACCGGTGGCACCCTGAGGAGGTCCTCTCTGTGGGAGCGTACTGGGCGGAGGGAAGTTGATGTAAAATTATTTACATAATTTTAAAACTGCATTAGGCCAATAAGACAACTGAAGTCCATTTTCTTTCCATTAACTAAATAAATTAACTCTACTTTTGGTAATTAAATAGTTTGTGTTCACTGGTTATGTATTGTTTTATGTAGAAAACTAATGAACATTTGAGATTTTGGTGGTACCGTATATTATTTTTAATAATGGATCATATCTCAAAAACTGAATATTTATAGAAGAAATATTTCACTATTGCAATTGATGCAATTAAAAACACCATTAATTGCAATAGCTTGGCTGGTTTAAAAAAGAAAAGAAAATTCCTGGAACTCCTGATTAAATTGACAGTTTGAGTGAACTCTACCCTCTCCTGGAACCTCACACTGAAGTTCTCACAGAACCTAACGTTTTATAGGACACAGTTTGAAAAATAGTAGTGAAGCAAAGTTGACCTTGGAGGAGGTACATGGAGGGTGCTAGCAAATCATGTGCTAGCAAATTATGAGCTGGGTCTGCAAAATAAGAAAGCATGAGAAAGAAATTTAAAATTGCCCTTCCTTGAATCTCTTTGATATAAAAAGGAAAGAAAGGAATACGTTGTGAGGGTTTCAAGATTCTATTATTGTGGCCTATATTGATATAATATTTTTTGTGTCTGTTTCCTGAACTGGCCTATCTTGAGCTGGCATAAGCCATAGTATGGAAGATTATCATAATCACAGTGACATACGTAAGTATAAGAGATGGTAGATTTAAAAAAGGTAAAGGTAAAGGTTCCCCCGCACGCACATGTGTGCTAGTCGTTCCGACTCTAGGGGGCGGTGCTCATCTCCGTTTCAAAGCCGAAGAGCCAGTGCTTGTCCGAGGACGTCTCCATGGTCATGTGGCCGGCATGACTAGACGCCAAAGGCACACGGAACACTGTTACCTTCCCACCGTAGTGGTCCCTATTTTTCTACTTGCATTTTTACGTGCTTTCGAACTGCTAGGTTGGCAGAAGCTGGGACGAGTAACAGGCGCTCACTCTGCTACACGGCACTCGGGATTCGACCCGCCAAACTGCCGACCTTCCAATCGACAAGTTCAGCGTCCTAACCCACTGAGCCACCGCGTCCCTTCTATGGTAGATTTAATTGATACCAATTAAATACAAGTTGTCCTTTACTTATGACCACAATTGGAATCGAAACTTGTGGTACTAAGCAATGCAGTTGTTAAGTGAGTCATGCCAATTTTACAGCCTTTTTTATCATTGTTAAGCAAATCACTGCAGTTGTTAAGTGAATCAGGTAGTCATTAAGAAAATGTGGCTTTTCAACTTTGCCTGTTGAAAATGCTCAGAGAAGATTGAAAATGGCAATCACTTGACGCTGGGTTGCTACAATCATCATAAATCTACGTTGGTTGCCAAAGGCCCAAATTTTGATCACATTACACAGACACTGCAACAATTGTTAAGTTCAAGGACTGGATTATAAGTCACTTTTTTCAGTACAGTTGTAACCAGTACTGAAAATACAACTATTTGTATTAAAATAATGTAACAGCGTTCTGTGCGCCTTTGGCGTCTAGTCATGCCGGCCACATGACCACAGAGACGTCCCCGGACAAGCGCTGGCTCTTCGGCTTTGAAACGGATATGAGCACCGGCCCCTAGAGTTGGAAACGACTAGCACGCATGTGCGGGGGAACCTTTACCTTTAATGTAACAACAACCAGTTCTCAAAACAGAACCCTTTAAGAGTTTTTCCACTCATCATTAGTTGCACTCTATATAGCTAAACAGGAAAAAGTTCCAGAGCCACAATACCTGTGGGAAACTAGAGAGATGAAGCATCTATTCCTAAAATTACCTCTTAGAAGCATCACCCAGTTTTCACCTGAGTGAGGTAATTGAAGGTGCTGTGTCTCCGTTTGGTTTTCGTCGCTCCTCTCTTGGACTTTTTCCCCACCTGGAAGGAAGTTGAATGAAAACCAGACGTGTTCTGGAAAAAACAGATTTTTCACCGAACTCAACAAAAAATTAGGTATCAGTTCTGCCGAACCAGTGCGAACCAGATGAAGCCCGCACTGGTTGTAACTCTGAAAAATGGTTAAATAAATGATTGCAAGTCAAGGACTATCAGTAAAAGCATTGTAAACAATAATGATAATGAAAGAGCTAAATCTAGGAGTGTGGAAACAAATGGTTCTGAGGATAAATAGAACCAATACCTAAACATAGAGTGAATCTTTCTTGATTTCAAGGTAAGAGAATGGCCAAATTTTATTGACCTAAAAAATCAGATTAAAGAGGGCTAGAATTTAAACCTTTACCCTAGTTTACATATAAAGTCTGATTTGTACATTGTTCAATAGGCAGACCTTCTGTGCATATGTGGCTTGTCTTGTCGGCAATAAAATAACTTGGCTAGCATGTTATGCCTCTGATCTTCTGCTGTAAGCAAGTTCTTGAATATGGTGTGAAACATCTGTAGAAGCAAGATTTAATACCATGCATTTTCAGCTTGCATTCTTCTAATTTTTTTATGAGGCAGAAAACAAACTTAGATCATGTTCTTAGTATACCAGAGTAAAATGATCTTCATTTTCTTTTCTTATGCAGGGATAAAATTAGAGACCTATGCAACAAAGAATTATGATCACCCTATATTGCTGATACTAATACTGTGTTTTCCCCAAAATAAGATCAGGTCTTATAATAATTTTTGCTCAGTGATTAGGGCTTATTTTCAGGTGATGTCTTTATTTTTTTTAGGTACAGCAGACATGTCAAACACAAGGCCTGCGGGCTGTATCTGGCCCACAATGGGCCCATATCTGGCCCACAGGGCCGCCCTGGAGATGGTGAGGGACCAGCCCCCGCTGCACTGGTCCCGGCCCAGCGTGGCAGGGGACCCAGAGGACATAAGGCAAGGAAACTCCCCCTTTTCCCTCACAGCAACCAATCACAGCTTAGGTTGTCAGGCTGCCTTATGTAGTGGCCAGCTGTCTTTAACCAATTAGCTATAACTATGTGTTCTTACTCATTGCCCAACACTTCACTGCTCTAGCTATTAAATTTTATATATGTTAACATCCATGTCTATTTATTATAATCTGCACACAACACTGTTTTAAAATCTGGAGTTGGATAATAACATTCTTGCAAATAATATTACCTCTGATGTAGTTATGGCAAACAAAATCTGGAAAAATATTTTAAATGCCTAACACCAGTTTCATGTTTTGAGTCTTTTTTTTATAACTTTTTCCTAATAACTCCTCCCCATGTATGTAGAACCACGTTGTGAGACTAAGAAACCTAACAGACTTTACTTTCACTGACTAATAATCCTGTTTAAACTAGAACAAAATGTTTCTTTAAAAAAAATGAAAATATTTATTGAAATTAAGATTAGTACTTATCAGTCTTTTTTAAACATTTCTTACTTTAAAAGTTTTGCTATCATTTTGGGGTAATGGTTTAAGCAGTAAATTATGCAAGTCCAGCAAACTATTTCCTGTTTAAACAAAGAAAAAGGGGAAAATGGAATAACATTCACTTCCTGAATGACAGCATTCCAGTTCTGAGATTGGCTACAGTATAACTGCCAATCAGAAGCCTCCTTAGAGGGATAATTTCGAATGCTGTTTACATGTTTTGTGGTTCTCATTCCTGGTGTTGTACAATTCGAAAAATGTCTTGATTCATTCTGCTGAACATCTGTATGATTATAAAAGTTTACTTTCTGCACAGCATAACAACATGAAAGGAAAGGATTGTATGCTCCTCTGTAATTTCAGGTATGGTAATTGCCAGGTTGTGGAGACAGAAAGAAAAGACATTTTTTTCTTATATTTCCCTATGGAAAGCTTTTTTTAAAAAAAACTAATTGTATTAAAGCTTACAAATAGATTAAAAAAATCTAAGAAAAATATAAAAAGTTTAAAAAAGAATAGTAAAGGAAAGTAGAAGACGGAAAAGAAAACAGAAAATGTAATAAAATAAAACAACAGAAAAAATATAAAAGATGACTTCTTAAGGTTATATCTTGAATGTTGACTGTTTTTCAAACATAGTTTTAGTGCTAATTATGTTGCTATGTTGTCATGCATCAGTTGCTAGGAATAGACACTAGTAGGTACTTTTGCTTGCAGAATAGAAAAATGAAGTATAGATTAAAACTACAGCATAGTTTGACAATACAAGAAATGAAATAGGTGAGGATATTCTGTTTATTAAGCATGATGTTACAGTGTAAGAAATTGTATTAAAAGTATTTTAACCTAGTTTGGCAGCTTATAACGTGAAATAAGACCTTTATGTGGTTCCAGATACTATAACTTAAAGTACTCTTTTGGAAAAATCTTTATACTATAACTTAAGGTACTCTTTTGGAAAAATCTTTATACTATAACTTAAAAGTACTCTTTTGGAAAAATCTTTATATATGGAAAGGGGACTATATGTTTATTTATATAGCAGTTATAAAGCAATACATAGTTTACATATGCTGTAAAAAGAAAAAGAAAGGAGGTTAATGGCAATACTTGTAATAGGATTTATCGCAGATTACTGTGCTAGTAATATTTATGTGTTTTTTATATTTGAATAGCTGTATTTGTAAATTTGGTGTGGTGGTTAAGGCATCAGGCTGGAAACAGGGAAACACAAAGCTAGCCGGGTGACCTTGGGCCAATCAATTTCTCTCAGCCGTAGGAAGGAAGCAGTGGTACTTCTGAAAAACCTTGCCCAGAAAACTGCTGAGACTTGTTCAGGCAGCCTCTGAAAATTGGACAGGATTTTATGGAAGAAGAAAAAAATTCTGTGGAAAAAAAGTAGCAGAGAATACTGTATTTTGCAGAGGAAATGATCTGTCTTGGGAAACTATATTTTGATTATATATACAATAGATTCATTGTATTTTTAAAACTCCAAAGTGTTTTCTAGTATAGTATGATTTATAAATATAACTAATGTTCAAGTCATCTTGCCCAGTACACACAGTCTTTACCCAAATCTTACTAAAAAGAAAATAAGTACTAATAATACTTCTGTGGATAAAGAACAAAGAAAGGCTTAGATGCCTCCAATTCCAGAAGATCATGGAGAATCACGTAATAGAAATATAGTCGGTATTTGTAGGAACTGTTCCTGCCACTGAGTATTTCTCCCATCCTTTCCTAGGGTCTGCCAGCTGTGATTCATGAAATGATTCTTAGGCACTGACTAATACTGTGGGGGGTTTTTTCCATTCCTCTGCTACATTCTTTGGAAAACTGTTGGGTTTTTAAAAGAGGACAGCATCTGTTAAACATAAAAAAACAAACTTAACAAGCATAAAAAAATTGTATTTCTGAGTGATACGCTTAAATATCCTCTGCAGATGTTTTTATTTCTTTCAGGCAAAGTATCTCCTACAAAGTAAAATCTAGCTTTTAAAAATATCATTTGAAAGTAAGTTCATATCTGAGGGATAGCTAACTAAATTAACCTTTTTTGTGGACATGTTTTTTTTCTTCTAGATCGTTCAGAAAGAAATAAACCAGACCACCGTTCATCAGGGTGAGATTGTTTTCCTGTTTTGGGTTGTGTTTATGCTCTTCTATACTGTACCAAAAAGAATTTAAAATTTTGTAATTAAATGAAAATATTAAAAACATTAATTTTGCATTTTAGATTTGGTCTGGTAATTAAAGTGTATAAAGGATCACATGGAGTCCTTTCAGATTTCCAAATAGAGTAAATATTTTATTGGCTCCATATGTGTTCTCTTTCTATTTTTTGCATATAATTTTCTGTATATAGGACTGAGAAACAAAAAAGGAGTTCTAAAATATGCAAAGCTTTAATAATTGTAACAAAGGGACATAATTCTGTTTTTTTAGTATTCAGTATGCCACTCAAAGACCAAATGTGCCCTTTAGCCTAGAAAATTTCTATATCCCTGACTCAGTACATTTTACAAACTATGATTAAAAATACCATATCATAATCTGTGAATGTAGCCACTGAAAAATATAGGGATATTATGGAACTTAAAATAACTAGAATGTATTATTTTGTAGCATTTATTTATTGTATAATTAAGCATTGAAAACCATCCACATGTCCTTGTAGAATAGAATAGTTGATTAATCTTATGATCTTATCAATAAAATAAAAAAATACATAATCTTATTCTGGAATAAAATAGTTAAAAGAAAATATAGTGGTAAAATCAGTGCTTTTATTGTCATAGATGTTCTATGACGATAAAAGTACTGATTTTACCACTGTATTTTCTTTTAACTATTTTAACAGAGTTCCGGCACCTTTTTTCGACAGATTGTTCAAGTTTTAAAAGTAACTTTTGAAAAAAATGATATTTGGTTGAACTGCCCTGTTGAGCATAGCAGGTCAGCAGCAAAATCATTAAAATGGTGCATGCAGGCTGCTTGTGTGTTGAGTCCAATGCATGCGTACTTCATCCACGCTGGTAGTGATGGTGCTGTTCGACTTTTGATTGGTCGTGTGCTTACGGGAGGCACACAACTGACATGTGTGGCTGTGTGTATAGTGATTGACTATGTGCAAAAGGTAAATAATTTATTTTAAAAACTTGTTGGTGAAAGTCTTTTTAAATTTTTAGTGTAAAAGTGTGACCCCAAATTTAAAAATGAAAAGAAATTACTAATTACTTCTCAACCACCGGTCCTAAGAACTGAATGTATAATTTTTCAAATAAAAGATTAACAAGATGTGAGTTCCGGCACCTTTTTTCTTACAAAAAAAGCACTGGGTAAAATACATGTGTGGAGCATACCATACAAGGAGCACAAGATGTTAAATGCATATCTCTCATGTTAGTCTATTTATCTTTTTTATGTATACAACTTGTATTACAGAACATTAGTCTCTGCTTTATTTTATCTATGATAATCTCAAAGATTATAAGCAATTTAAGATACCTCCTGAAGATACTAGCACCTACTCAGTAAATGTAAACAGTTCATAAATAAAAAAGATAGAGATAATGTTCACTTGAAAATTGTTACAATAATATATGGGTAATGGTAAATTGTACTTCGCGTAAGCGTGCTTATACGTGGATGAATATCACTAATCAATCAGCAAATGGGGAATTTTACTTTTTTATAATTATAAAGAAATATGAAAGGGTTATAATCTGATTTGATTGCTGAGACAAATGTTTTTTTACCTACCAAGTAGTTTGTTGATTTTAAACTACTGAATGGTGAGCCTTTTAAGATATTATTGCTAAAAACTGTTTCAGTTTTCTCACATTTCAAGGTTGGAAATGTTTTTGACTAGGACAGGGTCATATGTAATTTAACTAAGGGCAATATGTGTCTTTAGGGCCGTAGGTTGCTTAATCTTATGTCTAGTAGTTTAACGTGCTTAAAGCATTGCTATTCTTTGTTTTTTTAACACAAGGAATATAGGTGCCAACAGCAAGGAATTTAGTAATTACTTTACTTGACTTTTTTAGTGTATACCTTGAGGTGATATGAAAGCTTTAATTGGCCTGCTTTTCTTGTAAGATTTTTTATAATTACTCAACTTAGTTGAAACTGTGCAGTAGGAAACTATCATAGTTGAATCAAGCTTATAAAAATACACCAGACTGAGGAGTATTGTGTTAAATATCTGTGTGACAGAAAAGAACATTTATACCTCCAACAGTGTGAAATATGACAGCCATACTTTAGACATCACTCCCTTAATTTACAACAATTAATAAACTTCAGGTTAAAAACACATGAGTATTCAGAGCTAAGAAATGCCTCTGTAGAAAGGAAAGTTTTATGTGGATAAGACAACTCTTTATAATTTATAATTATAAATTTATTATAAATTTATAATTTATCACTTCTAATTTCTAATGTAGCATGTTTATTAAAGTAGCTAGTGCACAGGAGTCAGAAATGGTTTTAAAAATACAAATAAAATTGTAGCTTTGCTAACTGAACTTAAGCAGACTTAGGTGGCTAAACCTATCAGGAGTCTTAATCTTTGAGGAAATTTAGAGAGCAGTGTTCTAACACAGAGGTCCCCAACCTTTTTAGCACCAGGGACCAATTCCATGGAGTAAAGTTTTTTTGGTGGACTGGAGAGGGCATGGTTTCATGTACTGCCTGCATCCTGTGGGTGGGGCTTTGCTTGTTTGTGTGGCCTGGTTTCTGGCATACTGTGGCCCTGTCCTAACACACCAGAGATAAATCCAAATTGAACAATTATTTGATCAGGTATATTTCAAGTGAATCTGTTTCAGTATCTGTTTAGTATCCACCTGAGCTATTACAAAATAAGGCTTACCAATATTCTGAGCAATGAAAATAAAAGTTCCCTAAGTTATGTTTATTTGACTATTGTAACTTATATTATTAAAAGACAACCTGCTAGAGACAAAATATGGTACTTGAATGATAATTTGAATTTGTCCCAGTCTCTGAATGGTAAAATAATTCTATACTGAGGTTATTCTGGCAAGTCACTAAGGCATGTAGTTGTAAAGCTCTTGGAAATAGATTTGGATAATGTTTCTGATAGGGTTTGACACACCCTTAAAAATGGTTTCTACAGCCTGAAAGCTACATACATCCAGGTTTCTGGATGCCTTAAATATTAGCCTCTACATACTGGGGCTGACTTTGGGTCAGTCACTCTCTCTTAGACCAACCTACTTCACAGGATTGTTGTTGTGGGGAAAATACGAAACGGGTTAGGGTTAGGGAATGTTAGATATGTTTGCTGCCTTGAGTTGTTTGTAAAAAAGTAATAAAAATGGGATATAAATAAACAGTGCTTTTTTGTAAAAGAAAAAGGTGCTGGAACTCACACATGTCATACAACCCACCTTGCCTACCCTACAAGGTTCCATCCAAAAAAGGTGCCGGAACTCTGTTCTGAGCGTTCTATGAGAAGAAAAGTCCTGCAAATAAATAAAATAAAAATATGTAGAAATGAAGGTAAATATTGGTCAGCACTTAAAAATGAGAGTATCACGGGTTAGGATGTAAGAGTTTTGTGTTAGGATATAACAAGTATTGTTTTCTTCAATGTAATGTAATAGAAATGTAATTAGAGACAGGATAACAACATTAAACATTTTGTTACTATAGCTCTGCACACTGTACTACTGCATTTGGAAAAACAAGTTTAGAAGAGGTGTGGTTGTATTACATTACTTTAGAATGTCTGCACATTGCATATTCATAAATGGCCACTCTTAACAAGTTTGTACTTCAAAATGTATAAAGGGTGTAACTCAGTTGAGTCAAAGAGAATTTGGAACAAGCTGTTACTGAACAGAAAAATAATGTTTTTGTAGAAGAGATTCTTTATTTTGTAAAGTTTTTAATCTTAAAATAATCTAGTATAAAATATGGAAGAACTGCTGGAATGGATTCTCTGGATCTTAAAAACTTAAAGTGTGAAGTTTTAAGTATTAAAATTGTTTAGATTCCGATCCACAAAGCTTATTTCCAAACACATTTGTTTTATAGTATTAATGCTTCGACAATAAATCTGTTGTTATCCTATTTTCACTTTTGTAGTATGGGAACCCATAGTGGTTTAATTTAATGTTTTTATCATATTGCTATACTGTACAATGTTGAAATATACAGTGTTGTGCCTTATTTTATGTCGAGACCCCAAACTAATTTGCCCATCTGGGAGAGCTAGTACTTAAGAACAAAACTAATTTTATGAAGGATAATTCATCATTAATATTTTCTCTTAGTTTGAAATGAGGAATAGATGAAGATCCAGAAAACCAGCCAGTGATTCACGCCTATGTGAGATAACAGAATCGTAGGGATATTTAACATCCTCTGTTATTATAAGAACAACTGCAGATGCTTTCATGAAGTTTTTTTTCTTGTTTGTGCTGGTAATTAAGAGCCTAAGAGAATTAAAACAGTGATGAGCATGTTATTATTATTTTTTTATTATTTTTAATTATTTATTTAATTTATTTATTTAATTATTTTTTTTATTATTTTTTATTATTTATTTAATTTCTCTCAAGAGACTCAGGGCGGTTAACAGGGCAATACGTAAAAGACAGATACAAAAGTTAAAATTATTAAAACATGATTAAACAATGCCCATAGTACAAATTTAAAATTAAAGTCATAATAACAAACCCACCCCGTCCCATCAGGCCAGGCCCGCTTCCTTAAAGAGATGGGTTTTAAGGTCGCGCCGGAAGGAGCGGAGGTCGGGCGCCATCCGGAGCTCTACCGGAAGATGGTTCCATAAGTCCGGTGCACCCACAGAGAACGCTCTCCCCCTGGGGGCCACCAGTCGGCATTCTTTGACCGGCGGCACCCTGAGGAGGCCCTCTCTGTGGGAGCGTACTGGGCGGAGGGAAGTTGACGCCGGCTGCAAGTGCTCCCCAAGGTATTCTGGACCCATGCCATGGAGGGCTTTGTAGGTGTTGTTGTTCACAATAGGTGACAAAAAAATTAAAGGTCCTTTTGTAAGCATCTTTTTAGAAATGAACTTTATCACATTTGGTAGATTTTATAATGCCTACAAAAAATTATTTTTGCCACTTCAGAAATCTCTACAAAAATATTCTTTCTTCTCAGTTTTCTGTATTTCTGCTTAAAAAGAGAAGAGGTTATTTATTCCTACTCAGAGCAGGAATCTTCAAAATTATAGTAGAAAATGCACCTAGTCCGCAAGGGACACTCTGTTGTTTGCCTTTACTTCTGGAGTCGCTTTTAAATAAAGGTTAGAAGCTGTAAAGTGAGAATGTTTGCCTCTCTTTTCTTCTCTTGATGACTTGAAAGGATCAGAAGGATTGCTGAAGTGATATGATGCACTGAATAGGAAAATAGGATGTAAAAAATAAAAATAAATGTTCTACTACAACTTCTAGACCTATTTCCTTTTATTCTTGGGTAATGTACAACCTGTTAAACAGGTTTTTTCCTCCTGTATTCTTCTCCTTCATAGTATATGCAATCTGTTTTCAGTTAGACTTCATTACCGAAGCACAATAAAATTATATAGATCAATTTAGTTGAAAAATTTTCAAGTTAATGTGAAATATATTTCAGGATAAAAATATAAGAGGGAAAGAGAACCATGTCAGTTAACATTGTATTATGTGGACCTCAGCAACCAAATATCAACATCCTGCTGGTGCTGCCCAGAAATTTTTGAAATAACACTTCATAGATATTTTTCAAAAACTGTGTGCAATTTATTGCTTTAATAGTAACCAGAGAAACTAAATGTTTGTGGTGACAGCTGTTTTATTGTATATACTTTTCTAGGGTTTCCTTTTGTTTTTTATTTTTATTTTTTGCTAAAGCTCAGATTAAAACAATAGAACATAAAATAGATTGTATTACTTTTATATAGAATTACTTTATCTAGTTACCAGTCCCTGGATGGGTTAAATGAGTAATCATGTGAAGGATTCTGTTTTTTAGTTAGTAATTTTATTGAGGTTTTTAATAAACATAGTTAAAATTAATGCAAACTAAGCTAGAAGATAAAAAAGCTCAGAAGGTGCAAAAAAAGAAAAAAGAAAAAGAAAAAGGCAACAAAGACAATAATAAAAAGTGGTTTTCAACCTTCATCACACCAACATAAGCTAATATACTAACTTTTCTACCTATTTTAATATTACAAAATACCCATCCTGAGAGCCAAACTGTATCTAAACACAATACAGAAATCATCCTCTTTTCAATCATAGTTCATCAGTCTTTTTAAGAGTTACTAGAAATATCAAACATGCCTTATCAATAATAATAATAATAATAATAATAATAATAATAATAATAATAATAATAATAATAATAAAAAATAAATAAAGTTGGAAGGGACCTTGGAGGTCATCTAGTCCACCCCCCTGCTGGGGCAGGAAGCCCTATACCAAATGGCTGTCTAGTCTCTTCTTAAAAACTCTCCAGTTTTTAAGGGGGATTCTTAAAGGAAAACTGTATTTTAAAACTTTTCAATAAAAAAAAAAAGAAAACTCTCCAGTTTTGGAGCATTCATTGCTTCTGGAGGCAGGTTGTTCCACTGGTTAATTGTTCTAACTGTCAGGAAGTTTCTCCTTAGATCTAGGTTGCTTCTCTCCTTGATTAGTTTCCATCCATTGCTTCTTGTCCTGCCCTCAGGTGTTTTGGAGAATAGCTTGACTCCCTCTTCTTTGTGGCAGCCCCTGAGATATTGGAACACTGCTATCATGTCCACCCTCGTCCTTCTTTTCATTAAATTAGACATACCCAATTCCAGCAACCGTTCCTTATACGTTTTAGCCTCCAGTCCCCTAAACATCTTTGTTGCTCTTCTCTGTACTCTTTGTAGAGTCTCAACATCTTTTTTACATCGTGGTGACCAAAACTGGATGCAATATTCCAAGTGTGACCTCATCAAGGCATTGTAAAGTGGTGTTAATACTTCACGTGATCTTGATTCTGTCCCTCTGTTAATTCAGCATAGCACTGTGTTGGCTTTTTTGGCAGCTGCAGCACACTGCTGGTTCATATTTAAGTGATTGTCCACTAGGACTCCAAGATCCCTCTCGCAGTTACTACTATTGAGCAAGGTACTCCCTATACTATACCTGTACATTTGGTTTTTCTTGCCTAAATGTAGAACCTTACTTTTTCACCATTGAATTTCATTTTGTTAGATAGCGCCCGGTGTTCAAGTCTATCCAGATCCTCCTGTATCTTAAGCCTGTTTTCTGGAGTGTTGGCTATTCCTGCCAGCTTGGTGTCATCTGCAAATTTGATGAGTTTCCCATCTATCCCCTCATCCAAATCGTTGATGAAGATGTTGTAGAGCACTGGGCCCAGAACAGAGCCAAATAATAATAGTGGTCAAATAACTGAACTTTACATTCCTCCTTTTTGTTGTTCATAATCTTGACCTATAAATCTAGGCTGCTGGAAATAGTTGATTTGGAACATCAGAATTTGCCTGTATGTGATGATTCTCATTGTCCTAAATTGATTTCTGGATTTTGAACTGTATCTCAAATATGGTAAAATAATATATTTTACCAATATATATTTATCCCAGGTAAAACAAAACAAAACAAATAAAAAACCCAAAATATATTGCCTGCATAAATATTTATCTATTCCTTTCAGGGATGATATAATAAAGGACAAAATGAATGAGTTCAACTAGCATACTAAATTGTGGCTGACTTATTAAGCAGGTTTATATTAAATTGGATTAGCCACCAAACATGAAGACTGAGTTCTCACAATAGTAAAGCATAACCAGTCAAACCCATACTACAGCTTCATACAGTGTATTTCAAGTTAGTGTAGTGTTAGTACTAAAAGCATCACTTCTGCCCATATTTCTGTATTTTGGAGCATAGAAACTATTCTCAGTATCCAAATTCCAATATCCTGAAGTAACTGATAAATTGGTAAACAACTGAATGTTTTCTTGTAGCCATGTGACAATCCCTGTAGTTCTTCTTTCCATAATTGATTTTAGTCAGTCAATGAAGAAGGAAAATTTTACCTTTTTTCTGTAAATCTGCTCATTT
Organism: Vipera ursinii; assembly: GCF_947247035.1. Taxonomy (NCBI): domain Eukaryota; kingdom Metazoa; phylum Chordata; class Lepidosauria; order Squamata; family Viperidae; genus Vipera; species Vipera ursinii. The sequence continues at coordinate 51,855,837 of NC_139521.1, read as the reverse complement.
GCAATAATGACTATAAGTAGTCCTCGACTTACAATCACAGTTGAGCCCAAAATTTCCATTGCTAAACAAGGAGTTGTTAAGTGAAATTTGCCCTATTTTAATGACCTTTCTTGTCACAGTTAAGTGAATGACTGCAATTGTTTAGTTAGAAATACAGTTGTTAAGTGAATATGGCTTCCCCATTGACTTTGCTTTTCAGAAGGTCACAAAAGGTGATCACATGACCGTGGGACATGGCAAACGTCATAAATACATGCCAGCTGCCAAGCATCTAAATTTTGATCACATGACCACAGGAATGCTGCAACAGTCCTAAGTGTGAAAAAGAGTCATAACTCATTTTTTACAGTGCTGTTGTAATTTTGAATGGTCATTAAAATGGTTTTAAGTCGAGGACTATCAAAAGCAATGTTTTTGAATAATTCTCTATCAAATGATCTGTATTTTTGTATAATGTGTAATTATATTTTTGTTCTGTTTTTCATTTTTTAAGCCAAGGTCCCTTGTCATCTATTAAAGCAGCAATCAAGAGAAGTAAGTAGATTTTTGGTCTATTATATCCACCTGATGAATGCCTAAGAGATGAACAAATGTTTATTAACATTTTCATTAAACGGACTGCAGGTGCTTTTAATGTTATTTGTAAGTTGATTAACCATTGCAGATATATTGTGTTTCTTCCCTGATCTGTCTGTCATAGATATTTCAAATTCTAGGATTGACTATCATCATTATACACGACCTGATTCTTGTTGTTTAGTTTAACAGATACATGTGTTTCTTTTTGAGTTCCTTTAAATGGAATTCATGATAATATATCAAAATTATGTAAGTTGCATGCAACATATTTTGATAAAAATAAATGAGTTAGATTATTCAGATCAGTTGTTCCCCTTCCCACCGAACATACGTTTAAAGGAAAAAATGTTGATAAGGTAGAGTATTTTATATGTATTTCTTTCCTTATATTTCATTCTCATTTTTTTAGTATAAAAACCTGAGTTGGATTGCCCTACCCTAAAAAATAAGCCCTAGTTTTGGGGCGAGACATACAATTAAAAACCAAGCTAGGGCAGGGTTAGGGGTATGGATCTGCCCCATGCGCCCCTCACCCACTTACCTTGCAGCCAGGCCTCTCCTCAGTGGTCCACTTCTTCTGCGGTGTCTTCTGCAGCCAGGCCTGCATTTCTCAGTCATAGGCCTTTCTGGAAGGCCTGTGCAGCCAAGAACCAAGCTAGGAATTCAATCCATAGCTCAGTTCTGCAAGATCTCTGCAGCCAAGGTACTCAGTTGCATAGGCCTTCTGGAAAGGCCTGACTGCAAAATGCAGGCCAAAATGCAGCTGCAGAATGCAGCTGCTCCTTTGGTCCCAGAAGAGGTGGACTTGCTGGGCGGGGCTGTCGCCTCCGTAGGTGAGTAAGACTTGGTGCCTCTTTTGGAGCCAGAAAAAAAGGACCCTGTCTTATTTGCGGGGAAACACGGTAGTGTTTGATTTCTATCCTCTAAATAATCTGAACAATAGCAATAGCACTTAGACTTGTATACCGCTTCACAGTGATTTACAGCCCTCTCTAAGCAGTTTACAGAGTCAGCATATTGCCCCCAACAGTCTGGGTCCTCATTTTACTGACCTCAGAAGGATGGAAGGCTGAGTCAACTTTTGAGCCGGTGAGAATCGGAATTGCCAAACTGCAGGCAGTCAGCAGAAGTAGCCTGCAGTACTGCCTTCTAACCACTGCACCCCTATGGCTTAATAATTGGTTGAACACATCACTACCATAAATTAAAATATGAAATTGTCTAACATTTCTTTGAATTTGGATGATGAGGAAATTTATAGTTAACAAACTTTTTCAAAAAATTCTCTTTGTAAAAGAAGAAAAAAATGATTGTTGTAAAACTTGCTATGGCTTGTTATTGTAATGCTAAGTTATGTTAATGTTAATTCTGAATCAGAATTAAAAGCAGGCTGACAGAAGAAGTACTGATCTGGAATCAGGAGGAAAGGAATCTGGTTCTTGCTTCTTCTGTCTAATAAATGACAAAATAATACTCTATTTCTTTTTTAGCTGAGCCTGAAACCATGTCATTATATTTAGTGACTGTAAATTATACTGTGGTACAGCACGGGGGATATTATTAGCATTTGTTTGATCTTAGAGTTATTTGAATAGCTGAAAGATTTGTTTATTTTTGGTGTTTTTATGTCATAGCAATCAGTACAAATCTAAGCAGCTTACAATATCAACAGCTTATATTATCAGCAAATGAGTAAATATTAATTGATAATCATAACAATAACACAAATTCTTTATAATAATCAGTCAAGAATTGTATACCTTATTAATAGCACCACCATTGTTCACCACAGGCACAATTATCTTTTACCCCAGGGTTTTGAAGGTCCAGGCACAAATTCTGTATATTATAATATAGTGTTCTACTCCAGCAGTCCCCAATCTTTTGGATGTCAGGGACTGGTTCCATGGAGGGTGATTTCTCAGTGGACCAGAGTATGTGTGTGGTTTCACATGTTGCCTGTTCTACTCAACAGAGCCCCTGCAGAAAATGCCTGCTTTTGAGTGTCTTCCAGTTATATTTCATATGGGTTGGGCCTCTCAGCAAATGTTCTCTGCACAAATGCTTTGGTTGGATGGATTAGTTCTATCATCCAACAGATAACCAGGATTCCTGCCATGAGGACTTTAGAACTGATAAGTAGCACCTTGAACTACAACCAGAAGCATCCAGTGTAGCTCCTACAATAATTGGTGCTTTAGAACTATGCTTATAATCTCTTTAGCATATGCATAGGCACAATTTGCACCAGTTGTAGTTTTGGGATGCACTTCAAGGGCAGTCCCATGTAGAATGTATAATAGTATTCCAACAGTGAAATGATGGCATGAGCAACTGTTGCCTATACTTCTGCCTCCAGATAGGCAGGGTAGCTGCAGCTAGATAAAGGTGACCCTGAGTACAGGTTTCATCGGCTATTCCAACAGCAGCTAAGAGTTGTGGAGGACCCACAAATTATGAGCTATCTATTTCTAAGGTAGCACAACTACATATTTATCTCAAGCCACTTGAATGATGTGGCATGCTGATCTGGTATCTGAAAACTATTAAGGGTTAGGATCTTGGCAACATGGAATGGCTGATGGCTCAGAAGTCACTGATTCTCTGACAAGGCCAACTTTCATACTATTATTTGCATTGTAAGAATGGAAAAATATACTATATGAAGAAGTATGATTATATTAATTCAAGCTTAAAGATAAATTATAATGTTCTAGATAATATAAATGCATGGCAGACTAAATTGAGTCTGATAAACTAATACTATTTCACTTCCTTTTCATCCCTTTACTCTTAAGCATTTTTGTCAAATTCTCACAATTTTTTACTTCAAACTAACATTATTGCTTGTATGGAATTGTCATCTATATAAATACAATTTTACTAAACTACTTTCCATGTTTCCTGTAACCATTTTCCAATCAAAGTAACTTTTCCCAGCTTTTTGAACCAAAGTTTCTCAAGAGTAGAGTTTTTTTCAGAAGATATTTTTAGGACAACTATTAATGACATTAATAGTTGTCCTAAAAATGTTTGTGTCTATTAATTAAGTTTGTCTCTTTTTCAAGTTTTCCCTTAACTGGGATAATATTCCAGCAAAAACAATTACATACATTAGAAGTGTAAAACCCTTTTCTAGAGTGCATAGAGGTTTGTGATTTTGTTATCTGTGATAGCACTATAAGTTTTCGCATCTCTCCCCTTTTTATACATTGAACACACTGATTGTGTGAGCATGTGTACAGATGAACATTTGTGCATATATTGAAATTGGTTGTATCCCTCTCTATATACTTATTTCTTTTTGTTTAGAATAGAAGGAATGTTTTCCTTTATAGGTAATTTATCTATAAACAAGCATTTTCTTCCTTGCTTACTTTATCTCTATTCACAAATATACACAATTATTTCCATTGAAATCTTTAATAACAAGACAACATTTCATGAGATGATCTAAAATATTATTACCTCTTCCCAGAATGTAGTAGTTCAGACAGTGAGTTCAGACATAAGCATACTGGTGAGTGCTTATGCAGCAATTTTACTGAAAGTTGTTATATATAAGTATGTACAACTTACATGCACAAAAGCATGCATACAGGGATATTTTATTTACTATTTACTAAATTTTTATGCCACCTATCTCCCCTACAAGATGACACTCTGCCACTCTGGAATATTATTATGAATAGCTGGTAGCTTTTACAAAATGATGCACACAATTACTGTATACATGCTTACAATAGTTTGGTTTGGAAAAATGAACAGGGAAGGCTGATGGGGAAAAGTACAGTCTCCGGTTTAGGAAGTTTTCTTCCCTAATTGTCTATAACCTGAGTTTGTCTTTAGGTTGGACTGCGTATTTCTGCAAATGAACTGCCTCTTGCTAAAACTGACAGAATAAGCTCATAAAGTAGTGGAGCTGTGCAATGTTTTCTGGAACTGTTGAAAACATGCTGTACCATGTTTCCCCAAGAATAAGACCTATCCTGAAAATAAACCCGAGCTTGATTTTTACGTGTGTACCTAATATAAGCCCTACCCCCAAAATAAGCCCTAGTTAAGAGCCTGCACAGCTGGCAGCCCACCCATTCTGCCTGGTTATTTATGGTGCTTCTGCCACGAGATGAGGTGGGGGAGGACTGGAGCTGCCCCATACGGCTTGCACCCACTTTCCTCAGGGCCCCCACTGCCAGGTGTCCTACTCCCCAACACCTACCTCACCTCCCTGTGGCGACACCAACAACCCTATCCAGCAGGAGCCCACATGGCCTCCACCAGCCCACTTCTTCTGTGGCCATTTGCTGCTGCTTCCATGCGTCGACCCCCGGCCTCCATTTCACCAGCAGAAGCCTTAAGGAAAGGCCTCTGCAGCCAAGAAGGAGCCCCAGGTTGAGAGACACGTCGCCCCCTCCCGACCTCCGTTCTCGGCTGCAGAGGCCTTTCCTGAAAGACTCTGCTGGCAAAATGGCTGTGGACAACACACACATCAACCCAGGGCTCCATTCTTGGCTTCAGGAAAGGCCTCTGCTGGCAAAATGGAGGCCAGGGTGACACACATGAGTAGCGGTGGGCCAGCGGCAGCCACATGGGCTCCTGCTGGATGGGGCTGTTGGTGCCGCTGATGCAAGATGAGACTAAAAAAAAGGACATCCCCTGAAAATAAGACCTATCTAGGAGTTGCCTTTAAGTTGGGCATACTTAACCTGGACATTGTTTGTATGTATGTAAAAGAAATGGTTTGGCATTTATTAGGTTTCAGTAAGTATAGTTCCATATGCCTAAGGGAAAATAACTTTATCATCAGATTAGATAAGTTACACTAAGAGATATTGAGGGGCTTAATGTCTCTAAAGCTGAACAGAATCTGAAGCTGGGTCTCCCTACACATAGCATAACAATCTAATGCTTATCTCACTGCTAGAAAGCTTTTTAAATTCAAGAAATAGCAATTTCAGTTGAGACCAAATTTACAAGCAGAGATTATATTTATATATGCATTGATTTTGACTGAAAGTTTTCTCAGTAAAGTTTGATTCTTTATGTGCAGATTTATATGAAGCATAGTGAGCCTTTACCTTTTAAAAACAGTGATAGATTATGATAAAAACAAGAGACAGATTCTGTTTCTCAAAGATAAATCTGTTTATCTGAATGTCCAAAACCCCAGAGGGACAACACAACCTCACCTGGCCTCTAGGCAACACACCTATTAAGTACTCAAAGGCTAGTAATCAGTTTACTATACCATTCTTCCCCTATTTTACTACAAGTTCTGTTGCTTCATGGCTTTTCTTTGTAAGCCCTCCTTCCGAAGAACATTAACTCTTACAATTGCCTTAGGCTGCTTCAGGCTATTTTAGTTTCCCAAACGAAGACAAACCACCTTCTCTCTCACCCCCACACCACCATACCCAGCTATCTGTCTGCTCAGCTTTTATAGCCACACATTGCTGGGCTATAGGTGCTGGCTAGTTTGCAGGTAGCCTGTCCTCCGACACTGAGGGAAAGTATAAAAGGAACATACATTTTTCCCAGAAAAAGTCAGTAATAAGGAAACATGAACATCTGTCGCAAAACTGATGTTTACTAAGAGAAAACAACATTTTGCCATTGTAGAACAGTGAAATTTTGAATAATACTAATATCTCCTATTAATATAAGTAGTTCTCGACTTACAACAGTTCATTTAGTGACTGTTCAAGGTTACAACATCATTAAAAAAGTGACTTATGACTGTTTTTCACACTTATGACCGTTGCAGCATCCTTGTGGTCACATGATCAAAATTCAGATGCTTGACAGCTAATTCATATTTATGATGGTTGCAGTGTTCAGGAGTCGTGTGATACCCTTTTGCAACTATCTGGCAAGCAGTGGAAAGCCAGTTTAACTTAACAATCATGTTACAAATTTACCAACTGCAGTGATTCATTTAACAACTATTGCAAGAAAAGTTGTAAAATGGAGCAAAACTCACTTAAATGTTTCACAGCAACAGAAATTTTGGGCTCAATTGTGGTCATAAGTTGAGGACTACCTGTACATGAGTGCTGAATAGTCAGGAAAAAAATGTACCAACAACTTCAAAATAAATTGTTTAAATCTGCAGTTTAAATAAATACAGTACAAAGCTGCTGGGAATTTTTTTAAGCCATATTTGAATTTTAAACTGGCATTAAAACACTGCCAGAGTTCATTTTGTGAGGGAAATAATACTATGATACCCTTTTCTGACTAACAAAGACAGTCTAATTCTTTTTTCTCTTTCTTTATCTTCTTCTGTAACCCTTCTTTTTCTTCTTTAGCACTCATGAATAGTGCACGTCAAATATGCCCCGTAGAAGAGGTATGTCTTTTCCCACTTCCCCACCTGGTGCTTTGGTGCTAAGAATTTGAAATTGTGTAATTAGAATAATTTGCTGCTGCATAATCAATTAAGTTTTTCTGCTAAATCATGTTATATGGAGACTATTCTTTCTAATTTGTTATTTTAATTATATAAGATAAATGCAAATGATTTCATTCAAATAAAATTTCAGTTATTTTAATAAGAAAATCTATAGTTAAGTTATTTTACATAATGAAATGTGTTCTAATATAACCATCTAACATAAGCATTATTTTTTTATTAGTAGTAGTAACCTTACTGAGGTTATGCTTGGAATGATGGTGTCACTTACTGGAAATGCCAGTCCACTTTTCCCTTGTCATTTGAAAGCACAGACCGTGAAATGGGGGTCTCAGGAAAGTAGGACAAATTGGCAGAATCCGTGACATATTGTTTTGGGTTCATATAGCATGCTAAGTCATTTAACCATGGTTGTTGGAAATTCACTTCGACTCATTTGTAGTAATAATGAATATATATGATGATGGATCACTAAGTAATTTCTGATTTATAAACCTGAAATGGTTCACTTAATAATGCTAAGCCAAAGTTCTTATGGTTTAATTCATTGTGTGGATGTTTTGCATATTTTTGGCCTTTGTATTAAAATGAGGTTAGATCAGGTACATGTGAAAGTTAAATCAAGCATATATAATTACTTTTTAATATTGTGGGGCTAATCTTGATTTCTCTATATATTGTCTCATGAGCTTTAAGGTATGTGTAATGAAACTTCCTTAATCACAGAGCCATAAGAAGATGCTGATCAAATGCTGGACTCAAAAACACTTTAATCATGTATTTTAATTAAATAATTTAATTATTCTTTTGATAATCACCTATAGATAATAATCATCTCTAAAGAATTTTGGGAAACACAAATTTAAATGTTATGTTACCAGTGGTAAAAAATGAATTGTTCATCTTTTTTTAAAATTAGCTTCTCGGACAACTTATCAAAGTGAACAGCAAAGAGAAAGAAGGTACGGTAATAATCACTCCTTCATTTGTAATTATTCTAGTCATAAAATAAGTGTAAGAGATGACTTATGACATATAAATGAAATGTTGATATCGGGTATCAAAATGTTGCATCGGGTATCTTTTATTACATATGTTACCTAGATTTAAATACGTTTTCTTTGGAAATTGTATTTTAAAATCAATCCTGTCTCCTGTGGCATATTCATTGGGCTGCATTAACTGAAAAAGAGATTTGGGATGGAAAGAACTCATATACTTTCAAGTACTTTGTTCTTTTATTTATTTGATTTCTATTCTTTCTGTCTAATTCTTCAACAATCAGGATGGCATCTGGTGATTAAAAGCATAATATAACCTAAACTAACAATACAGTTAAAATGAATTTTGATATTAAAAATTTATAATAAATTAACAATTATAGTCTTGATAGAAGACAAGTGACTTTTATCATTTTCCAAAATATTGGGAAAAGTGGCTAGGGTGAAAGGATTTCTTATGTGCATGAATGCTGTTATCACAAAGTGATAAATCAAGTCTGTTGAGATTGGACATACAGGATACTATCAATTTTTGAGGACTACAATATTTTATGTGTTGTGGCAATTCATGTCTTAAATACCCAAAATTATATTGGCTGATTATTTAGAGCAGGAATGCCCAACCTGCAGTTCATGAGCTGTAAATAGAAATGACATCTACTAATACAGCTCCACAAGGTAATAAAAAATATAGAAAAATAAATGAAGTTTGTGGTTCATATACATTAACTATATTACATATTTTATACGCAGCCCTAGATAATTCTTCATTGTGGTGCAGGCAAAAAAAAAGGTTGGATAACCATGGTTAAAACAAATCTGTGTGCATATTTCAAAACTTCAAAAATTGAATTCTTGCCAATTATAAGAACGTTGGAGATTTGACTGGCTTCTTAGATATAGGAAACAGAAACATAAGGTGGTAAATGGACTTATCTATGGGCACCGATGTATTGAAGAATGAGAAAAGGTGTTTCCCAGCAATTGAATTAGAAAAACCCAAACACTTTCCAAATATTGTGTAACCATAAAGACTGAATTTGGTTTTATTCTTTTCCCCCCATCCAGACGCCCTGAAATCACAATAGTTGCAGCTGAGCCACTTGGACCATCCTCCTGGTTTCCAGGTGGAAACCGTGTCCCTCAACAAGGGCTACTGTTCCAGTCAACTCATAGCCAGACACCTTGGAGAGCCAGTGACCTTGTTCCAGCAGAGGTGAGGAAGCACAGGATTTCCTCCTTGGTTCAAATTGATGTTTGTTTGAGCATTATAATATAGTGAAATAACTGTAGTATCAGAATTCATTGTTAACAGCATTTAGGACATGGACAGTGAGTTCAGGGGAAGATAGGGTGAACTGAAGAGGCAAAAAATAGAACTGATGATCAGAACGTAATAAAAAGCCAGAAGGTAGACTGGCTTTTGAAATTCCTCTCTAAAATTGAGATTGTCCATAAATTCTTCAGACAATTGCTTCTCATGAGGCAACTATTGTTTACTATTGTTTTTTCACTATTGTTCATTCTGTATACCTACCTTATTCTGTACACCGCCCCGAGTCCCTCGGGAGAAGGGCGGTTTATAAAAACAAACAAATAAATAAATAAATAAATAAACTATAAGCCTGCAATCTCATAGATGAGGGATTTTAGCTAACAAAGGATACTCTATTATTAAGGTGGTGATGTATTAGGGTAAGAAACAGAAAATGTTTATGAAATAGAATAAGAATATATTTAAGTAACTAATATGTGTATTTTAGACATTAGATTTTTTATGAAGTGAGATAAAGGAAATTTGGGTTACCTGAAAGTCAAATACTATGGATATTAAAGGTTAAATTGGAGTACTATAATTAAAAATTAAAAATTAGGTAAAACTTAATAATAGGATATGGATTGTTTATCAAGATTTATGTATAAGCAAAAAATGTATTCATAAATGCAATAATGAAGTTTTCACTGAGTTTGATGCAATTAGAAATTTACTAGCTTAAATATGAAATAGCAAATGTTAAGAGAAACAGAGAAGAAATATTTGATGATGTAATCTGAGATATGTACTAAAGTTTTTGTTATTGAACTATTCACCCAATCACCTTCTAAATACTCAAATGTAAAACTGGAAAACCAATAAAATATTATATAAAAAAAGCTTGCAGTCTCTTGCAGTTTGGAGGTCTGGGAGACAAGGGAATACAGGTAGTTCTTGATTTACAATAGTTCATTTAGTAACTGTTCAAAGTTACAACAGCACTGAAAAAAGTGACTTCTGGCCGTTTTCACACTTATGACCATTGCAGCATCACGCTGGTCACATGATCAAAATTCAGATGTTTGGCAACTGGTTCATATTTATGATGGTTGCAGTGTTCTGGGGTCATGTGATCAACTTTTGCAACCTTCTAACAAGCAAGGGTAATTAGAAAGCCAGATTCATTTAACAGCTGTGTACTAATTTGACAACTGCAGTGATTCAGTTAACAACTGTGGCAAGAAATGTTGTAAACTGGGGCAAAATTCAAAACACGTAACAACATAAAGTTTGGACTCAATTATGGCCATAACCACAGTTGGTGCCTTCAAAAGAAACTAGGTTCACATACTTCTTTTATTAAACAGTTTTGGAAATTGCTTGTTAACTGCTTTTCAGTTATTAGGAACCTTTGCATTGACAAATTGTACAGTGAGTATCAATCCTCCTGGGTAAATCAAACAGGAAACATGAATAGATAAGCTAAATCTTCTTTGCAAGGCTACATTAATAGAGTCTGAAAGTACAGATTTGTATCCTTCACTTTTAACTGCTTCCTCCAATAGGGTGGATCCTTCCTTAGTTTCCTCTGAGCAAAAAATGACTTGGGCTCTTATTTGATTGGTTCCTAAGCAGCATCTCTTCTCTTTCTTCAAGGTCACCCATTTGTTCCATTACATTGAGTGTCCATCAATCCTTAGCAAAACAAGTTTTAAATTTAAGTTTATGGCCTTATTTTTTTTCTGGAATAAACAGCATAGAAGTGAAACTTTTATAGAAAAAGTAAAACTTTGATTTTAGAAGATTACAAAGGGACTAAGGGTCCAGATAAATTTGAAATAAGATTTTGGAATTAATTATAACAGTCCTCATGGGAAAATGCTTTGGTTTTGAATTGGTTTTTTTTTTTAAAAAAATAATGATACAATAGCACTTTGATGCTTGGACATTAGAGGGAACCAAAAGGAACTAAAGATTGCCATTAAAGAAGAAGAATGCTTAAATTTGACTTACTAAAACAGGATGCAGTAAAGTATTTTAATATTGGACATATTAAAGGTACTTTTTTGAACAATAGACCCAGACGTTAATTTTAAGAGTGTCTGCGTCTACAGATAGACTGTATTTAAAAGATGTTAGGGAAGAGGAACAAGTTTTACTGGATAGGATTGAGGCTGCTATGAAGGTGAATTTGAAGATCTAAATGGCAAAATGATATGAAAAAAGATTTTATACTGGACATACAAAAGAAATCAGTGGAAGCCTTAATAATTAATAGGGATATATACATAACAAACCAAGAGAGTGACCTGGAGAATTTTCTTATATTGTATTTACAAAAGATGCTTCTTAAGGCTTTGAAGAATTTCAGGAGAAAAAAAATGAAGAAAAAATAAAAAGAAATAAAGTTTTAGAGCATGATTTGAAGGAACTAAAGATCAAGTTTGTTAAAAGTAAAAGGAAGGAATATGAATTTGGTTTATGTAATCATGATTAAAATAGATATGTTATATCTGGTAACTCTTAATGAACATTAGCTGATAGGACTGAAATGGTGAGGTTTTAAGGATTTGTTTTTAGATAATAGATGGGTTATGGGAATAACAAATATTGTTATTTTTTCTATTTTTATTTCCTTTTCTTTTTTAACCTATTTTTTCTTTTTCTTTTATTTTTTAGTTTGTATTAGTTTTTTTTTATCATAGCTGGATTTTTTTAAATAAAATTACTATTAAAAAAGAATTTAGGACATGGACTAGGATTTCATACATTTATAAATGCTGAATTGTTAACACTAATAGTGTGGTGTACATTTGGTATTTTTATTTTTCAGCCACCTTCATATGAGCAGGTAATCAAAGAGATCAATCAAGTGCCAATCATCCCAGCCAGCAATAATAATGCTACCTGTGCTGCTAATTCTAGATGTACTACTACATCTTCAACACAGACTGACTTTCCAGAAGAGATAATCAGCAATTTGCCAGGAATAAATGTGAAAAATAATCTCTCCATTCTTTCTGAATGCAAAAATACTCCAGGTATGTTCCTGTTAATTTTAGTTTGATGATGTTTAAAAGGATTGTATTGGATAGAATATTTTTTTTTATTTTGATAGCTATATTATGCAAAATATATGTTGTGGTTTCAGCTATTATTTGTATGGCTTGACACAAAAGTCTTATAACTGAAAAAAGATGGCATTGGTATATATAATAACATTTAATATATGCCACCAGGGCACAGCCATACAATTAGATATTGAGTAGTGGGTAATTGAAAATCTAGGGGAATATAACTCAAACATATTTTTCAGAAGTTAAAAATGAATAAAAAATAAGTTATAAAATATGACCTTGGGGGAAAGATCTTTCTTGCCCATAATAGCCAAACTTGAAATTCCAAACTTCTTGCAAACTGAAAATAATTTTCCAATTACTTAAAGAAATGAACAAATATTTAGCCAAAGAACATATTTTGTAAACATATTTTTCTGGTAAAAAGCAATCTACTGTAATTTTTATTAACAAAAATTATGTGCTGAAGGTGTATATCTCAACATTGTCATAAAAAATGAACCCACAATGCATCTTGTATTCCACCAGTGAAACAATCCATCAATGTTACATATGCATAGTTGATTATCATGATTGAAATGACCAAAATACTTTAAAAAATCTTATTTACACAAACTGTTTATCAGCAAGTAAATTCTAATGCACAGACAATTTAAAAGTCATATCTGACTTTTAGTGAGATATGAAAAATAAACATAAATAGGCTTAGTTAAGATATAATCTAATTAAAACTACAATTATTTTAGTAGATACTGACCAAAGTTTGAAAGATAACTTTTGCATATGTTTTCAAAATATGTTTGGACACAATATACAATTTCTATAGGTTCTTAGGTGAAATTTTATTATCTATTTGCTCTTAGCACTGATATCATATTCTGCAGATAATTGAACTGATTCTATGACTGTGGGATGATGCTATGCAATACTTATTTTAAAAATGATTAGCCTAGTGCAGTGGTTCTCAGCCTGTGGTCCATGGACCCCTGGGGGGCTGTGATGTCATCACAGGAAGTCCGTGAAATCTTGAAGAAATATTCTGATTTAAATCTTGAGTTAAATCTTGGTCTGTGGCTGTGGTCTATGGCCACAGAAGGTATTTAAAGGGTCCATCGTGAAGAAAAGATTGAGAACCACTGACCTAATGTGTTATTTGATGTTGCAATCTTTCAGTGAAACCTATTGTATATGTACATTGCTTTTTACAGCTATACATATTTCTCAGAAGCCATCCAGACCTTCATCATCTCTGATAAACAACAATCTTCCCATAAATGAACAACTCTTAGTTATTTTAGAAGACCAGACATCTCAAGAGCAGTCTAATGCTGGAGTATATCCTGTGCCAAAACCAAGATCAAAAGGCAATCTGAAACCAGTGGCTAAAGACAATCAAACAAACAATCAGGAACAAACCAGCCCATCAAGGACCGAAAATGATGAGTTATCTAATCCTTTGATGTTCCTACTAGACAGTAGCCTTAGGGAAAGTCATATAGTAATGGACAGCATGGATACAGAGAACAACCAAAGTAATGTATTATCACGGATTAAATCATTTGAAATGCAAGGGAACATTGAAACTTCAGGACTAGCCAAGAAACCAGAAGCATCTCCACGCTCATTAGGCCCCAAACCTATCATTAGTGCAAAAAAGCCTGTAGTGGCACCAAAGCCAGGCGTTAACAGAGCATCAGGAGAATGGGAGTCTTGGACAGAAAGCAGACAAAAAGCCACCTCCCAAGAGAAGCCCCTTCAGTCTGAGGAAGTTGGGAGCAACATTATAACCAAGCCTGAATTGCCAAAGAAGCCAACATTAGTGACTGTAAAGAGTAATAGCAATGGGCTCCTTAATTCAGGAAGCGGATCAACTTTGGAAAATACTGATGGACAGAGAAAAGTTCCCGTTCCTGCTCCTAGGCCACTTCTTCCCAAGAAGTCAGTCTCTTTTGAAAGTCCTTCTCTTCCTATGCTTCCCCTGAAACCAACATGTACTGTTCCCAAGCACCCTATAGCTGTCCAATCAAATGCCTTTAGATCCCCAGTGGAGTGTTTGCCAAGCAGTGTTGTACCATCTCCAACACAAAATATTACTTCTGCAGAAGGAGATTTGATCAGCTTTGATGATGATGTTTTATCCTTTAACCCTGTCAAAGCTGCTCAAGAAGTTTCTCATTCAGAATCAGGTAAGCTTTAAAAAGAGAAAATGAGCTTTTGTTAAAAAATAGTTTCAGGTTGTATAGTACATTCAGGTACATTTTAATAGCAACATTAGTATGTATATAAAAACTGAAACCAAAACTCATTCATCTGCAAATGTTTCTGTCTACGATGGATTTAGTCAGATGCACTGGTGAACTTTCTAGTTGAGGACTGTGGTATCAAATCAATGCCTATTCAGTTATTACAGTATTCTTATTTGACATTAGCCTCCAAATACATGGTTGGCAGAATTACTGGATTTTTTTGTTTATTTGTTGCTATCTTCCATGTTCTCCAAGTTAACAGAAATATGATAAAATTTAAATGCTATTTGGATTACAGTATGCCAAAGACTCCAGATAAGCTTTCAGGTTATAGCCAGGATTGGTTTGTGTGCTTAACTTTAAGGAAACTGAACTCTGGAGCGGCCCTCCTTATCTTTGATTTCTTAGAAAACACATGCTTGAATTACAACAAAGGAAAACAATGTTTTGAAAAATACTATTGCCACATCTAACAGTAAATACTGTAAATTGCAAGACGCTTCTATAAATGTTTCAAACTAGGTAACATCAGGTCAGGAACTCCACTCCTGACTAGCACTGATGATGTTTATTTATTTATTTATATTTAAATTTATATACTGCCCTATTCCCGTAGGACTCAGGGCGGTTTACAGGGAAAATTAAAAGTTAAAATACATCATACATTACCTAGTTTAGGGCTTTTCAACCAGTGGTACGGGTACCACCTGTGGTACATTGGCACCTGGTAGGTGGTACGTGATCATCCTAGAAAAGTGCTAGCGGGGGAGGGGAATGAGCTGAACCGGTGGCAGCCCAGCACAAGCCTGAGCGAGAGACGGCTGGAGCTGCAGGGCTGTCGGGGCTCTGCAGAAGCACCGGGATCAGCGCTAGGATCCAGCTGGAGCTCGGCGCTGATCCTGATGCTTCTGAGCCCAGAAGAAGCGCCAATCAGCTGGAATGTTGCAGCACCTCCTGGGTCTTGTGATTTACATTCAGATGCCTGGCAACTGATTCATATCTATGACAGTCACACTGTCCCAGGGTCATTTTTTTGGGTCATCATGTTTTTGACACTCGGATGTTGCCATATCCTAAAAGTGGTACAATGGGTGAAAAGGTTGAAAAGCCCTGACCAAGTTTAAGTAATGAAATGCATGCAAGAAAATAACCAAGCTCAGGGAGCACCAAGGACCTCTCATTTCAACCCTGAATTGTATTTTATTCTTTCTGTTCTGCTGTCATTATTCCTTTTGTTGCTTGTTTATCTGGAATCCTGTCAGGACCCGCCTCAATCCACATCTTAGGAAATAAGAACTCTTGGATGCAAGTTTAGTCCAAAAGGAAAATGTTTACTAGGATGGAATCGATTGTGGGAATACAAGACGGAATCTGACAAAAGTTACATTTCAATCCTATATAAACCATCCCCATTTCAGCCGCTCCCCTCATCCATTTGGTCAGGCTGTCGTCAGTTGCTAGGTGTCAGGTCCTTCCATGGGAAAGGGAACTCTCCTTGGTTTTATGGTTATTGCTTTCCTTTTCAGTTGTAAATGAAGATACAAACCAGACCTGTCTGTCCCCCTCCCTTCCCCCGTTAAAACATCCCCTGTTGTTTGAAAATCGCTTTAGTAACCATCCTCTCCCCCCCCCCTCGGAGAGATGACAGAATCCTCAGAAATAGCACGTTGTTCTACCTATACAATTAAGAAATGTGATATAAATGGATTCTGACAAATCCCTCCAATTCTCATTACTCCTTTTGTGCTTGTTTATCTGGAACCCCTCCACCATTTTGAATATTTGAAGGGGAGGGAAAGAAAATATATAGTATTATATAAATATATTTTATACTATCCAGTATAGTAATAAACTTTTAATATTTCTTTCAGATTATTTTTAAGGTGTGAGCTTTGCACATATTTTCCCTGAAATATTTCATAATAATTTGCTTTCCAATTTCTCAAATCCTTCCTTTCTCATTAAAATTTGTAAACATTTGGTCTTCTTTGAATTATGAAATTTTAGTTATTTCAAATACTGACAGAATTATCCTTCTTCAGAATTTACTTTTACAACAAAGAGAACTGAACATTAGTCTGTAATTGAACAGAAAAAAGGCACTGGCTTATGGTTGATTTTTTTGAAATTCAGTTCAATTTTTTATTAAATTTTTTGTAAGGCTTGCATAAAAAATACTACCGGTAAGTTTGAGGTCTGATAATAACACTGAGGAAATATGTACCAGAGAGGTTAAGAATTAAATAAATGTACTTGTATGAATTTACATGTCAAACCCAAATAGTTGCAAGAGTGAATGCAATTCTGGGAACCATTGTGAACACTTTTGAAATTTAATAAGCTAATTATTGTTACTAGAAATGCAAGTGGAACATACTGATGCTGATAATTGGTTGGTGTAAACTAATAATTCCTATATTGGACTTAGTAATTTTTAGCTCTAGAATCTTAGCTGTTTGTGTGAAATAGACTACTTTTGTGTAAATACGTGTATATTAGAAATACAATTTTATATACTGATTTATAAAAGATTTTCAACCAGTGGATAGCAAAGGTCCCAGTCAAAGAAGAATCTTATTATAATTAACAATGTTTATAGGCAGACACGGTGGCTCAGTGGGTTAGGACTGTCGATCAGAAGGTCGGCAGTTTGGCGAGTCGAATCCCGAGTGCCGTGTAACAGAGTAAGCGCCTGTTACTCGTCCCAGCTTCTGCCAACCTAGCATTTCGAAAGCACGTAAAAAATGCAAGTAGAAAAATAGGGACCACTACGGTGGGAAGGTAACAGCGTTCTGTGCGTCTTTGGCGTCTAGTCATGCCGGCCACATGACCACGGAGGTGTCCTTTGACAAGCACTGGCTCTTCGGCTTTGAAACAGAGATGAGCACCGGCCCCTAGAGTCGGAAACGACTAGCACGCATGTGCGGGGGAACCTTTACCTATGTTATTTTATTTAAATTGTTTTTATTTACTCTTGTAAGATTTTTTTATTTACTCTTGTGAGGTCCTTCTCCCAGGGTGGAAGTAGTAGAGGTGACAGAGAAATGGAATAATACCATTTCTAGTCACTTGCCTTGATGCTATATGGCCAGGAGGTACAATTACTCTCTCATTCTTAATTTTTACCTTCTTACTTGCCAACAGTCTCAAAGTTAAAGAGGAGGATGCAAGGCCATGATGCCTCTTTCGCTCACCACTTGAACAGAGTTGGTAGCAGGAACTACCAAGCCAGTACCTCAGAGCAGGAGTTGGGACCAAAGGGTGAAGTCCAGAAAGTTTAGAGAGGATGTGTGAACTCTTCAGCTAATCATCCTATGAACTCAGCTTGAATGCCACCACATGAATCACAACAAACAGAAAAAAGAACTATTTTCATAATTATAATTTTTCACCCTATAGCTGGTCACATTGATGGGATGGAAATAACTGCAGGAATTTCCTGGTTTTAACTTCATAAACTAGTTCTATAGTTTTTAAAGTAAATTGTAATCTTCATTCTTTGGTATTTAAATTAACTAGTGCTTCAACAGAAAATCAGTTTTTTAGTACCATTTTATTTTTGTATAAATAAAGCACAACTGATCTACTTAAAAATATCTGCCTATAAAAAAGGTAAAGATAAAGGTTCCCCCACACATGTGTGCTAGTCGTTTCCAATTCTAGGGGCCAGTGCTCATCTCCGTTTCAAAGCTGAAGAGCCAGTGTTTGTCCAAGGACACCTCCGTGGTCATGTGGCTGGCATGACTAGACGCCAAAGACGCACAGAACGCTGTTACCTTCCCACCGTAGTGGTCCCTATTTTTCTACTTGTATTTTTACGTGCTTTCGAACTGCTAGGTGGGCAGAAGCTGGGACGAGTAACAGGCGCTCACTCTGTTACGCGGCACTCGGGATTCGACCCGCCAAACTGCCGACCTTCTGATCGACAAGCTCAGCGTCCTAACCCACTGAGCCACCGCGTCCCATAAAATAACATAGCTACTGTCTAAAATATTTTCTTATTTCCTAAAGTTAACTTGAATCTTAAAGTCCTCTGCTTCTTTCCCCTGCATCTCTCCCAGCCCCTGAGGATAATTCCAGCCATTTATTTATTAAATTTAATGAAAGATATTGGAAAAATAGTATACACTCTTTTTTTTATTCCCAGATTAAGCACAACAAATACTCCCTAGAACTCCCTAGAAAATAACACTTTTTCCTACGAGGAAAGAGAGGGGCTGGTACATTAGCCCTTTCTTTTTATGAACAAAATCATGCTTTCCAATGTATGTTCAGTGGCTTAGTGACTGGCTCTCATTCCTGTGAATGTGGACTGGCATCATCAGATTGGCATTGTGAGAAATCTAATTATCAAGTTGCTGCAGGCCTATGCAAAACTGAAGAATGAGATAACTGGCAACCAAAAGTGGCTTTTGTAATCTTTCAATGTGAAGCCGGATATGATAGATGTTATGTGTATTTTGGAAAGCTTTATAGGAAGTAAAAGATAATAATAAAGCAAAAACACACACACATGGGATGGTCAAAAAAAGCAAGCTCAGCAGCCAAAGAGTGTTCAGGGTAAATTGGGAAAAAAACAAAACCCTGAGAATGAATGTGAGTGAAATATTCTCTTTAGAGGGAAGCTGTCAAGCGCCTAATAGCATTAGACCAAGGGAGCAGGATTCACACAGTCTTATTAATCAGGATTAATGCAAGGAAAAAGGAGTTAGATTAAAAAATCTTGTAAACTAATTTTAAAAAATACTCATTTTTGAACCTTTTAAGGAGAAGCTTTGTGTGAGTTATTTGAATTTAATTCTTCAAATTCTGTAACTGATTACGGATGCCACACATAACAGATAAGGCTGAAATGTCCACCTGTTCCTCATTTGCAATATTTTGAAAGACACCCTTATCTTTACTAGGCTGGAATTCTCTTATTGAAATAAACTTAAGCTTTAGACTGTGTGATGTACAGGGCTTTTTTTCTCATTGAACGCTCAGAACGGAGTTCCGGCACCTTTTTTGGATGGAACCTTATAGGGTAGGCAAGGCGGGTTGTATGACATGTGTGAGTTCCGGCACCTTTTTCTTTTACAAAAAAAGCACTGGTGATGTAGTATTTCTTTCAGCATACAACCCTAGATTTCTATGAATGTTATTGATATTTTCTCTTGAATGAAAACAGAATGCTATGTTTTGCATTTTTCTTAGATCTTACCAATTTGCCATCCAAAGCTGAATCTGCAAAAGAGCAACCAGTTCAGCCAGCTGTTGTGCGTAAACCTACTGTAATCCGAATACCATCTAAACCAGTGAAAGGTAATATCTATAATATCCATCTCTCCATTCATCCATCCATCCTGTATGAAATATATGACCCTGAGAAATCTGTCTTTGCCTAAAGTTGTTTTTGATAGAACATATTTACTTCAAAGGATGATTTTTCTAAATTCTAGACAAACCCCTGTAAAAAGAAAGAATATTTTAAAAAATTATAATCACAAATATCCTTCCCCCCCCTTCTTGCTAAATTGGGCTTGCCAATTCTAAATGAAACAAAATTGGAGATTTCATACATGTTCAAATAGTCATATACATGTATATGTACTTAATTTTTTGAATTCAGGTTTTCTTTTCTCAAGGCTCAAGTAAACCATCATGAGTCCATTAGAGTTGAGCAGCTAATCAAATAAATAGTAATTCAATACTTGTTCCCCTCCCTCCTTCTAGGAAGAACAGAAAAAAAAGTAGGGAAAAACAGAATGGAGATAACAGTGAAAGAGTGTCACTGCTAGAAAAAGGAAGGAAGGAAAGAAAGAAATAAAAAAGGAAAGAAAAAGAAAAAGCAAGAAAGAAAAAGAAAAAAACCTGGGTAGAATTAAGGCAAGGGAAAGAGGTAATTGGGTAGAGAGGAAAAAATAAACTAAAAAGCCTTGTTAAGTATTAAACTGAGTTAAATTTTGCATGGCGAGCAGCCTCTCCCAAGCTAATTTGACAGGTTTCCAGCATGAGTCTCTGTAGTGATCTGCATTTCTCAATTGTGTACCCTTAAAAATAATCAAATACTCTTCTTACATTAGTGATTTTCAAACTTGGCAACTTTTAAGATGTGTGGACTTTGGCTGGAAATTCTGGAAACTGGAATCTGCACATTTTAATGTTGTCAATTTATACTTACAAAGAGGTAACTCTCAACATACAACAATATGTACAATCACTGTTTTGAAGTACAAGGCTGCTGAATAAAGGGACATATGAACGGTTCTTGAAGTTATGATTGTTGTAATGCCCCTACGGTCATGTAAACAAAATATGGGTACTTAGCAACCAGTTCACACTTACACCTGGTTGCAGCATCTCATAGTCATATAGTTGCCATTTGCAACTTTCCCTGCCAGCTTCTCCCAAGCAAAGTCAAGCCACTTAAGGTAAGTATCCTTCACTCTACTCCCCAGCCTTTCTTTGCTCACAAGCATCGTACCCTCCTTTGACTTTGCTTGCTTGCATGCACTGCACTTTCCTCCCTGCCTCACTTAACTTGCGTGCAACATGCTTTCCTCCCCCTTTTTGCTTGCAAACATGCACCTACCAGTGACCTCCTTCCTGGACCTCTCTGCGCTTTATGTCCTCCTTCCCAGGCCTTCCTATCCTGAACACATTGCAGCAGCTCCCTCCCCCAATTTGCATGCAGCTAGTGCTAGCTGTGACCCCCTGGTGCTCTTTACCAGGGATGCCTGAGGCTTCTTGTTTAATGACCTGAATGTCTTGGGAGTTTGATGGCAACCAGGATTAAGCGATGCAGTATTGTGATGTTGTGTTTAACAACCCCATTCCTTAGTGATGGCAATCTTGGTCCCAACTGCCACTGTAACTCAAGGACTACCTGTAGTGCAATTCCATTGTATATCAGTGAGATCTGTTAAATTTTTCCATTGAATATTTTTGTAGAACAACTTTTCTTAAATAACTCAGAATTTTGATAGTTAATATTGGGAAATTATAAATATTTTTGCAGCTTTAAGTGACATTCTGGAAAGCCCTCCTCCATTACCTACAGAGAAACCAATTGGAAACACATCTAGTATTGCAACTGGAAAACTTAATAACATCGACATACTTAACAAGGTAATGCATTTTCCTTCCTTCCTTCCTTCCTTCCTTCCTTCCTTCCTTCCTTCCTTCCTTCCTTCCTTCCTTCCTTCCTTCCTTCCTAAAAAAGGAAGCCATAATATTGAATTATTTTAGTTAATCTTTAAGCAAAATTTATTTTCACTGAAGATAATTCTTCATACATGCAATGTATGCTGTGTTAATGAAAGCCTAGCAGAGGAATCTACTACATTGATTTCCTGCATCAAGCAGGAATTATAATTGATTCACTGTATTTTTGGCTGAATGTCCTTAAAAGTGTTACACTGCTTAGTATGCATATTTCACCAATTAGGTACTTCCCCCCTCTCCCCAAAATGGTACTGGTGAGAAAATTGTTAGAATCTTCAAAGAAATAAACTCAGATTCCTTGAATTCAGACATATCCAGTTCCTGCTTTGGTTACTGCACTTACCTTGCCTAATTCCAACCAATTTTCCTAGATAGTATAAAGTCTGCTTTAGTTTGTACTATGTGTTGTTGAATTACTCATATGAAAGACCACTCATGAAATTCTGAAAAATTGTCCCTTCTGTCTTGTACTTTTTGACATTTAATCATATCATGTATTGAAGTAAAAAGCTCATCCATTTTTAACAAGGTCAGCAGCCACCCTATCCATGCTGCATTGAATCTCCCCTGCCACCCATGTTCCCTTGCACACTCTGCTTGAATTCCCCCTCCCCTGCCACCTACACACCCTCATGCACCTCCCTGAGCCTTGCAATGTTTGCATCTCTTTGTGCACCTTTGTGCATTCTCTTCTCATGCTCATTCTGCACTTCTTCAGCCACACTTCATTCTCCTCCCCCCTGCCCTGCCTCCCCTGGTAGCGGTCACTTATCTGCCTGCTTGCCTATATCCAAGCTGCCTAAGACTTACACCTTCCTGATGGCTTCCCCACTGACTTGGGGTTGTTGGAAACCAGCAGGACGTTGTGAGGAGCTGCTCGCTTAATGACCCACAACCCTCCCTTAACAATAGCAACAGGGATTCCATGGACTGCCATAACTAAGCAATGTGATTATGTGACATTGCAAATTTCAGATTGTTTAGTGACAGACATTCTGGGGTTCTAAGTGCAGCCAGAACTTGAGGACTACCTGTATATATGCAAAAGCATGTGTGGTGTAATAGCTAAAGCACCAGGGTTAGAAACTGGGAAGCTTGAGTTCTAGTCTACCTTAATCATGAAGTCAGCTGGCTCTCTCTTTCTTAGTCTTAGGAAGAAGGCATTTGGCCAAAAATGTTGCCAAAAAAATTGTATAGATTTGTCCAGGCAATTACCACTCTTATCTTGTATTTTCCTTTGAAATGATCATAACAATTCTAATTGTGTTTTGTCCAAATAATAATAACATTTAATGACCCAATAGGAACCTGAACAGCCCAGCTTGATACAGCCATTCAGGAAGGACCCTGTTCTGCCTCCAAGGTAAGTATCAAAATGAGCAGCACAGGTAAAGGGATTGGTGTTGTGCAGTACATATTCTGCTACCATGATAATGTGAATATTAGTTGTATGGTTTTAATTTGTTACATTATATAGCAAAATGTAAAATATTCTACAATTTTAAAATACATATGGACTATAGATTATATTGATTATTCTTTTATTTCGCCCAGAAGATAGAAATAATTATATTCACAGTGTGACCCATTCATAATATTTAGCAGAACAGACTGTTATGAAGTTACGGGAGAGTGTATATTAGTAAATCAGTGTTTGTTGTCATTGTGAATAAACCAAAGCAGACCTCCAGTTTTAATTTTAAAGAAATCTTTATGTACATTTTAATCTGCTTAACAAATTGCACAAGGTAAACTAATGTATTACATTAATTAGAAAAACAAAACAAAGTGCCAAGTATTGAATAGAGGAATCTAACAATGAAGTTGCTTCCAGTGGGATTCTAATGGTTTTAGCCAATGGGCTTCTGATGTTTTAATCAAGCCAATGCAATCCTTTTTGTGCTGTGTTTCCTTGATTGAAATTGTCTAACTATATGAAGAGCTGTTTTAGCCAAAGATTTCCACGTAGGATACTCTTCTCATTTTATTTTCAGATAGCTAATATAATATTGATGAGATGCATACATTTGGCATGTGAATTTCATTTTTAAAGAAGAGAGACTGTTAAATTATATATTTTATATCATGAATAAGAATATAGTTTAATAATCACATACCATTTCACTCAGCTTGGTTGCAATGCATCTAGTACTCTTAGCATATTCTTAGAAAACTCTTTAATGGGGATTAGCATTACTTGTTACGTATCGATAATTGTAATGGTATGTGGAAGTGTTTTTGGGAGACGAGGGGGAGGAGAGAAGAGATGCTGCCAAGGGAACAGTCAGATGAGAGAAGGTTAGGGATAGATCATTGTGGAGAAACTCTTATCTTCATGGTCACCAGGAATAAAAAATGAGTTGATGATAATTAATCTAGCAATAGTTTTTAATAATTCAGAGTGTATTTGTAATATAATTAGAATAAAATGTGTTTTTAATACTATGCTTTCTTCATAATTTCTAGACCCGTTCAGGGGAAAATCATACCATCTCGGCCTTTTCCACCTAAAGGTGCCCCAGGAAGACCACCACCACCAAAATCCACCAAACTCTCATCAGATACTGATAGAGTTCCACGTTCATCATCTGATGTAACACTCCATAAGAAATCTAGCGTGCTTGGATTGGGAATCAAAAAAACAAAGAGTGATGATTTTAAAAAACATGGCTCAGCTTTACCCCCTCGACCCAAGCCAGGTCATCCTTTATACAATAAATACATGGTAAGAAGATTAATTTCACTAGGGCACAGATCGGCAACCCACGGCTCCGGAGCTGCATGCGGCTCTTTGAGCCGTCTCCTGCGGCTCCCAGTCACCCGGTGCGCACGCACCACTCCGAACGGGAGGAGGTGCGTGCGCACCACTCCAAAGGTTTGGAGAGCTGCGCGCGCACCTCTCGGAACAGGCGGAGGTACGCACACACCACTCCGAATGGGAGGAGGTGCACGCGCACCACTCCAAAGGTTTGGAGAGCTGCGCGCGCACCTCTCAGAACGGGCAGCGGCGGTACTCATTTGGAGACCTGCTGGTGCCGGTTTGGAAAGCTGCCGCGGCCCGCAACAGCTTTCTAAACCGCCACCAGCAGGTCTCCAAACGGGTGTTCGGGTGGCAGTTTGGAGGTCCCGGGGGTGGCTCCGGCGGCGCCCGGGCTGAAGGTGGCGTCGCAACCCAGCGCCCGTCACCATGGAGACCCGTCGCCGCTGGCGTGCAGGTGCGGCCACATAAAAAAAAGTGGGAGCCGCGCGCGTGTATCCACGCATGTGCATGTGCAAAAAACAATGTTTTGCGCATGCGCAAAACATTTTTATGCGCATGCGCGTGTGTGGATGCACACGCGCAGCTCCTACTTTTTTTATGTGTGATGGAACCGGTTCCCAGTGGCTCTTTTGCTTTTTCAGGTTGCCGACCCCTGCACTAGGGGGAGATGCGAGTTTGCACATATCATCTCTTATTAAAAGAGTAGGCAGATTGATTTTAATTGTATGAACGTTCAGCAAATAAAATATATCATATTTCCAGATGTACTTTCTGGTGGCATTGGAGTTTTATATAATTCCATCATTTTCTCCCTTTTGGGATATAACATTTAATATCATTTTAGTAGCTGTGTGGGCAAGTATCAGTTCTTGAAACTTACCAAGTAACAAATGAGGTAATTATTTCAACTTTCCATCAGCAATTATGGACAAAAACTTTCATCTATGGGAACTAAAAGGAATACCGTGCAAAATTCAAACCAGGGGTCTCTCATTTTGTAAACAAAGAACTGGAATTAACTAGTTGTAGGATTAACTGGACAACAGTTCATTTGGATCCCCAAAATGAATTCTAGAAAAGAAAATGACATGTAATACTTGAATGCATTTTCATGACAAATAATAAAGCATGAAATGTATATTAGATTGTCAAAAATTATTTTTGACTAAAATGTGAATAATTTGTTTCAAGCTTCCTATGCATCATGGAATTGCTAAAGAAGACACTTCATCTCAAAATGCTGGACATCTCTCTTGTAAGGTAATGTTTATTTCTGCATCTATGAAAGTATATAAATATGTTTAGTCATCGATCTGCTAACTTTTTATAATTTTAAAGTGTGGAGATGTACTTGTTCTGGTGGATCAAGTTGAAAATACCTACATAGAATGCAAACATGGAGGAGAAACTGGCAAAGTTCATTTATCCCAAATGCACATAATCTCCCCTGAGGGTGCAAAGCAAATAGCAAGTATAAATTTCAATAATTAAACACTTTTCTAGGCATACAATATTGCCTGGAATACATTTGGTGCATCCTAATCCCAAATATAATTTTTGCAGCAATGTAAGGGTCTGTTAAGTATTTTATCATGTTGGATTGCATCGAAGATTTAATAAGAGTCCCTTGGATGATTGAGGTGGTATATGAATTGAACAAATAAAACATCTTCGAAAAACATGTTGTGTTTTGGAATAGTAACTATTTATCAAAGGGATTCGGTGTTACTGTCACTGCTATAATGTTAGCATTTAGAAAAATTAGAAAATATAAAAAACAAGGAGCAAGGAATCTTACTTGAAAATATTTAATTCAAAGAACCCAAAGCAGATCGTGCAAAGCTGATTTTGTTTTTGATGATGCATGCACTTTGTTGACTTATTCTGTAGTAAAATCTAAATTGATTCCCTTTAGCTGTGGGAGATTTTGCACTTGAAATCAGTCAAGAGAGTACTTTACTCAAGAAATTATAGAATATCAGTTATCGTAATTGCCAAATCTGTTGTGTTTTTAAGGATCCAGCTAAAATGCAGAAGATTAGTGATTCAAATGTTCCTCATGCAATAGTGCTGCATAATTTCACAGCAGGTAAGAAGTGACATCAGGGTAAACGAAAATATAGTTTCGCTTTTTGAACTGTTAAAGGGCAATTGCCATGTCCTGACATTAGATTCAAAACCTGGCTTCTGGCATAGTCCTTGGTGGGAAGACTGGTGGGGAGAGAAATATTAGCAAATGCTTGAAGCCTCTGTTCTTAATGATTTCAGTTTCACTTTTTTCCCTTTGGTTTTTCTGCTTAGGTTGCTTTCTTCTCTACAAAGAGTTTCATCACTTTCTTTTTGTACTCCTTAGTAAAACTCAGAGCAATGACCTTTAATGCTGTTAGGTGCCTGTTCCTTTGGCCTATATTTATGTAATGTAGCTACCAGAAATAGATTTTAGCCTAAGTGAGATAGCCCTAAACTATCAACTAAAAAACTTTTAATTTTTATTTTCCCATAGAGCATACTGATGATTTGGACCTTAGTACTGGGGACACAGTTTTTCTTCTGGAAAAAATAGATGATGAGTGGTATAGAGGAAAATGCAAGAATCGTACTGGAATTTTTCCTGCTAGCTTTGTTAAAATTGTTGTAAGTGAAATATATTGAATTTCATCTGGGTTCACATTTGAGTTCTAATTTAATTTTTTCCTTGTGCATTTTATTGAGCATATCATGCAGTTAAATCTTGCTTGAGCGCACAAAGTAGATATCATATTTTTGTAACATGCAGCAAATCTATTTAAATTTGCATCTTACTTGATCTTTACGATTTTCATTTTCACAATAAATTGAAATTAAGTGAGAAAATACTCTTTAGTTAATTCAAATGTGCTCATAAATTAACCAGGGTATATAGTGCGGTTTTGCTTTTAGATTTTTCCTGGGTGTATCTGATATGATTCTTTTCCCTTGCTCCATTTCAGTATTATAATCACATGTAAATGACTCACCAATAAAATTTTGTAATGTTCAGTAAAGTCATGCAAAATTGAATGAGGTTTGAGGGACACTGCTTGATCCATTGTGATCATCCAGAGATTTAGAGTGCAGTGTCATCAATATGCAGATATCCCTCCCTTGATGGAGCTAGAAATTGACTTTATGATTTTGATCCTTAGGTCCAGGATTGGAACGATCGCTATTTGGGTTGGGAGTAGTATCCAAAGGAAGGAAGAGAGGAACAGAAGCAGAACGAGATAGGTCCACTAGAAGTACAGATGAGGAGGACCTTTGCTAAATTTCAGCTGGTATATTAATATTCTACCAGCTACACTGGATTAGCACTAACAATCTCACCACTATAGCATTGCTTTACATTTTGTGTGATCCTGATGATAATCCGAAAATGTCAATCCCCATATATCTGATATTAGGAAGGAAGAATAACACAGATTTCACTAGGGGGTATGTGGTGTGAGTTTGGTATAAATAGAGATTTTTAAAATACTGTAGTAAGATTTTTAGGCTTCCATTTTAGTGAGTTAATTAACGTGAAGTCTTTAAAACATCTTTTCCCTGAAATGTCCTTCCAGACACAGTCATTTTAATTTTATCAACTGATTTGGTCTAAGCTTTCCCAGAATTTCTTTTTAAAAAGCTGCAGCAGAATAATAATAAGAGTTGGAAGGGACCTTGTAGATCTTCTAGTCCAACCCCTTGCTCAAGCAGGAGACCCTACATCATTTCAGACAAATGTTGTCCAATCTCTTCTTAAAAACCTCCAGTGATGGAGCACCCGCCATTCTAAAGGCAAGCTGTTTCACTGATGAATTGTTCCCACTGTTCTCCTTAGTTCTAGGTTGGATCTCTCCTTGATAAGTTTCCATTTGTTACTTTTTGTCCTGCCTTTAGGGGTTTTGGAGAACAGGTTGACCACCTCTTATGTATGACAGCCCTTCAAATATCATGTCACCTCTAGACCTTTTTTTTAGTTTGACTAGATATACCCAGTTCCTGCAACCATTCTTCAGTTTTAGCCTCCAGCCCCCTAATCGTCTATGTCAGACATATCAAACACAAGGCCCGGGGGCCGGATCCGGCCCGCGAAGTGGTTTCATGCGGCCTGCGAAGCCATCCTGGAAACAGTGAGGGAACGGCCCCCACTGCCTTGGCTCTGGCCCAGAGACCCTCCTTCTGCCAGAGACCCTCAGATTTGTCCCACTCCTGCCCAGGCCCCCATAGGCATCCTTGATGCCAACGATGTAGAGCTGGCCACGCCCACCCAGTAGGCCATATGCACTCTAGCCACGCCCACCCAGGAGGCCACACCCACCCTGGCCATGCCCACCCGGCCCCCTGAGGGCAACCGCAATGCTGATGCGGCCCTCAATGAAATTGAGTTTGACACCCCTGGTCTATGTAGATGTATTTGTAGAACATTTTTTTCCTTTTTTTCTTACGTGGCCACAGTGTTTTCAAGACTATGGTTAGCTGGAGTTCCTGCCATCAGGGAAACAGCAGTGGGACTATCCAGCAAGTACAAAACATTAAGAATATCGTACTAGAGACTCTGGGTAATATATTATTACAATCAGATTCTTAATTTTTTTCTTTTTATGAGAAAATGGTAGAATTTGAGACATATATTTTTTTTGGCGATCAAAGGTGAAAAGCCCTACTGAAGTCTATAATGTTTGAATAACAATGCTAATCGCTATGAAGGGAAAACATTCAAAATAGACCAGAG
Source organism: Vipera ursinii (assembly GCF_947247035.1). NCBI lineage: Eukaryota > Metazoa > Chordata > Lepidosauria > Squamata > Viperidae > Vipera > Vipera ursinii. The sequence goes on along the minus strand of NC_139521.1, from coordinate 51,826,568 downwards.
TGTCAATTAGGAGCAGAAAACAAAAGCAAAAAATTGTAATTTTTAAAATTACAAATTATGTTGATTTTAGTTATTATATGAGCAATCAAGAGAGGATTGTTAGCATAAAATTTGCAGTTAAGCCCAAGAAATGAAAATCAGAAAGAAGTACAATGGTGCATCTTCTAATATGCTGACTGTAGAAGAATGACAACAAAATGAAACCTCTTACTAAATTTTTGTAAATACTCAGCATTTCCGTATGAAGAGATAGTTAGAACTGCATTTTGACCAAGCAAGTTTGATAAAAATTAGGCTTCCTGTTCAGATTCAAAGGCCAACAGAAAGCACAGGAATATTCACCTTTCTAACAATTCTTTTTTAAAATTCTGCATTTTATTATTTTTATAAATACAGCTAGTCCTCAACTTACGACCACAATTGAGCCCAAAATTTCTGTTGTTAAGTGAGACATTTGTTAAGTGAGTTTTGCCCTATTTTACAACTTTCCTTGCCACAGTTGCTAAGTGCATCGCTGCAGTTGTTAGTAACAGGGTTGTTAAGTGAATCTCACTTCCCCATTGATTTTGCTTCTCAGAAGGTTGCAAAAGAAGATCACATGACTCCAGGACACTGCAACAGTCATAAACATGAACCACTTGCCAAGCAACTGAATTTTGATCATATGACCATGGGGGTGCTGCAATGGTCTTAAGTGTGAAAACTGGTCATAAGTCATTTTTTCCATTGCCGTTGTAACTTCGAATGGTCACTAAATGAAATGCTGTAAATTGAGGACGACCTGTAACTCAAGACAGCAAACATACCTCCTCCTTCCTCCTTCTATTTTCCCCACAACAGCCCTGTGAGGTAGGTTGGGCTGAGAAAGAATGACTGGCCCAAAGGTACCCAGCCTGTTTTTATGCCTAAGGTGGGACTCGAACTGACAATGTTCTGATTTCCAGCCTGCTGCCTTAATCACTAGAACAAACTGGCAACTGGGTTTTTAGGAACTCAGAGGTATGGATCTATGCAATCCTGGACTGCAAGCAAGTCAACTGTGCTCTCACAGTCACTGCATTTGTGGGGTTGGGCCACCTTAATGGCTTGCATGACTATCTTCTGAAACCGCAGTACAATCCAGGATAAAGATGTACCGTATATACTTGAGTATAAGCCGAATTTTTCAGCCCACTTTTTGGGCTGAAAAATTCCACTTCGGCTTATACTCCAGTCAACAAAAAAACTTACCGAGGACTTGTGCGCGGCCGAGGCTTTGGAGCTTCCGGGATCGTGCTCACCTCTCCCAAGCCGCCGTCCGGAGACCTGCCGAAGTTTGGGGAGGTTTGGGGAGGTGCGCGCGCACCTCCCCAAACCTCCCCAAACGAAGCCGGGTCTCCGTTCCTCCGCCCCCTGCCTGCCTGCTTCTTTCCACAGCGGAAAGAAGCAGGCTGGCAGGGGGCGGAGGAACGGAGACCCGGCGACGTTTGGGGAGGTTTGGGCGCCTCCCCAAACATCCCCAAACGTCGCCGGGTCTCCGTTCCTCTGTGCCCTGCCTGCCTGCTTCTTTCCACAGCGGAAAGAAGCAGGCAGGCAGGGCACAGAGGAACGGAGACCCGGCGACATTTGGGGATATTTGGAGAGGCGCCCAAACCTCCCCAAACGTCGCCGGGTCTCCGTTCCTCCGCCCCCTGCCTGCCTGCTTCTTTCCGCTGTGGAAAGAAGCAGGCAGGCAGGGCACAGAGGAACGGAGACCCGGCGACGTTTGGGGATATTTGGAGAGGCGCCCAAACCTCCCCAAACGTCGCCGGGTCTCCGTTCCTCCGCCCCCTGCCTGCCTGCTTCTTTCCGCTGTGGAAAGAAGCAGGCAGGCAGGGCACAGAGGAACGGAGACCCGGCGACGTTTGGGGATATTTGGAGAGGCGCCCAAACCTCCCCAAACGTCGCCGGGTCTCCGTTCCTCTGTGCCCTGCCTGCCTGCTTCTTTCCGCTGTGGAAAGAAGCAGGCAGGCAGGGTACAGAGGAACGGAGACCCGGCGACGTTTGGGGATATTTGGAGAGGCGCCCAAACCTCCCCAAACGTCGCCGGGTCTCCGTTCCTCCGCCCCCTGCCTGCCTGCTTCTTTCCGCTGTGGAAAGAAGCAGGCAGGCAGGGCACAGAGGAACGGAGACCCGGCGACTGTGTATTCAGGCTTGCAAAATGGCGGATCGAGCCTCTGCTGGCGGCAGAGGCTTGCAGAACGGCGGATCGGCTTATACTCGAGTCAACAACTTTTTCCAGTTTTTGGGGGTGAAATTTGGGGTCTCGGCTTATACTCGAGTCGGCTTATACTCAAGTATATACGGTATTTGATTTAAACTACTGCAGCTCCTTGCTGTGCACCTTCCTGCATTTTAAACATTTTTCTGACTTTTGAAGGAGGAATAGAGCCCTAATAATTTTTTTAAGAAATTAATTAAGGTTCATATATGAAATAGTTAAATGCTCCTATGGTCTCCTTCCTAGATTGATACTCCAGGAGAAAACAGGTGGAAAAAGGAGCAGCTTTTACCATCCAATATTGTGTAAGTTTTCGTAGACGTGTTGACTTTTCAGTCTTGAACACGCAGATTTATTTTCCATTCATACAAAGGTATTGTGGCTACCACTCACACACAGCAAGTAAAATCCTGTCTTGGAGACTTTCAAACACGGAATAATTCTTGGAAAGGGAATTATAAAATAGCATACCATAGAACATTACAAAACAAAGTCACAGGATTGTTTAAGGATTTTAAATTGGTGTTTAAATATTTAGGGTTTGGGTGGCTTGCCTAATTGTGTGTGTGTCTGTGTGTGTCCATGTCTGTGTGTGTCTATATATACATGCACATATACACACATGATTTATTTTTACTACATCTACTACAGATACAGATACAATATATGATAGAAATATATATGTGATGGCAAAAAAAGAGATTGTGCAGTGTATATTTCTTTGAAGTTCTAATAGAGAAACCATTCAAATAAGAAATATGTGATAAAGGTCTAATAAATATAAAATCATGGGCCTAAATGATGTAAGATGATTTTTACTTTTTTCTATTAATAATGAATATATATTTAATGCAGTGGACTCCGAATAATAAGTGAAATGAATGAAAGAATGATACTTTTCCTTTTACTATTTTTTCTTTCTTTGTTATTTTAGCGGCCCAAGATGTAAAGCTGTATTTGAATACATTGGAGACCAGAAAGATGAATTAAGTTTTTCAGAAGGTGAAATTATTATTTTAAAAGGGTATATTAATGAAGAGTGGGCCAAAGGAGAGCTGAGAAGTACTTCTGGAATTTTTCCCTTAAATTTTGTGGAAGTTATTGAAGATCTGCCTGAATCAGGTAAAAACAAACAAAACAAACAGCTAACAAACTGATGAACAAAAAAACAGCATCTCACAGTCGATAATTAATGTGACCAAAATGTCTTATGTAATAAAGACAGTTAGATGTTTGTGTATAGAAGAACATATACCAATTAGAAATTTTAGCCTCCGTCATTGATATTTTATATATTATATAAATCAGTATTTTTCCATGTTGTTCTATTATTGGTCATACTGTGCTTATGTTAACATGAAATTACAATTTTAAACATTCCTGTGTTTCCCCAAAAATAAGACTGGGTCTTATTTGTATATTTTTTGCCTCCAAAAGAGGCACCAGGTCTTACTTTCAGGGGATGTCTTATCTCCAGCACCAACAGCCCTGCCCTGCTGGCCCACTTCTTCTGGAGCTGCAGGAGCAACTTCATTCTGCAGCTGCATTCCGGCCTGCATTTTGCAGTCAGGCCTTTCCAGAAGGCCTCTGCAGCCGAGTACCGAACTATGGATTCAATCCATAGCTCGGTTCTCAGCTGTAGTGGCCTTCTTGGAAAGGCCTCTTGAGAAATGCAGGTCTGGTTGCAGAAGACGCTGCAGAAGAAATGGGCTGGGGAGGAGAGGCCTGCCTGCAAGGTAAGTGAGTGTGGGGCAGGTCCACACCCCTACTCCTGCCCTAGCTTGATTTTTAATTATGTGCCTTGCCCCAAAACTAGGGCTTATTTTTGGGGTAGAGCTTACTTTCGGGGAAATACAGTATGTATGCTCCAGGTACACAATGAAAGAATACTGTATGAGCTGAATCATAACACTTCTACAAAATTTTATAATAGTTATTGTACAGGTAGTCCGCACAACAGTTCATTTAATTACTGTTCAAAGTTACAACAGCAATGAAAAAAGAGACTTTTGACCATTTTTCATACTTATGACCATTGCAGCATCCCCATGGTCACATGATCAAAATTCAGCCTCTGTCATAGCCTCTGTCATATTTATGACAGTTGCAATGTCCTGGGATCATGTGATCATCTTTTGCGACCTTCTGACAAGTAAAATCAATGGGGAAGCCAGATTGACTGAATAACCATGTAACTAATTTAACTGCTGCAGTGATTAACTTAATGCTGACAAGAAAAGTAAAATGGGACAAAACTCACTTAACAACTGTCTCACTTAGCAACTGAATGTTTGGGCTCAATTGTAGTCGTAACTTGAGGACTATCTGTGTACATGTGTGTGATATACTAGTGTTAAGATTGTGTTAAGGAACTATTCATTGCATTCTGTCTTATCGTTCAATCCTAAAATTGTATATAGTCTCCAAAATACTTGGGCCAAAGAATGTCAGAAGTCACATGCTTGTTTAGAAACATGCAGTTTGGGAAAAGTCACCTTTAAAATGTATCAGCACTAAGATAACTTTTGCTGAAATGTATCTCTCAGGCCTACGATCAGTTTTCTACACTGCTCAGATTTTTTTCCCCTTTAAAAGCAATGATAGGGTGGGATGCAATAGAACATTTATAGTGAAAAGTTCACAAATCACACCAAATTGAGAGGTAGCTCTGTTTTGTTAAATAAACCTCATCTGGCTGGGTTCACAAGACACACTAAGTTGATTTAATGGTAAAATCAGCTATACAATTTATAAATCGGTTAACTATAGTTTATTAACCACAGTGACTAGGTTTGCCCAATATGCAGAGTGTAAAACAAACAAGATTATTAATGTGATAAATGAATCCAACCATTCTTGTTCAGACTTTCAACAATTGTTTCTTGGAATTGTTTTTCTCTGAATGTATCATATTATGAATATTACTGGCAGAGACTATATTTAAAGTCTAAATAATATTAAAAATTATTTGATAATGTTGATTTGTTAACCTTTTATTATAGATGATGGCAGCTTCCCACTGAGGAGTAAACATTCGGGATCAATGACACAGGTAATGTATTTATCATTTTATAGCATGTAATCAACCAGACACAATCAGTTATTCTATTATATACATTAGAAGAAACAAAACGATTCACCAAGTTTGTTCATTGCAGAGTTAAAAATTACTTTTCCTAATATGTTAATTTATTGCATTAAAGTAATTAATTTGTTTAAGTTTATTAAATGATGTGCATAGAGTTCATTGGATAGACTGTTGTTTTCTCAGTGACACTAGAAAGTTTAGAGCTTACATGCAGATGTTTTATTTGTTTTCAAAGCTGGAAGGACAAGCTGGACAGTGGTGTGATGCTCTTCATGATTTTACAGCAGAAACACAGGAAGATTTATCATTTAAAAAAGGAGATCGTATCTTAATATTAGAACAACTGGATTCAGAATGGTATAGAGGAAGGCTAAATGGAAAGGAAGGCATTTTCCCAGCTGTGTTTGTTCATGTTTCTTCAGGTATAGTGCTTGCTGAAAGAAAAATGGAACTCTTTTCATCCTGTTGTACAGGCTATAAAGATACAGGTGATCCTTGATCTACAACTGTCATTGAGCCACAATTTCTGTTGTAGGTCATGATGATCATAAAGTGGCTCAATTTTACAACCTTTTTAGCAACCGTTGTTAAGGGAATATGATACTGTGTTTCCCCAGAAATAAGACCTATCCCGAAAATAAGGTCTAGTTTGATTTTTACATGTATTTATTTATTTATTTGTTTTATATACCGCCCTTCTCCCGGAGGACTCAGGGCGGTGTACAGAGCAATAAAGTAAGAATACAATAAAGCAATAAAGTGAGAAAATTTTAAAACCCAAATCCATCAGGCCAGGCCGGCTTGTTGGAATAGATAAGTTTTTAGATCACGCCGGAAGGAGCGAAGGTCGGGGGCCATCCGGATTTCAGCTGGTAAGCGGTTCCAAAGGATTGGTGCACTCATCGAGAATGCTCTCCCCCTGGGGGTCACCAGCCGACATTCTCTGACCGGTGGCACATGTATGCCTAATATACCATGTTTCCCTAAAGGTTAGACCCAGTCTTACCTCCAAAAGAGGCAATATATCTTATTTTCGAGGGGTGTCTTTTCCAAGGTGTCACCTTGCAGTGGTGGCCCTGACTGCATTGCCCAGCTGGCCCACTTCTTCTGCAGCTGAAGGAAATGCCTCTGCAGCTGAGAATGGAGCTCCATATTGACGCGTGCTGTGCCCCCCCCCCCCAGCCTGCATTTTGCCATCAGAAGCCTTCCAGAAAGACCTCTGATGGCGAAATGCTGGCTGGCGGGCACTGCAGAAGAAGTGGGGCGGCGAGGCTAGTCAGGTGTCAATTCATGGGAGGCCTGGCCGCAATGTAAGCAGGGTACGGTCATATGGGGAAACTCTACCCCCGACCCCCACCATAGCTTGATTTTTAGGCTTGCGCCTTGCCCCCAAACTAGAGCTTATTTTTGGGGTAGAGCTTATATTGGGCCCACCCCCAAAAATCAAGCTAGGGCTTATTTTGGGGGTAGGTCTTACTTTTGGGGAAACATGGTAAGACCTGCTCCCAAAATAAGCCCTAGTTTGGGGTTGAGGTGCATGCATAAAAATCAAGCTAGGTTGGAGATGAGGGTGTGGAGCTGCCCCACATGCCCTGCATCTGCTTACTTTAGGACCACTGCAGCCAGGCCTCCTATGCACTGACACCTGTCACTACTCTTGAATTCTTCAGTCACTTGCAGCTGGACGCCACATGGTGCATTGCACCAGTGCAACAGGATGCTGTGTGGCTCATCACACCAGTGCCACTGCTTGCGGCAGGCCGCCACAAGTGGCAGCACCGGTGCAATGCTCTGTGTAGTATCCTACCATGAGCGGTGGTACCAGCACCCCGCCCCACGTGTCCTACCATGAGTGGTGGCATCAGCACAGTGCACCATGTGGCATGCAGCTGCAAGCAGCCGCAGAACTCAGACAGCAGCACGACAGGTGTCAGTGCAGAGGGGGTCCAGCTGTGGCGGTCCTAAGGTAAGTGGGTAAGACATCCCCTGACAATAAACCCTAGTGCTTATTTTGGAGCCCAAAAGAAAATAAGACTTATTTTCGGGGAAACGTGTAGTCATAAAATGAATACTGTGGTTATAAAGCAACTACTGTGGTTGTAAAGCAACCATTGCAGTTGTAAAGCAAACATCGGGTTGTAAAGTGAACTCATTGTTCGCTAAAAGATGTGTTTGCCAAGAAATGAAATAAATGGCAGTTGCTGGGGAAAAAAAATTGTGATCATGAATGCAAAATGCTGCAAACAGCCAGAAATGCAAGCTGATTATCAAGTGCTCTGCATGTGGTTATGTACAGGGGTGTGCTCTCCTGTACATGGGAACTTCCGCATGGACAGGGAAGGTACATGGTGATATGATCTATGCAAATACAATTTTTAAAACATTTCTATTTTAATATTTAAGCCTGTGCTCATTTTGATGATGGAAACAAAAATAAGTCTCCCAATATACTGTGGAGGGCGGTATATAAATCGAAACAAATAATAATAATAAATAATTATTTAGTAGTATACTATTGATGATAAAAAAATATTCTCATTTATACGAATCACTGTAGAGCAAAAGCTCTTAGAAATCCCTTGATTAGTAGATATGCTTATGAACAAAACTTTTTGACCGAAAAAAAGTTCATACAACTACCATTTTTACAGTGTTTACAGATACCCTTGAAATTTTCAGTTGAGGAATGTCCAAGGTGTCTGAGGAAAATGGGATGCAGTATTGAGAGCTCCGAGAGTTACTGTTATTCTGCTAAACTCTTAAGTCATGAAGACTTTCATTTCTTCTTTTTTTCTTATGATTTTAAATGACTATTAAGCAAAAGAAATTTTGCAGTGCCTTACAGTTTGAAGCAAATATCTTTCAAACAGACTGAAAGTAAACTTATTTTGTGTAGTGTTTAAACAGACAGCTTTAATTAATTGTGGAATTTGGCTATGAGCTTCTTTTTCATTCTCAGAAAAGATATACAAAATTTCTGGAGAAATCTGTATTCTTGCCCTATCTCAAAAACAGTGTGCAGAACAACAAATTATTTGCTGAGGTCAAATTACAAAGTTAGACTGCTATACTATACGTTTGTAATATGCAAACACAATGTTAGTATTTATAAGCTTACTTGGATTCCAAAAGTTCTGGCATTCAGTTTGGTGTGGTGATCAAGGTGCTGCCCTAGAAACCAGGAGACGGTGAGTTTAGTCCTACTCTAGGCATGCGGCTGGCTGGGACTGGGTGACTTTTGGCCAGTCTCTCTCTCAGCCCAATCTACCATATAGGTTGTTATTATGGGGAAAGTAAAAGGAAGAAGGAGTATTAGATATGATCATTGCCTTGAGTTACTTACAAAGTAATAAAGGTGGGATAAAAATCAAATAAGTAAATTCTCTGTGATACCACACTTGCAAAAGTTCATCATCATAATAAATGCTGTCTCTGCCATTTCATATAGAAAAGCATGATGATACCCACAGTCTGCCCTCATAAATTACATAGAATATAATAGCTCATTTATTGTATACTAGTAGTATGGCCAGTGTACCTGGTAACCTGCTCATGAGCATACCCTGGTGGTAAAATCTGGAGTAATTTAAGAGGTCAATTAGAATCCTCCCAGTGACTTGATATATTATTCCAAGGCAACTTTCTTTGTTAATTACCAAGGTAAGAAATGAAGATTTATGACATGAAAAAGGAATTAGTGCTTGCTTTTGTCCAATATAAGAATAATGGTTTTATTTCCCTTGGAAAATTAAAAAAGTATATTTTTATTCATATTTGATAATTACAAAAACACTTTTTGTTTTTCAAAAATGCAAGTAGGTATTTTTTCAAAGAAAAAAGGCATAAGTTAAACTTGCAGTGTGTGTGTCATGAAAAAGAATTGTGTTGTTCATTCCCTTCAGTCAGTTAACCTCAAACCAGATGAAGATATTTGCAAATAAAAATAATTCTTATATTATCCCAAAGATAGAAGTTTAATTGGATCATCATATCTTCCAGGTGGAATGCAGTCATCACAACCTCAGGGAGGGAAGAAACCAAAAGCTAAGGCCCTGTATGATTTTCATGCAGAGAACATAGATGAACTTTCTTTCAAAGTAAGCATATTTAAACATACAATTATTCTGCAGTGATATAGACATTATATTTTATCATTGTGAAAAATTTCTGAATTTCTCCTGCAACATAAAAATTAGGGAAATTGTTGCAAAACGGTGTTTATTTGGGGTTGGTGGTAAGCATCTTCTGCTTTATTCTGCAAAAAAATCTGTTTGAAAGAGAAGAGTTAAACAACCCACAGACAAACCCACTGTTCGGTTTAAGGTTATTTTGATTTAGTGTGATGTATGAACCAGCCAGAACACAGTTTACTCTGTTTCTGTAATGAACTGAATGCAACTGAAAAGTGGGCTGATATTCTACTATAACTGTTACTACAATCCATAAAAAAATACTTAAATGAAACTTAACCACTTTTTTTCCCTCTAAGAAATTGTCTTTCTCATATAGGGATTATCTAACTGCAAAGCTTCTAGCTGTCCCAAAGAATATGAGCCCTACTTTTTTCACTTGACATATTAAGGCATTTTGTTCATCTAGTATAAAACACTGTTTACTTATCAGTTATTTTGATCTGATATAAAATTAATTTAAAAATGAACTAAGTATCACTTGGGAGAAGAAAGAGTCTACAGTTTTTAAGAGTACTAAGTATATGTGAAGGATAGTATGAAAAACAAATAATGTTGGTTTCAATTTCTGTTTAAACAGGTTGGTGATATCATAACAGGTCTAGAATCTGTAGATGAAGAATGGATGAGTGGAGAATTACAAGGCAAATTTGGAATATTTCCAAAGAATTTTGTCCAAATTCTACATCTTTCCTAAGGTGAAATCCAATTCTGGAGCATTATTTTACAAGTGAATATGCTGGAAGAGAAGCACGTTATATTCTTGATGGCAGAGAAAGAGTGCTACCTGTGATCATTTTATCTAGATTATCAAATGCATTTTTGCACTATTTTTGTAAAATGTTTACTAGACTGTACAGTATTTTGTTTTTAGTTTATACTGAGCAGACCCTGAGCAGATTTTTTTTAAAAAACAAAAGGAATACAAAGGCTTATTATTTAAACTTGGTGCATTTCAATCATTTTATATTCTTTCAGTGGGGGTGCAATGGCTCAGCAGTTAAAGATGCTGAGCTTGCCAGCTGGAAACCTGACAGCCTGGGTTTGAGACCCAAGTGCCATTAAATGGCGTGAGCTCGTTACAGCATTCCATGTGCCTCAGCAAGCAGTTATGCTGGCCACACGACCATGGAAATGTCTTCGAACAACCCTGGCTCCCTTGGCTAGGAAATGGAGATAAGTACCGCCCCCTACAGTCAGACACAATTGGACAAGGGAAACCTTTACCTTTACTTTTTATTCTTTATGTGAAGTCCAATTAATTATTACACTGCTCAAGTAGGGGTTTTTTACAATACATATCCCACACTATAGTTTGTGAGTCAAGTTTTCAGAAACTGAAATATTTTACCATCTGAAAACATTAAATCCTGATACATAAACAAGATTTTCACAGTAAAAAGTTCGGGGTTTTTTTTCTTTACTTAAACCAAGTAAGTTAAGTTGTTTAAGAATACATAAATTACTTTTAGTATGGATTCAGGTATCCTGAAACAACTGGATGCTATGGATTTGTGTGCCTTAGACTAGGAAGACCGTCTGTTTGATCCAGTTTTCTATCCTAGCTACTAATGGCTCTCCAGGATCTTTCAAACAGTGCTGAGTCCCAATATTAATGGGTAACTGCAAGATATATACAAGAGAGCTGGGCAAAGCAATTGAAGAGGACGATTGTAATGTTCAGCAGGTGCAAAATGCCTGCTCTGATTAAAAATATCCAGTTTTTGCAAGCCTCATAGTACACATGCACATGCTTTAACACTTTGCGCAATCCTAATGTATAATAACTGTATATATTTTATGATAAGAAAGGCTGGTAACTTTTCTTATTATTCTCAGCAAATAAAATTAGACTTTTAGAGATTTCTTACTTTCTACAGCCAATGGGTTGTGTTGTTGCGTCATAAATCTTAATTTCTATCTAGAGTAACTTTTCAAAGATTCATCTTTCTTCTTTGATCCTTTTTTAAATCTGATATTTTGGATCTTTTAAATTCTGTAATGCTCCCTATTGCCTTATTCTTATCAAATCTATTGTCAGAAATTAAGTATGTTCAGAAAACTATCAATGATGTGATGAAAGAATGTTTCATGGATCTTGCTGCCATGACTATCTTATAAGAATAGATATTGTTATAAACTTGTACTACAGCCTGTATTGTCTTGTTATCTCCATCACCAACTTTGTAGATGTAATTTAACATAGAAAATACACCTTAACATTAAACTTCTAAGTCCCATTTTTGCCCCATATTTCTTAAGATTGCATTCTTTATAAATGCTGATATCGTGTCAGTTTTGCCAGAAATTAATATTAAATGTTTATAAATCTGATAGTGGCGAAAGATAAACCTAAAATATAGTTCCTCCTATCTCTCAAGACTTGAATAAGAAGTGCTCCAAATCCATTCTTTCTTTTTCTAATACTACTATTACATTTTGACTTTTCACTTTGTGGCCTTGATGAAGGGGTGAAACAGTACTTAAGCACATAATCACAGCTTTGCCTATACTTGGTTGAAACCTTACTTTTGTGTGTAAGCGATGATTAACAAGAATAAATAATGAAGGTTCAATAGTAAAACTATCATGTGAACAAACCTAATCCCAAAGGATGAAAAAAGAATTCCTGTTTTTCTCTCTAAACTCTTATCCTTTTGAGAGTAGTAGGGTGGGAGGAAGCATGCTGGAACAGCTTCCCTTTGCAGACCTGTTACACTTTTTTTTCCAGAACTAATAGTTAGCTGCTAAGCCATAAAATACATAGCTGCCTGTATTCAGAAGCCAGCTTCTCATTGTGATAAGCAGGCTTACTGCAGTTATTTCTGGTTTGCAAGGAGTGTTTTGATCACAATCCACCCATACTTTTAATTAGGGCAGACTTTAAACCAAAGTACACGTTGGTTTGAAGTTTAGCATATTGTGCAAATAAAATTTTCTGTATTTTAGAGGACAAAAGCAATAAAAAACTTACATTTTGCTTTTGATTCAATAAATGTGTTGCTCATTCGTAAAATGGTAGTTTACTATTTTAATTTTTGAAGCTTCCTTTATAAATGCTTTCTGTACACAATGGCATACTTTGGCACTTATAAATGCTATTGATGTCATTGGACAGTCACTAATATTAATCAAAATTTCTATTTAAAAATTGGAGGAAAATACACACCTGTTCAGGTAATTGACTTTGAATGTTATCTTTTTCCCTAGTTGTGGTCATTCTTTTAAGAATAAAATAGTTGCATGATATAGTTAATCAAAATTCAGCTTTCCATTAGGGAGATGTAAGAGCCGAAGTACATGAAAATAGTATTATTATCAAGTACAGTAATGTGCAATTGGTTAGTGAAGGCGGAACCCACTATTCACAACAGCAACCTTTGTTGCCATCTCATATTTTGCTGGTTTTTTTAATGATGGATAATTTTTTGTTGTATGTCAGATGCAGTATTTAGGCTTTTGAGGGTCATTGCAAGTGATGTCTGAAAATCAATGTCTACCAGATTGAATGCAATGCTTGTTAAAAATTGCTTACATAATTTTTCTTACTCCTGTATTTTGGGATTTTGGATTTTTCCATATTGATTCTCAACATGTAATTTTCAAGTGAGAAATAATTGTTTTGTTACTAATGAAAATGCACTAATATCTTTTTTCTACATTAGTAAACATGCCTTTTATATTTATCATTGTTTAAAGTAAGCAAGCATTCACCTGAGCAAGCTTTGTTATCTTACCAATCTATGTATACAGATTGCCAAATACAGCTACTTCACTTGAAGAGTGCCATCTAAAGGGCTTTTAATAGTATTAATAATGTAGATAAATACTAATGACAGTCCCATTTAAGAAACTGGCATCAGTTTCTAGAATGTGGCCATAAAGTATTATAGATCACATGCCACAAGATTCTCAAATGAATAAAAGTACAGCAGTTAGCTGAAGATACAAACATTATATTATATATATAATGTGAACCAGGTTATTATAGTAGCTATTAAATCTCTAGATCAGTTTAATAAATTTTCTTCAAAGATTACACAGATCTGTACAAAAATACTTTTGCTTCAGGAAATATTAATTAAAATGATGTTCCTCAGCTTTATGGCATTTGTATATAACCAATAAATGTGTTTGTTACAAACAATGAACTCTGCAAACTGGAATGAAATTTTATCATAAATGAATGCAGTTTTAAAAGCTTCACAATTAAAGGAAGTTTTCTTGTGTTTGATTTAATGCATTTAAATTTTACACATTCTAAGGCTTGAACCGATTGGGAATCAAAGCCCAGAACCAGTAGCTGACAGATTAATGGCACAAAGGTAGCACAGTATTGCTAGTGTACTGGTTGAGACCCATATTCAAGATCCTTTTTCTACCTGACTACGAAGCTTGTTGGTCAACTTTGGATTCATTGCCTCTCTAAATCCAACATAGCAGAGTTGTTGGGAGGGAAATACTTAATTGGGAGTATTATGTATGAAGCCTAGAACTTAAAGAAAAAAGGAAAGACATAAACGAAGCAAATAATAGGGCTGTGGTTTTAAAAGCTATCAATGAAATGGAAATTCTCCATTTCTCATCTGTATAAATGAGGCTAAAGGCATTATTTGAATATAATGTAAAATAAACCCACTGAAATTGGTTTACCATTTCTACTAGTTTTAAAAATCTGCCTTGAAAATGTTTTAAAACCTTTAGATCCTCATGATGGATGCTGCAATAATAATCTCAATACCCCTTTCCAGAATACTTTATCTCCCCTCTCCATATTACCAGTTTAGCACTTTTTTATATAATAAATATCCTGCTGGACACTTTATACAAACTCATCTCTTGGCTTAGAAAGCTCAAGATACTACAGCCTATTATAGTCATGTTTTAAACACTTTTTATTCAATATTTTTCCATACAAGCACCATAAACTTGACTAGGCTAAGCTCAACAACTACATGGGGAAGCTACAACTGGTACAGAACGCAACACGAGCTGTGCTGATTTCTGGTTTGTTTCCAGGTCCAGTTCAAGCTGTTGGGTCACCTTTGAAGCCCTTTATGGTATGGGACAAGGTTATCTGAGGGACCACCTTACACAATAGGACTAGCCCGCCCTACTTGTTCCAGTGGAAAGGGCCTACTTCTAAAAAATTCTAAAGAATTCCAGCTGGCAGGGTCCAGGAGAACAGTCTTTTCCACTGTATTCTCCCATCAGAGGTGAGATCTACCCTCATCCTCCTGGACTTCCAGAAGAGTCTAAAAACTTGGCTCTGTTGCTTGGCCTGGAGCTCTGACAAGAGACCCGATATTGGGGGTGGCTGACAGGGCAGAAAAGAGCCTTGCCCCCTGGCTGCCCATCATCTTGGTTCTTAACTTTTAATCTTTTTATTCTAATTGTTTTTAAGACATTTTATTTTATTTTAGAGTTGTTACATTAGTGGAATGGATAGCATAGAAATTTAATAAAATACTTTCGTAAGACTAGGAGCCAGATCAATTACAAATGCACTAATAACCAAGTGATAATAAATTACATGCAGAATACTTTTAAAAATACCTAGCTTTGGTACACTATTACCTGGATCTTTAAAAAAACAATGAAACATGAAAAAAAAATCCATAGCTTGAATGTATGCTTTTTAGTTACTGAACGTTATTCAGGTAGTATCATTACCCAAATTGCAACACTTGTGTGAAATAAAGCGTACCTCTTCACCAATTCTATTTCATCAGCGGATCAATGGGTAGTTGAAGTCGCTTAGCAAATTGTAGGATGAATGTAAAATACGAGTAATCGTTCGATTAAAAACGCACATTACCACACTATTTATATTAAGTCTTTTATTCTGTAATTGATTTCAGACAGATTCTTGCACAGGGGGCTCATATCCATCAGCTCTTTCTACTTTGGCACCAGTTTCATCACCAGATGGTTTTCCAGCACCACCACCTTCACCATGCAGTTCCATCAACTTGCCCACTACAAATAATCAAGAATGTAAATTAATATATATAATTCCATACTAAGAGGAAGGGTGCTGTATTTTCTGTTAAAATATTCACTGTTCATTATACATCTTACACGAACTAGTAAATATCCTTGTTTTAAGGGAATGTCAGCATTGGGACAAAGTAATCATTTCTTCATCTGGGACCGAAACAAAGTGTCATCATTCATTCCCATTTCAAGTAAATTACAATCAACGTTAACACAGTATTTTCAATGACACATACTTACATTCAAACTTGGGCTTCTTGAGCATTTTGACTTTACGAACATAGACATCGTGAAGGGGGTAGATTGATTGACATGCTTTTTCTATGTCTTTACCAATGCTGTCTGGAATCCTAGATTCATAAGAAAAAATATTTCATTTTGAAGTCTCCGAACTAGTAATTAGACATAAACCAGCAGAATTACTAGTGACTGTGGAATAGATTAAAACAAGTATGTGAGGTAGAGAAAAATAATCTTATATCATAAACTGGAACCTAACCCTCTGCATTCACAAAGAAACTTCAATTTATTCATCTGAAATAAACGTGAACATTAAAGTGTCAATGACTTGACTTACACAATATGCTTATCTACAATTTGAATAAACAAACTATGTTCACCCAACACATTAATATAAAGCAAACAAACTAGATTATAGGTTAACCCAGCATGAAGCAAGGCAATGAGAATGGTATCATTCCATGTGTGGCTGAATAAAATATCAAGAAAATATGTGCACATCTAATTACACACTACTATAATTTATTGGCCTGGGCTTAGAATGTTGTGACATTGAAACCAGTCAATTTACTTATTTCATTAAAACACTGCCTTAGAACCCACTAAATCCACCCAAATCTAATCTTATGAATAATCTCTAGAAATATAAATTGTAATTTTCAGTTCTTTAAAAGGGATACTTAGTTATTTGAATTGTTACAGAATCTAAAACTAAACAATATAATTAAATAGCAAATCCAAAAAATAAATTCTAAAGTAGCATGCCATTTGAGACTGTCTTACTAAACATAGATTAAAAAATTCCACCTACAGTTTATTGACAACTTCTTTCAAGTCATTTGTTTGTACTTCACGTGTCATGATTTCCACCATTTTTTTGCGGATTTGGCGGACCTGTTGATGCTGAGCATAGGAAGTCTTGCGAATCTGGTTGGTTCTTTTCTTGGTGAAGCCAACACAGAAAAGGCGTAGAAGATATCCATCTGTAGTTTTAACATCGATGTGGGCTTCAATCATAGTCTGGAACATTTGAGTTATAGATATTTTAACACATCAAATTACTATGTTTGGATGAGATTGCCTACTTTAAAGCATTTGTACAAGATAACCATGTTCAGAGGAATTACTGCAGAGTACTCTTAGGGAGCATTTACATATTTATATACCAGAATACAGATAAGAACTAGCAAGATTTCTGGAAACTTTTTAAAATACTGGATCTGGTGATATATGAAAACAGCTGATAAACAATCATTTTACTTGCCAGTATTCATTGTTCAGCTTAAGTACATACCAATACTTATACTAACCTGCCATTTCTTAACCATTGAACACATTTTGTCCCGTGTGAGATCCATGCCATGAAAGTTCGTCAGGCAGTTTTTCCCCTGGACATCCTCTGTAATCAGCTTGAATTTGCGGAAGGCAACTTCATCATTTTGTAGGTCAGCAAGGCTTACTTCAAATACACGACCTTTCAGCCCATCAGAGGCAATTTCTATAAATATTAAAACAGTTAACTTGTTCATAAAAAACACCAGAGATACACATGACTTTCTAAGATATATTTTAAATGGTCCTCTGCATTCAAAATAATTATTTTTATTTTTTATTTTAATTCCAGTTATATCCCGCCCTTCTCCGAAGACTCAGGGCGGCTTACAAGCTTAGCAATAGCCTTCATTCTACGTATATGCCTGCTTATTAGGGCTTTCGCCCCCCCCCCCAAGCGGCATTATTACAAAGTCAGCTTATTGCCCCCAACAATCTGGGTCCTCATTTTACCTACCTCGGAAGGATGGAAGGCTGAGTCAACCTTGAGCCTGGTGGGATGCGAACCTGCACTAATTGCAGGCAGCTGGTGTTACTTAAGGAGGCATTAGCCCACTGCTAATATATTATTAATATATTAAATATATTATAATATAATATATTAAACATATATATAATCGTAAGCCACCCAGAATTGCTTTATAAAGTGAAAAGGGAAGCGTATAAATTTAACATAGCAACATACAGTAAAATGCGTAAACCTAACATTCAAAACATTAATAAAAATGTTATTTGGTTAGTGTTTCAGAAATATAGCATAACTTAAAAGCCAGGATTTCTTATTTTGGTAACTTACTTGTTCCCTGAGTCCTGGTAACTAATGTCTTTCCAATGTTTCGAATATTGAACATTGCTGGAGCCTTGACATCATACCAGTCCTTCTTTGAGAAGGGGTCCACCCTGATTTTCAAAATAAAAAAAAGAAAATGATCAGGAGGGCCTTTTCCATATTTAGGCTTGCATTTTCTAGCTCAGGGATGCCAAACCTCGGCAACTTTTAAGACTTGGGGACTTCAACTGGCAGAATCCCCCACCCCCCTAGCTGATCCAAGAGCAGCTTGGAATGCCACCTTTTCCCCAGTTCTTTTTAAGAAGGTTCGAATCAAACATCAAGTCTTAAGTGTAAGAAAGTCTGGTAGTTTCACTAAAGTAGCATTTTGCATGTGCAAATCAGGAATAGGGCGGGCGATACACAGCTGAGGATACCATTTCTCGCAAATCTTTTATTTTAAAAGCAATGCACGTAAAACTATCAGACTTAGCCCTAACCCTTAGGACAGGGGTCTTCAAACTTGGCCCTTTTATGACTTGTGGACTTCAACTCCCAGAATCCCCCCCAGCTGATCCAAGAGCAGCTTGAAATGCCACCTTTTCCCCCAGTTCTTTTTAAGAAGGTTCGAATCAAACATCAAGTCTTAAGTGTAAGAAAGTCTGGTAGTTTTACTAAAGTAGCATTTTACATGCGCAAATCACGAATAGGGCGATACACAGCTGAGGATACCATTTCTCGCAAATCTTTTATTTAAAAGCAATGCACATAAAACTATCAGACTTAGCCCTAACCCTTAGGACAGGGGTCTTCAAACTTGGCCCTTTTATGACTTGTGGACTTCAACTCCCAGAATTCCTCAGCCAGCTTTGCTGGCTGAGGAATTCTGGGAGTTGAAGTCCACAAGTCATAAAAGGGCCAAGTTTGAAGACCCCTGCCTTAGGACGTTAGGCCTCAACGCTATTCTTGCTGCAACTCCTCAAGCACCCTTCTCTGCCTCAACCGCCAATAATAATAATAATAATAATAATAATAATAATAATAATAATAATAATAATAATAATAATGGGATTATTCCCAAATTTGCACCCGAAAACCACCGGAGCTTTGGTCTCAAAGAATGGTACCATTCAGATTCCAGGCTCCCTGGGTGTATTTCTCCTCGTCGTCGCGAGGGCAAATATGCACAAGACCCCTGAATTTTAGGCCGTTGACGAGCCCCGCAGATTTTTCTCGCGCCCATTCCTGACTCGCTAGCAGTGCCCACGCGCTGGCTTTTGCTGGAAGCCGCCATGTCAGCGCCTCTTTCCTTTGGCCGCGCTCCCTCCTCCCGTCCCTTCCCCTCCCCAATCCAGTCAACATCGTAGGCATCCGAGGGTCCTGGGCCGCGAGTCCCGCTCGGCCGCCTTGCTTTCATCCCGACGCTTCTCCCCGGGCGCCACTTACACTTTCTTCTTTGCACCTTTCTTGCCTCCTTTGGTGAGGCGCTTGTTCTTCCCTACCGCCATAGCACCGCACCGGGACCCAAAGAGGCCGGAAACCCTAAAGAACGCGAGATTGCGGCGAGAGCCGGGTCACGTGAGCGCGACTTCCGCGACTTGCAGCAACGCGCTCGGCTCCTCTCTCAGCCGTTGGCGCGAAGTCACAGCGCCCTCTGGTGGGGATGGCTCGGTATTCTGGATCGATGGCAAACGTGAGCCGTCAGCGTTTAAGAAGCAGGACGTGCGGTATTTGAATTAGCATGGGAAGAAGACACGTTCATAAATGGGCTGTCATGGAAAATTTACAGCGTGTGCGTGCCACATTGTTGTTGTACAGCTGCAATAAGAAATATGGGCATTTGTTGTTCATTCGCTAAGGCTTGTCCAACTCTTCACAACATGCCTTAGCGATGCCCCTTGACCATAGCATGCCAGGCCCCTGTGATCTCCATTGTCTCTTGGAGTTTGCCCAAATTCATGTTCATTGCAGCAATGACACAGTCTAACCATCTCATCCTCTGCTGTTCCCTTCTCATTTTCTCTTAAATCTTTCCCAACCTCGTGGTCTTTTCCAATGAATTGTCTCTTCAATATCTGTCCTTCCAAAGAACAGTCAGGGTTGATTTCATTTAGGATTGACTGATTTGATCTCTTTGTAGTCCAAAGGACTCTCAAGAGTCTTTTCCAACACCTCAATTTGAAAGCAATATGGGCATGTTGTTGTTGTTAGCTGCGAAGTCGTGTCCGACCCATCGCGATCCTATGGACAACGTTCCTCCAGGCCTTCCTGTCCTCTACCATCTTCTGGAGTCCATTTAAGCTCACGCCTACTGCTTCAGTGACTCCATCCAGCCACCTCATTCTCTGTTGTCCCCTTCTTCTATTGCCCTTGATCTTTCCCAGCATTAGGCTCTTCTCCAGTGAGTCCTTCCTTCTCATTAGGTGGCCAAAGTATTTGAGTTTTAGCTTCAGGATCTGGCCTTCTAAAGAGCAGTCAGGGTTGATCTCTTCTAGGACTGACCGGTTTGATCGCCTTGCAGTGCCACATTAGACGCGGGCAATCACAAATGCATATTTTGAGGATATACTTTGATGCATACTTATACTGTGCTGTCACAGTGGCAACCTGTCTCAAAACAGTACTTGCCTTTTTAGCAGCTGCATCACACTGTTGGCTCTTGTTCACTTTGTGATCTAGTAGAGTGGTGAAGGGATCTTCATGTGCAGGTAAATGCTAACTCTCCTGCTTAAGTAATGGGTGGTGTAAAACACTTTGCCTTCTTGCTTTGATCCAGATCATTGATAAAAATGTTCAGCCATGTAGGGCTCATGACTAAGAGCTCTTAGAGTCACTCAGGATGATCCTCCAAACTGATGTAGGAATGCAGTCTGTGTGGTCATTCAACAAATTATGAATCCCTCTAAAGCAGGGGTGTCACACTGCTGACTCATGGGCCGGTTGCATCACCCCTGCTCCAGCAATGCAAAAAAAGTTGTGACACGTCACATCACGTGACACGGTGAGTTTGACACCTGTGCTCTAAAGGTTCCATCATAGCCCAATGTTTCTTAAAGTGTAATCTGAGGACCCTTGGAGCGGTGTGAGGTCAAATTATTTGTCAGATATTAAAGAAATTTGCAAAAATCTAAAATGATATTCTTCTCATTAACTTTTATGTTAAAAATAAAGCTATTCTCATGAAAACTATTTTTGTTAATATCAAATGGGTTAGGGTTAGAGTTAGGGAGCAAGCTGATTGTTAAATGAGTTGTGCCCAATTTAATGAGCTTTTTTGCCATTGTGGTTGCATAAATCACTGCTGTTAAGTGACTCATGGTCATTAAATGAATATAGCTTCCCCCATTAACTTTTTTTGTCAGAAGCCATCTGGGAAAAATTGCAAATGGCAATCCTGTGACACCAGAATACTCCAAACATTGTAAATGCAAACCACTTGCTAAAATGCTTGAATTTTGATCATGTGACCGTGGGGATGCTTCAACAGTCGTATGTGTGCAGACTGGTTGCAAGTCATTTTTTCCAATGCCGTTGTAACTTTAAATGGTCACTAAATGAATGGTTGTAAATTGAGGACTACCTGTATTATTTTTATATTATTCAATAAATCTAGAATACATCAATTTTAATTTTTAATATGCTAAATGTTGATAATTATAAAGTATAAAAATTATGGGGTCCCCCATAATTTTTAAAAGTGGGAAGGGATCCTGAGAGCAAAAAGTTAAAGAAATACTGATTGTTGCAATTTTATTAATGTGGACATTGCAAGAGACTTGAATGCTCTGTGGAGGTCAAGGTATATTATGTCCACAGTATTTCCTCAGTCCATTTAACCAATAACATAGTCAAAAAAAAAGAGATGAAGTTTGTCACAACTTGTTTTAATCATTATTACCTGAAAAGGAAGGACATGGAGCACAGCTACTAGTCTGATAAAATTTTCTAACCTCACATACCAGAATTTCTGGAGGATGTTTTAGGAAGATAGTTACTGATTACTTAGAAGCAGCAATGCCTCAAACAATGGGGAAACAGTTTTAGTTGCTTCAATTACATGATCTTCAATTAACATTAATAGAAAGTTTATAACCATTTAAATATGTATTTCACAATGAACATAGGTGGGCTTCAAATATTATAAGTAAGATGTATTCACAAAAACATGCAAAGATATTGTTTTATAACCAACTATACTTACAGAGGGACACGGTGGCTCAGTGGGTTAGGACGCTGAGCTTGTCGATCAGAAGATCGGCAGTTTGGCGGGTTGAATCCCGAGTGCTGCGTAACAGAGTGAGCGCCTGTTACTCGTCCCAGCTTCTGCCCACCTAGCAGTTCGAAAGCACGTAAAAATGCAAGTAGAAAAATAGGGACCACTACGGTGGGAAGGTAACAGCGTTCCGTGCGTCTTTGGCATCTAGTCATGCCGGCCACATGACCACGGAGACATCCTCGGACAAGCGCTGGCTCTTCGGCTTTGAAACAAAGATGAGCACCGGCCCCTAGAGTCGGAAACGACTAGCACGTATGTGCGGGGGAACCTTTTACCTTATGATACTTACAATCACAAAATCAGCCAACCATATCTTGGCTTAGCGTGTTTTGTGAACCCAGTCTGGTATCAGCTTATGGTTCAATATGTTGTCCAAAAATAAGAACTGCGTTTTCTCTCACAGGTGTGAAGAACATAAAACAGTTTTGTTGTTGATCATGTTCATGTCCATTCCCAATAACTTGACCTGTTAGTTGGACTTACCTCTGAGCAGGCAGGTTTAGTTAGGATTATGCAGTACACATAGAAAGTTACCCACATAGGAAGAAATATTTCCATATGCAAATATGTGGACTGGAAAAATAAAGGTTTCTGTTTATCTCTCTGTTTTTGTTCTTTTGGCTATTATTTCTGTGGTAGTTCAATCATACAGAGGCATTTTTATATATGAGTACATACTCACACTGAATGTCATGACCTTGGCTTGTGTTGGAGGCTTCATGTTGGATCTAGCTTTTATCTGGTGTGCAAAAATATTGAGATAGAAGATATATCTAAGTCCATTAAATCATTTTCTAGTCACCATAAGCTACTTAGTACTGTTTGCAATTGCAAAGGGTTATCACATGATCACAGAGTACTTGGCAACTGGTCATAAATGTGAATTGATTGCCAAGCAGCTGAAATGTAGTTATGTGACTGGGCGATGGGGTGGGGGGCTGCCATGATGTTTTACAATGGCTGGAAGTGTTTTATGGGCTCTAAAGTACCTATTCCAAGGCTGTCATGACCCTAAATGGTCTTTTAGTGACTGGTTGGACTGTAAGTCAACTGTATTTGACATGTATTTTGTCAAATTATATTTTGCTTCCAAGACAGTGCAAATATCGAAAGATTTAATGTATGTTACCCTGTGATAAGATGGGCAGCCAACAAATTTAATAAACAATAAATAATAATAAAATAATGAATATTCTAAAGGGGCCAAAGAAGGAGAATTCCAGGAAAAGGGAATCATCAAAATTTGTTACTAGTCAACAAATAAATAGTGAGAATAATACAATTCGGGACTTGGAAAACCAAATCTTCCCTCTTTATTAGATGGCTGCATATTTAAAATAATATATCCCCTGTATATTTTTATTTTCTATTTTCTTTTAAAATTTATGCATTTTTATTTTTGTATACTATTAATAAAAGCAAAAACAATTCAGTATTATATATATATCAACTTTTTTATTTCAACCCACTAAACTTTTTTTAAAACTGAAAAAAAGAAAATGTGTTTACTTGAAACTGCGAATAGTTGCGATGTTTAACTTCTTATAAACAATGTGAGCTGAGGACAGTAAAATGCTTAGATGTGTGCTTCGTACGTAATAAAACTTCTATTTCTAATCCTTTGTATATCTTTTTGTTCCTTGTTGCTGTACCAGGTGCAAAGCTCATGACACTAATCCAGAAGACAGAGGAGATTTTGGTGTGATGTGTCATGAGACTTGGTGTACACTGCAATATAGAAGTAGAATCAACATAAATTAGGTTATGTTTCAGTGTCACCATTCATATCATTCCAGATGATCTGTCGGGAATAGCTCTTCAGAGCAAGAAACAGCTGCAATAAGAAATATGGGCATTTGTTGTTCATTCGCTAAGGCTTGTCCAACTCTTTACAACATGCCTTAGCGATGCCCCTTGACCATAGCATGCCAGGCCCCTGTGATCTCCATTGTCTCTTGGAGTTTGCCCAAATTCATGTTCATTGCATCAATGACACAGTCTAACCATCTCATCCTCTGCTGTTCCCTTCTCCTTTTCTCTTCAATCTTTCCCAACCTCGTGGTCTTTTCCAATGAATTGTCTCTTCAATATCTGTCCTTCCAAAGAACAGTCAGGGTTGATTTCATTTAGGATTGACTGATTTGATCTCTTTGTAGTCCAAAGGACTCTCAAGAGTCTTTTCCAACACCTCAATTTGAAAGCAATATTGGCATACAAGTCCCCATTACTGTATCTTCCTATTTATGCTGTTTTGATTCCCAGCTTAGCTTCATATCCCTCTATTGAAAAATAAAAAATGTCAAATGAGGTAATAAGGAATTTATCTGTGACCTGTTTTACCTTCTATATTATACTAATAGTTCATATTATTTAATTGTTCATGTTAGTAGACTTTATGAAATCGCTTCTAGTAGCTTCATTTGTCTGACATTGTAATGGTACTCACGAATCAATCAGAATTCTCAGAACAGAGTACCTTACATATAAAACAGTGGTCCTATAATGTTCCTTTATGTGGAGATTTTGCTTTGAAATATTTACAAATACAGGTAATAAGCATCTTGCATATCACACCAAAGAATTATTTGTCCTGCCTGATTAACAACTGCCATCCATATTAATGAAAGGAAGGCTTAATAGCATTTTGATGCCAGATAATTTATGTCCTTGACCATTTGTGAAATGCGAATCAGCCATGAATATGGAACCATAGATTTGATTTTACACACTAATAATTCCTTTGTTATCTAAATCTTAGTGTGAATGTGATACTCTTTTGTTTTGATTTCTTGACCTATCACTACAAACCTCGAGAGGATACATTAATATCTGTTCCAGAGCCATTGTGACTGGGAGGCTATTGATATAGCTTTCTTTGTTTTGCCAACGCTAATGAATACATTTTACTTATCTTCCAGAAACAATCTTTCAGTTTAATTCTGCCCAAAATATTTTTCCTTTTTTCTTTCTTGTTTATTCCCAATTGAAATGAACAATTCCACTTTGAATGTAAATAACACGGCACATATTCTTTACGTGCTGATGGGAATGAAGCAAAACATACATACATACATACATACATACATTCTGTATGCTAGATAAATGCTAGGTATTTTTGGATCTTAGTAGTTGTATGAACAAAGTATCCATTGTGTAAAGAAACATGGTCCACACTGATGTTGTATGAAAATTTATTTTTATTTATTTATTTTTATTTTATTTATATCCTGCCCTTCTCCGAAGACTCAGGGCGGTTTACAAGCTTAGCAGTAGCCTTCATTCTATGTATATGCCTGCTTATTAGGGCTTTCACACACACCCCAAGCGGCATTATTACAAAGTCAGCTTATTGCCCCCAACAATCTGGGTCCTCATTTTACCTACCTCGGAAGGATGGAAGGCTGAGTCAACCTTGAGCCTGGTGGGACGCGAACCTGCACTAATTGCAGGCAGCTGGTGTTACTTAAGGAGGCATTAGCCCACTGTTCCACCAAGGCCACAATGCCGCTATGTATTGCTTCCTGGAACCAATTAACAAGGAGAACCGAAGTACCAGAATGACCATGGGCGGGCAGAAAGCAGAACGAGCAGGAGCAACTTATTACTCCCTGCCAGCTTCTGCATTTTTTTTAATCCCATTTATATCCCACCCTTCTCTGAAGACTCAGGGCGGCTTACAATCTAAGAAGCACAAATCAATGTGCTTAGCAATAGCCTTCATTCTATGTATATGCCTGCTTATTAGGGAATTTAATTGAGTTTCCTTATGGAAAGCTGACAAGGAGTAGCAGAAACCTTCCTTCCTTCCTTCCTCCCATCACCCTTCCCATTTGTGGTAGGTGGTGTCTGAGTTTGGGAAGCGTGGGCTTTTGAGTCAGGATGGGTACGTGAAAGGTACTGCGCAGATCAGGGAGGTGATGCGAGGATGTGTAGGTTGGTAGTGCGGAACAGGTGCAGCATGGGTTGGGGATGAAGTATGGGGGTGCAATGTCTGTCAGGAAGGTCACGTGGGGTGTGCAAGAGGAATATTACCACTATAATATTTAATGATTTACACAATGCACTAAGCCATAGTTCAATCATAAAACACAATTGGCTATATTTGTAGAGCTGAAAATAATAAAACTCAATAAATATTGGCTGAACCCTGATCCACTACTGTTTTGAAATTGGTTACCATCTGTATAGCACACTCAGAAATATCTACTTCTGTGAACTGTGAGCTCTTATAATCAGCTTTTTTAATAACTTTATTCTAAAAATGATAAATAATTGCTGTTTTAAGCTGTACTTCCTTGTCATTAAAACATATCCTTGTTGTATCCAGTTGGAACAGTAACATGATACCGTTCCATCAACAAAAGAGGAAAAATCCAGTGTTGAAAATTTTGCAGTGTGAGAAATTGGATTAATTCCACTTGTAAAGGGAGGAAGAAAACTTAATAGAATATCCATAGATTCATAGGAATGTTATTGTCATATTTATTAGGTAAATTGCATAAAGAAATTCTCAAGAAAGAACAACTTTCATATATCAATATTATCCTAATGTGGACATGTCAAAAGCCACAAAGTAAATCAGCATATAACATCTGGACAGGGAAGACCTGGATAAATGAAACCACAATATCTTCATGCAGATTTTGAAATAGACTTGCACATTGGAACATTCTTAGTAGGCTTTATCAATCCAAATAAAATTATGGCACATTGTCAAAACAATTATATTTGTAGAATATTATTTTGCAATGAAAATATTTCCACGTATATTGGGGTTTTCCCACAGACACTACTGAATTTCCAGCTTCCTTTTTTCCTATTCTCATGACAAATAGTGTTGCAGTTCTACTAAGGTAGGCTTATATTTTTAAGTGCTATTTATAGTGTTCAGATTTCTTTAGCAGAGTTTCTATAAGAAGACACCAGATGAACTGGTTAATCTGTGTATCAGAGAAATGAATTTAGCTGTAACAAACAATCAAGCATGACCAATCATCACAATTTTGTAATTATTTATCTAGTATTGTTTGGCTAAGATAATAAACCTAGGAGACTTTTATTAACATGCACAATGGCACGTTTTGCTTAATATATTGTATTAAAATCTAGATCTATTTTCTTACATTAAAGCAGCACTGAAAAATATACTGATAATGCACAAAAGCAAATGTACTCTTACAAAGTCAGAGAAAAGAAAACAAATTTAATATTTTCTTCCAGCTCTTGTGAGAAAGTAACCAGTTTCCTTACCACTGTCCTCTTATTTATTGTTGAATGCCAGTTACTTCAAATTAAAACTTCCATTACCACTAATTTAACAATGATTTAGAAATTTTTGTTTTTCTGTGAAATACCGTATATGTAGTTTTTACTTATTCAGTTTTGATATTGCCTGATGTTAGTTTTCAAGAATGGCATAAAAATAACAAAATTATCAGCTGCGCTAGGTAGATCAGATCATGAAATCAATACCACATGAAGGGTAAAACAATAATTACTGGAGTTGGCTATAATAACAGAAACTTGCATAGCTAATTGTGCTTATTTCCTTTTTTTGTAGTTCAGTGAATTAGGGAGATGTTTGTCTAAATAGTTTTCAAGTGTTATATAGCTGCTGTTGACTTAAAAGAAAATACTTTGGCCTTGTTTTGCTTAGGCAACTGCTTCTGCATATTTATACTAAGGTCATCTTCCTTACTCTGTAAAAAAATACAATAAATTAGATCAAAATAAATTAAAAATAATTTCAAAAATAATTCATCAGAAACAGGGAAGTCCTATTCATTCTACCCCAAAGCTTGGGAGAATAGACAGGCTTGAAGACCTTCTGGACCACCATCAAGGGAAAGTCACATGGATCTGGGAGGGGTCTTATTCTAAAGAGCAAATACTTCAGAGAAAGTAAACTGACTCACAAAGCGGACATGTCAAGTGGGGTTGTCGATGAAAGTATATACTATTTGTGTCACTGAATTCTGGACCAGTTGAAGCTGCTGGGTGGCCTTCAAGGGCAGCCCAGGTAGAATAAGCTGTAATATTTGAGCTATGAGATGATCAGGCCTGAGTGACTGTTTGGAGAGCCATCTGACTCTGGAAAGGGTACAGCTGGCATGCTGGAGAAACTGTGCAAAACCTCTCTTGGCCAAGCCATCATTTGCTCTTTGAGCAGAAGTTGTAAGTTCACAAGAATCCTCAAGGATCATGTCACATATGACTGGGGAACTGCAATCCTACCTAGCAATAAAGATAGAAATTCACTGGACCTAGGAATCCAAGTAGCCACAGTCATTCAATCTTGGTAGCATTGAGCAAAAGTTGGTTCTGGCCCACACAGGAATTCAGCAGACTCATTTGACTGGACTGAGGTTGACAAATATAATTTGGTACCAATAACATATTTGCTAGATAGATGATGGAATTTGCTAAAATTGCTAAATTGACTTCTTTGATCAGAGAAAAGACAGTAACTATATTTATTGCTGTTTGGAAACCTTTTACAAATGTTTTGTGTGAAATAGGGGAAAAAAGTTATGATTTATGGGTTTTATGATTTGATAGAATAGATTATAGAAAGAAGAGTTATATTGTAACCATAGTATTGTGTAGTGGGTTCAGGACCGCATGGAAGACACCAGGCAGATGAGTACAGCAAACAGCTCTTTATTGTGGGTAGGAACTGTACTGAACAAAGGGGGTTACCTGTACCCCTTATATACCTTGCCAGGTACGCTCTTGACCAATCCATTCATCTAAATCTCCCGCTGAAAGCTAACCAGCCAATCCAGTTACGGTACAGCGCCACCTGGTGGTATTTGCTGAGCTGCTGCTTAGACCCCATACATAACACAGAGTAAGAGGTAAGTTCGTAATTGTATTTATAACTGCTATAAAAATAGAATAGAATATCTTTGTCATTCTGTAACACAATGAAATTAATTAAAAAAACATAGGTATCTACTTCTTTGTATTTTTTTCTTTTCACCCTTTCTTGCACTTTTAACTTCCTATTTTTTATTTTTATTTTTCTTCCTTTATATTTGCAACTATACAAATGCATCCTTGATATCCAAATTGGTGCCATATAAATTTAATAAATATTAGTTTGTATTTTTTATGTTTTTTTAAAAAAATCTTTAATAAAATAGGTACACTCCTACATTTAACAGAGAATTAAAGTAATCAGTCCTAAAACATTTTTAAAAGAATCTTTGTTAAGATATTTAAATTTAATGGATAGAACAGTAGGGTTGTACAATGGCCAGAACATACAGTTGTAGTTGATTGGTTAGAGGGTGCTGGCTCCTGTGTGAAGCAATCTATGCTGTGATTGGTTGCTGTGGGTGTGGAGGGGGAGTTTCCCTTTTTTCCCTGCCTATTTCTTCTGTGTGCTCTGTGATTTACATCATGATATTCCTGATTGCCTGATTATCTTGTTTGCTGTAAATATAGATCTAAAATATATTTATTTATATAAAATACAAGTTTGTTTCAGCATCTTTGACTTCATTTAGACACCTGCTGCGCAATTCCCTGACAATCTTCATTAGATCTTTTCTTCAAATCAACCACAGTATCTCTTTGCTATTCCTTAAATCAGCTCAGTTTGTATCTGCAGAGGAACAAAATCAGGAAGATGGCAGATGGGACCCTGTATCATAAGTTGTGTGCCTTTCAAACACTTGCCAACGTCACATCAACATGAATGGTACTGGCACTGTGATGTTCCATCTGCCATCTTGCTGATTTTAAACCCTCCTCTGCAGATTCTGCTGAAGGTTATAAATCCCAAAAAAGGAAACTGCTACTTTAAAAGTTAAGATAGAAGCATCTTTTTCAGCTTCGG
Source organism: Vipera ursinii (assembly GCF_947247035.1). NCBI lineage: Eukaryota > Metazoa > Chordata > Lepidosauria > Squamata > Viperidae > Vipera > Vipera ursinii. Next base: position 51,796,594 of record NC_139521.1, on the reverse strand, counting down.
GTGGAAGCTTGCTTTAATTAATAGCAAAGAGGTGTTTTTACTTGCTTGTATGTGGTCCAAAAAAGGGATGCGGTGGCTCAGTGGGTTGGAACGCTGAGCTTGTTGATCAGAAGGTCGGCAGTTTGGCGGGTCGAATCCCGAGTGCCGCATAACAGAGTGAGCGCCTGTTACTCGTCCCAGCTTTTGCCAACCTAGCAGTTCAAAAGCACGTAAAAATGCAAGTAGAAACATAGGGACCACTACGGTGGGAAGGTAACAGCGTTCCATGCACCTTTGGCGTCTAGTCATGCCGGCCACATGACCACGGAGACGTCCTCGGACAAGCGCTGGCACTTTGGCTTTGAAATGGAGATGAGCACCGGCCCCTAGAGTCGGAAACGACTAGCACGCATGTGCGGGGGAACCTTTACCTTTACGTGGTCCAAACTATACCAAATTTAATTGCCTAACTACTCTACCTACTCTAATCTTGAGAAATTAACTTGCTTAGACTTCATTTTTAATAAAAAGGTTCAAATGGTGCATTAATGCAAAAATCAAGATATAAAATGCAATTTTATTATTTATTTAAAAGTTTATTGGTCCCCATCTTATTATCAAGGTACCTCTGGGATGTTTACAATTATGATTGATAGACAGTCAAGACACACAGACAGACACAATAAAATACCCGCAAACACTTTGATCCAATTACAGATGGGGAGGGGGGACAGGGTGGAGGCAAGTGGGAACTGTGGTTAATCAACCAATGTGATGCTCCCACATAGGGGGCCCAAACTAACTGGAAGAGCCAGGTCTTTAGACCCTTAGAAAAGTTCAGGAAGGTTGAGGCCGAATTTACATGGGGGGGGGGCAAGATGTTCCAGAGGGCAGGTACCATGTCAGAGAAGGCCCTTCTCGACCCTGCCAGCTGGAATAATCTGGCCAATGGGGCCTGCAGCATGCCTTCTTTACTGAGATGGGACAATCCCAGTGGGATGAGATGGTTCCTCAAGTAGCCTGGATCCATGCCATGAAGGGTTTTAAAGATAACCAACATTCTTAAAAGAGCAGTAATAAAATGGGAGCATAACAGTAACAAAAACTTTGAGGTACTATTAAAGCATTTTTCATTATGGACTTATGCAAAGGGCACAATGTCATGTGAAGGATACGTTTAGTACTTGCATCACAACTGATATGTAAATCACGTAGTTTTTGTCAACATGTCATCATTTACCCCATTGCAAACACCTGTTCTTGCAATATATCATTTACATTTTGTTGTGCATTTGCACACTTGAAACATAAGAAAACAGGAAATTCAAGATGAGATGAAAAGTAGGTGGTTTTACAAAACCATGCAGTTTCTCCAAATGAACACGAAGCATAGCTACTCTGAGAGCTAAGTTATTATGTGAAACTTTGCAACTCATAAGTCACTGTTTGCATACTGTACTTTGAATAATTAAATGTGTAAATTTATTTATATGCTAACATATTTTTTCAGATTCGTAACTAGATATAAAAATATGTGACAGTGCATTCAACTAACACTATTCATTTGCTTATATGTTCCATTATTTCAGTAAATGCAAAATGTATAAAATACATCCAAAACTCAGAGGGTGAAACTCTTATTTCCTAACTCATCTTATCTTTGAACATTCAGAACATGCAATATAGCAATGGGCTATTGTCCCCCTTTCTAGCAATTTTTTGATTCATCCCAAAACAAAGATAATAAAATCTTTGTTTTGGGATGAATCAAAAAATTGCTAGAAAGGGGGACAATAGCCCATTGCTATATTGCATGTTCTGTTTTTGGGAAGTTAAACATGTTGAACCTAAATTCAGATGCTCAAAGAAAATTATTTCAATTATATGCAAGCCCTATATATTTTTTCCCTTCCATTCAATCATGCCTGATTCTGGAAGACTTTTGGAGGCTTTCACAAAGAGACTGGACTTCAAAAAGAGAGTGGAAAACCATTTGACTGAAATGGTGTAGGTAGGGTCTCCTGCTCAAGCAGGGGGTTGGACTAGAAGACCTCCAGGGTCCCTTCCAATTCTATTAATCTATGTTCTATGACTACCTGGACAACTCCTTTCAGTTTTCTTGGCAAGGTTTTTCAGAAATGATTTGCCATTGCCCTATTTATAGGGCTGAGAGAAAATAACTGGCCCATGGTCATCCAGTTGGCTTTGTGTCCAGAACAGGATTAGAATTCATGGTCTTCAGGTTTCTAGCCTGATGCCTTAACCACCCTATTTAGTATGACACAAATGCAGAAAAAAAATCCACTTTAAAAATTATTTGTAAAGTGCAGTCAAGCCAAAAGAAATGTCAGGTTCTTATAATTAGCACAGGAGCAGAGAACATTTCCCCCCATGTGGTAATATCCTGATTTTTTCCCCCCAAGTGAAAATAAATTTCCTGCTGAGTATAATTAAAACCCAATTCCGTATTTACAAGACTGCACTTCCAAATGAACCACAACATTTAATATTCCATCCGACTGTATCAATCATCAATTTCCTTCCCCAAACCGTCTAACAACGGAGCCTGGAGAAACAGGACTTGCTGCAGAGTCTTAAGAATCCAATACTAAAAACGGGTTTTACATCTTCCTTCTTAACGGCGGTCTTCACTGGAAGCTGCCTCCATTCCCGCAGGGAAAACAGAGGCCAGCTTCCTCCTCCTCCTCCGCCTCCTCTTCTTTCTACTTTCTACGCTGGTTCTCTCACCTGGACACACCTAATTCACCTGAGGCTGCGCGGAAGCCTTCCTTTTCCAAGCCCGCTGCTGCGTCCCGCTCGTTGCCCGCCCTGCCTGTTCCTGAGCGCGCAGGCGCATTGTGACTCGCCCGGCAACTCTCCTCGGGCTCGGCTTAGCGCTATCATGGCGGCGGCAGCAGCCGGAGCGAGCAGGAAGCGATGGACGAGCTAAGTGTGGCGACTGCAGAGTGAAAGAGCTGCACGGAAAAAAACTTTCAGGCGTCTTCCCCAAAGCGGAACCTCCCGCTTGGTTTTCATCCAGCTCAGGTCGGCAGCGCCAGTCTGGTGGCGGAGAAACGAAGAAGACATCTCCGTGCCTGGATCAGCCGCCGGGCTTTAAGAAGGCACGTCTCCCTGCCCTTTGGCCCCGACCGCCTCGGGAACGGAGAGCTCGGCTGGGGTGAGTGCGAACTTCCTCGGCTGGCCCGACTTCGTCCTTGCACCTGTGACTGCGCGCGCGAGGGGGGCAAGAAGCAGGGACGTTGCTTGCTCCTCCCGGGGCTGCTAAAAGACAAGGACAGCAGCAGGCGAGGCTGGGGAATAGCCCAGGGGAGGGTGGTGCGTCTTCAAATCTATAATATCTTTTATTTTATTTTTTTAGAACAGTCTTTTGGGAAAACATCTTTTTTTTTCCCCTCTCTCCGGTGCGAGCAAGTTGAACATTTGCGGCGAGGAGGAGCTTACCTGTATGCTGTGGTTGCTCCTGCTCTGGTTTTATTGAGGGAGAGGGAGGCATGTGCTTCAAGAACAGAGCAGAGTTTTATAGTTAGGTAGATGGCAGGCTTGCAGATATTTGTGAACAAGTGTCCGTACTTAACTCTTGTCTTTCTGGAATTGTTCCTCTTTAAACAGACCATTTGCCCAGGCCCTGACACTGAGTGAAGAACAGGAGGAGTCTCTACTCGAGTTGCTGTTTCTGCCTTCAGGGTGCTTTAAAAATTGGACCTGAAAATCCAGGCTAGAGAGTGTATTCTGTATTTCCGGAAGTGAACTAACTATGGCTAGTGAAGAAAGACAGAGGTCCTCTTCGCTGTCAACAGGGGATGATAAAGGCGGAGGAGAAAGTGGTACTGGACAAGGAAAAGATGGAAGCTTAGCTGAAAAGCAGTCTTTGAATCCAGGCATCCCTATCCGGGGTATCAGGATGAAATTTGCTGTTCTGACAGGACTGGTGGAAGTTGGGGAAGTATCCAACAGGGATATTGTAGAAACTGTGTTCAATCTGGTGAGTCACTTATCTTTCTTTTTCTCCAAATGAACAAAAGCATATGATGAAATGATATACATTCTCTCAGTATTCACATTACTATGGTTAAACACAAATGTACACACTGGGCCATTTGTAACAGGGATTTGAGTTTAGCAAGCTGCTGCATTTTACTGGAAGAAATGCCGACTAACTCATCTAAGGTTGCATTTCTCGTTTCCTTATAGTTTTTATCTTTGCTTGAATTTTCTGGGACTTTGTTTCAAATTCTTGTTGTCAAACAACTTTTCTGCCACTTGTAGCTTTATAAATGTATAATGCACGAATAGGTAGGTGTTAAAATTTGCACCTAAAATAAGCTATTTATGTTTGTAACATTGGACCAATATATCCTATTGTAAGCTTGTAATTGATGGCTCAGCAAAAGTATAGATATAGTTATGGGATATATATCATTATTTGTACTGCAGACTCTCAACTTTTTGTACCCTCAACTTTTCCTAGTTGTGAAAGTTCTCTTACAAATGGGTTTAGGCTGATTAATATGAAACACAAATATTAGGCCATGAGGAAAAATGACATTAAATTTGAGTATTAGTCTGGTGGCAGAGAACAGTAATTATATGGTAATCCAGGCAATTGATATATAGCATAAACTTTAGAATGCAAGAATAATTACTTCCTCTGGCTCAGTCAGAATTAAAAATGATTGGTCTGATTTTTAAGACCATTTTTTGAAATGTCTCACATTTGAAATGGCTGAAATAAAATTGGGCACACAATATGGACAATTTCACATTCCTCATGAGGTCTTTGCTTAGGTTGTAGCCTACAATTTTCATAAAGTTCTACTTGAGTTTGATATAACTTGGTTTAAATAAAATCTGAAATGTTTACTTACGTCAAATTAGGCTCTGCAATGTAAATTAGAGAAAAAACATTCCTAATTTAATAAAACATGTAGTAAAAGTATTATAAGAAGAGAAAATCTTGTGTTGTTTTATTCCTGGTATATTTATAATAGTTCTTTACTTTGAAGTGTGAGTTAGGGATTATGTATGTATATTCATTTAAGCCCTAAGCATTTGCTAGAAGTAAGCTGCAGAAATAGAAGATTTGTCAAGAATAATTGTGGCATAGCTTTATTATGCCATAAACATAAAGTGATTATTCTAGGCTATATACTGCACTGATCTCCGTTTGTGGTTTTTTTGAGTTAAAAATCCAAAATATTTACACTTTTTTCTATGGCATTAGCAGAAGATCTTACATATTAATTCCTGGGTTCAAAAAGTATTTGACATACTTTTTATGCTTATGGATATATAAAAGTTTGTTGAACTCTCTAGAGCATTGCAGCATTTTGTACACAGTATTGCAAGTGTATAGAATCAGCAGTTTGGTGTATTTTATTTCAGTCTATTTGAAAATAATTATAAGTCATATTTAAAATACGAGTTTTGTTAAAAAATGATTCAAACTGAATTATAGAACTTTGCAGAAACTAAATATAAAATTGCCCCCTCCCCCCCGCACTAGAGGTATACCGAGGTACCTTTACAGTGAATTGGATTTTTGTCAATGTCTGTCTGCAATATTACTATATGTGAATAGACTATATAAATTGGTCCAGTTAGAAATATTTCAAAGGAGTGGGACAGGTTATCCAGTATGATTGTCTTTTCTTTTGTGAAATAGTAAGCATTTTTTTTGTCATACACAGTGGTTTGAGAGCTGGGTAATAGGCAGGGCTTGAAGTAAAGAAACAGTGGGAACACCAAATTTCATTGGACATCTTCTACCCAATCCCACCTCCATCTGGCAGCTTCCATCTAGAGTACTTTGACTTTAGTCTGGATACAAGTTTAGACCTGTGCTCTAGAAATTCAGGTATACCAGTAGATGTGTTTTATTCCTACTGAGAAATAATGAAATGCATAATGCTGTGATTGGGCTTCAGTTTGGGAAGTATATACTCTTTCCACAAGCCAATGCTTTCCTTCCTCATGAAGAAAATATGTTTATTTCTATGAGTTGTATCTGTTTATTTTTTAATGAGACTTTCCATACTTAATAGTGAAAATTTCTGAAGTATTTATTTTAACTAAGGTAAATACAGTTTGCCAGTTGGGCAGGGCCCATAAACCCTCTCTTTCTTGCCACTGAATATGTTCCTCAATTTGGGCAGTGTGATGTGACTCTTGGTCATATTCTGATTCAGATACCATGGCTCCTCTATTAGGGAGTTGGGGTAAAAACACTTTTATTGTTTTAAAAGTAGAATAGAACACTGTTCTGACCCAGACCTTCACGAGTAATGATCAACTTCTTACTCGTAAGTAAAAACCCCTTTTATTAAACAAGGGAGGAACAAACTTTGTTCACGTGAGAACACCAGATAACCAGTCTTTAAATGCTTAACCAAGCAGTAGCAGTCCCGGCTCGCCCTGGCTGAGACAATGTCATTGTCCATTAGTTCCCAGCAGGGACACTCAGTTAGCACTTCAAACACAACACAAGTAGCCCCAACAAACCCGGGTTTTGGCAAAGAAATCTTGACAAAGAAATCTGACTGATTGAAGTACCTTGTAACACGAACGGTTGTCTGCGACAACAGGCCACTCCCAAACTCCTCCTATTTATGTTCTAGCCAGGGAGTGGCTGGCTAACGTCTCCTCCTTTGCCCTGAGAGCTGGCCCACTGCCTTCCATTGCTCTCCTCTCTACGCATACGCGCATCTGGGATGGGCTCCATCTGTTCCTCCTCACTCAGCTCAGGCCCAGAAAACAGCTGCCTCTCTGCCTGAGCATGGGCAGATGGCCCTGACTCTGCATCTGGCTCTGAGTTTTCTTGCTCATTGGCGCCTTCCAAAGGCTTCGAAGTTAAGGCTTGTTGTGATTCAGGGTCAGCCTGTGGGTTCGGCAGTTGGGTTGGACGACTCAGAGGAGGAGGGGGGTGTTGAAGACCTTGCTGAGGGGGTTGAAGATCTTGCTGATGATAGCCCTCAGCCAGGCTCCTCCCACTTGGTCACCACGGAGACCCAGCTGTGTGAGCCTGACAGTGTGGATGAAGATGACCCACAGCTGGCCCTGTTCAAGGACGCCCGACACAGGAGGCAGTCAATTAGGAGTAAACAGAGGAAGGCGATGGGGCTTCTCAGAAGGAGGCAGAGAGAAGCCACGCCCTGAACTCTATATAAGGAGAATGTCTGGGAGGGCTGGTTTGCTGAAGGCAACTGCTCGGATGGTTCATGTTTCTTAAAGCTCCTGTTTCTTGGTTTGTGTCTTGTTTGTTTTTGTAGCTATAAATTTGGCAGGCGTAATTCCAGCCTCTTGCCGGTTGTAAAGGGGTTGTCCCTGCCTTTTCTGCAGGGCCGGTAGCAGGCTGGTACAGAACAAGGCTTTCCCTCCCCCCCCTCCTCTGATTTGGCTGCTAGCTCTGTTGGCAGCCAACGGACCAAAACAAACACTAGAGAAACCTTTGGCTAAAGAAGCTAGAAAAGTGGTTTACTCTCTCCCCATAGCTTATTAAAAATTGGAATTTCCAATTGTGGGAAGTCCAGGAAAATTGTAGCAACAAGTGCACATACACACATACACGCACACGGATACACAGAGAATATGAAAAAGAGAATCAGGTTTGTATATACTGGGGCAATAACCATCGAGAGATTAAAGCCATTTTTAATACACCGACTCCATTTTTGGTGATGGATAAATGGCTGAGAAGCATTTTTATGGCCAGGTGTGGCCTGCTTCCTTGTTACTTTGTGACAAATCAAGCAGATAAAGGTATGAAGTTGGTTCTGAGTGTTACATTTGCATTTGGTAGCTGTTCACTGGAACACTCAACGTGAGGTCCAAATAGGTGTCTATACAAGTAAAGGAGGCCATAATTAGGCTGAAAAAGCAAAATCTATGAGAGAGAAAGAAAAACCACTGGGAATGGTCAAAACAATATTTTGAAACTTTCTTAAAAAGAAGGAATTAACAAGCGGGCTCAGCAATAACAAAAGGCCTAGAAAGTCATGGAAGATAAAGTGGATGACTGCAGAATTCTGTCATTGGGTAAGAAAAACCCTTTCACAACATCTAGCCAAGTCAAGAACACTCTTGAAGTAGACGTGTCATTGTTAAAGTTTACAGTCAAGAAACGGCCTCATGAATGTAAATACAGAAGTTTCACAACAAGATGCAAACTCTGGCCACACTCAAGAACAGGCAGGCCAGATTAGACTTTGCCTGAAAACACCTTAGAAAGCCTTTCCAGTTCTGTAATACATTCTTTTGACTGATGAAACCGAGATTAACTTGTACCAGACTGATGGGGAAAAAAATGGAGAAGGAAAGGAACAGTTCATGATCTGAGCATACCAATCATCTGTCAAACATGTTATGCATGTGCATGTATGGCTGCCAGTGGGTCACTGGCATTTATTGATGACCTAACTGCTGATAAAAGTAGAGGATGAATTCTGAAGTGAATAGGACTATACTCTGCTCAGATTCAGCCAAATGCTGCAAAACTTGTTAGGATACCGCTTCATATTGCAGATGGATAATAACCCAAAAACATACAGCAAAAGCAGCCCAAGAGTTCCTCAAGGCACAGAAATCGGATATTCAAGTCAGTCACCTGATCTCAAATAAATAGAGCATGCTGTTACTTATTGAAGACAAGACTGAAAACAGAAAGACCCACAAACAAGCAACAGCTAAAGGCAGTTGCAGTAAAAGCAAGGCAAAGCATCTCAAAGGAGGATACTTAGCTTTGGAGGCTAGTCCGTGAATTCTATACTTGGATTTTCATCCAAGTATTTACAATCCTTATATTTGTAATAATGTTAGTTTGTTCCATCATTTATGAGCCACCAAAAATGGGGTTGGGTGTATTAAAATAGCTGTAATTCCTCAATGGTTAATGCCATACTTTTGTTAAACCCCATGAATTAAAGCTGAAAGTCTTTGCTCACATCTTGAATGTTCATTTAAGATTCATTGTGGTGGTATAAAGAGCCCAAATGCCAAAAAAAAACCTTATCGTTGCCCCAGTATATATAAACCTGATTCTGTGTGTGTTATCTACCAGTAGCCAAGACAAAACTAAAGCTAGTAATTTGGTCAAATACTTGGGCAGTTCATAGAGAATTTTGCTTGGCTAATAAACACCATAAACTAATAACAATAAACCTGGAGTTAAGAGACAAGAATGTTAAGAGGAATCGAGGACAGATATCAGATTCATTAAACAAATATCCACAGAAAACAGTTTTCCAACTAGGAAGTTTACAGCTTCCTGTCCCAGAGCTTACTTAGCTTAATAAGAGGTGTAGATGTCTTTTACAGAACTGTGCTGACCTCCACTATACAGCCTACTTTAGTGTATGATTTAGTGCTTGGTACTTTCCCAAAGAGAGTCTCTGACTCTTTTCTACTGAATTCAGTGGCCACGTGCACTGAGTCATACCTATCATTCATAGATGGCTAATCACTGGTTGCCTCGTGAATTGTAAGCTGAGAGACCTCTACGGTTTTGCTTTTCAGCCTCAGAGAACTCCATAACAGGTTGTGCATGAAGATACCGATTTTCTTGTAATCTATCAAATTAATTTGAAATGTCTAACCAGTTCTATTGTTTTATGAGATTCTAGTACAATGCTTCCCAAACTTTTTCCTTCATTATCCAAAACCACTTATCAGAAAGTCTTACTGAATTTTGAGGACTAGTTGTAAATCCCTTCCTTCAGCATTGACATAACTTCAAATGGTTGCTGAATGAATGGTCATACCTCAAGGACTACTTGTATTACAGAACATCATTGAATAATGTTTATGCCATTTCAACAATTACTATTGGTAATTTCATTGGTTTTCATCTTAATAGGAATATTTTGTGAGACTTTTGAATGTATATTAGTACATATGGCAATCTTTAAGTAAATTTAAATGTCTCTGTTGTAATTGTAATTGGATTAGGTGTCCTTAACATAAAGAAGAAACACTTCAATTTTGGGTGATTTATCCAGGTTTGGGAAGAATTTACCCAGGTTTGGGAAGTAAGCAGTGCAGTATATAAGTCTAAGTGCTATTGCTATTGCTATTTTTTAGTATAAAATAAAATAAATTAAAAATTAGCTATTTGTAACAAAACACTAGTCTTATGGTCTTTGGGGAATATTGCCTTTTCTTTCATGCATTTCTTTTAAATAGCTTTCTAGTATGATTGGCTAGCTCTACAAAAAACCTCTTCAGCATTGAATCTTTGTATTTTTATATTTAAAATTTAACTTTTATTTTTTACTTTTTGTTGTTTTTTTAAATAAAGTTTGATATTGTTTATCTGTGAGATTGGTTTGTTTCCCAATAAAGATTTGGGTTTTTTTTTTACCACCTTCCTCTATGTTAGATGGCCAGAAGGTACCTTTGAAATTAATTAATTTTTTTTAAAATTTTATATTTTAATCATCAGAAAGCAGCATATAGAGACCCTGTATCTCACACACATAAGAGTCGGGGATTGGAAACAGGTAGAACAGTTCTTGAAAGACAGATAGTAGTATTAGAAACAATTTTGAGTGCCATCCCAAACAGAGTGCATCTAAGGATATTTAGTTCTAGGACTAAACAATATCGGATCTGTATTATGAATTTTGATTCTTTTTCTCATCTACACTAATCCCATTTACATACATCAAGTTTTAATGTGCTGTTTTATAGTGCATGCAGGTTGTTTATTCTTCCATTACTTTTTTCAGTCATAGTACTAAATAATATTGTAACATAAAATATCTTTGATTTTAAAGTCATTTGTGAAGCTATAGGGTGCTATAAGTGAGTAGAACAAGTTACATAGTGTATTACTATGGATATGCAGTTTCAAATTATTATTATTATTATTACTATTATTATTTTTAATCCCATTTATATCCCGCCCTTCTCCGAAGACTCAGGGCGGCTTACAAACTTAGCAGTAGCCTTCATTCTATGTATATGCCTGCTTATTAGGGCTTTCACACACACCCCAAGCGGCATTATTACAAAGTCAGCTTATTGCCCCCAACAATCTGGGTCCTCATTTTACCTACCTCGGAAGGATGGAAGGCTGAGCCAACCTTGAGCGTGGTGGGATGCGAACCTGCACTAAATGCAGGCAGCTGGTGTTACTTGAGGCATTAGCCCACTGCTCCACCAAGGCTCTGTCCTTAGTTTCAAAATTGCTTAGCCAGAGTCAAATGGAGAAAACCAAAGTACAGATATATATTGTGCCATTAAGTTTAGTTTAACTCTTCAACCACATAAACTTTTCCTATGACAATCAGTCTCTAACCTGGTCCTTCAGGTCTTTCAACGATGTACCCATTGCACTGTAATTGAATCCATCCACCTTGCTGCTAGTTATCCACTTTTTTCTCTTTCCACGGCATTCAAGTTGTTTCCACGGCATTCAAGTTGCATAATTTGTCAAAATAGGATTATTTGAACCTGATAATTTGCACCTCAGATGAGAACTTTAGGTTAATTCAATGATCCTTGTGTTTTCTTGGCATAGTTTTTCTCAGAAATCTTCCCCAACTTCAAAGTTGAAAGCGTTAATACTCTTCTGATCTTACTTTTAATATAATAAAGCAATACCAAGTATCAGAATCACAGGCTTGACAACTAATATAAATGCATATATTTTATCTCAAATACCTTTAACATGGGGCATTGCATTTCTCCTACCCCAGAGAACAGTCTTACAGAACACTATCAATGGGAGGAGTTGTGTAGATCTCATTCCAGAGGGCTATTTGTCTTCTGAACTCAAGAGTGTAATAAACAAAAATGTGTGGAGCATATCTAATACAACAGCTAATTTTGACTTATGACCACAATTGGCATTGGATCTTCCATTGCTAAACAGTGCTGCTGTTAAGTGAGTCATGACCGATTTTATGAATTTTTTTGCGGTAATTAAGTGAAACGTGATAATTAAGCAAATCAGCTTTCTCCATTGACTTGCTTGTCAGAAGGCCCTGAGAGGAGTGTAAATGATCACATGACACAGACCTACAACTTTCATAATTTTAGGTTGCCAAGCAAATTTTAATCACCTGACTGCAAGAACCGGTTTTTAAGTCACTTTTTTCAATGCCATCATAAATTGAACGGTCATTAAATATACTAAAAAGCAGAGACATCACCCTGCCAACAAAAGTGCGTATAGTCAAGGCCATGGTTTTCCCAGTTGCAGTGTATGGCTGTGAAAGTTGGACCATAAGAAAGGCTGAGCGCCAAAGAATAGAGGCCTTTGAACTATGGTGCTGGAGAAGACTCCTGTGAGTCCCTTGGACTGCAAGGCATTAAAACTGGTCAGTCCTAGAGGAGATCAACCCTGACTGCTCTTTAGAAGGCCAGATCCTGAAGTTGAAACTCAAATACTTTGGCCACCTAATGAGAAGGAAAGACTCACTGGAGAAGAGCCTAATGCTGGGAAAGATTGAGGGCAAAAGAAGAAGGGGACGACAGAGTATAAGGTGGATGGATGGAGTCACTGAAGCAGTAGGCGTGAGCTTAAATGGACTCCAGAAGATGGTAGAGGACAGGAAGGCCTAGAGGAACATTGTCCATGGGGTTGTGATGGGATGGACACGACTTTGCAACTAACGACAACAACACCTGTATTAGAGTAATCCTTGGGACATTATTTGATTCATTTATAGCTTACATTAAATGCATCACAATGTTTCCAGCTTTTTTTTCTATTTCTAGTTTTAAGAAAGTGAGGGACATTATTTTCATTTAATAAACTTCTAAAATTTACATCTAAAATTTACTATCTTGTTATTCTTCTGAACTCCTCATTAGGTAAGAAAACATAGGGAGAATTGCTTCATACTGAATGAAGTTTGGATTACTGACATATAATTTTGATAAAGGTATTAGGGAAGTATAAGCCATATTGGTCTACCATCTCTTTTACATTTCTGTCTATACTATTCAGATAGCATATAGTATATTTGATGAGACAAGTATTGCCTTATTAGTCCAACTTCTAGCCTTATAGTCAGTGGTGGGATTCAAATATGTGAACAACCAGTTCTTTGTGTGGATGCCGCTTCCGGAAGTGCATTCTGGGGCTTTGCAACAAAAAATTAGCTACCAGTTCTACCAAAGTAGTGCGAACCGGCTGAATCCCACCACTACTTATAGTTCTAGTACGAATGAAACTCTAAACAATTATCTATTAGTCTCCTTTAAGTCCAAAGTAATCACAACACTAATTTTTGTTTTGACAGTGAAATTTGAAATTTGCTTGAAATGTCCTAATGTTAGAATTAGCTAAACATTAATTATATCAGCATGTCAAATTATTTTAACTTACAACAGTAATCATTTTTGTGACTATTGAAGACAGCTTTAGGCCATATCTGATACCTTCCAGATGTGCTGAAGTTGTACATTCCCAAATTCACAGGTTATAATTTTATCACCAGATCTTGAAGAAGCACAATAGAAAAACAGTGTTGATACTTTTGAATTTTGATGTTGTAGAACTCCTGAGAATACTATTGGCAGTCAAGGAAGCAAACAAAACCAGAGTTCTCACTTGAGATATAAATGATCGTTGATACTTTTGAACTAACATGCATGCTGCATCTCACCTACTTAACTTCACTCTCTCCTTTATCATTTTTTTCGGGTGTTGAAGCATGGGATGACTTCCTGTATTCCAACAAAATCATTGAAATGCTTTAAGAAATGTTTTTCCATCTGCAGTTTTCATTAAAAGAACAATATGGGGAAAATTGTGGCTGCTGTCCTCACTGATTTCCCCCCCCCCAAGGTATCATTCCTCAGCTTTTCTTTATAAATGAAAACTGTTTTTTATTTATTGATGACTTGGCGAAATACTACAGTGATTACTTCTCTTGCTCCAAATTTCAGGAACAGATGGTAAACTTTAAAGAATTCTACCTTGATGTAGTTTTCTTACCAGCTGATACATAGAGAAATTAACAGGCAAAACTAAGGGGAGCTGGCTTTTGTTTACAACTGCTCCTTGGCAACTGGCATTTAAGGCATGTTGTCTCTGATACAGAAAGCTGTATACAACCATTAAGACTAAGATGCTGGCAGTACTTGTTCCAGCTGGATTCAGCCTTCCTTCTATAAGGCCATTGTCTGCAGTTGCATTGTGGGAAAGAATCTTTTTCTCAACAAAAGCAGGCAAAGGCCATCCCAAAACGTGCCATTTAGATTGTTTCCCCACCTCTAGCCAAAAAGCAGTTTTAAATAATTTATGCAACTTGAGAAGGCTATGTTGATAAAGCAGTAGAACTTAATTTTAAGAAAAGGACATTAAATCTCAAATTAAGAATGAAAATGCAGTTTAAAAAGCCATTTAAACACTTCAAGGAACCTGGTAATATAAAAGCTAAGAGAAATAAGCTGATATTAAACTTCTCAAAAAAGCTAGGAACGTAGCTAATACAAGTGATGTGGCTGTCATATTGTCTTCCTAAATTCGTCTTATTAAACTCTGCCATGAAACCAAAGATTTTGCTTGGAGAAATTTCATTCTTTTAGAAGTTGTCTCATGCTTTTGATTTTTGGTATGTTGCAAAACTAGAGGCAGTAGCAGGCAGGCTGGCAGTAGAGCAACCTATCTGTAGGTGTCAAATCCCAGGTGCTTAATATTTTTAGCAGATTGAGAGTTGCTATTTTGTAGGCATTTCATGGTGTGACAGTTTACTCTGTGGATGTCCTGGAGCTACATTATTTGATTGCTTGAATTTTTGAGTGCATAATTTTACATTTTGTTCCTGAAATTATGTTGTTTTCTTGATGAAAGCATTTTCTAATTAAAGTATGATCCCAACCTTAACCAAATTAGCCTCAGGAGTATATTCTTTGTGTTGAATGAAGTGCATTTTATTGTTGAATGGTCAGGACCTGTGAGTTAACATGATTATAAATTAATATCACTATTCATTTCAATTAATATATTTAATTTGATTTTGCAACTTGATTGTTTTGCATTTTCATTAAGCATATATACCACGGGTTGGCAACCCGCGGCTCTGGAGCCGCATGCAGCTCTTTCAGCCTTCTCCTGCGGGTCCCAGTCATCCTTCACCATTTGCAGAGAGACAGAGAGAGGCACTTGTGCTTCCCTTCTCTCTCTCTCTCAGGGTTGAAAATCACAAGGAACATGAAAAAAGTATTCTGAAAATGGTTAATTGATCTTAGATGTAGGATTACTAGACAGTCTAATAAATTTTGAGGAGCTTGATTATTCATTGTTACAAATCAGAAAATACCAAAAAGAATTGAAAAAAGCAAATAATAACTTCACCCAATTATAATGTCAAGTATTCCGATTTTGTCAAAGGTCTCATTTGACATCAGTAAAACGTTTCACAAAGACTCCTTACTTTGTTCTGAAGGTAGAGTTCTGAATATAATTGTACTCAAATAGACTTCCAGTGGGAAAGAATGAAATCCGATATTGTATATACCAGGGGTCGGCAACCTTAAACACT
This sequence comes from Vipera ursinii, assembly GCF_947247035.1. NCBI lineage: Eukaryota > Metazoa > Chordata > Lepidosauria > Squamata > Viperidae > Vipera > Vipera ursinii. The sequence continues at coordinate 51,781,106 of NC_139521.1, read as the reverse complement.
CAAAGAGCCACTTGGACCTGTTTCCCAAAGGAAAAAAAAAAAAACATTGGGAGCCGCAAAACGTGCATGTGCACGCGAGGGGAGGAGCTTGATTGACGAGTTTAATCAAAAAGAAATAGAAGCTGCTGTGCATGAGTTCTCTCTCTCTCTCTCTCTCTCTCTCTCTGTGTGTGTGTGTATGTGTGTGTGTGTGTGTGTGTGTAAAAAGAGAGTGGCCTCATGCTGTTCTCCGAGAAGCTGACAAGCTTATTGGGTGGGGCTCCTGCCTTTGCTGCATCTCCACAGGAAGCAGGAAGCAGCAGAAAGCAGGGCAGGAGAGCCAGCCCAATAAGAATGTGTGTCAGCTTGTCCGAGAACAGCATGAAGCCAGCTTGCCAGGTGAGCAGAAGATCGGAGAGAGGGAGAGAGGGGGGAGAGAGAGAGAGAGAGAGAGAGAGAGAGAGAGAGAGAGAGAGAGAGAGAGAGAGAGAGAGAGAGAGAGAGAGAGAGAACTCATGCACAGCAGCATCTATTTCTTTTTAATTAAACTCTTCAATCAAGCTCCCCCCATGCGCAAGTTTTGCGGCTCCCAGTGTTTTTTTTTCCTTTGGGAAACAGGTCCAAGTGGCTCTTTGAGTGTTTAAGGTTGCCGACCCCTGGTATATACAATATAGGGTTTCATTCTTTCTCACTGGAAGTCTATTTGACTCTACTTTCAGAACAAAGTAAGGAGTCTTTGTGAAACGTTTTACTGATGTCAAATGAGACCTTTGACAAAGTCGGAATACTTGACATTATAATTGGGTTATTATTTGCTTTTTTCAATTCTTTTTGGTATTTTCTGATTTGTAACAATGAATAATCAAGCTCCTCAAAATTGATTAGACTGTCTAGTAATCCTACATCTGAGATCAATTAACCATTTTCAGAATACCTTTTTCATGTTCTTTGTGATTTTCAACCCTGATTCTTGTTCCTCTGTTACAGTTGTATGCGGTAGAACACGACATCTTGTCAATAAATGGTACAGTTTGTTATAATGAAGTAGCTTGTAGTTATTGAAGACCTACTCAAGCAGTATAATTGTTTACAACTCTTTCTGCTAAAGTGGAAATCAGATGTTAGTGCAGAGAATGACTAAAAAATAACAGTTTTTCACCCTGTGTAGAGTAGAATAATGGACCAGTGCTTAAATGATTAAGGCCTGCTGTTTAATTTCAAATTAGTTTATTGTATGCTAGTGATCACATTGTACCTGACTGTGTGAAATATACTGTAAATAGGATAGACAGTAATGTCCTTTATTTAGAACAAGACAGTCAGTATACATCCCACAAGCAGATTGCATCTCCATTTCCTAATCATCATTAAAGAAATGTCATTTTTGTATTTATTTGTGCATCCCTTACATTTCTGCTGCTCTATTTTATTTTTATAATTAAAGCTGTTCAGAACATGTTTACAAATTACAAATTTAAATTGCTTGATTTTCATTTTATACAAATGGTAAATAAGTTCTAGAGATCATAACTAAATCAGTAACTATTTTGACTAAGCCAATCAGGGCTTAATGAAAAGCCCAAATCCTGGACAAATGAGTAGCTTATGATTGTATCTATACTGAGAACTCCTGCATGGCAGCAGACAAGTATTTTTTACTACAACTAAACCCATCAGAGAACATAAATGTTGGGAATCTTTGAAATGTCTACTGTTGCCTATATTGCATTTCAGATCACAGATCCTTAAATTAATAGAAGAAAAATTTGTAATACAGGCCTCTTTTCTTTGACAACTAGGTGCCTGGCTAGGTACCATTATTTGGAATTAATGGTTAACTTTGATGTCAGCTGATTAATATTTCCTTCTGGTTCACATATGAATAAAAATGGGCGGTGGGGCAGAAACCACTGGGGAAAAAGCACAATTTACTACTAAGCAAAATATATTTGCTTAATAATAAAAGCAAAAGAGATATGGATAGCAGAATTTGATATATATGTATGTATAATTCAATTCTATACATGTTCAAACAAAAGTGCTGCTGTTTTTAATAAAGCTCAACAAAAAATATTTAAAGTATATTTTGCTGTATAAAGTTAATAGTGCTTTTTGAAAAAGCATGTGTAGGATTGCTGCCTAGAAGCATAAACTCTATGAAACATATAGGTTTGAATTATTATATTTTAAGAGAGAGAGATATGTTTTTCCCCCCTAAGGAAAGAAAATTTTGCATGCATATGTTCTAAAACCATGAAATTGTGATTAATATTTTATGCAACAGTAATACTGATTTTTGTTAAGAATTTGAACTATTTTCCTTATCTGAATATTAGAATCTTGCCTATTTTCTTTGTAGTACATTATTTATAGTGTCCATTAGATGGCACTCATGCCTTTATTTTTAATGATGCAAACAAAAGTTCTGTGCATTTTAATATAAGATTTGACCAAAATAGCATTAAGCAGCATATACAGTATAAATAAGAAGATAAGATAACATAAGATAACCTTTATTGTCATTTTTTTTACTGTGGGTACAACGGCACACATCAAAAATGAAATTTAGTTGCCCACTTTCAAAGTGGAACACATACATGACACACACCTAACCATACTATATACACATATGTATAGACCCACACCCCTACATATACATAACAAATATTAAATACTGTCCATCTTGAATATATAATGGAAGGAGGAAGTAAGCTTCTTCTCTGAAATGAGAAGTGTGGGGACTGATGAAAGTTGGCTAATATATTCAGTGGGGATACATCACTACTTTTTCAAGACAGTTGATATCACATGCTCAACCAAACAGATATCAACTCCTAAATTCAGTTTCAAGCATCCCAATCAGCTCCCTAAAGGAGCTAGGTTTGGCATGGATCCAATGCAGAAATGGCAGAATTCATGCCATCAAGAATTCAAGCTATATCCTCAGATGCCATAAGCAGACAAGAATCCCAGATGACATTGTAAGATGTCACCCCAGTAATTTTTTTCAATTTTGCCCAAGTAAGCATTTGCAGTGAATATGAATAATTTTAACCACAATGAATTTTGAAAAAATGTTGCAGTGGTCTGCATTGAAATCTGACTGATTACTTCCCAATGTGACATAAGCAACTGAATAACACTATTGTTAAACAAAATCTAAAAATGCAGTAAGGGTGGACAAGTACCCATGTGTTGCACTCTTAACATTGTAGTATACCTTTGAACATGCTTTAATAGTTATTTAATTGCATGTACTCTTTTCTGTCAGTTTTGTACCAAGCATCTGTTCATCTGCTTCATCTTCCTGAGATGTTTGCTATAAAGGATCTTATGGTATCAGGTAGGTTGCTTATGACCAGTCTTGCTCTTGCCCTTGTCTTCAGATTGCAGAGTTTAAAGAACAAGATGGTGTAATATACTGCCTGGTTATTGGATAATCCTTGAAGTCTCTCAATAATACCTTTAGATCACGTAGTTAGTTGCCTGTGCAGACCATCATAATAATATATCTGCATGTTTGCCAAATGTTTATCCAACAACAGCAAAAGACTTAGATTGATAGCTCCTGTATCCCATATTCCAGACTTCAATATTGATGTCCACTATGGCTAGGAATATCAGTTTGGCTATGGGATTCAGAAGCTCAGACATGTCTATTGGCAAATAGCAGCAAGGTTTATTTATCAGCAATAACCCAATCTTGTTTCTGGTCAAAAATTTAATATAGGAACTAGGAATCATGAAAAATAATCAACATCTTCTCTCCCCCTTGATCTGGGCATTGATGCTCTCTAAAACACAAAGGCAAAACTCAGATAAGATATTCTTCCTGTACTTTCCCAACCAGTCTTCAGTAATACAAATAAAGTTTATCCTTGAATCTATCAAGGTCTTATTCTTCATGATCTTAGCATTCAGCCCTAGCATCCACAAAGTCCCACAAAAAATACTGAAGGCCAAAAGCAGGGATAAAAAACAGATTGATTTCCCCTGTTTATAACTAGTACTTTCATTGTAACTCTTTCAGCCAAACCACAATGGAAATACTTTGTTTAACATCCATATCACCTCAGTTTAATAATCTGAGAAGCTGAGTTAGGAAAAACTTGCAGTCAAAATGTGGATTACTTTAAAAAGCCATTTTTTTAAAAAAATATTTCTCTTACTAATTCCATTAGACAATGGCTGAACACTTGATTTTCTATCTTGTATTTTCTGATTGTTGATTGAAAAAATTAATGTTATCTGATTTATTTACCACAGCCACTTATTTTAGACAAGTATTTAACAAATTAGCTGAGCTTGACGATCAGAAGGTCGGCAGTTTGGTGGGTCGAATCCCAAGTGCCACGTAACAGAGTGAGTGCCTGTTACTCGTCACAGATTCTGCCAACCTAGCAGTTCAAAAGCACGTAAAAATGCAAGTAGAAACATAGGGACCACTACGGTGGGAAGGTTCCGTGAAGGCGTTCCGTGCGCCTTTGGCGTCTAGTCATGCTGGCCACGTGACCACGGAGATGTCCTCGGACAAGCACTGGCTCTTCGGCTTTGAAACAGAGATGAGCACCGGCCCCTAGAGTTGGAAACGACTAGCACGCATGTGTGGGGGAACCTTTACCTTTACCTTTTAAAATTAGCATTAGTTGCATTAGTCTTAAAGTATAGACTTTAATACAAGACTTTTTGTATGCATTTGAGAAAATGCACTTGATAAAGTTTAGTAATATTTTGAAGATAAATTTAGGTAATGGTATAATTTAGGTAAACATTATGCCAATTATTTAGTTTTCATGTTTTTAAAAAATAGAGTATCTTTAGGCTTGAAAATTTGCACAAATGTTCTTTTTTGTGCATGATTATGCTTAAATGTTCAAAACATTTTCTGAATAACCTTCTAAAATGACACATGTTTTAAGAAATAATTATTGTATATCCTTGTACTTGGATAGTAAAGAAAATAGCCTGAGCAATGTGGTGTCTTTTGCTGTGACTTTCGTATTACATAGGATTTAAATTCTGAGTAATGTAAGTTGAACTGATTTTTAAGTAGATGGCATACAGTGATGGATTTCTGATTTTGAAAATCTGTCACAACCATAAATCAGCAGCTTGCTAAAATTGCAGTAGCAAGCTATTAAAAAACATGGTAGTATTTACTATAGGTAGATGCAAATTTTAAAAGGGTTTCTTTATCATAGTTTAAGTGATTTATTGGATTTCAATGCTCATGTATGAATCTATGATGTAATGGATTTTGAAAATCTATTTTCTGTAAGAAGATGCCTGCTTTTCATATGACACTAGGTTAAATGTTTTACCTTTATATTCTAATGTCTGCATTACTATAAAGTTAGATTTTGATTATTTGTATGATTAGGTTTTACTTATAGGTAGGTTCAAGGTGACAATTTGATTGTAAAGATCACGTTTTAAAAACATGAACTTGTTATAATAAAAATCAGAATAATATAAGAATAAAGTATCAGCAATTTCAGTTGAATGCTTCCATGTAAATTGAGCATTGTAACAACCTTTGTTATTCTACAGGAAAATTAGAAACAATTATTCTTAAATCTGTAAACTGTAAGGTTTTGGTTATGATCTTTAAGTCCCTACATGGCATGGGTCCGCGATACCTCGAGGACCACCTGCTGCCGGCGTCGACTCCCCTCCGCCCTGTGCGCGCCCACAGAGAGGGCCTCCTCAGGGTGCCTCCTGTCAAGGAATGTCGACTGGTGGCCCCCAGGGGGAGGGCCTTCTCTGTGGGTGCTCCGGCATTATGGAACCAGCTGCCGGTTGAGCTCCGGACGGCATCAGACCTCCGATCCTTCCGTCGCGGGTTGAAGACCCATTTATTTGAACTAGCGGGTCTGGCCTGATGGGGGTACATGGGTTTTTATAGGCTTGTTTTATTATTCTTGTTTTAACTTGGGCATTATTTAATTGTCTTTTAATTTTTGTATTGTTATTTATATTTATGCCCTGTGAACCGCCCTGAGTCCCTTTGGGAGAAGGGCGGTATAGAAATCTCAATAAATTAAATTAAATTAAATTAAATTAAACTCTGAATATTATATTGCTTAATAAGTGTACAACTATGAATTAAATATAGTTATTTTTATCACTGTGGAAATTCCTTGAAAAATTGAGACTAATTTAATCTAGTGGTTAAGGCACCAGGCTAGAAACTAGGAGAAAAAAAGTTCTAGTCCCTCCATAAGCATGAGAGCCTGCTGGGTGAGTTTGGGCCAGTCACTTTCTTTCAGCCCCTGCTGACCTCATAGGATTGTGGTTGTGGGGAAATAGGAGGAGGAAGGAGGATTATTATGTTTGGTGCCTTGAGTTATTTATAAAATCAGTTAAAGTGTGATATAAATCAATCGGAATCTTCTCTACTCTCTCAAAGTACAAGTTTTTCAGTACACATCCACTGATAAATAAAATGCTTACAATACAATTTTGTTGATACCCGCATTATATAAATTTCAAATAAACATAAGTTCATAATTTTTCTTTACTTTTCCTATTTTCTCTGTACTATTCTACTCTGATTGGAATCTGTCAAGTTCTTGTATCTCTTATTGGGCAGTCAAAAGTAGGCTAGAGTTATGTATGTGACTAGAATGGTGGTTTGTTATACTGTTAGTCTGAATTGTTTCATCATCTGTATTTCACTTTAGATTTGGACAACAGTATTTTTAGAAATTTATTTCTGGAAACAATCTTGTCTTGAAAAATACTGTCAAACTTGAATCTTTTCTGTTTTTATGTTTTGAATTATGTAACAGTAGTTCAGTTATTGATAAACCTAAATTAATGAAATAAAGTTTGCGATGGCAATTTCCTAGTTTTGCTTCCAGATTTGAACAAAACTCTGGTGATGCAACAGAGCTTTTCTGGCAGCTTTCCCAGAAATGACCAAATGAGCTAATTAATTTATTTTATTGTAAGGCTACATTAATATACTCTTGCAGGTCTGCAGATATAAATCTCCTGCCTCCGCATTTAGCCACCTGATCAATTAGGATGGGTCCTTCCTAAGTTTCTTCTTTTGACATTAAGGTCCCCTTCTCTTGTCTGATAATTTCCTAGGCAATATCTCTTCTCCTCATCCCTCAAAATCAGTCTCGTATACCATTACATTTCTCTTCTACTATTGGAATGGATGGTGGAAAATACATGTTAACTTCTTACAATGAGATGGACTTATAGATTGAAGATTATATTTATTTTAGAAAAAAATATTTTGTGGACTAAAGTCCATTTCGGCACAATATTGTTTTGATATTAAAACTCATGTTAATAAGTTCAGTTGGAACATCAAAACATGATTTGGCATTGCCTGAATGAATCGTGTCAGTCATACTAGCTACGTGGCCTTTATGTTTTATGATTCCCCTTCTCCATTCTCCTTTAAGCCAAATAGAAATTTTTCCTTTTTTTCCAAATGGTCAGTTTCAGTGAATGGAAAACACTGTATTTTACTAAAATGAAGATGTGACAAGAAAGTACCGGCAGCAAAAGGAGAAGGAAGAAATTAAAACAAAAACTCTTGTGATATAATGCGCCATTTGGGTTAACTTGATAGTACTAACAGATAAACACAATGAGAGTTTTAGTAATAAATAGATTAAGGGAGTAATTGTTTTTCCTAAATGTATTTTGCCTATACTTGCCTTGTCAATGAGATGAGCAGCATATAAATTTAATAAATAAATTTTGTAGGTAGTTTTTTAAAGAATTGGCAAATTGTAATTTGTATTGTTAATAGAGATTTATATGCACCTGATTTTGGAATAATTGCTGCAGAAATTTAAAATTTGGGTTTGAAGGATGCTGTCATTCTTTTTTGGTGAAGAAGTTGAGGAAAGAGAGTTTATTTTATTTTTCAATCTCTTTGGTTAAACTTAATCCCTGGGAATGTGAAATTATGATTGAGAGGAATGATCTATAGATACCAACAACAAAAGTTTCCGGTGCTTTTAAAATTCATCCAGATATTGATATATTTATGACATATTTAAATTTACAAATATCCAGGGAAATATTAAAATGAAATGTAAAAGTCAGGAAGATGTATTTGAATGCTTCAAATATGTTGCTTGAAAATCATTGCTGTATGCTTACATATCATTCCACAGTCTAGAAAGAGAAAATATTATGTCAGCCCGTTGGTTGTTATAAAGATTGTTTATGAAGTTGAATCTAAGACTCATACATTGAATTGGGGAATTCTGAAAAATGAACTGTATGGCACAAGAGACCAAATCATGTTAAGGTGCAGAAAAAGACTATACATCAGTTCAAAGACTATATTATTAAAAAAAATACAACCATAAAAAAGGTAATAAGATTACATTGTCACACTTCATGGCTAGTAAGGTGCATTAGGCTGCTCAGATATTCATAACTTACTGTGACATTTCATGAGATTACATTTTGCTGTTTACAGCCATTACTGCTGCTCAGATAAATAACTAGCTGGTGTACATACCTGGATTATGTGATCCCTGTCTTTGGCAGCAAATTTGTGTCTTGAAGGTTGATCAGCTTCAAATTACTATTAGAATAGGTTAATATGATATACTGTTAAGGTGTGCGCTTATACGTATGTATACTGTGTTGCCATATTAATACTATATCAGATTTTCCAAAAATTACATGTAACATTCCCATTTGTAAAAATACTTTCATAAAACATTTAAATGAAAATTACTTAAGTCTGATTTCCTGAATGTACTATTTCGAATTGCTGGTGAATTATTTGTGTTTTGCAGATTAGATAGTAAAACTAATATGTCAACTTCTTGGATGGGTGGTTACTGCCTATGTAGGTGTAGCTAAAAGTGAAAGATGACTTGTAGAGAATTGAGGTGAAGGTGAGGTCACTTTACTTAAGAGCAAAATGTATGGCCTATAAGGTGCTGGTATGACAGTTGATGGTTCTTTAGAATCAAATATACTAACTCAAGCAATTCTAAGAAGATAATGGGCCAGATTTTTTTGGGGGGGGGCAGTGCTTAGCATTGGCTAAAAGTTGTATTGCTAAGCATAAATTCAAATGTTTCCTTTAATAAAATTGCTTTGAAGTTTATTATAACTGCATTTTTCTGGTCTTTCTATTGAACCAAGTTCATAATTGCTATTATTGCTAATATCCAGTTGTGAAGAGAAATTTTCAAGCCATAAATTCTGTATTATTTGATTGTCATTTCTGGTGAAATTTTTTTTATGATGGTGTTGCTATGGGACCATCGGAGTAGAAATTGTGGCCTCTTTAGATATAATGAAAGCGGTCTAGATTTTATAATTAAAATAACCTGAAATAATGATAGTTATACCATATCTACAGGTATAAACGTCTCTGCTAAGGAATTTGCACTTTCACAGGCCATAAAACACACATCTTGCCATTAGACTTAAGAAGTTTGCATATATTTCTTGGATTTGCATATAGCTTGTCATTGCACAAACACATATTTGAGATATGCTGTTACTCCTTCATTAAGAAAGAAATTTTTAAAAGAAAATATTAAAATATTCATTTCTGTTGTCTGTCTATTCTGTTTTAAAATGTCACATATATTAATTATATATTTCCAATCTTGAAATGTTCGACCGTTGATTTATTTTGAGAATGCTGAAAAATGTGTTTTCCAAGTTACATATTTCTCCAACACTTCTGACCTTGTGTAACGAATGGAAGCTGCTTGAATTCATGGAAAAGCATGGAAACAGACTCGTTTAGCAAATCTTACTGCAGAATTGCTATATATTAAATGAAAACCATCTATGATTAGTTTCTGTTTAGTAATAGATCTCTGCCACTAACTCATATACCCACTACGTGACATTCACAGAAATAAATATAGGCCCAATAAGAAAACCTGTCATCCATACTAGCTGGCAGGTGGCAGTATACACTGTGTGCTGTAATATGAAATCCATGCTCATCAGCTTGAGGAGGCTGTATTCAGTAACATTGACCAGGATATGAATAACAATATTAACAATTTCTTGTAGAAAAACATGGGGATTTAAGTGAAAATTCTGCCATTTCCACATCCATGGTCTGTTCAAATCATGAAATAGGTAATAGAACATTCATGTATGAAGGTACGAAGGAGGGCAAGTAGGGTTAATTCAATGCTTTTCCCTTCAAAAGTGCAGGTATCATGCCACTTAAATTCACTCTCTTTTCAAGAGTTGCAGAATATGTAGCCTTATTTTAACAGCAGCTACAGTCCAATCTCTTTATTGTCATTGATCACAGACAGCTGTATATTCAGGTTAGGACTAACATTTCTTTTTGGAGGAGCAAATAGGTTTTTGTTTTCTTAGTACTTTGCCCTACAAACTATACCTAGTTTGTTTAGAGATCACGAAGAAGAAATTGTAAAGGAATGTTTAAGATAATTGGTTCAGTCACACAAATCTCTCTTATACCATGCTGTAGCTGCTCTTATTATTGTGTTTTAATTTCACCTCCATTTTTATCAAAAGTTTAATTTGTGGAATAAGATAGAAGGGATATTTTTTAGCATGTAAATGAAGGGAGAGAGACTGGTATGATTTCTAATGTGGGTTGCAAAATTTTGAATGACAACTGTATGGCAGTTACCCAGAACATTGTTTTTATTTGTCAGCTGGGAAGACAGATCTAGTAGTTTTGGACATTTTTTTTACCATTGTACTGGCTGATTATATACTCTTTTTATAAAATGCAAATCCCATAAGCGACAGCTTGATGCTCTTCAGAGTACTCTCACAGGTGAACAATTTGCCTTTCTCATTTGAGAACACTTTATATCAGGAGTGTCAAACTGCCGGCCTGCGGGCCAGACACGTCATGCAGAAGCCGCACCCACCCCATTGCCAGCAATGGCAAAACCGTCCCGATATGTTGCGCGACCTCACATGATGTTGTGAGTTTGACATGTCTGCTTTATATGCTTGGGAACAGAGCTACATATTCAATGGTATTTACACTTAAAGATCAGCTGGAAATAGTTGGAAAAGTTAACCTGGAGACCTATATACAGAGTTTGCCTAATTCATTCAATAGACCCGTGGGCCAGATGCGTCACACCAAAACTGCATGGGTTTCGGCGTGGGGAAAGAGTCCCAATATGTTGCGCAACATCATGTGACATCATGAGTTTGACATTCCTGCAATAGATCTTTGATAGATTTAACTTGGTATATAAGTGTATCTGTACCTGGTGCTACTCAATTATAAATAAATCTTATTGAACTCAGTGTTCCTTACAACTGAATAAACATAGACGTGTTTTGTTACAGCTTATTTTATTTTATTAATCTTTGGTAATTGATTTAAAGAACACATAGTATAGAAATAGCTATACTAATGATAGAATGATTAGAAACAACCTGCAGACTTCTGGTTTGCCATTGTGGCCACTGCAGATGCTGGAAGGCGAGCTCTGTCTTCCGCATTCGGTTTTGTTCCCCTGAGGGACCCTGGAAAGGGTTGAAAGTTGCCTTGTAGGGGTGACGAGCAAGGAGGGGACTCCTGCTTGATTGCGGGAGGGCGGCAGCACTTCCGCTTTATCTGGAGCAGTTCTCCAAACTGGTGGAGGAAAGACTGGCCATAGCAATATGGCTCGTCACTAGGCTGTAGACAGCCAAAGTCAAACTTACCACCAGGTAAGTTTAAAGCAACGCGGGTGAAACTGGGTGAGATCCAATCTTCTCTCTAAGATCCTAAGTATTTTTCTTTCTGTAAAAGCTGCCCAAAGTATCTCCCCCTGTGAGGAGAGAGGGAAGAGAATTTCTATCCCACCCTCTAAGGTTTTGGTTATGATCTTTAAGTCCCTACATGGCATGGGTCCGCGATACCTCGAGGACCACCTGCTGCCGGCGTCGACTCCCCTCCGCCCTGTGCGCGCCCACAGAGAGGGCCTCCTCAGGGTGCCTCTTGTCAAGGAATGTCGACTGGTGGCCCCCAGGGGGAGGGCCTTCTCTGTGGGTGCTCCGGCATTATGGAACCAACTGCCGGTTGAGCTCCGGACGGCATCAGACCTCCGATCCTTCCGTCGCGGGTTGAAGACCCATTTATTTGAACTAGCGGGTCTGGCCTGATGGGGGTACATGGGTTTTTATAGGCTTGTTTTATTATTCTTGTTTTAACTTGGGCATTATTTAATTGTCTTTTAATTTTTGTATTGTCATTTATATTTATGCCCTGTGAACCGCCCTGAGTCCCTTTGGGAGAAGGGCGGTATAGAAATCTCAATAAATTAAATTAAATTAAATTAAGAATAAAGCACTAAAAGAATAACTTTAATCTAATTGGATTTATGTTTCTGAAACTTGGAGACCAAATGTTTTCTTATTTTCACCAAAGACTTTTGTTTTTATCTATAAAAAAGAAATAAAATTGGAAAAAGGACTATTAAAATTTTGAACTTAAAAAAACCTTGGGTGGCAAAGCTTGGTATTGCAACTTGTTATTGCCTAAAGGAGACTTGGCTTGAAGCCCAGACTACAGATAAGACTCTTTTAACTTTGATAAACACCGCCTATGAGAAGTTCAGCTGTAAAGAGAACTTCTGGGTGGCATGGCTGGCCTCCTTGAACTATGAATGTAAACCTTTCTTAATTTTTAGGGAATTGCCTTCCTACTTTTTTTATCTGAGGAATATCGGTCATTATTTTAGATGATGGAATACCTTGGATTATAAAATCTTACTTGACAAATGACTTTTACTATAAATACTACCTACAAACATGTGAAATAAGAGTCCCATATTCAGCTATAAAATTATTTTCATCATCTAACACACCATTAAGAGAAGATGGATGAAGACCAGGAAAAGATTCTTTCCATGTTGAAAGCAATACATGAAACCATCCTTTCAGCTTGTGATGAAATAAGATGTTACAGAAAAGAACAAGATGTCAGTTTAGATATACAAACCCAAATTCTGACTACAACTAAAGAACTAACAACACAGAAGGTAACAGAAGAAGTGGAACAATCAAATACTAAGACAGAGGATTCAATTGACCAACAAATACAGTAAATGGAATATCCAGAAAAGGGACTGACAACACTGAAAATGGAAAAGACTTCCTATATAAATCAGAAGAAATTTGAGTAGCAAGAAGAACAGACTTAATGGAAGATAAACATACCAGGACAATTATGGGGATTTGAAATAATAGGGAGATGATTTGGAATACAAATGGACTAGCCCATCCAAAAAAATGGCAACTTAAATGGTCTCTCTTATTCCAAACAATATATATAATAATAGAGGAAGATCTATTTGATGATTTAAAATTGTTGACGTGGAAGGCAAATTGGCAAAGAAAGAAAGCCAGAATAAGGCTGAAGAAAATTGGAGTTTTGATTTATCAGAGGGAATTTCATATTACTAATTAGAGGGTCAAAGGGAGAAGTTGAGATAGGGGAAATTTTGGTCATTAAATTTAAAACATTTGGAAATTAGTTGAAAATAAGGATGGTATTTGTTTAATACTTAAAAATTAGACCCAAAAGAAAAAAATATTATGAATATGTTTGATTTATTGATTAACTCAGACAACATATATAATGGGCTTTGATTTATTAAAGGGGATACTGTATTACTAATTAGATGATGTAAGATGGGGGGATATAAATAACTTTTAGGAAATAGAAGAAGATTATACCCAAATAGATAAGATGTGTATTTTGAATATTAGATTCTGTTATGTATTAAGATAAAGGAAACATTGGTTACCTAAAACCTGGAAATTATAAATATCAAATGTTAAGTTTGAATATTGATGGGAAACTAAAAATTGGGAAAAACCAATAACAGAATATTGATTGAATGTAAAAATAATTACCGTATATACTTGAGTATAAGCTGACTCGAGTATAAGCCGAGACCCCAAATTTCACCCCCAAAAACTGGAAAAAGTTGTTGACTCGAGTATAAGCCGATCCGCCGTTCTGCAAGCCTCTGCCGCCAGCAGAGGCTCGATCCGCCATTTTGCAAGCCTGAATACACAGTCGCCGGGTCTCCGTTCCTCTGTGCCCTGCCTGCCTGCTTCTTTCCACAGCGGAAAGAAGCAGGCAGGCAGGGGGCGGAGGAACGGAGACCCGGCGACGTTTGGGGAGGTTTGGGCGCCTCTCCAAATATCCCCAAACGTCGCCGGGTCTCCGTTCCTCTGTGCCCTGCCTGCCTGAGGAACGGAGACCCGGCGACGTTTGGGGATATTTGGAGAGGCGCCCAAACCTCCCCAAACGTCGCCGGGTCTCCGTTCCTCCGCCCCCTGCCTGCCTGCTTCTTTCCGCTGTGGAAAGAAGCAGGCAGGCAGGGCACAGAGGAACGGAGACCCGGCGACGTTTGGGGATATTTGGAGAGGCGCCCAAACCTCCCCAAACGTCGCCGGGTCTCCGTTCCTCCGCCCCCTGCCTGCCTGCTTCTTTCCGCTGTGGAAAGAAGCAGGCAGGCAGGGCGCAGAGGAACGGAGACCCGGCGACGTTTGGGGATATTTGGAGAGGCGCCCAAACCTCCCCAAACGTCGCCGGGTCTCCGTTCCTCCGCCCCCTGCCTGCCTGCTTCTTTCCGCTGTGGAAAGAAGCAGGCAGGCAGGGCGCAGAGGAACGGAGACCCGGCGACGTTTGGGGATATTTGGAGAGGCGCCCAAACCTCCCCAAACGTCGCCGGGTCTCCGTTCCTCCGCCCCCTGCCTGCCTGCTTCTTTCCGCTGTGGAAAGAAGCAGGCAGGCAGGGCGCAGAGGAACGGAGACCCGGCGACGTTTGGGGATATTTGGAGAGGCGCCCAAACCTCCCCAAACGTCGCCGGGTCTCCGTTCCTCCGAGCCCTGCCTGCCTGCTTCTTTCCGCTGTGGAAAGAAGCAGGCAGGCAGGGCGCAGAGGAACGGAGACCCGGCTTCGTTTGGGGAGGTTTGGGGAGGTGCGCGCGCACCTCCCCAAACCTCCCCAAACTTCGGCAGGTCTCCGGACGGCGGTGGCTTGGGAGAGGTGAGCGCGATCCCGGAAGCTCCAAAGCCTCGGCCGCGCACAAGTCCTTGGTAAGTTTTTTTGTTGACTGGAGTATAAGCCGAAGTGGAATTTTTCAGCCCAAAAAGTGGGCTGAAAAATTCGGCTTATACTCAAGTATATACGGTAAGATATGTATAAGCTAAAAAATTATTGATAAATGTAATAATGATGTTTTTATTTAGTTGATATAATAAGAACTGTATTAACGTAAATATAAGATAGTAGATATTAAGGGAAAAAAGAGGAAATATTTGAGGTTGTAGTTTGAGATTTGTACTAAAGATTTTTGTATGTTACTGAACTATTGATTAATCCAGCCACTACATTGCTTTTTAAATACCTAAATGTAAAATTAGAAAATTAATAAAAATATTATTTAAAAAAGAAACATAACCTGCACATATTTATATGCTTTGATTATGTATGTTGATACTAGTTCATATATTGCTAATATAAAATAGGAATTCAATCAATTGTTTTATGCAAATTTTGTTAGGAACTTTACTCAACTTTATAGGATTTGTACCCTGGTAAATATGTATAAGATTGTATTATCAACCTCTTTGTTAATTGCACAGCTTATTAATGTCTATTAATATCTGTTGCAAGGAAAAATGCTAACCCTGAAAATTATACATTTTAAAGACATAATTCTGAAAATAAGTACTAATGTTCCTTTTTTATAAATTTCAGCTTGTAGGTGGTCATTTCGATCTGGAAATGAATTTTATTATACAAGAAGGAGAAAGTATTACATGCATGTTGGACTTGCTGGATAAATGTGATGTCACTTGCCAGGCAGAGATATGGAGCATGTTTACAGCCGTCCTGAAAAAAAGTATACGGAATCTGCAGATTTGCACAGAAGTAGGTCTTATTGAGCATGTGCTTCAGAGGATTGATAAAGCTGACAACATGATTGCAGGTATGACTTCTTAAATGGTCCTAGAATTGGAAGAAACTTCCAATGAACTAGTATGGAACCCTTTTTAACACATGTCTGAAAAAAATAAATATTAACCTATATCTAATAACCTTTGTTTAATTTTCCACAGATCTTTTAGTTGATATGCTTGGCGTATTAGCAAGCTACAGTGTGACAGTTCGGGAATTAAAGCTATACTTTAGCAAACTTCAAGGAGACAAAGGGAATTGGGTATGTAAAAATCTGCATTAGTAAAAAGTAGTTTTTATTTTAAATTGATATCCTTAACTTTTCATATTGTAAAATAACTTTATGAGTAGTAGCACTGAATAGATTTTTATGGTTAATAGGTGAAAACTGGGAGTCAGGTAGTGATTTTCATTTTTGTTTATATGTCATTGTGTCCAACAAGATCCAAAGCAGAATCCACCATTCAAATAAAAATAATTGAAACTAAAACAAAATCAAAGTAACAATGCCCTGAGAAAAAGCATTGCAAATACCCAGGAGGAAGGTACCCTTTGTCCCTGCTTTATTCCAAGGCTCATCAGAAGAATCAGGTTTTAATGGTTTCCTCATGGAAACCACCCCAATTTTGGGGAACATGCTGTTCAGAAGAACAGCAGCACACACTGTGAAGCTTGTCCCTGCAGATGACCTGTCTTAAGTGGGAGCTGGAAAGAGCATATCCCGTAGATAACGAGGTTTTAAACCATGCAGGGCTTTAAAGGTGATAAACTACACCTTGAATTCCATTTGGAAGTAAATAGAAATATTACATAGTGAAACATAGAAATTCCCATCTCCATATAAGATACGGTACTATATTCTAGCCCAGGGGTCAGCAACCTGAAACAGTGAAAGAGCCACTCGGAACAGGTTGCCTCACAAAAGGAAAAACGGAGCCGCAAAAAATGTGTGCACATGCGCGTACATGTGTGCATGCGCAGAACAGGGTTTGAGTGAAGAGTGGAGCCAAGGCGAGATATGCACCTACCCTGCATATTTGAATTGATTGGTTGAAATTTTTTAGTCCCACTTTTTTTTTTTTGGACTGCACATGGTAGAGGACTGGGAGCCGCAGGAGATGGCTGAAAGAGCCGCATGCGGCTCCGGAGCCGCAGGTTGCAGACCTGTGTTCTAGCCCAATTGAAGTTGTAGATGTTCTTCAAGGGTAATCCCATGTATAGCACATTATATTAATCCAAGCAAATGTGACAGAAGCTTGAGTAATTATGAGTAGGAGCCTCTGTCCAAGAAAGGTCAAAACTAGGGCGTGAAGATGTGCAAAAAGCTTTCTTGCCCCAGATGTCTTGTTCTTTAAGCAATAATTGCAATTGCAGGGGGACATCTCAGTTACAAACCCATTCTACATGGAACAGCACAGCCCCATCCAGAGCCACAAATGTTCCTGCTATCAGAACCCATAACTTTTTCACCTTGTTGGGATTAACAGGTTCCAGATACTAGTATAAGACTTCCATCCTGTTTCTATTTTGGCACAGGGTAGGTACAGGGTAGGTAGGTACGTGATACAGCTGGGTATCACGTAAGGACAAATTGATGATACCTGAATCTGTGCTGGCAGATAATCCCATTCAGTGGCTTTATATAGCTATTAAATAGAGGAGAATGTATAGTGTACAATTCTGTTAACGCCCCATAACGGAGAATCCTAGAATATGACTTCTTCTCCTTCTTAGTATTATTTATTTAAAAATAACTTTAAGGAAGGAGGAAAACAACTACAAAACAGTGCTTCCCTCTCCCAATCCTCAAAGGCAGGTCAGTAAAATACCATGATCAGTGTATTCAAAGGCCACCGAAAGGTCCAGCAAGATCAGAGCAATTGCATTCCATTTTGCTAGTCTCATCACAGGTTATCCACAAGAGTGATAATTGTGCTTTCAGTACCACACCCAGGACTGAAATAATTTCCTCCAGGGTCCTTCCAAGGTCCCTCCAGACTAACATCATTCTTTAGAAGGGTAAATTGGAGACTGGGTTAATAGCTGTTTAGTATTGCAAAGTCAAACAATGGCCTTAAGACAAATCTATTTTAGATAAATCTCTTTGTCCTCTTTCAAGGAAGCATTATTATTTTCCTGACCAACCTCATATTTCCTTCCTGGAGGTTTTCACCAACCAGGAAAGGGAGAGTTCCAAGCTTGGGCTAACATTACAAAGAACCCTGTCCACCTCCTTAGGAATAAAGGCTCAAATTCCTGCTAGATAATCTTTGAAGATGCCACCTCAGTCATCTCACTTATCCTCCAGATAACTTGAAAACTCTTCACAGTACAGTAGTCAGCAGATATTTTTTCCTTGGGTAATTTTAAGCAAGACAGACAATTTTTTACATGCAGTACGAATGGAGAAATACTGATGATGGGTTTAACTGTCTGTAAGTTTCATATTAAGGGGATATTAAGGAAATGGTATAACCCCAGCAATTTCTACTTGTGCCTTACACTCAGCCTCAATTGTAAAGCATCATACTGACTTATCTGTAGAACAATGCCTCTGGTTGCTAGGTTCACATATGATGCTAACTTATGAACCTTGATGGTGGGTGGTGAACCAGATGATGCCAACCTATGAACCAGATGGTGGTGAATTTGGCATTAAGTAGTAGCAACCAGAACATGGAGCCTTCAAGGACCTGGTAGCTGGATCCCAGATAATGGCAGAATGCTGGAAACAAGGATTGGTTCTTAGAAGATCAATCTGCTTTCTGGGAGGGTGGCCTTCTCCATCTCATACTACATGTCTTCCTGCCTGCCTTTGTGGAAATCTTAATTTTTATCCTTGGGCTGCAGCAGCACAAACAGTTTTGATAGAATAGATGTGGTCTTACATTCTTAATAGCAATATTCTGATATATAATTATTATTATATATAAACTATTATTTATATCCTGATTTTCTGGCCCAAGAGCTTTGGAGAAACTTCTAAAATTATTAGAGGTATGAAAGTAGAATATTTTTTAATTGAATTTTGTATTATTATTAAAATTTTAATCTTCGATTTGATTCACAATCTGGGACTGGTAAAAACCTAACAGTTCAAGTCCTAACCAAGGACCTAAGAGTTATTAAGTTAGTGTCTGAGTATATAGGCAGTTCCAAGTAGGGTGGATTTTTGGAAAATCAGGATATTCAGATAATATTATTATTGTTATTGTTGTTGTTATTATTATACATTGTAATAAGAAACTGATTTTTGAATAGCCTCTGTATGCTGGAAAGCTACTGTCTGTATTAAAATATATGCCTCAGAAATATGGGCCCGATGCCTTCTTCAATTTCCCAGGAAAAAGTGCTGCAGTAAGTAATTTTATCTATTATGTTTATATTTTTTAAATCTTTGTTTTGTAAGGTACTTCATCTTTTCTGAAGTCTTAAATATAATATATAATAGCTAAAAGAAAAGTAATTCAAAAATTTTGGAGGCTGGGATCTATATACATGCAGAGAATGTTTAATAAGCTTTATAACAGTTGAGTACAAGCAAATCTGATACATACTATTTAAAGAGTCATATATTAAATTAATAAACCTAGCTTAAAATAAATGAAAAGGAGTTGTCACAGATTTTGATATCATGGTTTGAAGCAAGAAGTGGTTTGCCTGAATAAATAGTCAAGCAGTATAATAATTCACATCATTTCTTATATCTTATTTATGCATTTGTTGTTTTTTTAAAAGTCCTCCAGGTCCATTTGTAAATCCAATATTTCCATCTCTTTCTTGTAGGCTATAATTTTAGGATCCTCAATAATAGCTTTTCTACTTTATTCAAAGACTTGATTCTCTTCAGCACTTTTTGATTGTAATATAGGGTTAAGTACTCCACAGTTCTTGAGTCCATAAATCATAAATTTCCTTTAACATAGCCATCTGGTAGCTAAAGTTCAAAGCTTCTTATCAGCAACTTATAAACACAGAAATTCTTTCCCACATGAGAGGATATTTTTAGTTAACTTCCACATCTTTCTTTAAATCAAATTCCTCCAAATTCTTCACATTTAAAAACTTTCCAAAAGGCAATATATAGTCATCTTTTAGCTGCATATTAGAAAAAAAATAAAAACTTTCAAAACTGGAAATAGGTACTTCTCTTTCTTTGTAAAAGGATGAAAGAGGGAATCACATAGCAAATACAAAGTTTGCAGTTCTGAGGGCTTTTCATTCTTCAAGAGGTAATAAAAATTATATTAAATTCCAGCATGATTACAAAAGTGAGGCTAGGTCAAAATTTAACTCCTTAAAGAAGGCTATATTAACAGCTTAGATGATGATGGAATTTATGATTCCCAGTTGATTGCAAGTAGCTGCGAATACCTGAGTTTCTGTTGTCCACTAACCAAAGAAACAAAAAACTGAACGCCAGCAGCTATGTAGAATACATGAGGGCGATCTCAAGATCTCTCTTTACTGCAGAGAGAATTAGCAGTCTGCATCTTATATTTTGGCTGCAATGTCCTCTACAAAATGCAGAATGTCCATTCATTCACCTTCCTGGAAGTGTCTCATGTGATTAAATTATGAACAGTCAATATTTCTATCATTGTACTAATATAAATCACTGGTATCCTTTCTGACCTTATATCTGAAATGATTTCACATTTATTTATATTAAAACATCAAAAAAGCAAAAACAAAGGAAAATATTTATTTTGCATACATAAAAGCTTGAAATATTGCCTTTGCATACAGCAAAGATTGAAATGAGTACAAGGATATTTATTAAAACATATTTTAAAGGTTTTTTTTTAAATTCATTTATGATAATCCATTGCTTTTTTTAGGCTATTGCCTTACCTCCTATAGCCAAGTGGCCATACCAGAATGGATTTACCTTTCATACTTGGTTAAGAATGGATCCTGTAAATAATATTAATGTAGACAAAGATAAGCCTTACTTATATTGGTATGTATATATGCATTTTATATATTTACATATTTACTATATATTTTATTATAAATATGTGTATAAATATATCCTGATATATTTACTAGTGTTGTTATATATCTGTTTGTAAAATTGACTTGCATCAATACATGTAAGTGTAATAATTTTATTTGTTTCAGTTTTAGGACAAGTAAAGGGCTTGGTTATTCTGCTCATTTTGTGGGAGGCTGTTTGGTTGTGACATCAATTAAATCAAAAGGAAAAGGTTTCCAGCACTGTGTGAAATTTGATTTCAAGCCACAAAAGGTATGTGTCATGGGTTTGTTTTAGATGATCCAGCCACTGGCAGACAGCCCAGTAGGTATAGGTTTCATTTTTTCCCAGGTAGCACTTAAATTTAAGTAACATAAACTATCAATCATATTCTTATACCTCATTTAACCTACATCCCAGGTAACTTTCCTATAAGCCTAATTTACAGTGTTTTTGGACTTCCTTTTAGTTTTGTGGACTGAGTCCACCTCAGTTTCTGCTTTTATTTCTTTTATTTTATTGTTTGTTCCTTTAAGTGGTATATAGATTTTTTTTCTGCCCTCTAAACAGCTTTCACCTTCATAATTTCTTTACACAATATTTTCCTAATCTACTGCCTCCTAAAGTAAGAGGTTGGTTTCTATCATTCTCAGAGATTCCAGATGGTGGGAGAAGGGCGGTATACAAATATAATAAACTATAAACTATTTGGAAGTAAACTTCATCTTTTATCTCAAATTTTAGATTGTTTCTCTTTGGCTAGTAAGTAACTTTTTGCTTTAGCTTTTTTTTTTACTTTTTATCAGTCCCATGGTGATTCAGTTCTTTTCCATTTTCATTGGGAACTGTGAATTGTGCTTTATTTATTTGACCTGCATGCTCTAGGCTCAAATAAAACAGTTCCTTCTCCAACACATTCCATACTCAATGCCAGAAGCTGTTCAGCTATTCAGTAGTCCCAACTATCAGCAACATGGCTTCTGCTTCTGCCTAAATTCTATTTATCATTCTATTTATCAACTATTAAGTAGATGGAAAACACACAGAGATTCCTGTTTCTTTTAGAACAGTTATGAATCCACTGTACAGGAAATAATTTATATCTTCCAGAAGTTTGGATTCTTTCCAAAACACCAGACAAGGGGAAAACTCTGCTTTTTTCCAATCTATTACAGCTGGACTTATATGTGAAGAAAGAGCTCTCACTTTCCATACTCTGTTTGGTGTAAACTTTGTTCCACAGTATGTTTAATCTACAGCTAATAAAAGTATAATAGATATTTTTGCATTTGAAAATTAATGATCATTGGCTTTAGCGATATTAGATTGACATTTATTTTCATAATCTGCATTTTAGAGACATACAAAGAAAATTCCAATATAAAATTTTATATTAATTTAAAATGAACAACTTTCTCTAAAATTGAATAGAGATGAAAGACTTTAGTGTGTGTCACTTTCAGTAACTACTGAACTTGTATGTGTAAATCATGCAATTTTAGGATGTCTAATTCTGCAATCTGGGCATCCTCCTAGATTCACGACTCAGTTTTGAAGATCATATTGGAGCCGTGGCTAGGGGGGCATTTGCACAGATTCGTCTTATATACCAATTGCGCCCCTTTTTGGACCGAGATGCCCTACGTACAGTCACCCACGCACTCGCTACCTCCTGTATTGATTACTGTAATGCTCTCTACATGGGGCTGCCCTTGAAGACCACCCGGAGGCTTCAGCTGGTGCAGAATGCAGCTGCACGGGTTGTGATGGGAGCTCCCCGATACTCTCATATTACACCCCTCCTGCGTGAGCTGCATTGGCTACCAGTTGCCCTCCGGGTGAGATTTAAGGTGCTGGTACTTACCTTTAAAGCCCTACATGGCTTAGGTCCGGGATACTTGCAGGACCATCTGCTGCCGGGAACAAATCCCCATCGTCCAGTACGCTCGCACAGAGAAGGCCTCCTCAGGTACCGTCAGCTAGGCAATGTCGACTGGCGACCCCCAGGGGGAGGGCCTTCTCTGTGGGAGTGCCAGTCCTATGGAATCAGCTCCCCCCTGAGCTTCGGATGGCCCAAAACCCCCAATCCTTTTGCCGCGGCCTCAAAACACTCCTGTTCCACCAGGCCGACCTAGCCTGACAGGCATTTTATTTAATTTATATTTAGTATTTTTAATTTATCTCTTAAATTCTCTAATTTAATTTATTGCACAGATGTTCTCAATTTTATTTCTATCTTGATCTCTGTACTTATTATATGTTTTGCTGTTAGCCGCCCTGAGTCCTTCGGGAGATAGGGCGGGATATAAATCCCATCAATAAATAAATAAATAAATAAATAAATAAATAAATAACTGGTTATTTAAAGATCAGTTCAGGAATTTATCCGCTTTCTTTGTTGTAGCCAGATAGATAAAATGAAATACAGGTAATGATTACAACAGTTCATTTAGTGACCATTCAAGGTTACAACGGCACCGAAAAAGGTGACTTATGACCATTTTTCATACTTATGACTGTTGCAGAATCCTCGTGGTCACGTGACCAAAATTCCCATGCTTGGCATATTTATGATGGTTGCAGTGTCCCGGGGTCACATGATCCCCTTTTGCAGCCTTCTGACAAGCAAGTCAATGGGGAAGCCAAATTCACTTAACAACCGTGTTGCTAAATTAACAACTACAGTGATTCACTTAACAGCTGTGGTAAGAAAGGTTGTAAAATGGGGCAAAACGTACCTAACAAATGTCTCAGCAACAGAAATTTTGAGCTCAGTTGTGGTCATAAGTTGAGGACTACCTGTAGAGGCAGACATAGATTAAAAAAACAAAGCAAAAACAGAATGCAAAACAAATTCCCAATAGCAAAAATTAAGTAACATTGTTACTTAAAGCAGGGCTTTTCAACGCTTTCACCCATTGTACCACTTTTAGGATATGGCAATATCCAAATACCACCAGTCGCCTAGCAAGGTGTCAAAAACTTGATGACCCCCCCAAAAAAGGAAAAAAAAGTGATGAAGTACAGGTAGTCCTCAGTTTACAACAGTTCGCTTAGTGACTGTTCGAAGTTACAATGGCATTGAAAAAGTGCCTCCCAAGCCACAGCTGAGCAAGACACCTGCCTGCCTGCCCGGTGGCACTCTTCCTCCTGTCCGAGGTTTTCATTGTTGTGAGCATTTCTGTTGAGGATTGGCAGCGGGGGTGGGGTGGGGGGTGTTTGGGTTTTATTCCCCCTGTCTGCTGGGTGGTTGCAGCAGGTTTTGGTCATTTTACATGACCCTGGGACACTGTGAACGTCATAAATATGAATCAGTTGCCAAACGTCTGAATGTAAATCACAAGACCCTGGAGATGCTGCAACATTCCAGCTGATTGGCACTTCTTCTGGGCTCAGCAGAAGCGCCAGGATCAGCACTGAGCTACAACTGGAGCCTGGCGCTGATGCTGGCACTTCCGCTGAACCCTGACAGCCCTGCAGCTCCAGCCATCTCTCACTCAGGCTTGTGCGGTACTGCCACGGGTTCAGCTCATTCCCCTCCCCCGCTACCACTTTTCTAGGATGGTCGCGTACCACCTGCCAGGTGCCAATGTATCACAGGTGGTACCTGTACTACTGGTTGCAAAGCCCTGACTTAAAAAAAATAATGCTATTAAATGGATGACTGTAAGTGAAAGAACGATACAGCAACAATGCATTTTTTTATCCCATTTATATCCCGCCCTTCTCCGAAGACTCAGGGCAGCTTACAATCTAAGAAGCACAAATCAATGTGCTTAGCAATAGCCTTCATTCTATGTATATGCCTGCTTATTAGGGCTTTCACCCCCCCCCAAGTGGCATTTTACAAAGTCAGCTTATTGCCCCCAACAATCTGGGTCCTCATTTTACCTACCTCGGAAGGATGGAAGGCTGAGTCAAACTTGAGCCTGGTGGGACTCGAACCTGCACTAATTGCAGGCAGCTGGTGTTACTTAAGCAGGCATTAGCCCATTGCTCCACCAAGGCTCTTTTCTCCCACTAGGTGCAGACTGACTAATTTTCAGCTGGCATTCTTTATTCTTTCTGATTTTACAAGAGGAAATAGTTTCTTTCTTACACATTTATATCATTATTTTGTTATACTAAGTCTTCTATAGAGAATATTTTCATTGAAGGAAACATTTTATTTCAGCCAGATTAGTAATATTATTCAAAAGAAATTATACCTGGTAGCAGGCTTATTTTGATGTGTCTGTTCAATTTGTATTGCCTACAAGTTAACAATTTAACAGAAAAAATATTTCTGCTTTTCAGATTTACATAATTTTCAAAACAGTAAAAACTCTATTTTTACACTTTGTATAATACATCTACATTTCTTATATAGTGGTACATGGTTACTATTGTTCATATCTATAATCGTTGGAAGAACAGTGAACTCAGATGTTATGTGAATGGAGAACTAGCATCATATGGAGAGATAACATGGTTTGTCAATGCCAGTGATGTAAGTAATTCACTATATCACTTATATACAGGACATATTGTATGTCATTTCTGTCCTGTGTTGCTTATGTTAAAGTTGAAAAGGAAAAATGGAAATTTCCTGTTCACTTACTTTTTGCACTAGCATTTCAACAATAGTGTTATGTATGTGTACACTTTTGAGAGTAGGCAACAAAATTTCATGTGTGCTGCTGTGCCCACAGTAAAAAAATGACAATAAAGGTTATCTATCTAATAATCTGAAGCAGAGATCTTGAGTGTTGACATAGATATTTTTTATTTAAAAATATAAGTAGGCCTGTCACAATTTTACAGGGTTGTGTGGAGTAATATGAATATCCCTTTGAGCTGCTATTAAAAGATGGGATGCAAATCTAACGAATAATATTATTGGCCTGTTGGTTTATTGACCTTGGTCTAGATAAGAGATTTCCTGATATATTGTTGGCAATTGTGTCTGGCATCTTCGGAGAAAAGGGGGTCTTATTTTTCAGTAATTATATTGGTCATTGAAGGCTTCAGAGCCCATTTCAGAATGGTGCTTATGATGAACCCATTAGAGCAAATGCAACACTACATTTTCTTAAAGAATTCAAGTCAATCTTGTCAGAAATGAGGGACCTCATGGCTGAGAAGGCAGTCATTTTTAGTGGCAAGCTTTCTCAAAGGTCATCTCAATGCTTTGAATATCTTGGTCACTTGGACCCTTTCTTTTAATGATATAAAAACAATTTTACTTTAGTAGCTGGTCAGAGCTTAATGGGTAACAGGAATACCATTGTTTTTTATATAAACATAAAAATAGTCCATAGAACAAAAACATTATAGTCACCACCATACCACCTGTAATATATAAATAATTTTTTTTTAGGTAGCCTTTTATTACAGATGGTATGGTGGTGACTATAATGTTTTTGTTGTATGGACTATTTTTACATTGATCAGAGTAGTAATGTGAGAAGTATATACTGCCCTGAAATAAATAAATTAATAAAAGCAGTAAGTAGAAAAAATACATAAATTATTTCTTATTCACATTTATTTTCTTAGTTTGGCATATACATTGCTTCAATTGTAATTGAACTCTTCTTTTTTATATCTTTAGCAACATTTATAGATTATATATAGGATAAAAGTTCTATATCTTTGGATAATCTGTGACACTTGGACAATATATGAATGAATGAATGAATATTTATGTGAAAATAGTCTTACCAACTAAGGAAATAAATGTGGATAAGAAATAATTTATGTGATTTTTCTATTACATTTATTGCTATTGTTGATTTATTTATTTCATTACTGTATATACTACTCATATCTCTACTCTGATCAATGTGAAAACAATCCATACAACAAAAACATCACAGTCACCACCATACCAGCTGGAATAAAATGCTATCTAAGAAAATATCATAAATAAGAAAAAACTCATCCCTAAAAAAGAATAACGAATGAAATTTTGACTTCACTAAAATTGATTTTAAGGTAGCTATATCTACAACTCCAATGACTGAACTACTTTATTCATCCCAAATACAAATACAACAAGAAAAAGAAAAAAAGAATGGAAAATATTTTATCATGTATATAGTCTTCTCTTTCGAAAATGAATTAAACTAACATTGACTAGATGCTTTTATTTACTTTCTTAGACATTTGACAAATGTTTCCTGGGCTCTTCAGAAACAGCAGATGCCAATCGAGTATTTTGTGGCCAGATGACAGCTGTTTATCTTTTCAGTGAAGCTCTCAATGCTGCACAGATCTTTGCGATTTATCAACTTGGTCTGGGATACAAAGTATGTATAGTCCTAACAGAATTTTGGTGGAGCTGACAAAACTTTAATTTTATACTGGATTAATTTTAAAAAGATAGTAGTATCCCTGTTAAGTGATGAGTGGATTTTTAAATATTCTGATTTACTTTATACAGAATATAATAGTAAAATATTACTAATTTAAACTGTTTGTAAACTCAAAAACCAGGGATTTGACCCTCTGGTACTTCAGCTTGTTGAACTAAATCTAAGTACAGCTCAAACCTGGTTATGTGTGATGACCCAGGGCACAGCACAGAGGTAATGCAGTCAGCTGGCAGTTCAAACCTTTAATTGCTCCAAATTTTCCCCAAATGCTCCCGTGTTTCTGGCAAGCCCCAGAACAAAATAAGACACACACCTTCAGCAGTCTCTGGCTGCAGGTAGTTTCACATACAGTTAGATTAGAAGAGTAATTTACTCAAGGCCATGTAGATAGCAAGGAATGAAACATACATCCAAAATCTAATGAGTCTGTGGAAACACAAGCTTGCCTGAGCAGTTTCAGAAGAGAAACCAAAACACAATCCGAGGTCTTTGAACACAAATCAAGTTTGTCAGCCAGTCCAATGGTCAGAGTTTCAGGGTTTCCAAGCAGAAATCACAACACTGAACAAGAGATCAGAGAGTTGTTCCCAAGATCAGCAACAGCACACAAAACTCCAAGAAATCAGCATTTGTTCCCGACAAATACCCCTCCCCACAGCGTCTCCTTAAGTCTCAGTCTCCAGGTATGCCCCTCTCCTCCCGAGTAGTTGAGCCTGCCTGCGTTGTTCCCTCCTTCTCTCCACTCTCCGTGTTCTAGGATCAGGAGTGGGTGGCCCTTGCTCATCGCCTGAGCTCTGTCTGTCATGTTCATCCTGTCCCAATCCTGAAAGGCCCTAGCTTGCCTCGGCCTGCTCTTCCCCATTTCTCTGAAGCCACAGACACCTCTCCCTCAACCTCCATAGGATGCCCTTCCAGGTCATTTTCCTCAGCAGATTCAGGCTTCGACAGAGTCATGACAGTTATGGTTCATTTCTATAATGTCAGATAGTTTAATTTTAAATGCAAATCTCTGTACGTCTTATACAGATAGTCCTCAACGTATGACCATTATGGAACATGACTATTATGGCTGTAAATCATGAGCATCATTAAGTGAGGTGCCCATGTGAACGCCTTACTTAATGACATCAATTTCTGCTCTCCTTATTGTGGTCGTTAACTGGAGCAGCAGTTGCCTCAGGTGAGGGAAGCCCTGGGAGGCCTAGCACAGGTACAGACCCACATTGCTTCACTTCCCCAGCTCACATGTGCCCTGCCCTGGGCCTTCCAGAGCCTGCCCCACCCCCTGACATAGCACATGCTCCATTTTCTGCAGCACTGGGTCCCCACTGGCCTTAAGCCTGCTTCACGCCTGCTTCACACCCTACTGGATCCCATACCTTCCTCCCCTCCCTCCACCATTGCTTGGTCCACTTAGCTTTTCTATTGATTTCCCTCTAGAAGCGGCTCCTCTGCCACACAGCCTTCCTACATGGAGTCTGCATGGTGCCACCACAGAAGGGAGCACCATTTTGGAAGCAGACACAATGAAGCGGACCAAGCCATGACAGGGTGGGGAGGAAGGTGTGGGACCTAGCAGGATAGGATGCAGGCCTAAGACCTGTGGGGACTAGCAGAGTTGGATGAGGGAAATGCTAGGTGGGGAATCCTGCTGCAGCATCCCTGAGGTTGGTGTAAGGCCAGGCAGAGTGCCATTTACCTGAATTTTGTTCACATGACTGCAAGGATGCTACAGTGGCCGCAACTTCAGGCAGGGGTCATATGTCCTTTCATTTATGCCATCGTAATTTTGAATAGTATCTGAAAGAATGGTCATGAGTCAAAGCTACCTGTACTTCTGAACATTTGAAGTACTGCTACAAACACAAAATTGTTTTGTTCTTCAATTTTACCAATAAATAGTATTAAAATACATTTTGTCCTATCCTTATTCTTCTTTTGACAAATAAACATTGCTAAGATATAAATGTATAATTTCTTTTCAAAAATATTGTTCATTGCTCTTTTTACTCATTACTGCATCTCAGATATATACTATATAGTTGAATCATCCTGAACACTTGCTTGTGAAACTTTGCATTCCAATTGCATTTCTGGTTAAATACTATCTTTCTTTTAATCTTTCATTTTAGGGAGCTTTTAAGTTCAAAGGAGAAAGTGATCTGTTCCTAGCTGATCATCATAAACAATTATTATATGATGGGAAACTGTCTAATGCTATTTCCTTTACATACAACCCAAGGGCTACAGATGCACAGCTCTGCCTAGAATCATCACCCAAAGACAATCCTTCTATCTTTGTACATTCACCACATGCCCTCATGTTACAGGTATTTTGGTGTGTCTGACTTTGGGTTCATAGGGAGATGTATTTGATTTTTCCCCCCTTGGGTGTGTTTTGATCTTTTAGTGTGTTCTTCAAAAGATTTAAGGTTTATGGCTTGATCCTTTCAACACATAGCCTGTTTTCAGACCAGATGTGACTGATTAGTGATGTGCAATCATAAGCTTTCAGGTATTTTCTTCAAGCTAAATGTATCCATTGCTTTAAGGCCTGATAGAAGTTCTGCTCTCATCATTATTTTAAAGGCTTTTATTTAGATTTAGATTAGATTTTATTTAGATTTCCTGTATAAAACATGATTGTGCTCTCTCATAATATGTATGACCTTAGCAGGGCACTGTAATCTTACTGAAACTCTTTTGGTACATTGAAGCCTAAAAGTAATAATAATAAAAAATCCACATTTAATGTGTTCCAATTTGGCATTGTAGGATGTGAAAGCAGTCATAACCCATTCTATCCAAAGTGCAATGCATTCTATTGGAGGAGTGCAGGTATTATTTCCTCTGTTTGCACAGTTGGACTATAGGCAATATTCCTTGGATCAACCTGACACAACTCTTTGGTAAGAATCCTTATTCTCACTTCAAATTGCCTTTCATTTTGGGTGGTCTGAATTTTAGAGAAAATATTACATTCCAATAGTAAAGGATTTTTATGCCTGGTTTCTTAGTGACAACTGGGTAGCAACTGCACTAATTTGGAAAATGTTTGTGTTGGTAGTGTAAGTTGAAAACAAAATGCATGCACACACATATAAATGTATCTGAGGTGAAAATACATGAGAGCAGGTTTAGCCTTTTTTTGGGGGGGGGGAGGATTATCCCCAAGTAATGCAATTATATTGCAGCTTGGAGAACATTATTTATATTTTCAAGGTTAGATCATGTTAAATCTGTTGTGCAGAGAAGACCTTGAGATGAAGTCAGATTATTGACACTAAGTCTCCTACACAAATGTGTACATCATTCAGTAGCTATGTAATTTATGGAGTCAGGCAGGGGGAGATATGAAAAATTCCTCAGGGATGAATTCCTTTCTATCAAAAGGTGTACAGGGTTATTTTTTATACAGGGCTGCTGGTTCTGCCCAAGGAGAGTTTATCTTCCTGAACCAGTACTTGATCAGTGAAAAATGCTTTATATGCACAAACTGGTATAGGATTGTCAAGAACAATGGGTGTGCTTCCAGCAATTGCCGTAGAAATGTTTTTAGGAATTAAATGCAATGGCTTTCAAAAGCAATTGGTACTTCTGGTCATTGTACAGGTAACATTTTAATGAATCATATTCTGGACTAGAACACCTATTTTTTCCCCAGTAAATTATGCAGCAATTTAAATTATTTGCTTTGGTTGCAATAACTATAAATATAAATCAAATCTATAATATTTGATTTTGATCCAGATGTCATCGTATTGTACCATCTAAATGAAAATGTTATATTAGAAATAACTGACATTTCTTTTCTTCGTATGGCTGATGGTCTGTTTTTATTAAACTACTTGTTTTTATAAAGTAATTGAAAATGTTGGTACCAAAGGACAATCTTTTGTTTACCCAAATATTTTAATTAGCTAATTGTACCTGGTTTTGTACTTGGTTCCTTCCCTTTTTGTGGTATTATTTCTTGATTGAATTTTGTACAAGAAGCATAGTCATAACCTTCTAAATTGCTCAGCTGTCAGGCTAAAGAGTTGTTTAAAAATACTATTTGCATGTATTATTTTTCTAATTTACATACCTTTAATTCCATATAGTTTAAAGCCCTAATACTGGAAAATGAACTATATTTCATGACAGACCTCAGTTCTAATTTGCACTCTATGTATTCTGGTCCTCTAGATTTGCTTTGCAGTCGAGTGTGTTTTAAACATGGCTTACCCTCTGACTCTCACAACCCACAGTTTGTCTTAATATAGGTACATTACAGACTGGATTGTGTACCGTGTGAATTAATGTAATGAAGCTTCCCACTAGTATTGAATATTTCTTCAAGGAGGAACACCCATGATTATTCTTTCTAGTCATCTCTCTTTGGGATTGCTATAGGGTGATAGCGGTTACTTGGCAAAGTTTTGGTTAAATTGTGCAACTGCAGTAATTTTATTTGAAACATAGAAATAATGTAATCTGCTGAATTAAGAAAAATGAACCAGAATCAATCAATCAAAAATGTGTAATCCTACTCTAAACCCTAAAAATGCTACTTTTTAATATGCTACATCAGTGCAATATGTTTTTCAGTTCTATTTTACTGGCTTTCATTATGGAATTGCTGAAGAACTCAGTCGCTATGCAAGAACAAATGCTTTCTTGTAAGGGCTTCCTTGTAATAGGATACAGTCTTGAAAAGGTAAGGAAAATTAAATGTTTTTCTTTCTCTGCATTTTTTTAATATTTTGGCCATGTTCATCATTACTTAAGTATCTTTTTCCTTCTACAGTCTTCCAAAGCACACATTAACAGAACTGTCTTAGACCTTTGCCTTGCCTTTGCTAAATATTTGAGCAATTTGCATAATGGAGCCCCCTTGCTGAAGCAGCTCTGTGATCATATTCTACTTAACCCTGTAATATGGATTCATACTCCAGCCAAGGTAGGATGCATTCCATTTGTGAACACAGTGTAAAAAGACTTAATTTTTTTAGTACTAATGTGATATACGGATTCAAGAATTTAGATTTGTTTCCCCTTTCCTGTGTTTAAAGAAATACTGTATTTTGGAGAAAAATAATATGAACTAAGAGACCCAGTTTGGTGTAGTGGTTAAGGCATCAGAAACCAGGAGACCGGAAGTTCTAGTCTTGCCTTGAGCACAAAGCCCAAGTGATCTTGGACCATTTACTTCCTCTCAGCCCTAGGAAGGAGGCAATGGCAAACCACTATTGAAAAACCTTGCCAGGAGAACTGCAGGCAGTTGTCAGGCAGTCTCCAAGAATCAGATACAATTGTGCAGAAGGGGAAAAAAGTGAATTAATGATACAAATTAGTGAAATACGTTTCACTTGTCAAAGTGTTTTGAATACAGAGCAGCTGTTACAGATGTTTCATGCTTAAACAAAAACACGGTCTGAGTCTTTTGTTTCAGGTAAGTAATTTTTAGTAGTAATTTATTACTACTAAACTGAACATTTTGATGGTCTTATTTTTTAAGAAGTTGTCCCTTTCATTAAGAATTTTGCCAGTTGGCTCATTGAAGCAAGCTAATGTGGATTACCCTCCTCTTCGTGTGATACATGAAAAAGAAAAGTAAACTTTATTTCAAGTTTTCACTATTTCATATGGCTTGGAATATTCTGAGTTACTCCAATGAAGTAGAACTTTTGAACTGTTTCAGATTTTATTCCATGGAAAGAAGATCAGAGAATGAGCTTTGGTGGGTTGCTTTGTTTTGAACTGATAACCACAATTTTTCTGTTTTGTACATAAGCCCATAATGCAGTGATATACCATAATATCAAACTTCTGAAAATCTTTGCAAATGTTATAAGTCACATCTATTGGTATTAATTCCAGATAAATAAGTGTATAAATATACCTTTGGGAGTGGTAATTTCCTTGCCTTTATTTAATTTCCCCTGTGTATGCAATCTTACTCTCCTTTGTTTTGTTTTGTTTTGTTTTAAATTGGATGATACAGGTTCAACTGATGTTGTACACTTACTTGTCTACTGAGTTCATTGGCATAGCAAATATATATAATGCAATTAGACGAGTTGGTACAGTTCTATTGGCAATGCATACTTTGAAGTATTACTATTGGGTAGTTAATCCTCAAGACCGTAGTGGAATTACTCCCAAAGGTTTAGGTATGTATTTATTTTCTTGTTTTATAACAATAATACAACATTTGGAACTTTGAATAAATTAAATGCTGAAACAATATAGTATTCTAATATTTATGGAATTTAAGTATAATGTGTGTGATACTGAGTGATCTTTATTCTTTTAAAATTCTAGTGTCATATTACATTTGTTAAATAATATGTATCTCTGTGTGTGTCTGTCTGTCTCCATGGTTTTTATTGACCAGAATATTATAGCTAGATATATGCAAAACATGCTTCTTGAATACTAAAATGTTTCAAGAAATATCCAAATGTTAACCTTTCCTTCTGGACCATGCTGTTTTGGTTATTGTGGAGATGGTTTCAACATTTTCCAGAATGAGGTCAATTTACTTATGGAAAGCTTTATCCCCAGAACAGTCAGAATAGGGGGAAAAACCAGTCAAAATAGTCAATGAGAAAAAATGAATATCTGGTCTTTCGGGAAGTACTTTTCTTCATGGGAAAATATGTTTTGTATATCCCTAGTAAAAAGTAAACAAGCCAAGGTAATAAATTGTACAAACTTAGAAGGTGGTTTTAAAAATGTTTATTTAATTTCAGCCCCTCCCCCCATCTGGAAATACACATTAAAATATTACAGTGACAAGAAATTCACATGGAATTTGCAGGATGTATATTTCCTAAAGAGAGCCAGTGTGGTGTAATAGTTAGGGGACTTCTACTCCACCTTAGGCATGAAGTCAGCAGGGTGAACTAGTCACTCACTTTCAACCTTAGTAAATAGGCAATGGCAAACCACTTCAAAAATATTTGCCAGGAGTTAACATTGACTTGAAGGAATCAAAAAGGTGGTGGTGGGAGAGCCCTGTTAAAAATAAATATGAATATTATCTCTTTTCATAGTCCTTTTGATATTGTTATGATGTCTTTGTAATCCTTTAGGATCTCTTACTAACTCTTACCTGGATTCACTTTTTAGTCTAACATATAATATATATTTAGTTGGGTTTTGGCTTAGGAGCTTTTGCAAACTTAAGCACTGTGAATTGCCTATAAATTATTTGTGACTTAGCACAACATCAGCCCCCTTAAACCAACCCACCTTGCAGGCTTGTTCTTATTAGGAAATTAGAAGAAGGAAGGTGTGTTGGATATGTTCATTGTCTTGAGTTATTTATAAAAATAAGGCGGGATACAAATAAAACAGATAAATAAAAATATTGCTCCTTGGGTACATAGAAAACCTGTATTGCATGATTAGAACAAACCATGATTTAGTATTACTTCTGTAAGTAAAGATACATGGCCGAGGCTGCCCAAGGCTATTGCCTGTTTGAGATTTGACCAAGAGACTGGACGTGGCTGCAGTATTCAGAAGGAAAATACTGGTCAGCAAGGAAGACAGTTCTCTGGTATTGATGATGTAAAAAGAAAGAGGGGATGAGCCTAGTTTAAGCGCAAATGAGGACACTAGGATCTATTTCTAGAAAAGAGGTCAGCATAGTTTTTCCTTAAGAAATATAGATATATTTCATATTTTTGACACACAGCTTTCCACTGAAAAGGATTGAAGCAATCTACTGCTTAAGCTGGATGAAAACATTCTAGCTTAGACATTTGATTTGAGTTTTTTTAAGGTATTAACCTGATTAAAGCAAATCCATAACGATTGAAATATTTCATGTGCTCAAAATAATAAAGTTTTCTTTAATATGCAGTGCAAACAATTAGGAGTTACTGTAATTGCATTGTAATAATGACAGACTGTTTAAATATATGATGTAATATAATGTATCTTTCATATTAAGATGGACCTCGGCCTAATCAGAAAGAAATACTTTCTCTGCGAGCCTGTTTACTGATGTTTATTAAGCAGTTGGTGACAAAGGTAAGAAATCTTCAAATTGAGACTATGCTATTCAGTTTTATTTTCTTAAAGAGCTGTTTGCCCTGCTTATTGTTTTCTAGAATTGTTAAGATAGCATGCTAAGGGAAGGGAATTCAATTTCTAGGAACCATCATTCCAGTTCAAATGGATTGTAATGGTGGGAGGGCGACTTCCTGCTTTAGAGTGTTCCTTATATTTCTGATGACTGAACATTTGCTGTAGGAAGTGCAGACTCTGAATAATTAAGGTGAGGAAGAAGATGCAGCTCTTTAAATCTCCATATCCTGCTAGAGCTGCTTTCTTCTTCAATTAACAATTTCTTTCTCTGTAAGATAGGAAATTGAAAAAGACCCAGTGACCCATCAAGTCTGCCCTTTGAGGTTTTTTTAATTTTTTAATTGTATTTCTTTATTTTTAATTTTTTGTCAGATGATGGATATGTGTTCATCTCAAATATGTTTGCATTCAGTTACTGATGGTTCACCTACTACCTCTGCTGGAAGTTGGTTCCAAGCTTCCACTACTCTTTCTGTGAATTAATACTTTCTAACATTACTTTTGAACTTCCCTCCTGTCAGGGTTATGCTCCATGTTCTTGATTTTTGCTTAATATTGAAAATACTGCCTTCTAGAATCTTATTCACACCCATAATATACAGTATTTAAAGGTTTTAGTCATGTCCCTCCCCTCCTGTCCCCAGGCTGTACATAATCAGTTCTTCCAATCTTTCCTGATATATTTTGTTCCTGAGACCTTGCACCATATTTTTGCCCATCTCTGGACTTGCTCAATCTTATCAATATCTTTTTAAAGTGAGGATTTCTTTCTTGAAATGAAGAGAGATACAGTAAAAAAAGAGGGTTAACCATGCTGTGTGAATCCAGTGTTGTAATCAAACTGACGTGTACATGCATAAATTGTGCCCATGGCAAGCCATCCATTTTGTCCTATTTCTTTCTTTTGTTTTGTGTCCCTTTTTCATTGCTGTCCTTGCCTGACTGAAAAAAAGCTTAGTTAATAAAACTCCCCAAAGATTAGTGAAAATAACTGAAGGGGGCTTAGACTTTCTCCAGCTGAAAAAAAGGCAGCAGCTTTATAGGACAAATGTTTAAAAATATTTTCAGAGCTTGGAATTGGTATTCAATTTTGCTTTAAGAATGCTGAAGCCTTATTAAATAGCACGTTCGGTATTTCTTCTTATTTATGACTCTAAGGCAGGGGTCTTCAAACTTGGCCCTTTTATGACTTGTGGATTTCAACTCCCAGAATTCGTCAGCCAGCATGTCTGGCTGCGGAATTCTGGGAGTTGAAGTTCACAAGTCATAAAAGGGCAAAGTTTGAAGACCCCCTGCTCTAAGGCAAGCCAAGTTAATAGTTTTATATGATTATACCACATATAGTTAAAATATTTTATCTTCTGGTATCAATTCTATATCCTGGAAAACTGAAAAACTGCTTTCTTTGATTATAGATTGGGACTTGTATGTAAATATGTAGACATTCATTTATCTATTTATTTGTCAAATTTATATAGCCACCCATCTCACCAAAAAGTGACTCTGGATGGTGTACTTTATGTCTTTTTAATCAAAATGCAAGATATTTTGCTTCTAACAATTGATTCTATTTGATGTTTTTAGCAAATTAGTCAGAAGACCACTTTAAATGTATGAAAACAATAATGGGAATGTTGTCTATCTGGTTTAATAATTGGCAATGAATCTGTGGGGTTCTAGGCAAAGGTTATTCCAAGTTAATTGAAAGCACCGAAGACTATACTTGAGAGCTCCTTTAGGCAAACATAAGCTCTTTTAGTGAGCCACAGTCCTCATTTATTGAATAAGCTATATTGTAATTTTATAGGCTCCCTTTAAATGAATGAAGGCCACGAGTACAAGATCTAAAGCAGTGGCCCCCGACCTTTTGGGCACCAGGGTCTGGTTCCATGGAGACAGGATTTTCTATGGACTGGAGGGGGTGTGGTTTCATGTGCTGCCTGCATCCCGCAGATGGAGCTTTGCTTGTTTGCGTGGCCTGGTTTCTGCCATGCTGTGGACCGGTGCCAATCCACAGACCAGGGGTTGGGGACCCCTGATCTGAAGGATCAATTTATGGGGATGTACGGAATCCATTCATGGTACACATAGTCATAGGGACCTGTATGGAAACTAATACTAATGAAAACTAATACTCAAGTCATTATTAATGAATCCAAAATATTTCACTAGTATTTATGTTAGAGAGCAACCTTTCTCTTCTGCTTTTAAATGCATTACTTGAATTATATTTCTCTTGATTTTATCTTTTAAGGACTATGGAGTGAAAGAAGATGAACTCCAGGGCATTCTGAATTATCTTCTTACCATTCATGAGGTAAACTAAGTTGGCAACTTGCTGCCAAGAAGCTTTTGAATAAAACATTCCCTCCTACTATCCAATAACACGGAAGTAAGAAAAACATGCATAAAATTGATTTAAACTAAAAAAATGATTTAAGAACCCTCATCTTGAAGTTCAGTTGTGTATCAGGATTCTGTAGGGTTTTTTTTTTCATTCAGTTCATCAAACTGGAATATCAAGGGGTGAAAGAGAAAAGAACAAATGGTGAAGCTGAATCCACAAAAGTTTTTTTTTCCATGAAAAAACAAAATAATAATAATAGCATTTTAAATAAGCCAAGCTCTTAAATGTTTGTTTTAAGTTTAAACAATTTACTTATTCACAAGTGGCATTTTTTCATTATATTTTGGTTCAAATTGAGTCTGCTTATTTATGGATGGGTTTATCCATGATTATGCAACAGCTGTATGGATATTTTTAAAAAGTATTGCTACATATACTTCTTGATAAGCCTATTCATGGATAAGCTAAAAGCAATTTTGAGGGTGAACTTTGCCACCTAAAGCTCTTGGTTTATCTTCAAGTATATACTATAAAGCAGTAATTAGAAGTTACTATTGTAATTATCTGTATCTTCATGTTTTGGTTTCAGGAAGAGTTTAATATAAGAAGTAATATCAAACATTTAGAAAGGATATAAATATAAACAAATTTGCTTTCAGGGCATTAAAACAAGTAGACTAAGTAATTTTACATCTTAAGTAGCTCCCCCTCCTTTGAGTTCTATGTGCGTTAATTCTGGCACTTAGAAATAAAGTTTTCAAAACACTGATGGAGATATCCTGGAGCATCTAAAAACTAAATATAATTTATTTATTTTATTATATCTACAATAATACAAGCACTTGCTGCATAATACTACAGACTTAACTGTCAATAAGAAAGACAAAAAATCTTGATAATGGATACTGCAGTACCTGAAGATAGCAGAGGGGAAAAGAAAGAACTACACTAGAAAAATCACAAAATATAAAGATCTGCAAATAGAAGTAGAAACACTGTAGCAAAAGAAAACAAAGATAGTACCTATAGTGATATAGGGCTTTGGGTGCAATCCCAAAACATCTGGAGAACCACTTGAACAGCATTGGCATTAACAAAATCATAGTCAATTGTAAAAGGCAGCTTTACTCAGAACTGCTTACATTCTGCGATGAGACATTTAACACCATCAAACATCAACATCTACCTTTTCTACTGCTCTTGGAAGGGAGTAGGTGGATAAAAATGCCAAGTCAAGTCTAAACATTTGGCTGACTATGTGATGAACAATTATAATTGCTCTGCTCCTTGTTTAAGGGGCAAACCCTTAAATCAAGTAATTACAAAAATTCCATTCAGTGTATGTGATTCACAATTTAACAGGCAATCTTTATTAACAAATAAAGCAAGCCCAAACACAGCCACCATACCTATGGAAAACATGCTAAAATACAGCAGATTGCATCTAAAACTATAATTAATGTAAAACAAATACTAACCTGGAAATGCCAACATTAATATTTTACGTGATTTCTATTATTGTTGTTGTTACTACTACTACTAGTACTACTACTACTACTACTATTACTATTATTATATTTTATTCTGCATGTGGTGTATGTGTATAAAGTCAAATTAAGGTAGCAAACATATGTAATCTTCTTACTTCCTATTTTCATCACCACAACAACCCTAAGAGGTGGGTTGGTCTCTGGGAGAGTGACTGGCCCAATGTCACCCAGCCAGCCTTTTAGGCCAACCTCTTGACCACAATACCAAACTGGTCCCATGTTCTCTCTTGAACCACAGTCTATAATTCTGCAGGTGCTATAGCTGTTATTTCTCTGCTTTCCTTTTAATGTATGCTTCTTGACTTAACCCTTTTGTGTTTGATTCTTAAACTTTTAGACCCAACCTACTTTGTCTTATAGTTACTTTCAAATGACTGGCTGCTAGGTTGACATTACTTGGCTCAGCTGTTTTTTAAATGCTGCGGCAGCAGCCATTCTGGGCTTTCAACAAGGAAGTGGTTGGGGCCCGGACTGTCTTTTTTTATTTGCTTCTGCTGGGCTTGCAGGTGCCTGAGCTGCGCTCGGGCTGCTTGCCAGAGTCTGAAATGCAATGATGCCAACATATTATGCTGCACTTGATCTCATACTCCCAGTCTGCTCAGTCTTTGCCAGTTGGTTGGCCATTTACAAGAATTCTTCCTACTTTCTTTCCCATCCCCAATGCCTCCTTATCCAATCTCAGTTTCTAATGTCCTCTGGTTATCTTTCTTGTGAGACTTCAGGCTTTTCTTCTGTCTTTTCTCCTTTCTCCTTTTCTTTTTCTTCTCTTCCACTTTTTCTCTTCAATGCCACCATAACTAGCTCCAGAGTCAAGCACTTTTAAAAGTCCAGGTCAATCAGTTCCACGGGGTGGGGCCTTAAAGGAGAACAGGTAAGGGGACCATGGGCTTTTCATTCACTACACATTCTTATTTTCACAGTCTGCTTATATTAAATATGGAGTTTTATTTAGTACTTTAAGCAGCTTTGTTTTTGTCAGTTTCTTAAAGTATTTCTGGACTACAGTATTTATGCATTTTATAACACAGTTACTATTTTATTTTGTAAAAATATGTGATTTTTTTTATATTTGCAATTCCTAGTTTAGGACTGAAGTCTGAAACAGTTTAGCCACACATTGTTTTTATGTTTTTTGTATGACAGGACATGTGCTAATCGGTTTTGGCGTTAGGAGTCTAAAATAAAATGCAACAAAAGCTGTTATTTAAATAACAGTTTCCCTGCCATACTAAGTTGCTTCTGAGTATTTCTTTACTTCTGACACTTTTTCTTTTATAGCATGAAATAAATGAGTGTTTTGATTAAAATATATCAAAGCTTTCATGGGCAAATAGATCTATATCCTTGGTTCTTTAGATGGCCTGCTTTTATATATTGACTTTTTTTTAGTATTGGGAGTAGGGATAACTTTGAGTTCCTTAGGTATGTTTATATAGATCTGAGTTAAGATTTGGTTTTTTTTATTTTAGACTGTCAATTTTTTCTTACTACTGCTTCCTTTGGCTTTTATAACTATCATCATGAAATTTTATAAGTATCATTTACATGTTTCCTATGAATATCATTACATGAATACAATACTGTGAAGCTGCATTTTTATTTATTAAAAAATTATACAGTCACCCATCTTGCTTTGATGATTCTGGATGGCTAAGAATAAACTACAGTTATGACAATAAAACCCAGAAAGTTAGAAAAATAAATACCACAACATTACAAGCAGTCCTTGACTTATGACGTTTCACTTAGTGACCAAAGTTATAATGGACTCAAAAAAATTATGACTTATCTTAGAACTTATGACATCTTAGAAGTTATGACTGCTGTACCACCCCTGCAATCACACAATCACGTTTTGGGTGCTTGGCAATTGGCTTGCATTTGTGACTGGATGCAGCATCCCACAGTCATGTGACCACATTTTGTAATGTTTTTGCCAGAAACTGGCAAAGCCACCCATTGGATAAAAACTGATTCACACTTATGACCATATGATTCACTTAAGAACAAGGTTGATTTGCTTAATTTAATTGCTGAGTAACTCAATGCCTGCTGTAAAAATGGTTGTACAATTGAGTATGGTCATGTGGTGCCTCAACGTATGACTGCAATTTACAACTGAAATTCCAATCCCAATTTTGGTCATAATTTGAAGACTATCTATAATGTACACAAGTTCTCAAAATTTTCATCTCACAGTCATATAGCCTTACAGCTGAGCTTATCTGTTCTCTTGACCCAAGGGAATAGCAAAGATTTTAAAGCTTTTTGGAAGGCCAAAAGTTTTGGGACTTACTCAGTTTTGGGAAGAATAGAACAAGCAATTGGGCAAACTCTACGTCAGAGAAAGCACCTCTTCTGATTCCCACTAGAATAGATGATACTGCTACAAGAATACAACTTAAAACATGCCCATTCTGTCAGTCCTGGCAAGACTAAAAATATCAAGAATGTGTCTCTAGCATCTTCCATTTTGTCTAATCCTAAATTTTAACAAATGCTTATTACTATGGCCATCAATGAAGAAAACACTATACGTGAAACATTTTGTTTGTTTTGTCTATAATGAGAGGAGAAATATAGTGTAATTCACAAATTGATAAAAATCTGCAAAGTTTGAGTTTCAGTATCAGCTTTAACATGAGTTTCTTTATACTTAGGATGAAAATTTAATGGATGTTTTGCAATTGCTTGTTGCTCTCATGTCTGAGCACCCCAGTTCTATGATTCCTGCTTTTGATCAGAGGAATGGATTACGGTAAGAACTAAATTTCAGTAGAAATAACAATAATCACTTGAATTTTTGGATGTCTTGTCAGATAAATGTCTTGTTACATATTAATATGGGGGTTACTTTGTATAAAACATCCAGTTACAGATCTTTTGTGAAATCATATTCAAAAATGTAGTTTGAAACTAATTCTATCTATGTATCGTCTCTCTCTCTCTCTCTCTCCCTCTCTCCCTCTCTCGTGTGTGTATATTTACTGAGAAATAGCTTTGTTACTGGTTGCTAATACCTTTATTGTTTGAAATGAAAAAAGATCATAGAAATCTGATCTGGTGACATGGTGACATAGTTTATAACTGTCACGACCTACAACTGAAATTGTAGGCTCAATTATAGTTGTAAATGGAAGACTACCTGTACCTTTCCCCCTCACTTTTCTGGATGCTGTCATATGACCAGCAAGGGACATATGTTAAATATTATAGTTAACAACTTTCTCTCAAAGAGACTGATATATTCAATCCATCACCTGGAATATAGACACATTAATAAATATTTATCTAACATTGTAAAATAGAAAAAGTCTGCAAATATACGGTCTCCAGTTTGTGTTCTCTATATAGTTCTAAAAACTATGTTTTAAAAAATATTTTCTATTATTTTCAATAAATATTTGTGTTAGGATAAAGTGAACAATAGGTCAGAACATATTGTAGTTGATTAGTTATAGGCTGACTCGTGCATGATGTAATCTGCACTATGATTGGTTGCTGTAGGTATAAAGGGGGAGTTCCCTTTTTTCTCCTCCTTTTTTCTTCTGTGTGTTCTGTATACTGTTTTAGATTTACCTCATGATGTTCCTGTGTTCCTGACTATCTTATGTTCTTCCTTTTCTGGATGATGACAAAGACTGCTGTAAATTTAAATAATAAATACAGACTGAAAGTTTCTGTCAGTGTCTCCGACTTCATCTGGATAGCTGCTGCGCAATTCCTTGATAATTTGCATTTGTCATTTTGAACTAATAACTTCCTATCTTTCTTGTTTGTGATCCTTTGCTATATAAATTCTCTTTTCCATTAATAGGAGTAGGATTTGAGATGATCGTGAATATTTTTTCTCCATTTTGATTCAGTAATCTCAGTAATATATGGGATTGTTTTAGCTATCACTGTATACAATAAGTATTATTCTGTAAGTGTAGCTTGAATGTTGCCTAAGTAAATTATTTTAGTCATTTTTACTCTATGACTTTTAAAAAATCTTTTGTTTAGTGTTATCTACAAGCTTCTTGCTTCCAAAAGTGAAGGGATCAGAGTACAAGCACTGAAGGCGATGGGCTACTTTTTAAAGCATCTGGCACCCAAGTAAGTATTAGATGGAAACAATAGTAAACCATAAAAACATCTAAATCCTTAAATATTTTTTTGGATTGTTTTCTATAAGTAGTCCTTGATGTACAACCACATTTGGGACTGGAGAATGCAATCATTATGCAAGACATCACATGACCAGACCAAATTTTACGACCATTTTACAGTGGTTGTTAAGTGAATCTCATGGTGTTAAAGGAATCACACTGTTGTTAAGTGAATCCAGCTTTCCCAATTCACTTTGCTTCTCAGCACCTGGCTAGGAAGGTTGCAAATCATGATTGTGTGACCACAAGATACTGCAACCATCGTAAATACAAACTGGTTGCCAAGTGCTTATATTATGATCATGTGAATGTGGGGCTGGTACAATGGTCATACCTTTGAAGTCAGGTCATAAGTCATTTTTCTTGAGGCCATTGTAACTTAAAGCCAATGTTAAATTAATGGTCATAGGTGAATTGCTGTAATTGTAACTGATTTTATATTGTTATTAGTTCATTATTTAGTGCTGCAATGGTCAGAACTTCAGGCAGAGGTCATGGATCCCTGTGTTCAGTGCTGTTGTAATTTCAAATGATCACTGAACAGTCTACCTATATTACATTTTACAGACAATTAGATCTTAGCCAAGAATACATAAACTAGGTTTGCCCATATTCTTTTAATATTCCCCTGTACTGTACTTAACCATAATTTGTAAATCTGTTATGATTTTCAAAGAAGCTAGAACATGATAACATAGTTTAAATTTATTTACTTATTTATTTATTTCTAAAATTTATTGGCTTCCCATCTTACCATAGGGTAACTCTGGGGGGCTTACAGTCATAAAATATGTATATACCTATAAAATTTAAAAAGTAATTAAAATCAAACATTAAAACCTATGGACACATGGGGAGGATGAGGGGAAGTGTTACTTGATCAAGTGATCTCCATTGTGCTGTTCATCTACTGGGAGCCCCAAGCCAACTGGCAG
Source organism: Vipera ursinii (assembly GCF_947247035.1). Classification (NCBI taxonomy): domain Eukaryota; kingdom Metazoa; phylum Chordata; class Lepidosauria; order Squamata; family Viperidae; genus Vipera; species Vipera ursinii. Next base: position 51,736,808 of record NC_139521.1, on the reverse strand, counting down.
AGCCACATCTTTACCCCTAAATTTGCTTTGCATATTATGGGTTCTTTGGAAGTTATTAACCGTTCTTTGTTTCTGATGTAAACATAGCAAGGTGTTAACAAGCTTTTGAAACTTAGAAGCAAAGCAGGGGTCCCAAGCAGTTGTGTGCATGTCTCAATTTATTTTATAAAGACTTGATTATTTGACTATTTAGATTAAATTTCTACCAGAACACTAATTTTTTTTATTAAGAAATCTCTCTGAGATGAAACTTGATAGTTTTCCTTTTTCATAATATAAAAATTAGCTACAAACCTAAGCATGCTAAGCATAAGCATAAAATAAATGAGTATGGGGAAGAAAAGGAGAATAGTTTTCATTTAAATACTGAAAGTGATAGTTCTCCAAAAATACATTCAACAAGTTATTTATTATTATTTAATTTTCCATATAATTTTAGGAGGAAAGCAGAAATTATGCTTGGACATGGACTGTTTTCTCTTCTGACTGAGAGGCTTACGCTTCAAACAAACTTAATTTCTATGACTACCTACAATGTACTTTTTGAGGTAAAAGACTTCAAATATGTAGCTGAGATGATTTAATTTATACTGATATGTTCCAGGTGATAAAATTTGGATTTTTTTGTTTCTATTTCAGAGAAATACTAGTTAACAAACATAAATGTTACAAACATATGCTTAAGTTGAAAAGCCAAAATTAATAATTCAGTACTAAATTTGAATAAAAATTTTAATTTAATTAAAATAATACTTCTATAGTCAAACAGATCTTTCAATATTATGAACATAAATTTTAGAATGGTATGATATGATTTATTGATGTGTGTGTGTGTGTGTGTGTGTGTGTGTGTGTGTGTGTGTGAGAGAGAGAGAGAGAGAGAGAGAGAGAGAGAGACTTTGTTTTATATAGACCTTTAAGTTTCTGTAATTTGCCCATTGAGCACGTAATAGGTCCATCAGTCCGCCGCCTGCATATGATTGGATGTGTTGATCTCAGTTTGGTTGTTTTGGCTGGCATCCACCTAGCTCTTGCCGCTCTACCTCCCACCGCTTGCCCCGCCGGCTGAACATGCCTGTCATATAGCATCAGACCATCTGATGTTGCCACATGGTCACTCTCCCACCATCATAGTCCGACATGCTGTCAACACTTTGGGTGTTTGCTCCAGCCGGTGGCCTCTCAGCTGTGCTCACCGTGTTAATCGCAACAGTTTGCTGTCTCATCCTCGATCTCGTAGTTGGTCCGGTCCATTCTCCTGTCTCCTCAATCATCATTCTTGCTGCTTGCCACCTAAAGTTAATTTTACTTATTGATATAGTTATTTTAAAGATCAGAATTTGTCTGTTTTTAATTGAATGGTTTGAAACTATTTCAGTATTAGATTTTTCTTAATATGTCCTTTTTCCCCCTTTTTAATCAGATACTTATTGAGCAGATTTGTACACAAGTGATGCATAAACAGCATCCTGACCCAGATTCAACAGTGAAAATACAAAATCCCCGTAAGCATCTGTATTTCTTTCAGATAAACTATAGAGAGCCTGTAAATTGTGCTTTATGTGTTTCAAAAAGGGAAAAAATGTACTAGGAAGCATATTTCTTATATTTATGTTTGCTTTCATAATCTAACATTTGCTACTTTGGGAAGTGTTACTTGAAGTATTTTTAAAGGGTTTTTTAAGGAAAAGGTCTTCAGTAACAATTTCAATTTTAGCATAAATCTGACTACCTAAGTTGATATGACTTCACTGGAAATTAAATTCATTATTAATTTCCATTCTAAATTAACTTTATCAGTGCTGGGCAAAAAACTGGCCTGATGCTTCAGTTTCTCAGATACCTGAAAGCTCTTCTGTGGGAATGGTTAATTAACTTATTTTTTATTAATATGAGAGCTGTTAACATGTACAAATGAGAGGTAAAAAGGTTATATACAGAGGAATAAGGCGATATACAGAAGTCCCATAATCAGCAGCTTTGTGTAGCTGTAACCCTGCAATAGGCCTTTAAGCATGTTCATTCAGATTAGCAGTCTAGAAACACGTTTTATAGGGCTTCTTATTTGTAGGGAAGCAACAGGGTTTAGGTGAATATGATTCCAGCCTAGCAGTCTTTCATTATTGTTGTTCTATATTGGGAGGCCTTAAATATTTATTATTATTTTACCTATTACCTCTTTCAATTAAACATCTGAATAGGATTGCTATATCAGAAAATAGTAAATCTAGAATTGTTTATTATTTTGGATTTTAATCCCAGAAAGTGCTTTGGGGCAGCTATGGACATGATCATGTTTACAGCTTTTTTAAGGAACTGATCCTTTTATCTTTTTCTGAGGAAAGCAGCCATACTATCTTACAATAGTTCATTTAGTGACCATTTGAAGTTTACAGCTGTACTGAAAAACATGACTTAACGACTGTTTTCACACTTATGACTGTTACAACTTCCCCATGGTCATGTGATCAAAATTCAGATGTTGGCAACTGACTCATATATTTATGTTGGTTGCAGTGTCCTGGGATCATGTGATCACCTATTGCAACCTTCTGATAAGCAAAGTCAATGAGAAAGCCAGATTCACTTAACAGCCATGTTACTAATTTAACAACTGCAACGATTTACTTAACAACTGTGGCAAGAAAGATTGTAAAGTGGGGCAAAACTCACAACAATTATCTCGCCCTAATATAAATTTTGGGCTCAATTACGGTTGTAAGTCTAGGACTATCTGTACAGCATAAGGTTTTGGTCTGAATTTAGTAATATTCTGTCTTAATTGAAAATATGTTCTGCTATAAAAGTATATTTGAAGATGCAATAATTATCCATCTATAAATATATACTATCCAGCTTATCTGATTTCTGTCTCTTAGTAAATATTCCCAGATGCCCTTGGGAAACTCACCAGTAAGATTTCTCTTGTCACTTGGGCCCAGAAAGCAATTAATAAAACTATTGAGTGTTTTCAGGTTGCTGTATGGTTAAATTGAATCTTAAGATGCAGGATGCCAAACCAGAATAAAGATACAAGGAAAAAGGATACAAAGGTGTATTTCAAGAACCAATATTTCTTCTCCCCTTATTTAATACATATAATCCAGTTTGTTAATGAAAGCACTGTAGGAAATGTTCCAGGAATAATTCCAAAAAAATTATACTTTGCTTCTTGTTATATACCCATGTAATAATGTTTAACTTGGGAAGAAGGAAGAGGAACTAGAATGAGGGAGATGAAAATCTTATTTTCATGTTGATTTTTAAAATTGTTATTTTTTTCCAGAGTTTCTGAAAGTTATTGCTGTTTTGGTGCGTAATTCTCCGTCATGCTCAGAAACCATGGAAGTCCACCGAGTCTTCCTATCAGACATGATTAAGCTTTTTAATAGCAGCAGGGAGAATAGGAGGTAAGATCATTTTATATCTATATCTATATAATAATGTATCTTAGAAAGCTGTTTCTTCAACCTGCATGATTAAAAATTGTTTTTAAACTAAGAACTGGTCTTAAATCTTTCACATGGTTTATTCAGTTACTAGCTGTATCAAGTGTTTATTAATGTCATTAGTTCCTATTAATGTTGTCTTTGAGTTGTATTTTCCTGCTTTCTTCAAAGTGAATTTTCAATATGTGTTTGCAATTTTTCAGGAGTTTATTACAGTGTTCTGTATGGCAGGAATGGATGCTTTCCCTTTGCTATTTTAATCCCCAAAGCTCTGATGAACAGAAGATAACCGAAATGGTGTATGCCATTTTTCGAATACTACTTTATCATGCAATCAAGTATGAATGGGGTGGCTGGCGTGTTTGGGTGGATACCCTAGCAATTACACATTCAAAGGTGAGTTGTGCAAAAACAATTCTAATTTTGATTTTTTTCAAGAACTTTGAAGAACAATTTGGTGGGTTTAGTAAAAAGAAAATTTTCACTGAATTTAACTAGAGAGAACAAAATAAGGGCAGGTGCCAATATTCAATAAAGCAATAATTAAAAATATTTGGTGCAATCCTTGTGCAATTTCATGTACCAATGGTATGAATAGCTAAGTAGATGATCAGTTGATGTTTTATTATGAACTGCCTGTGCAGTTGAACCATATGAATTTGAAACACAAGGTGGCACACCTTGCCTATTTGTACGTTAGAATGATGCCCTTAATACAAATTACTACAGTCTGATGAAACTGAAGCGAAAGCTGTTTCCATCCAAACAAAGAGAAGAAAGGTTGTTAGAAGGTTTCTTCTTGAATAAGAAATAAAACAATTTTCCTGCTATTAATAGTATATTTTTATAACTATAATAAAATTGTGATGGAAAGAATTTTTCTCTAATGGGGGTAACCTCTTTTCAACTGAAAAACAGATTTTAGAGTAAAGTTTCATTGGTTGCCACGGTGGTTCCTTCTTCTATTCCCCCAAACCTTTTTAATACAGCTCTGGGTGGATTTCCATATGGGGATTTACAGTGTAAGAAAAATTCTCTCTCTCTCTCTCTCTCTCTCTCTCTGTCTCTTTCTCTCTCTCTCTCTCTCTCTGTGTGTGTGTGTCTCTCTCTCTTACACACACACACACACACCCCGTTATACCATGAATTATGGGACACTTGGTGTGCTGATGGCACAGTTCAGGTACAAAAATTGTTCTTTCAGTTATGTGGATGTCGATGCCTTACATTACAAGACCATCATATTTATAAAGTGAAACAACAGATACTCTCTTTCCAAGTTATGATTTTACTTACATAGATTGTATTTAAAAGGTATTTATGAATTCTGTTTCATAATTAAGATTCTGGATTAATATTTAATTTGCATTTTATTCTTTTGAATTGTAGAGGTTGAAATTAACAATGATAATTTTCTTAAATTGTGTATAGTTTATAGTTTATAGAAGATAACTATTTTCTAGCGTGCTTTCTTTCCTGTTTTGTTCATAATAAATTTTAATTACGTAGTTATTTTTTCATCGTTAATATATGACTTACTCAGTTTTAAATTCATTGGTATTAGACACTTGACATCAATTTAATGCTGATTCAAGGTTTCCATACAGCTTATAAGCAAATGTTACAACACGAACATTTGTTTATGAGTTGATAGACATTTGTAAGAAGATAAATATTAACATTGTTAATAATTCTATAAATTTTGGACTGCACTGTTTTGATATAAAACGATCTTATCATATGAATGGATGCCAACTAGTACATATATACATACATGTGTGTTGTGTATGTATATATTATACATGTATGTGTGTGTTACATACTATACATGTTATAAGAATCAACACTTCAGTTTCTGCATTACATAGATTTTGATAGTCTACATATTCTGACATGAGAAACTATTATTTAAATTAATATTAAGTTTATCACTTCATTTTTCAATCCAATAAAATTATAAAAAAATAATTTTTGTTAAGAATACTGTTTTCATTACTAGTTTATGTATTTTTATACTCATTTGAGACGGTCTCTGCATGCCACTTTCAGCCAAGCTTGCTCCCAGTCAGGTGTAAAGTGGGATGGCTAAGTGATGGTGGAACATTTTAAGGATAAGAAGAATCAAACAGCTTTTTTTGTATGGGGTTTATTGCCAGAGTTCATTGTCAACTTATGATAGTGCAAAATGGTGTCTCAACCATTAATCCAGTCAGTTTTCATATACATACTGTACATTTTTTTAATAATTGGGTTAGATCAGCCACTGTTTTCCATTTCTGTCTTAACAATGCAAGAGTTACATGGCATGTGCTGTTGAATTCAGGTTAATTCACTTTAATTATCCTTATGATATATCACCTGCATGAACTAAGATTTATCCTATCCGTTGGTCAATGCTATTGTAACGTATATTGTTGAAACTGTCATATAATTTCTCATCGTTTGGTTTTTCTTTATATACCACCCTGGATATTGGGAGTAGGGTTAGTAATAAAATAACCTGTTTTAATTAAATTTCTCTGTAAATGTTCTGAAGACAAGGATCCTCAAAACTTTCTTAAAATTGTTACTGAATTCTGAATTTTCTGGAAGTGTTAATTTGAGTAAGTATGCATTTTTGTAGGGTTTCAATATATTCAAATTCATAAGAAAAAAATTCCTCAAACTGTGTCACAGTAATTGCTTTTAAAAAAACTTGTATGCCTTAATTTATAATTTAGCTCTATTTCATTTATGCATCAGCCACTGTCTATTCATACTCTACTATATAATTTTATTTTTGGTAAAGAGCTTGTGTAGAAAGAACTAGTGTTGCAAAATTGGATAGATCTTGCAGAGCTGCACATCAAGATACATGGAGCTGCTATAAAAAGCCAAAGAAACTCAATTGCAATTTTATTGTCCAGTTTGATAGATTTCCTGCCACCTTTGTAGCAGGGAAGCCGTTTGTCACTGTAGCCTCTTTTCCAACTGCAGTACTAGCTTTATAAGCAGTGATGGCTTTTGTGGCATAATTGTACTACCTAGGTTTCTTTTGCTGTCAGGATTTGAAGGTGTACATAATCCTATTATAGCTAAAGCCTGTTGTAATGCTCTGATTTTTTTTTAAAAAAACAGTATTTTTATATCTTTCCTCCCTCTCATTTCTGCTCTTTTTATTATATACTGTGTAAAATAACTTGATTTTATTGTCTAGTTTCTGTATTAGTCCTAAGCAGAATTAACCACAAAAGAACCCAAATAGAAGCTATATTCCTATTGTGATAAATTATTCTAACATTTCTCCAGTTTCACCATGTTTATGTCTTCTTTACTTTTGCTAAATCCTTACAACTTCTTAAAGTAAATTTATTTTTTGAAAATATATCTTGGCAGTAATCTGGATAATTTATTTTTAATCCCAAAATGAATAAATTATATTTACTTTTCTGTTGCAATTTGAATAATGTATCAACGTATATTTAAAATATTTATTGATACATTAATTTATGTCACATGTAATTTTAAGTTTTGACTATATTTACATAGCCTTTAGAAATTACTTATCCCCCAAGAATTGAGAATTCAAATCCAATAAATTAAAACAAGGGATAAACTTTAGCTTTCTATTTAATATTTTGTATATAGTATAAGTATAAGACTGAATAAGATGCCAAGTATAATCACTCAGTGAAACTGATGTCCATAAAATTAAGTTGAATTATAGTTATTTACTTGATTTGCCCAAGCCTGCAGATGCAGACAAATTGAAAAGAGAAGACCAGCAAAAATGATTTGTTGGTTGTATTGAATTATGGGGAAAGATTAAAGAGTCTGAAGGCATGAAAGGAGGATGGCTGAATATTGAAATGCGTAAATTTGCCACATAGAGCTTGAAAATGGCAGACCTTGAAGGCTTGGGATGTTCTTATCCCAATAGAATAACTTGAGGAAAAGAAGCAGTAGAATTAGAATTCATATAAACCTTCAGAATTTAAAACATGAAAATACTCTTGTAAAATAAGAATAAAATTTTGGGCCGTGATTGGAAAGACAATGAAAAAAAATTAACATATAACCCTTGACTTACACAGCTATCCCATATCCTTAGCGGGTAGACTCCTTAACAGTGAAAATGCATTTACCCCTCAATATATCTACAGGACTCCCCCTAAACTTTCTACAGCATCAGAGGTTCCTGCTTATATATGTTGGCTTTTATTATCAAAATGATATTTTTGGATTGACAACTCATATATTTCAATTATGCTGTTTAAAGTTAAGTGATTGGTCAAAATGTAAAACACTCAGTATTAACTTCAAAATAGAATAAGAGAAGTATAGAATATAAAGTGGAAAAATAAAGAAATAGCACACTAAAAACACCCTAGTGACTCTTGAGCTGTAATTTGCAAAAGGTCCATACTACTTTAGTTAAAGGCACCTAAGGGAAAAAGAGAGAAAACATAAGAGTATGTTTTTACATATGTCTAAAATAAAAAAAGTTGAGAAATTTCTGTTGTTTCATGAGAATGACTTTGAAGCATAAATGAGGAGCAGAAGAAAAGATAAAAATAGAAGGTATAGGAAAAATGTCAGGTTAAATTGGACTGGAATGGTTAGAAATTATAAGACATATAATTAAAGATCAGAATTGTGAAAGTACAGAAAGTCAAAATAAGAGCCTTAAATTTAGAAGAAATGCTTAAGCTGGATACTAAAGAATAATACAGATTTAATAAATTTTGTGCAATAGAAAAATGTTATGTAAGAGCTACTGACCTATAATTGTAATTATAGAAAGAAATATTTTGAATATTTCTATGAATATTCAGTCCATACTAGTATGGCATTTGCTGATATTCAATCAAAATGATAAAATGGTCAAACACTACAAGTACAGGGAGTGCAGAATTATTAGGCAAGTTGTATTTGTGAGGATTAATTTTATTATTGAACAACAACCATGTTCTCAATGATCCCAAAAAACTCATTAATATCAAAGCTGAATATTTTTGGAAGTAGTTTTTAGTTTGTTTTTAGTTATAGCTATTTTAGGGGGATATCTGTGTGTGCAGGTGACTATTACTGTGCATAATTATTAGGCAACTTAACAAAAAACAAATATATACCCATTTCAATTATTTATTTTTACCAGTGAAACCAATATAACATCTCAACATTCACAAATATACATTTCTGTCATTCAAAAACATAACAAAAACAAATCAGTGACCAATATAGCCACCTTTCTTTGCAAGGACACTCAAAAGCCTGCCATCCATGGATTCTGTCAGTGTTTTGATCTGTTCACCATCAACATTGCGTGCAGCAGCAACCACAGCCTCCCAGACACTGTTCAGAGAGGTGTACTGTTTTCCCTCCTTGTAAATCTCACATTTGATGATGGACTACAGGTTCTCAATGGGGTTCAGATCAGGTGAACAAGGAGGCCATGTCATTAGATTTCCTTCTTTTATACCCTTTCTTGCCAGCCACGCTGTGGAGTACTTGGACGCGTGTGATGGAGCATTGTCCTGCATGAAAATCATGTTTTTCTTGAAGGATGCAGACTTCTTCCTGTACCACTGCTTGAAGAAGGTGTCTTCCAGAAACTGGCAGTAGGACTGGGAGTTGAGCTTGACTCCATCCTCAACCCGAAAAGGCCCCACAAGCTCATCTTTGATGATACCAGCCCAAACCAGTACTCCACCTCCACCTTGCTGGCGTCTGAGTCGGACTGGAGCTCTCTGCCCTTTACCAATCCAGCCACGGGCCCATCCATCTGGCCCATCAAGACTCACTCTCATTTCATCAGTCCATAAAACCTTAGAAAAATCAGTCTTGAGATATTTCTTGGCCCAGTCTTGACGTTTCAGCTTGTGTGTCTTGTTCAGTGGTGGTCGTCTTTCAGCCTTTCTTACCTTGGCCATGTCTCTGAGTATTGCACACCTTGTGCTTTTGGGCACTCCAGTGATGTTGCAGCTCTGAAATATGGCCAAACTGGTGGCAAGTGGCATCTTGGCAGCTGCACGCTTGACTTTTCTCAGTTCATGGGCAGTTATTTTGCGCCTTGGTTTCTCCACACGCTTCTTGCGACCCTGTTGACTATTTTGAATGAAACGCTTGATTGTTCGATGATCACGCTTCAGAAGCTTTGCAATTTTAAGAGTGCTGCATCCCTCTGCAAGATATCTCACTATTTTTGACTTTTCTGAGCCTGTCAAGTCCTTCTTTTGACCCATTTTGCCAAAGGAAAGGAAGTTGCCTAATAATTATGCACACCTGATACAGGGTGTTGATGTCATTAGACCACACCCCTTCTCATTACAGAGATGCACATCACCTAATATGCTTAATTGGTAGTAGGCTTTCGAGCCTATACAGCTTGGAGTAAGACAACATGCATAAAGAGGATGATGTGGTCAAAATACTCATTTGCCTAATAATTCTGCACTCCCTGTATATTTAACTAGTCCCCAAATAAGTGGAAATTTGCTACTTTTAGGGAATTGTTGTAATGCAGCTAAACTTCCCCATATTCTCAAAACAGGTTCACAAAACACCAAAGCCTCTTAGAAAGTAAGGGAGTAACATAGAACTGTTAGGTTGGATAGCAAGTAATATCTCCTATTTCTTCTTATGTCGATGGGCAGCCCTACTATACTTGTCCTTGCTGTAGTCTCTTCTAAAATATACAGTGAGGGGAAAAAATATTTGATCACCTGCTGATTTTGTACATTTGCCCACTGACAAACAAATGACCAGTCTATAATTTTAATGGTAGGTTTATTTTAACAGTGAGAGACAGAATAACAACAAAATAATCCAGAAAAACACATTCAAAAAAATGTTATAAATTGATTTGCATTTTAGTGAGTGAAATAAGTATTTGACCCTTTCGCAAAACATAACTTAGTACTTGCTGGCAAAACCCTTGTTGGCAATCGCAGAGATCAGACGTTTCTTGTAGTTGACCACCAGGTTTGCACACATCTCAGGGGGATTTTGTCCCACTCCTCTTTGCAGATCCTCTCCAAGTCATTAAGGTTTTGAGGCTGACATTTAGCTGCTCAAACTTCCAGCTCCCTCCACAGATTTTCTATGGGATTAAGATCTGAAGACTGGCTAGGTCACTCCAGGACCTTAATTGTGCTTCTTGAGCAACTCCTTTGTTGCCTTGGCTGTGTGTTTTGGGTCACTGCCATGCTGGAATAGCCATCCATGATCCATTTTCAATGCCCTGGCTGAGGGAAGGAGGTTTCACCCAAGATTTGACGGTACATGGCCCCGTCTATCGTCCCTGTGATGCAGGGAAGTTGTCCTGTACCCTTAGCAGAAAAACAACCCCAAAGCATAATGTTTCCACATTCACGTTTGACAGTGGGGATGGTGTTCTTGGGGTCATAGGCAGCATTCCTGCTCCAAACACAACAAGTTAATGCCGAAGAGCTCAATTTTGGTCTCATCTGACCATAACACTTTCACCTAATTCTCCTCTGAATCATTCAGATGTTCATTGGGAAACTTCAGATGAGCCTGTACATGTGCTTTCTTGAGCAGGGGGACCTTGCAGGCACTGCAGGATTTCAGTCCTTCATGGTGTAGTGTATTACCAATTGTTTTGTTGGTGACTATGGTCCCAGCTGCCTTGAGATCATTGACAAGATCCTCCCATGTAGTTCTGAGCTGATTCCCCACTGTTCTCATGATCATTGAAACTCCACGAGAAGAGATCTTGCATGGAGCCTCAGACCAAGGGAGATTGACAGTTATTTTGTGTTTCTTCCATTTGTGAATAATCGCACCAACTGTTGTCACCTTCTCACCAAGCTGACTAACGATAGTCTTGTAGCCCATTCCAACCTTGTGTAGGTCTACAGTCTTGTCCCTAACATCCTTGGACAGCTCTTTGGTCTTGGCCATGGTGGACAGTTTGGAATCTGATTGATTGCTTGCTTGATTCTGTGGACAGGTGTCTTTTATACAGATAACAAGCTGAGATTAGGAGCACTCCCTTTAAGAGAGCGGTCCTAATCTCAGCTCATTGCCTGTATAAAAGACACTTGGGAGCCAGAAATCTTGCTGATTGATAGGGAATCAAATACTTATTTCACTCATTAAAATGCAAATAAATTCATAAAATGCATTTTTCTGGATTTTTTGTTGTTATTCTGTCTCTACTGTTAAAATAAACCTACCATTAAAATTACAGACTGATTATTTCTTTTTCAGTGGGCAAACGTACAAAATCAGCAGGAGATCAAATAAGTTTTTCTTTCACTGTAATGAACTGCATTCATTATAATTCCGGAAGTTGCTTTCTTTCTCTCTTTGTAAAAACAAACCACACAAAATTCACCCAATTTAGGTATTGTCAAAAAACAAAAACCCTCTCACAATTTAGAACCAGCATAGTGGACAAATAAAAAAGTTGATTAAGAATAGTGAGAAGTGAAGACTTCTCTTAAGGATTAGCTACCATTAGTGATTGATAGAACACATAATTTGTATGCAAAAAATGCTATGTGTATATGTAGCTATAGCTTCTATGGCTAGCAGTTTCTTGTTCCACTAGAATAATTGGCCTCATTGTAGATGGGATATATCAGCTATTAACTGTACCCCTTTTTTCTCAGTTTCAACATTTTTTTTCTTTTGCATCTAATATGCTGTAAGGACATATAAGAAGCCATATTCTGTGGGCGCCCCGGCCTTATGGAATGAACTGCCGGTGGAGCTCCGGATGGCACCGGATCTCCGCTCCTTCCGGCGCGGGTTAAAGACCCACCTGTTTGAACAAGCTGGCCTGGCCTGATGGGGAGTTAATTTGGGTTTTTAAATATTTGTATATTTTACTGTTTTATCTTGGGCATTAATTTAATTCTATTTTAACTTTTGTAGTTTTGTACTTTTATTATCTGCCCTGTTCACCGCCCTGAGTCCCTAGGGAGAAGGGCGGTATAAAAATTTAATAAAAACTAAACTAAACTAAACTAATATTCCTCCTTTTATTAGAATCACAAGCTAATAAGCATACTCTTTCTAAGGAAGCAATGTTATACAACCTTCCCCTCAAAGAAAAAGAAATTAAAAAATTAAAATGTGAAATATAGAATATAGAAATATGAAAAAGAAATTAATCAAATTTATTTTATTACAATGAAACCTCTGTTTCTGTCTGTATAAACTAACTATAAACCATCATTGCTCCTACCCTGGCCTTATATTGATTTTTGTTTTTAGACAGACATCTCTTGTTTAGGATTTCTTTCTGCTCAGAAGGAAGCAGAAAGGAAGTCTCCTTCCTCTCAACCTTTCATATAGTTTCACATAGGATTCAGGTCCGGACATAGGACTGAGATAGCATTGTTTGCTCTCCTGAATGGCATATGTCAGGACTTGGATGATGCAGGGCAGCTGTAATGTATTGGGCTTGTTGGTTAACACCACGTGGTAGCAGCTAGTAGGTTGCTAGAGCAGGGAGCTAGCTAACGACTCCCAGCATTTCAGACAAACCATCTCCAGTGCTGCTATTTGTTGCCCCTAGGCGGCAATAGGTTGCTTCAAACCTATTGGCCGCCGCCTAGGGGCCAAGATATAAATTGCTGCAGCTGCAGCCCTGTTCTCTAGTTCAGATCCTGCAAGCAATAAACCATGTTCTTTGCTGACTCACTCGCCTTGTCTTCATTCCTGTGCAATGAACCCAGTACACAACACTGGTGACGAAGTTAGGATCCTGCTCCTCCGTCAAAGCTGAAAGTCACTAGGGGAGAGGCAGCGCACGCCTGGTGGGAAAGCAAAATCCCCCCCCCTACGGTCAGCTAGCTAAGCCACGCTAGCGACCACGCGCTCAGAGGACCAGTCCCTGGGCAACGGGGAGGCAGGAGCCGAAAACGCTGAGATCCAGCCGCGAAGACCAACAGAATGCCCAAGGTCGGAAGGCTGCAAGAATTCAACATCAAACAAACAGAAGGATGGCCCTCGTACCTGTCCCAGATCGAGAATTACCTTCGGGCGAACCAGGTCGCAGAGGACGGACTGAAGGCCACCACACTGCTTTGTGTGTGCGGCCCAGCGACATTCGATCTGGCCGAAAACCTGTTTGCGCCCACACCATTGGAATCCGTCTCCTATGCTGAACTGAAGAAGAAGCTCGGAGAACACTTCCAACCAAAGATGTCGGAGATTGCATGGCGCTACGCCTTCGAACAACGAATACAGCAGCCGGGAGAGACTGCATCCGAGTACATTGCGGTCTTGAGGTAGGCCACATGCCTGTGTTGATTTTCAGATGTTGAAGAGCGACTTCGAGACCAGCTCGTCTGCAGCCTCCGCAACAGAGAGCTGCAGCAGAAACTTTTTGCAAGAGAAGTCTTGTTGTTCGCCCGATGCCCAGAACGAAGTCATGGTGGTCGAAGCTGCCGGTGGAGCCGTCTGAATGATCCGGCCCGCCAGAATCATGCTACATGAAGAAGCTGTCCACCACGAGGACACAGAACTCACCGAGGATTCCGAAGAAGACACCAAAGTCGATAAGTTGCACAGACAACCCGAACAACAGCCCCGCAGCAGCAAGTAGCAAGAGACTTCTTACAAGGCAGATCTCTTGCCTAGATGTCCAGGTTGTGGCAGCCGCCACCAACGCTCGGACTGCAGGTTCCAGACAGCCATGTGCTGGGCCTGCAGAAAAACCGGCCACATCGCATCTGTTTGCAGAGGTCGCCAGCGGGACTGGCCATCGAATTGCCAGTCAGAAGATCCGACCAGGAGAGGTACCGGGGCCCTGGGGCCATTCAGTGTGGGGTTTTGCTCAAGCCGTAGTAGTGTCTGCCGTACTGGGGCCCAACGCCCCCTTAAACCAAAGTATAGACTCCAGGTGGAGCTGCAAGGGGTTCCCTGTGAGATGGAGCTGGACACAGGCTCTGCCGTTTCCATTATTTCACTGGACACATTTAATTGCGTGTGCAGTCTCAGTAGGAGATGGGCCAAGCTGAGGCCCTCTGACATACTTTTAACAGATTTCCAGAACACAAAAGTTGTAGTCAAGGGTGAAGCCACCTTGGCCATTAAATTTAAAGGGTTTGCAGGGCACCTGGATGTTGTTGTAGTAGGGGGGCAGAGAACGAGCCTAATTGGGCTTGATTGGTTTGATGCACTAGGCATCCAAGTAACCTGTATCAACCGGACACAAGTCGCAAGTCTAGCGTCAGTTTGCGAGGACTTCGCACATGTATTTGATTCAGCCCTAGGAACTTACACAGGCCCACCAATAGCATTTAAATTAGACCCAAACGTAGTGTCCGTCAGGATTAAGCCTCTCAGGGTCCCCTTTGCCCTGAAGCACAAAATAGACATGGAACTAGACAAGCTTGTGGAATAGGGTGTGTTGCAACCAGTAGATGGTGGAGAGTGGGAAACTCCTATTGTAACACCACTTAAAGCCAATGGGGAAGTCAGAATATGTGCAGACTACAAATGGATAATTAACTGGGCCCTTAAACAGCATGCATACCCAGTCCCGTGGTGAGCCACATCTTGGCATCTTTGCAGGGTGGCACCACTTTTGCAAAATTAGATTTGGCGCAGGCCTGTTGATGAGGCCATGGCTGCAGCACAGACAATTGTGACCCACAGGGGTCTTTCAGAGTAAAGTGCTTGCAATTTGGGGTCAGTGTAGCCCCGGGCATTTTTCAGGGAATCATGGAATGCACACTCAAAGGCATCCCGAGGGGGCTGCAAGTGGGTGACGGGGTGTGGGCCAGGAACTATGGGCATCAGGTCTCCTTTCTTATGAAGTGGGGCTGGAGGGTGGGCGAGTTGTCTGGCTGATCAGCTTAGAAAGCATTTCCCAGAATGGCCACAAAGTGAGAACTTCATCTCAAGTCCTTACCAAGTTCCACAAACCAGTAGCCAAGCCAACCCATGCATAGACTATGAAGGCTCACACAGCCCAAGCAACGAGGAGTTGGCCGTAGAGGAGGGGAGCCCGGACGTGCAACATGGGTCCCCTGATGGAGAAAGCCAACCTGATGGTTACAGCCTCTCTGCTGAACAAACTGACTCTGGGGTGGGCCAACCTGGAATGGCCAGCCAGAGAGCACCAAGCCAGCCTGAATCAATTGAACTGAGAGACACTGGTCTACCCAGCCTGGCGGGCAAGCTGGTAGGCCAGGACATGCCTGGGTCCCCCAGGTATTCCACAAGGCCACGCAAATCTCCTGCTTATTTGAAAGATTTTGTTCGGTAATAATAAAGCTATAATGTTGTATGTACCTTGTATTTAATGCTGACCTACAAGACTGTAATAGACAATGGAGCTATAACGTTGTAAGTACTTAATTGTGCTGCTAAGTGGAATCTATTCACATCAGTGTTAAGCCTTTGTAAGAGTATTGCTGTAATTATTTTCTATTATTGCTATAGTGTTGTTCGTTCTAAGGGGGGAGGGGTGTAATGTATTGGGCTTGCTGGTTAACACCACGTGGTAACGGCTGGTAGGTTGCTAGAGCAGGGAGCTAGCTAATGGCTCCCAGCATCTCAGACAAACCTTCTCCAGCACTGCTATTGGTTGCCCCTAGGCGGCAATAGGTTGCTTCAAACCTATTGGCTGCCTAGAGGCCAAGGTATAAATTGCTGCAGCTGCAGCCCTGTTCTCTAGTTCAGATCTTGCAAGCAATAAACCATGTTCTTTGCTGACTCACTCGCCTCGTCTTCATTCCTGCGCAACAAACCCAGTACACAACAGCAGCCTTTTTAGTCTTTTTAGATTTCTCAATAGCTTTCAGTACCATTGAGCATAGTATTTTTCTGGACTGGGATTGGACATTGGAGACCTTGTTATACAATGGTTTTGTTCTGTATTCAATTCAGTCTGTAGTAGTGAGGATGAGAAATCAGTCTGGTTTTATGGGGTGCCATAGGACTCCACTCTTCCCTGTTCTCTAGCATGTATATGAAGCTACCGTGTATGATCATCTTAAAGTTTGAAATATGAACTCCTTTCACCTATGATACTAACTTTACATTTCTACCCCAGGCTGGGTTTGTTGTAATTAGTTGTTTTACCCATTCCACATGCAGCATTCCATGCTAATGGTACTGGTCTTTTTGATATCTTTTGGTTTATATTCTACAAGCTAATTGAAGGCCGTCTCCAACATAAGCATGTTTGTGCTAGTTTTGGGGAATCCATGCTTTGAATGCCATTTATATAACACCACTCCTCTGACGTATGTTGTCACATAGTTTGTAATAAAGCATACGTACACTATATTTCTTCTCCATTTTGCTTTTCTGTGCAAGTTAGAATCCCCAACAACTGCATGGATAATAGTTTGAGCATTATCTTTATATAACAAGCATACTGAAATTAAGACATTATCACTCAAGACATTGAAAGAATCATGGTGTTGTGGCACTGAGTGTAATCCTCTTCTAAGAACAGCTAGTGCTTTTGTCACCAGGAAGATCTCTGAAATACTCTAGAATCTGTCTTAAATTTATTTGTCCATGTCCTTACTGTGGGTTACTATCATCTTGTATTAAAAACCACATAATAGAAGAGTGCTACTGTAGTTCTGTGTCCCCCATCCTGTCCCATCAGTATTTTCTTTTCAAGGCTGAATGTTCCCATTTCTCTCAGCATCTTCTCATAGTATTTGTTTGTATTTTTTTTAGTAAATCTATTCCAGTTCTTAAACAATGGAACATTATGCATAATACTAAAAATAGAGCTCCCAGGTGGACTTTTATCTTTGATAGATTTAAACCAGCTTAGCCTCTATTAGACTGTTGTATCATGAACTCTCAGAGTTAAGTTTTAAACACTAATTAAAATTAGTATTGTTCCATGATTTTAATACACATTATCAACACATAACTTACAGGTTAGAGGGTATACCTGAGGATTGAAATACATTGTGGAAGTACACTATCACTAAAATACAAATGTTTGCCTTTATTTAACTAGTTTGGCAGCATTTATAGAATATATTATTTCTGTGAAAAACATAATTGATCGATATGACAGGTTTTGTAGTCTTGGAAAACATTTTCCATAATATACATCTTAAAATGACGCAACTAATGTTGTCAGTTAAACTATTTTACAATAGTAATGGTAAACATAAATTCTTTTTGTTCGGACAGTTAAATTCAATGTTGGGACTTAAAACAGTGTTTTGATCTGTATAATAAGTAGATTGCCAGTTTGGGGGCTAAATGCTTTGTTATGTTGGAGAAAGTGCCAAGCTTTTGTGTATACAGGACCTCAGTTTCTTTTTCACTGATTCCTTGGGATTGGTTTCAGCAGGTAATGGTGCCTACAGTCAAATTTGATTTGTTTTCTGAATGGTGTGGAGAGTTTCCAGGTCTGAGCTGCTAGCATTGCTTGTAGAAGGGTGGAAAAACAGGTCAATAAAGCTCTCATTAAGATAAAAAATAGAAACTTTTGCTGAATAGGTATTATTGATGGAGATTTGTAGCACACAAGTTAATTTCCAGGAAATCTTGTAAAATTAAAACAAAAGAACCCTCCAAAATTAATGCTCTTTTGCTTAAGTGTATGCCCAGTCTTCTTTTGCCTTGAATCTTAACCTCATCTTTGATGTGATATACCCTAAAGATGCATTGAATAACAAAAACTAAATCGTTATAAACAGCTAACTTTTCATCATTTTTATACTCTGAATCTAGTGCCAAATATATCATCATAGCCTTTTTGTAGTACATTCTAATCTTTCTGTCTAGCAATTAGTGAGCTTGAATGTCAAATTAAGTTAAAATTAATGATAGAGGGAATCTTGTACTTATTAGCTTGAAACTGTCCTAACTGGTTGTGCATAGAGGAGCTTTCCAAATGTTGCAAATAGCTATAGATTAGGTATCACACGGTTGTGAAGATTAATGAATGGCCTTTTAGCTTGATAATTTAAAGCAATACCTAGTAATTAATTCTAAATTATCAGTTGCACATTTGCAAATACCTAAAGGGAAGTATAAAATTAAAGATAGGGTACACGTGAAATTCCCTTGGCTAACCTAATAGGCTTCAAGTTGTCGGTGCAGGTTTACAGCAACCGGAATTCATGTCATGCTCAGTTTGAGTGGTATTAGGGACCAGGATCTAATGCAGATAATGGTTAAAGCCATTAATTTTCTTTTTATTTTAAAGCATGAGACCAAAATAAACATGTTTTTTGTGTGAAACAATGGATGACATTATCCAGTTGTCTTGGCACAAAAAAATAAGGGTCATTTACCTTATTTATTTATTAATGTGAATAACAAATATATATTTTCCTCCATAAAAACTTAATATGCAATACAAATCATTTTCAGTGGATGCCAGATCTATTGAACAGATTTTGTATTTTTAAATACCTAACAATTGTGGCACAGATTTTTATGGATTAGAAAATATTTGAAGAATCAAATGATCAACCTGTCTTATGTCTTTAGGAATTCTGGAGAGCACTGTAGCAGTCTATCTTTGAATATAGAAAGCCAGGGATTCTAAGTTTTGTTTTCATATGGTTGGCAGAGAGTGAATTCTAAAGAACAATATTCAGTGGCAAAGATCACATCCCTAGAGAAGCATTTCTTCCAGGTTGTACTGCTTTCAGCTCATTTTCACAATCTTACAATTCCTGTCCAAAATACTAAGCAATTAAGGCTTCCAGCATTTCAACTGTGCTGTAGTCAATAAGCAGCAATGGCTAGAAGACAATCTCAGAGACAACTGTCACAATCTGTTGCTACAAATATTGATGAACCAACCTTTGCAAGACATTTACAGTATGTAAAATCTGATTTTGTAGCTACTGCTGTTTAGGATAGAAGTAATAGATATAAGGATTAGTAGTTTGAGCATAAGTTGTTTGCAATCATTTCATCTACTTTGAATATTGACCTGTACCTTGAGAGTTCTTCATGGAAAACTGGACTCGAGATCGTACATATTTTAACCTCAAATAATTCTAAAGACCTTGCCATTTTGTCCATTTTATAAGCATGCTGAAGAAAAATGAAAGCCGCCCTGAGTCTTCGGAGAAGGGCGGGATATAAATGGAATTAAAATAAAATAAATAAATAAATAAATAAATGTACTTTTACTAATAAAATGCTGGCTTTTACAGAAAAGACGTTCTGCAAGTTTTAACTTGTGATTTGTTCCTTTTTTATATATCCATTAAACAATACAATTTTACAGAAATTCAGGATAGAATATGTACCCTGTTACTGAATGAGAAGTTGTCCATGAATTTCCTTGTCAAAGCATATTGCCCTGAAACTCGTTTGCCTAAGAGAATATTTAAGGCTGCAGATACCAAGTTAGGTGATGAAAAACTCTGCAGGGCTTAGGTTAGCTCTTTGGGAAATGAATCTTAAAAAATTGAGCTATATATTTCTCAGTTCACTGCACCTTTGTCAAGATGAATGAAAAATATATATTGCTGACATAGATAAGAGAGAGTGAACAAAATGGAAAAATGCATGATAGCAACTAGGAGAAAATACTGATTCGCTTTTGGTTCAGGAAGAGCTGTTGTGAAATTCAGATCACTATAGATTTTATTTTACCATCATTTTCTTTGTTTTCTGTGATGTTGATGATGAAATTAAAACATAGGCTTCCTACCATCTTAACAATATTTTGTGTGCTACTAGTTAGATGAATTGTTATAGCAGTGTGGAAGTTTAAATTATATATAAAATAAGTATGATAGATATATGTTAAATATCCCGAGTATAAAAATACTCTATTATAATTTATATCTTACAGTGTTTATCTATATAGAATTTACTATATATAAAACAATGATGAAGTGGTAAGAATGTTAGAGTGAAATAGATAGAATTACCTGATATCAACTCAGTATTGGAAAAATAGCAGATCATTGAAACGTGACATGCCTGGAAACCTTTCTTAGAAAATGGTATACATTCTAATTCCCAATTGAAAAGGCAGAATTTGCTTCTCATAATTTTTTATCATTTCAAAATTGTCCTGTTCACAAAGAAATTAACAGTCAAAGGTTTACATTGGCAAAGGTATTCATGGTGACCTTGATAGGTAAAAACCTTGTTCAGAGTATGACCTAATGATCATGATTGTACATTGTACACAATGTACAAAAAATTTGTACAGACATGAAGATTTACAAATTAAAATGATTTTAACTCTGTTTTTGTCAGGATGGATAAAGGCTTGAATTTAGTAGGGAGGCATAAATGTTTTTGGCATGATAATTTATATAGGCCCAGCCTATCACAGAGGTAGTTCCTAATGTCTAATTTTTCTCAGATAGAAATTGTATATTTGAAATTATATGTATGTAGAATATGTATACTATACATTTGGATCTCTCTTTGAACTGTGATTGGCCTAATCAGCTCTTGATTGCAAGGTTGGTTATGCTGCCAACACAATTTGATG
Organism: Vipera ursinii; assembly: GCF_947247035.1. Taxonomy (NCBI): domain Eukaryota; kingdom Metazoa; phylum Chordata; class Lepidosauria; order Squamata; family Viperidae; genus Vipera; species Vipera ursinii. Next base: position 51,715,940 of record NC_139521.1, on the reverse strand, counting down.
TTTTTCTGTCTCTTTAGTTTTGGTATTTCAGTACAATGTGTTTGCAGACTATGTGTTCAGTATCCATAGTTGAAATGTCAGCAGCAGCAAGAGACCTTGTGTTGCTATGCCTCTAGTGCTGAGATATAGTTCCTTTGAGTCATATTTACCTCAATCTCTCCCTTTTCTTTTCTTTGCTGCATAATAAGAATCCAGTTAATGATATTGCAGCTGTTAATAACCCCATAAAGTACCACCAACCATATAGGCAATGCCTGGACCAAGAAATGAACTCAGTTTCACTTTAAGGAAAGATCCAGTTGGAACTAAACAAATGGATTAATATTAAAACTTGTTGCCCTGCAGTAAATACATAAAAGGAATATAGTACAGGATGCTCATAAGTAGGTGTGGAAATGTGGCTGGCTAAGGTATGATATATGGCTTTTTCCAGCCCAAGTGCTTCTAGAATTGAACATTGATTTATTTTGAGGTAACTCTTATCTATATAAAAATAATACCGTAGTTAAGCGTTCAGTCTACAGAGTGATATGGGTTTATTTATATATTAAGTGTTTTTATTCTATCACTTGTGGTAGCTTGCAAATACAGTATCCATGAAACCATAAACTCACTCCATTAAAACTAGACCAAATTATATTAATTTCTATCTAACTGGTTTATATGGATACTGTGATAGGTACATACATTTACAATTACTCTGTAAACTTCTACATATTACTGGGGAAATATAGCAAGACGTAAATATTAAATATTTTAAAATTAAAACATTTCCATCTGCTCTGTTTTTAAAAGGTAACTTTTGAAATACATAAACAGAACCTTTCTCGGATGTTCAGGGAATATGAAGAGAAAGGAGACAAATGCTGCACTGCTGGTCCATCATCCATTATTAGAACAATTTCAGGTATTAGTAAAGAAGGTGAAGTTACAGAGAAGCTCCATCATCTTGAAAAAAAAGAAGCTGACACTTCTTCAGTTGATACTGACAACAGAAGCATGAACAATAGTGTTTTGAAAGATGAAAGCAGATTATCTGATTTTGATGAACACAATAATTCAGAAACAAACAAAGAAAAAACCGAAACAGAAAATATTCAGAGACCTCTTGATTTAAATGGAGCACCTAGTTTAGATCTTCCCCTACAAGCCAAAATTACAAAACAGAGCTTAGACTGTACTGCTGAAATTACTGGAATAAACCATGAAGAAAAAGGAATATGTACCACTGATTCACAATCACCTTTAGAAAATGTTGAAACACTAGAAAGTCCAGAAATGTTAGGAAATGTAACACCAGAAGTGTATGTGGAGGAGGATGAAGATTTTGTTGATTTAAAAGAGGAGACTAATCTGGCACTTACATCAGAACAATGTGTTCCAAAACCCATTGAGGATCATGACTTGTGCGATAGCCAGGTAACCTCAATTATACAGCAGTGCACTGCTTCAAAAGAACCTGTTTCAATAGAAGTAGTTCCTGAAACTGTTGAAGGATCAGTGGAAACAGAACAGCCGGATGGCTTGCCAGAAATCAGTTGTCCTGAAATAAACAGAGCTCAGTCAACTTCAGACAATGAGAATAACCTTGATGACAAAAATACTAATCAACCCCAAACCAAGACAGTTGTAGATAGCACACAACCACAGACTTCAGAAGCAATAATTGCTTCAGATAAGAAAATTGCCAGACTTGATGTTTCCAGCATTGCATCAGATACCGAAAGATTAGAATTAAAACCCCATGCAAATCCAGAAGTAAATCAATCTCCTAGAGCCATTACTGAGGTAGGTTTTGCACTACTCTCTTCTTAAGTTAAAAATATTTACCAGATGGCATGATTGTGTGTATGTTTGTGTGTGAATGTCTGTCTACTTAGCTAACTTTTTATAGCAGTTATAATTAAGAATGTTTACAGATTTATAAAGTGACCTAAATAGGTTAGATGTTTTAACTGCAAATATTATAAAGCTAAGATTAAAATGTTACATAGGTTTCTGTATAATTGTGTTTAATAATTTAGAACTAGAGTGTATGCAAGATTTGCATCACTTATGCTTTATTCCTAATTAAAGTGATGTTCCTAAGTGCTTCCCTCCTGCAGAAATACCTTCCAATGGATAATCATCAAGTTACATCACAGTTCCTCAAAGGAGGAAAATCACAGGCAGCAGCAATATATGCACCCTATGTGGTAAGGTCTAGCTGCTGCTTATTCTTGTCTTGGTTGGCAGAGATGGTGGCATAGTTGCTAAGTAGTATATAGAATTGATATGATTTTTACCTATTTAAGCACAGTCCTCAAATAATTATGACTTTATAACATTAGTATTGACCATATCATACCTTCTAGAGCAGGGGTGTCAAACTGCCAGCTTGCGAGCTGGACGCGTCATCTGGAAGCCGTGCCCACCCCATTGCCGGCAATGGCAAAACTCTCCCAATACGTTGTGTGACGTCACATGTTGTGAGTTTGACATATCTGTTCTAGAGTATGAACAGCTTTTCCTGTTAGATATCTGCTTTTCCTGGAATTAGATATATAAGGCTCAGATGAAACTTTCAGTGTGATCTTCAGCTTGATTTATATCTCTCAATATATATTGTTTACGAAGACATCTAGGCAGTATGATTCATCACATCAAAATGTAGTAACTCCTGCAGATGGACAGAGGAAGGATTCTAGATCTACCATGTTCCGTATTCCTGAATTCCAATGGTCTCAAATGCATCAACGCTTGCTTACAGATCTCCTCTTTTCAATAGAAACAGATGTACAAATGTGGAGAAGGTAATGTCTATGAAATCTTAGACAGTTTACATAGTATAAGCAAAATCTGTAAAATTGTATCCTAATTAGAAAAAAAATCCAATTATATTTTAAAATGGATGAATTGTAATATATAACTCAGTTCTCAAAGTTGAATTGGAGCCTTTTGTAACCAAGTTGCATTAGCATCTTCTGAAATGCTTGATTGAATAATGTTTTCATATAATACAAAGATTGTTCAGAATCAAGAATTGCATTGCATTAAAAATATACTCTTTCTATACGTTTTTTCCTTGTGATTTTATTTTATTTGAACAGGAAAATGCTTCTTCAAAACCCAAATTTGTAAGCTGCTTTTTCCCCCTTTCAAACTTGTTCTATTTTACTGAAACACTATGGTTCTTTTTTTAAAATGAGATTCAGCAACATCCAGAATTACTGAAAAGAAGTTGCCTTGCGCAAGACATTCCCTTGAGCATTTGGGTGTTATTTTAAAAAAAGAATCAAATATTGGAAAATGACGAATATATGTAGTTTGGGTTTAGGATGACGGTGAAGGTTTGTTCTCTGAGTTTGTGGGTTGGTTTCCGAACATTTTGTTACCAGGCTAGGTAACATCTTCAAATGCCGCTGAAGATGTTACCTAGCCTGGCAATGAAACATTCAGAAACCAACTCACAAACTTGGAGAACAAACCTTCACCCTCATTAGAAAATGATTTTGTAAGATATATAGATGAATAAAAAGGACTATTGTCTAACTGTCCAGTCTGAACTTACCATCCTTATCATGTCTATGGAGATTCTCAGTCATCGAGGTCATGGTTGTCCCAAAGGTGCTTTTCCAAAAGGCAGCTGGATTTTGTTTTTCTTGAAGATGTTTTGCTTCTCATCGAAGAAGCTTTTTCAGTTCTGAGTGTGAACACTCAGATGAACACTCATAACTGAAGGAGCTTCTTGGATAAGAAATGAAATATCTTCAGGGAAAAACAAAGTACAATTGCCTTTTGGAAAAGTACCTTTGGGATACCCAAAGTTTTAGTCTATTGTTTTAGTCTATTGATTGACTGAAATGAAAATGTATTAAATCACATGCAGTGAATACTTTGGTGAAATAGAAGGAATTTATTGCATCCATTTGTTGTAACAGGAATTAAATTTCTTTATGCTTTCTATTTTTATAACTTTTGGCTTAGAGAGTGAAGTGTGCAATATCATTATAAGTTACTGGTTTCCTCTTAGGAGGAATGATTTCAGATCCACTTTATTAATTTATTTTATCAAATTTAAACACCACCCAGTTCACTGTCTAAGTGACCCCCCAAGGGAAACTTATTCTGATAATTTATTCAGTGTCTTTTGCAGATATTAAATAATTGGGGTTCCTAATAATAAATATTCACCACATACTTAAACATAGTTTCTAGAGTTCTATGTTCTAGAGAAAATTAGAAAGATAAGGAGAGGGATTTTCAAGTTAAGAAGAAGATGCATTGGTAACTAAAAACTAATAAATAAATAAATAAATAAATAAATAAATAAATAAATAACTTAGAATGCTGATGTGTGATTTTTGGCTGCAGGAGAAATTTCTGGTGGATGTAAGTAAATAATATTTCAATAAATAAGTACTTTGTAACATTGCAAGAGAAAATACATATATCCTGTATATTTTATTTTGGAGCAGTCATTCTACCAAGACTGTGATGGACTTCGTGAACAGCAGTGATAATGTCATCTTTGTACATAACACGATTCATCTTGTCTCTCAAGTGATGGACAATATGATTATGGCTTGTGGTGGCATATTACCTTTGCTTTCAGCTGCTACATCTACTACGGTAAGAAATCCAATTTCCAATACATAAGTGATGCTTTGTGTCTTTGTGCATTGGATTATACTAAACTAAAATTATGCTCAAGTGTGCTTGCTTATGGCTCTGCTGCAGGGGGGGGGAATTTGTTCTGTGAGCCAACACTAAAAAACTGAATTATGTGACATTGACTTCATTTTGCCTTTCTTTTCACTGAGTGAAAAAGGATAAATGAAAACATTCTCTCAGATCCAATCTAAGTTTATTAAAGATGAGGTACTTGGAATCAGTCTGTTTCTTTCCCCTTCTTGCCCATATGTGCTCATGTTCTATAGTATCATCCAGAGGCATATGTAAGGAGGGCAAAAGGGTAAGATGACAGTTGCAACCATGTGAATGAAGCACTGCCATTTGTATATGTTTATGACATATCAATTTATCATCTGTGCATATAGCTTCTTCCAAGCCCAGGAAACAATTTTTGAAGGGGATACCAGATTGGAGTGGTAGCCTGTTTTGTGTTTTCGGCACTTCTAATCTTTTTGCTGTTAAAAGTTTATCATAAATGCAATTTTTGCTTTACTAATGAAGTCTATCATAGAATAAAATAATTTGGAACATTTCATAATTAGTTTAATGCATGATTCACAATTTTTTGAACCAGATTGCCAGTTAAAGAATAACATATGCATTTATTCATACACCTTCGCTCTCATATGTTATCCCTTTCCCTTATTCTCAAAAGTCCCATAGGGACACCATGACTTTGATGCAGTTCCTTAGCCTATATATAACAGGGCACCATGACTGTCAGCTCAAAACAATAATGTGTGATGTGCTGTCATAAATTTCCTTTCTGGGGAATAGGCAGTCACACTAGGAATTACAGAGGGTTTTGGAAGTAACAGACATGGAACTTTTGTATCCAGGAAAGGGCTAAAGGGAACAAGATTCTCTGTGCTGTTGTGTCAATCATTGTTCACTAGACTACTAATGTTTGGAAACTACAATCACATTCTGGCATGTATTTTTTTACAATTTGCTGAAATATTTGTCGATTTTATTTCTATTTCAGATTTTTCTCTGTAGTAATTTAAAGTTTGTTTGTTATGATACCTAGACAGTCAAGTTCACTTAATGTTATACTTGTTTCTTCATAGAACCAATTCTGAAATAGTTTTATATTATTTATAAACAATATAAATTATTTATAATTATTTAGTCTAGTGATTAAGACACAAAGCTAGAACCAAGAGAATATAGCATGAAAGCTAGCTAGGTGACTTTAGATCAATTACTCTATTTCAGCCCAAAAGGTCAGGCTCAGACAACAAGCCAATTGGCCAATTCCTTCAACACACAGTTGATTAAAAAATTCTTTGGGAAAATAGAGATCATCCTGTTCCAACAGTAATTGGGACCAATGTTTATTATTCATATTGTCATTATTTCCTAGATTGTTGGACAAATGAATTCAAACATCAATTCCATGTATACAGCTAGTCCTCATTTAGCAACCAGAATTGGGACCAGTAACTTGGTTGCTAAATGACATAGCAACTATGGAAAATAATTTGATTGTGACTGCTTACAATTTTATTGTACCTTCCCCTTTTCCCCACTGTCTCATCCTTTGGAATGCTTACCCTAGTACTGGGATAACTAGCAAAAAGGGAATTAATGTTTGTGTTTATATTCATTGGAGAGGAAAGGATTACAAGAAAGTAAGGAAGCACACAATGGGGAATATGCATTGAAAGGAATGTACTAGCACCATCTAGTGTAAAGGGTTCCTGATTATAGCATTTAGTAGCTTCGTTATTATAGTTTCGTTATTGTTGTAACTTCAAATACTTGCTCGCTGAGGCAGTTGCTAAGTGAGATCTACCTGATAAACAACCATAGTGACATTGGACTAGGGCAGGGGTCGGCAACCTTGGCTCTTTTATGACTCGTGGACTTCAACTCCCAGAATTCCGGAGCCAGCCATGCTGGCTCAGGAATTCTGGGAGTTGAAGTCCAAGAGTCATAAAAGAGGCAAGGTTGCCTACCTCTGGACTAGGGTAATTTAGGAAAGCATATAAAAATAAATAAATATTTTCCATTTTCCAGCATGAATTGGAAAGCATTGAGCCAACTCAAGGATTATCAGTGGAAGCTTCCATAGCATTCCTTCAAAGATTAATTAGCCTTGTGGATGTATTGATCTTTGCAAGTTCCCTTGGATTTACTGAAATTGAGTCAGAGAAAAATATGTCATCTGGTGGAATTTTAAGGCAATGTCTTCGACTTGGTAAGCAAATAGTTGTCTAGCATTGACATGTTTTTTATCTTTGATAAATTATCTTTAATATATTCACAAAGAAAATTCCTGTCAAACTTATAATGCTCCTGTATCTGTCTAGAGATCTAATGGCCATTTATATAAAAAAGGCTGACTGGAGAAAAGTTCTGCAGAGTGGAAAAGGAATTATTTCTTCCTTTCTAGAAGGAATTGGAAATTCTTGAGTCTTATGTACAAAACATTCTAGAATAGCCAATGTTCTAGGGATAATTAGTGTATTTCTGCAACTAAATGGTCCAGAACCATATAATGTTCTACATGCTTTGTGACAACATTTTGTCTTTATCTTTAGGTTAGTTATGTTTATTTGCTGGTTGTATTTGAAATTCAGCAGTCCCTAAAATATATCCTTTCATTTTAGTATGTGCGATAGCCGTCAGAAATTGTTTGGAATGTCAGCAACAGCATATGTTAATGAAGACTAGTGGAGAAAATGTTAAACATCAGAAAACAATACAAAGCCTTATAGCCTCAGGAAGGACTGGAGCAAAGGCAAGTGGGTTTTTTTAAGTTAATGGTGGCAAATGATGATTTTTTTCCTCTGTATCCTGATGAGTACATTTATGTGACTTTTTTATATTAATGTAGGTATGAAAAACCAAGTATGGTTGTTTAATTACCTAGACATTTATTTTAAATTGTATGTAATAACATATAAATGCTGACACCTTTCAGGAAGAAATATGTATCAAATATAAGTTGGCAGTGACCTCAGATATCTTCCTTCCTTCCTTCCTTCCTTCCTTCCTTCCTTCCTTCCTTCCTTCCTTCCTTCCTTCCTTCCTTCCTCCCTCCCTCCCTCCCTCCCTCCCTCCCTCCCTCCCTGTTTCTTCCTTCTTTCTTCCTTCCCCAAGCTGGCTTAGGAATTCTGGGAGTTGAAGTCCATGAGTCATAAAAGAGCCAAGGTTGCCTACCCCTTCCCTGGGCGAACAAATGAGGGATCGAGTGGTTGAGAAGCTGCTGTGGAATGTTAAAATTGAGGATCGTGTGACTATAGCAATAGCCGAGCTACTGAAGTAGTTTTAACTTCTCCAAATTTCATTTTCTCAGGAGTAATGGATTGTGGCATTCTGTAGGTTAGCCCATTTGAGGTACATTTGTGGACAAGATTTTGCCCTATGATGCACCATTTTGCCCAGCTAAAGATCACAGGCACAAGAGTTTTCAAACCTTATATAAATATTTGAAAAACTACAATGTAACTGATTTTTCATCAGATATAGATAAGATCTATAGATAAATCTTCCAAATGAAATAATATTTGCCCCCTTTTTCTTTTGAACAGAATCCAGTTGATATTGTAACTGGAGGTATGTCTCCAATAAGAGACCTTGAGAGGCTTCTACAGGATATGGATATTAATCGGCTCCGTGCAGTGGTATTCAGAGATATAGTGAGCAATTTTTCCTACTTCTTTTTTAAAAATAATCATGTATAGTTATTAAACTTATGCACCATTCCATAATACCAAAATCTAACAGTAGATGTACAAGAATTGTAAAATACTACGGAAATAGCAAATCAGGAATTGAGATCATGTAAAAAGCTTAAGTTTATATTAACAGTTGTTTCTGCAGGTGGCTTCAATTTTGTGAATATTTTTTTTTAATTGGAATGTATTAAAGACCAGAATGTTATCACTGTGTTCCTGGAATAGTTGAGCCATCAGGACAACACAAGTTCTTTCTATTTAAAAAATAGGACTGGAATGAGTTCAAATGATTTTTAGTACATCACCAATAGATGTCAATGGCAGTAGAATATTTCCCAATGTCAATAGAATTCTGAAGTTGTAGATGTTTTATTTCATTCAAATATAAAACTAGAATAATATCAATTGCCTAGATTAGAACGTTTCTACATGAGAGGAAGTCTCTGTGTAACACAATATTCAAAGTTATAAAACAAAATGTTTTGCTATTTTATCAACATATGCGATTAGCAAAGATCAGGATTTAGTCCAGGATTAAGTGAATAAAAATGCAGAGTTCTAAACGTGCTTCTGCAAATTTTAAAAGAGCTCCTCTGAATTCCACTGCTAGTGCTGGTAAAGAGTCTTTTCTTATATTCTCATCATAACATATTATGGGGAGCTCTTTGAAAGACTTGTGGTAAGCTGTTTTATCAAGCAACAGATTTGAATGAATACTTTGCTTCCCAAAGAATCACTCCATGTGATTCACACAGCCCTAATAAATAAATTCCTTTGATTTTTTTTGTAATTATTTAGGAAATTATTTTGTGGTAATAATATATAATTCAGGTCTTAGCGTATGACAAAATAATTTCTATATGTTTTTGGTTTTTTAGGAGGACAGTAAGCAAGCACAGTTCTTGGCTTTGGCTGTAGTATATTTTATCTCTGTACTCATGGTATCAAAATACAGGGATATCTTGGAACCTCAAGATGAACGGAGGCAATTTCAACCTACTCAGTCACCCAAAATAGGTTAGTATTGTAGCACCTGGAAATATACTTTATTGATCAGAGTAGGATATTCATAATATTATAAATTTCTGCAACTTGAAGACATGTGTCTTCAATTCCTAGAATTCTTAGCATTTGCCATGCTTACTGGAGAATTCAAACTGGGAGTTGAGATCCATTCCTCTTAACATTGCTGAGGTTGGGGAATACTCTTAAAAACATTAGCAGGCCATACAGATCAGTTTGCAAACTACTATTCAGTAAATATATTCATACAGTGTACAATATGTGTGTGTGTGTGTGTGTGTGTGTATGTGTATATGTATATGATTGTTCTATTCATTTATATAATGGGGGCATAATGGTGAATATTTTTATTTTTAGATTAGGTTCTATTCAAAATAATCTTTGTTAACATTCTGAATAATTCATTGATCTATGATACTTGTTTTGATTATGAAAAATGATATTAGCAACATAGACTTTCATATGTGTACTTTAAAAATATGAATTGAAAGATTACATTTAATCTGCCACTTGAAAATTGATATCAAAAACTTCTGAATATTACTTCTAAATATGAAGTTAGTTTATTAGACCTCAGAGATTCTTGGAACTGATCATCCAAAGTTTATTTTTCAAACAAGTTTTGCTTACTGTCCAGAACATTATTTTTAATATTTCATTTAATGCAAGTTTAATAGATAAAAATATATTAGTAATAAACACAAAATAGGATCAATGTTCTTCAGAAATTAATTGGATGATATCTTATGTTCATACTTTGATATAAATTACAATCAAGTGCAACAATGTGTTTAGCTGAAGGATAAATTGATCATTTCAAGTAGAAAAATAGACTGGAATAGACAGATTCGTGCATTGATTTATTAGTACGTTTTTGCTTGTAGGTAAAGAGTCCTGCTGTTTTTGCTTGTATGATTTGTATGACTGGAAAATTCAAAGTTGCAAAGTTCCGGATAATTACTAGATGGCAGGAAAGAGATGTAGAAGCCATCAACATACTTCCCAAATAGGATGATTCTGCTGGAAATTAGCTTTATAAGAATAGCAAGATTGGATGGAATCTGAAACAATTTTCCACCAGTTATAGCAGACCTGATATTCTGTACATTATAGCCTTAAATGTTTTCTAGATTCACTATGTTCTTTTTTGACAAGCTGTAGCTTATCTACATAACCAGTTCCTTTTCACCCCTAGTATCTGATAAGTAAAGAGACCTCATAAGTATTATAAATGCAATGTAATTTTAATTGCTCTAGCATAGAATCAATTTGGAATTCTTAGTTACAGTAACCTCTAGTATTGTCTATATGATGAATTAAGAATGGGAATCTTTAAGAACAGGTATTTGTTGTAATTTTTGTTAAGATAGCAGTTGTTTATAAAATAATCTCATCACTTTTAAAAATTCTGATGTTTTATACTATATCCTATTTATTTCTCAAGATAAGGAAGAACAATCTGAAGCTATTACCATTTTAAGTCAGGAACCTGCCAAGGAGTCAGAAAGTGTGACGTCTGCACAAAGAACGGATTCGGGAATTCAGGAGAAAGCACATTCTGGATCAGGGCACAATTCTGAGAAGGTTACTGAACCAGAAAGACAGAGTATAAGTACAGGTCCAGATGCAATCAGTGAAATATTATGTACTCTTTCTTCAGAAGTTAATAAATCTCAAGAAAATAAAAATGAAGTACATAATGAGGTAGATGGTAAAACTGCATCCTCTATGCAAACTGCAAAAAACGTCAATGTAAAAGACATCCTAAGAAGTTTGGTCAGTGCTCCTGCAGATGGGGCCACGGTGGACCCTGCTGTTCTTCCACCTGTTTTTCTTGGAGTCCTTGGTGATGGTGCCTCTGCACAACCAATACAATTCCAATCCTTTGACAGGTAAGGATGATTAAACCTTGACCTATATAAAATAACATATAAAATAACTTTAATTTTTAAAAATATTTTCCCTGCAAATATATTTTATAAATCTAAAAGGATAGTATAGACAGTCCTCGACTTAACGACTGCAATTGAGCCCAAAAATTCAGTTGCTAGGTGAGACAGTTGTTTAGTGAATTTTGTCCCATTTTATGATCTTTCTTGCCATAGTTCTTAAGTGAATCACTACAGTTGTTAAATTGGTAACGCGGTTTTTAAGTGAATCTGGCTTCCCCATTGACTTTGCTTGTCAGAAGATTGCAAACATGACCACATGACCCCAAGACACTGCAGCCTCATAAATATGAATCAGTTGCCAAGTGTCTGAATTTTTATCATCTAACCATGGGGATGCTGCAAGTCATAGGTGTAAAAAATGGTCATAAGTCACTTTTTCAGAATTGTTGTAACTGAACTGTCACTAAATGAATGGTTATAAGTTGAGGACTACCTCTAACTTAAAGATAAAACACATAAAAATGTTAATTATTAATTAGCAATATGTGTTACATAGTGAAGATTATTTAATAAATAATTTTAGAATCCAAATCACCAAGATATACTTAAGAAATATTGCCAACTTTTAAGTAAAGCAATCATAGAATAACAGTAAAACTATTTGGATTGAGATTCCATATTGTGGTATTAAATGCAAATAATTTAGCCATAATGCTAAAATGTTAAACCAGCAAAAATAAGTTTTAAAAAGTAAGCTTTTGCAGATGGTAGAAAGGAAAGTCAGCATTTGTTCAGGTTTTTTTCAGGATTGCTTTGTGCTGTTTTTGCATTACAGGAACAAATTCAGAATTAAAAAGCATAAGCATACATTTATATTGTTGCGATTTAAGAAGACCAAATAATGACATAAAAGATAGTATCATTTTTTATGCCAGACTGCATGTGATTTATTTTCAAAACTTTATTAGAATAAAAGGACACTAAGAGTGTAGATTGAAAGATATATAATTGCTAGGGAAGAACTGCAAGAAAAGGAATTTCATGAGAAGGTGTATGCATCTCTGGGTCATAATTTACTATATAATGAATAGGTATACTAGTAAGGTGAATTTTAATGCCATGTATTGCTCTACCATAGCGCACGCATCATTCTATTCCACATTCAATGTATATTTGTAGTTAGCATCTAGGATTGTTAATTCTTTGATAATATAATTTAACTGACAATTAACAATTAATTAAATTAATCTCTGTCACATGCATTCTATACTTTGTATTAGTCAATTAATAGAAGTGCAGAAGTCCCCAACCTTTTGGGCACCAGGGACCAGTTATGTGGAGAGAGGTTTTTCCGCGGACCGGAGAGGGTGTGGTTTTGTGTGCTGCCTGCATCCTGCAGATGGGGCTTTGCTTGTTTGTGAGGACCAGTTGCTGGCCTGCCACAGCCCAGTACTGGTCCATGGACTTGGGGTTGGGGACTCCTCCATTAGTGAGATGGGCGACATATAAATTTAACACATAAAATAAAAATTAGTTACTATCATATTGTCTCAAAGATACAGTGAATGAATTGTATACATGTAGTGTTTGTGAAAGGAAAAAATAACCATAAAACTGAAAATCTTTGCATGACTAAAGTTGTTTTTTAATGCTCAATTGTTCAATTTTATTCATTCGAGCTAAAACAAACTAGGTTTCATTAAAATAAACTATATTCTTGGCTTTATACAGGAATGTGAATTTGCTTACTTAGCTTCTAAATTTCCAGTTATTATGCAGATTGAAGAAAGTGATGAAAATTAATTTGAATGCATTAGTGAATACAAAATATAATGTTGGTGCATTAAAGGAGCAAAAACTAAAACCAACACTTTGTAAAATGGATTTTCTTGTAAGAGTTTAACATGTTATAGAAACTTGTCCCATTGTCTGCTCTCATTTTTACCCCCAGTATTTATTTATTTGTGTGTGTGTGTGCTTGCGCATGTGCTACAGTTTTAGGTTGATTATGGGTAATGGGTTATGACCTGTTGTTCAGAAAACGAACTGGGTTTTATCTCCAGGGACATCACAATACTAACGTTACAATTGGAAACTTGGAGCAAGCTGGCTTCAGGATGCTCTATGGAACTTAAGTGTATCTGGTTTATATTTAACGTATTGTCTAATGTGGGACACAGGGCTTTGTTAATTAATTTTTGGGGTTGGGGGGAAGAAACCTTGTTAATATTTTTTCCTATGTAGCAGTTTAACAGAAAAGTATCTCTCAGAATTTCAAAGCATCTCTCTGATCCTACATTTATCTCAGGAATGTTGTGTCAGAAATCAAAACTCTCCTCATATTTTAAGGATTATCAACTTTTCAGCCATTGCTGGAGAATATACAGTAACAGCTACGTGAGTGAGACCTAGCTGAAAGGCTGGCAGGTTGTGGATTTCTGCAAACAAGAAGATGATGTGTGCTTTTTCCCATACACCAAACTACTCTTTTATCTTACATGGAGATCCAATCTGGTGATTAGTGGGTGCCAGGGATCTATCTTGATAAAAGTTCAAGGCCTGGTCTGGCTTTTTCGTTAAGGAAGTAGAGACAGTGAATTGGCAGACTATTTGCAGTATTTATTTTCTATAATCTACCAGGAGCCAAAATACTATTTTATTTCATTTTTTACAGTAGAAATGTTAGGAATTATCTAATGTCCCGTTGAATAAAATAAAGTAAGCAAAGTTGTCTGTGGTATAGCTATTAAAAGTACTGAAATATGATCTTACATTTTTCAGTCATAAAAAAGAGTAGTAGAAATAGTTGTTCTTTGCAGTGAAATTTAGATTTGAAGGCAAACCTTTTCCTATTTTTAAGGTATTTCAGAGTTTTTGCAATGATTTTATGTAAGTGTGGTTATATATTTATCTTTCTAACATACGAGGTCATCTGTCAAATATGCAAATTAACTGAATTATGAGAATGTAGTTGTATTACTTCAGTAGTCATCAGTTTTGAAAAAAATAGATGAAATAAATAATGTAAGCAGTGCAGACGTTTTAATTATTGGCTTAAAAGTGGGTACTTGGCAACCTGCCCACACTTATGGCCACATCTGCCTATCTCCCCCCATCTAAGCCTTTTGGCTTTCTGTTGGCCTGCACTCACTCTCCCAGGTGACCTTCGCCATCTTCTTGCTACCACCGCATGTTTGTCCTGGATGATGGACAAGGCTGGGCTTGGCTTCAGCTTTGAAAAAAAAAGCCAAAAGAATTCCCATAGCCACAGGGCCTAAAAGTGCCTTTGGTTTTTGTTTTACATTATTCAGTTGCTTAATAATGGGTTCATATCTGTTAATTAATGAACAACTACTTGACTTGGGATGTTAAGTAGAGCTTGCAGGGTTCCAAATATTCCTACACTCACATGGATACATGTATCTCTTAAAAGACATAATCCAACAAATTCTCTTCTTTTCATTCATGCATCTACCAATGCGTACAGTTTCTACAGGATGAAAAGGGAAACATTTTTCTTTCATTGAAGGACAGTAACACTACTGCATCCTTGCTACAAATAAATGATTCAGAATCTATGGCAAAGTACAATGATAATTGCTAATCACACATTCACAATATCTTAACTTTTAACTTTTGATAGGATGTAGCAAAAATACTGTATTTTTTTCTACGTAGCAAAATGATGTAGCTAAAAAAAATATCTGTATTTTGGAGGGCATTAAGTATTATCCCTGACCATTCAAAATTAAACTATTAATCATAATTAATAAAAAAAATAATCAAAACTTAGCATACATCTAAAATCGATAAGTCTTTAATCTTAAATTGTTTTTAAATTGAAAATCAAAGATCATATTCTGATAAATGAATATATAACCTTTTTTGTGCACGTTTATGTGCATGTGGAAAATATCTACATTTATGGCTTAATTCCTTGGTCTGGGGCTCAGGTGGCTTTTGCTTCCATATTTTAATGTATAGTTAACATTAGCAATCACCCTTGTAATAATTCAATCCACACTATAACATCCATGGTGAATACCTATTCATTTATAATGTTCAGAATGTCTAATCAAGCCCAGTTTAGTTATAGCAATCAGTGGAACTTAAAATGGGAAGAAATAAGAATATCTTTTTAATAAATTTATAAGCTGCTAGAACATTTCTACCTTATATATCTGAATTTGGAGTCAGTGTTAATGTGTTTTATTTACAAACAACATATTTTTAATGCTATTAAGGGAATACTTTCTACCACTACTTAACAGTACTGTCAACAGAATAAATTGATTAAATAAATTGAATGTTGAAGACTTTTGGCTTATAGTTAACACCAGGTAATTAAAAAGAAGCACTGCTTTGGGAGTCCATAATATATATCAACTGTACTCCTTAGCTCATTAACAGGGGTGTCGCATGTTTATGGAGCTAACTTGCAATTAAAAGTGTCTTTTATGTATGGTTAACTGGATATTTTAGATGTTTGGAATAAAACATTACTATTTAATTGAAATTGGTTTGCCACAATTATTCTTTCTAATATAAATTTCTAAACTGAAACATGGATTATATTCAGTTTTGAATATTTCTGAATATTTAAGCTAGAGCACTAATTTCATAGGTCATTTCTATAGTAACTTATATATAAAGTTAAAAACATATATTGGTCTAGTTTATTTTAATTTTAAACTTCTGTTTAAGTAATCTTCAACTTATTTAATCTTTTGTGCAAATGTCTGTTTTAAGTATAGAGATTCCAGTGATGACTACTTTGCTTAAAACTACTTTTGTATAGTTTTCATTAGAAATAATATAAAGTGTTGACATAAAAGGGCAAAATCAGAATGTGTTTTAGAGTATCTTTAAAGATTAGTAGATTTTTAATAACAATTTGATATCCTTAGAACATACAATAAAATTTTGACATTTCTGAGAAAAGAGAAGTAATATCTAAATTTCAAACTTGACTACTTTGCATAAGTCTGAGTTTGTTATATATTTTAAATATACATTTGGTCATTCACAAGCATTTAAAATATAGTTTGCAACACTTCTTTTCTGTCATAGGAGTGTGGTTGTGGCACCAAGGAAGTCAGTGAGTTCATCTGCAGCTACAATTAACGTGCCTACAAATGCTGTTAGTGTGGTTTCTTCTTTGGATTCTTCCCAAGGCCCAGATGTAAATGGAAGCTCTCCAAGTAAGTGAGAGAATGGAGATGAATTGTGCAAAATAAAATAACAAAGCAATGTGATATATATTTGTAATTCAGCTACCGAGACATCATATACCACCCAACTGAAATTGCAAAGTTGAGTTTCCTTGGCTAAGAACTACTCAAAAGAATCCTAAGCACTGATCTTTTCTCTTTTTTTAACTTTTAATTTATTTTTATTTATTATAAATTTGGCTCTTAGAATACTTTTGCGTAAGTATTATGTCCCCAGTTTAAGTGCTGACATTACTGCAAAGATTGTTATATTTATTTATTTATTTTATTTATTTTAATTCCATTTATATCCCGCCCTTCTCCGAAGACTCAGGGCGGCTTACAAGCTTAGCAGTAGGAAATATATGAACTTACAGTAATAAGATGGAGAACTCCGAGCCTATCCTTCTTCATATAAATAGCTTTTAATACTACACATAAAGTGAGACTAGCCATTGGTTTTCATTTGTGCTCCTGGATTTTCCCTAAACATACTGCATAATATGAAAATATTCTGCCTTGGATTATTACAACATTCTCCCTTCCAGCAGAATTCCATACTAAATGCAAAAATGTCAGTAGTCACCTATGGTTGGTTTTTCCTTCATACAACCGTGTCCAATTCTCAGACACTGCTTGGACAAGTCCCTGCAGTTTTCCTGGCAAAGTTTTTCAGAAATAGTTTACATTGCCTCCTTCCTAGGGCTGAGGGAGTGATTGGGCCAATGTCACCCAACTGTTTCTAGGCTGATTCCTTAACCTCTGAAGAAAACTAACTCTGATTAGTTCCCAATAAAATTATTTGATACTATAAACAAAGCTGAAATTGAGGTTCATTTATTTATTTTATATATATTGCAATATCTATTTTGATGATTTAGTGGCTGATGAAAGAAAATATTATGCTCTCTATCTTTTTATTTGTATGAAACCTTGGTTTAGAATGATTCTCTAGAGATTATTTTACTTGCCCATTGTTATTCTTATGCATCAATTATTTAAATACCTTCATTCAACTATTGAGATGATATTCATGTAGATTTGAAATAGGAAATAATCCTGCACAAAGGCTGTTTAGGATAGTGGACAAGATTTATTTTTAAGTCCTAAAGAGAGCACCGGATAATTGTAAAGAAAATACATTTGAGATACATAGTATTTAAATTTTGCAGTAAGTGACCAAATTCACTCTTGTATTTTAAAATAGCAACAGATAACTTAAGATTTACTTTTTTAATCTGTCTTTTTTATGTTTTTATATCCAAAATATTACTTTAGCTAACTAAATATTCCCTTTAAAAAGTAATTCTTTGTTACTAAAGAAAGGAGAAATAAAATCTGTCTCATAGCTGTTACTTTGTCATTAAGCTAGTAGTTAGGTGAGACCTTTGTTTGCACATACACATTCAGACATGCAGGTGTTTGGGGAACAACCCCGTAAGAGCAGTTTATTGCCAGAGACATTATTTGTTTGGACCCTTGGGGACCTTGAATAAACAATAAGCTTTCACTAGAAGGGTGCTAGACAGATGATCTATTTGCATTTCCTTTTATGTCCTTACATATGTCTGTAAAACTGTCAGTTTGAGGGAGCCAGTTTATCAATGAAAGGATAAGAAAGATAAGCCACTTGTGTTCCACTTGTTTGAAGTAGCTACCACATTTACTTGCATGTCTGCTTTAGAAGAAAACATGCTTCTGAAAGATCTCTCATCCCTTAAATGAATAAAAGCCACTTTAAAATGAAAACTCAGCTGGAAGTACATTTAGTACATTTATCTAAATAAGATTTATATGATGTAGTGCTTTGGAAACACTTGCAGAGCAATGCCTAACTGGCATTTTTGTGCTTTCCTAATCTTTAATTTAATATATTCTTTGAGACTATTTTTTATCAGTGCTGAAGTTATAAGCCTTAAATGGCATTTTAATCTACAGAACTGCTTTGATGTTTTTTACCCTAAAGGGTACAGTCTGAAATCTAAATGTGTTAAGAAATTGGTTGGATTTTTAGCACTGTCTCATATACTGTATATAGGAAATGTAAAATTTGAGGTTCAATTTTGTGTGGCATTTTGTATATATTTAGCTTTAGGTTTTATCTTATTCATATTAACTTGCACAGTTGTTTTAAACCTATCAACTGACCAAGTAATTTTTTAAACATGTACTACACACAATCTTTTTCTGACTAGTTAATTAAGTTTGGAGTGGAACTGCTATGGAATTGCTTCTCCTTTCTAAGGCAGGCATTAGCCTCAACAGATGTGCTACACTGCTATTTACATTCTACTGATTCTAGGAGTATGGAAAATGCGATTTGAAGTAGCTTGTGCTGCAATAAAACTTCATTTTATCTGGGCACCAAGCCAACTTTTTCATCATAAACCAAGCTCTTCAGTTAGTTAGGGTAACTAAAAACTCTGTTGCTGACTCTGAATGTCTAACATCAGGAGCTGATATCTCAAATAACTTAATATTGTCCTGTTAGATTTATAGCTTGCCATATCCCGAAGGATCAGAGTTAGTAGCAACTTAAAAGGAAGAACATTTATTATAATAGATTTTTAGCTTGTGTGCTTACCTTTCTTTGGCTCCTGAACTTTGTCATAGTTGTAAGTTTATTTTTTTAAAATATAAATATTATGGGAGAAGTAATAATTTTCATACAGACACACAAAACATATATGTACAAATATACATGCAATGCTGCTATATTTTGCTTCTTTAGATCATATATTACAGAATTCTCTAACATTTTTTATCATAGATTCTGTATTACAATTGCAAATTTCGTATAATACAGGATACCGTTAACAGTATACTCTAGGTTTCCCTGCAGATATTCATTTTTAAAATGGTTTAAAAACAAATACAGAAGTTAAGGAAAAAAACATGAAAAATGCATGATAAATCCAAAGTTCTCATATTTTGAGATATTCAATTTTTTTGGAACATAGTTTAATATAGGTTTACTTTTTCAAGATTCTATTAATATAACCTTACAATAAAATATAATGGGTGCACATGAGCAACCTGGCAAGCTGACACAAGTCTGAAATTAGCTTTAGTGTTATTTTCTCAAATTGTAAAATGAGTTAGTGAAATTAACTATTTTGAATAAAGATATTTTTTAAATATTTCACCTGGTTTCAATCATCCTAGATAGCACTTTATTGGTTAAGAAACATAGCTGTCAATATGAGGTCTCTGATATATTCTGATAGTTGAATAAAAACATGGGAGACCTTCTGTATAGTTAACAAAAACACTTTTTATATCTTGTATATCTATTAGTCAAGAATGGGGATACTCTATAGTTCCAGGGCTTGATAGAATTGCACAGTTGTATTTTAAGCTATAGCAGCTTTTCATCATCTCTGTATCATAACTTCTTTTAACTACCAGATTTTGGCAAGTGTGAACACTGTTTCTTAGAAGTGGGCAAGTTTTAAAGAGTAGAGACACACTGTTAATGTAAAACATACATATCTTAATCAAAGTAGAGGAAGAAAAACAACAGAGCTTTTTGTTCTTTTTATTCTTTCTTTTCCTAGTCTGAAAATGTTAAAAACAAGTTTTAATTGGTGCCTCTTTGGTAATGGATAACTTTGGTAATGAGAATTTCCCAAAAGCAATACAGGGAATAATTTGAATGTTATCCAGGTACTTAAGGATTCGAGCTATCTTTTTCCAAGATTCCAAGAACAATATAAATGAAGTATGCTGATGATGATAAAGTAGAGTGCAAATCAGTATTTGCTGAATTATATATGAATTACTCTGTATACTTACAAATTGATACTCATGCTTTGAATTCAGAACTATTGTGTCACACATCAACTAGCATTATAAAGCTGTAGAATTAGGATAAATTGCATAAAAATTAGAAGTGTGAAAAGAAATATAACCTTTAATATGTCCCACACATAAATGTTTGGGTAGCTGGTAAATTTAAATTCAAGTATCCACTAGTTATGTCTACTTTATATGGGAATAGAGGTAGGATTAATTTTTCAGTCAGTGACATTTTCAGTTAAAAAGTTCAAAGTCAGTGGCCCTACTAAAGCTCTTGGAGCTAAAATGAACTGCTCCAGTCAGAGTAGAAAGTACTGAATTAGCATGGGCTTTGATTAAAGACAGTTTTGTATATTTACAGCTATTTGAACTCTTAAAAATCTCTTTGGTAGGCAATGGATCATCAGATTCAAGATTACCATCTGTTCCTACACTTTCTTCTGTGCCTGAGGATTCTGCTTCAAACATGAGGTAACTTTGTAAGTTTCTTCCAGCAGGTTATATCATATTCCAATTTATTTAAGTAATATGGAATTCACTCTACACTTCTGACTGGATTGTGCTGTTTCATTTGAGGCTGATAGGAAGTTTTGGTTTTCTATCACTGCTATTTCCATTTAAATAGTAATTAAACTCAGTGTGTTTAGCCAATAACTTGTTGACTTTTGTTGATGTATTTTGTACTTTTGCAGATTGCTTTTCTCCTTAGAGAATTTTTGCTCCTTAAATTATGTTTTTATTGAACTTGTACATCTCTTAGTATTTCAGAGAGGCTTGAGCATGCTTTGGAAAAAGCTGCCCCTCTTCTGAGGGAAATATTTGTGGACTTTGCCCCTTTTCTTTCGCGCACCCTCTTGGGTAGTCATGGTCAAGAACTACTGATAGAAGGTACAAGTAAGTTTCCCTTTTTTATGTTTTTATAAGAACTAAATATTTGACATTGGAAGCTAATTTATATTTTCAAATTATTTATATTGAATAAATTATTGAAATAATATTCATAGCTGAGTATTGCTATCAAACTATTTAGTGTTTATTTTAAGATTACTTTCAGCTCATATAATTAGAGTTAAAAAGCCACAAGATGATTCAGTATACATGGGGGGGGGACTGTACTAGCTACAGCCCTCATATTCTATTCAATATTTATTATTGTTTTGCATATTGCTTGGCCACTTTTCCTATTCATCTATCCATTTTACCTATCCTTATAATCAACTATATTTTTTTTCTTTACTTTCTCTTAGAATATTCTATAGTTCCATACAGGCATTTCTGAGTTAAGAATGTCTGACTTATGGACAACCCATAGTTAACGATGGACTGCCTCTTATTAAAAACATCAGACAGAGTTCTCCTTCCTGAAGTCGAAAACTGCTGAAGCCATGCAGTGTTTTTATGAAATGCTGAATCTGTACATTTTTAATATGTAGTTTGTTTTCAGTGATTTCCAGTGGTTTATAAAAACATTGTGTGGCTTCAGTATTTTGTTAGCTTCAGTAAACACTGTCCAACATTTTTATTTATTTATTCATTACATTTCTATCCCACCCATCTCATCGAAGTGGCTCTAGTCTAGGCGGTTTACAATACCACAAAGAATTCACAATATAAAACATAAAGAACAAAGTTAAAGACATAAATAAAACACTTGATAAAAATATTTAAAAATAGAGTTAAAAAGGCAGAAAAACACCTACAACTCATGAAAAGAAAGACTAGGGGTGACATGATAGTAGTGTTCCAATATCTAAGGGGTTGCTACAAAGAAGAGGCAGTCAACCTATTCTCCAAAGCACCTGAAGGCAGGACAGGAAGCAATGGATGGAAACTAATTAATGAGAGTAGCAAGCTAGAACTAAGGAGAAATTTCCTGACAATCAGAACTATCAATGGAACAACTTGCCTCCAGAAGTTGTGAATGCTCCAACACTGGAAGTCTTTAATAAAAGATTGAACAACCATTTGTCAGAAATGGTATAGGGTTTCCTGCTTGAACAGGGAGTTGGACTAGAAGACCTCTAAGCTCCCTTCAAACTCTGTTATTCTGTTATTAGTACCGTCACAGTCACATAGCATTGTCCAACCCCCATGCCAGTTGGCAGAATCAAGTTTTCACACTCTATCTGAAGGGCAGGAGGTTGCCTCTCCTCTGGGGGTGAGATGTTGCAAAGACCAGGAGCAATGGCAGAGAAGCCTATCTTCCAGGATCCCACCAGTAAGAATTCTTTATCCAACAGCATTCGCAACATACCCTCCCTGCCTGACCAGGTGGGATGGGACAATATAATTAGCATGAGATGGTTCCTCAGGTAACCATGCCACGAAGGGCTTTAAAGATGATAACCAATGTCTTGAATTGGAGCTGGAAGCAAACTGGCACTTGGTACAGCTCACATAGTAGAGATGTTACATGGGCAACCCTGAGGCACCCAAAACTTCTTACACTGCCACGTTCTGCACCAGTTACAACTTTGGATGCTCTTCAAGGGTAGCCCCATCTGCAGCCCATTGCAATAGTTCATATAGGTAATGACCAGATTATGAGTGACTGAAAGAAGGGCTTCTTGATGCAGGAAAGAGTATAACTGGTGAAAAAGATGAAGTTTAGCAAAAGTGCTCTTAGCCAGAGGTCCCCAACCTTTTGGGCACCAGAGACCAGTGCTGTGAGGGGGTGTGGTTTTGCGTACTGCCTGCATCCTATTTATGGGGCTTCACTTGTTTGTGTGGCCTGGTTGCTGGCATGCTGTGCACCAGTGCCGGTCCACAGACCAGGGGTTGGGGACTCCTGCTCTTAGCCATGACTGCCACCTTGGTTCTTACTTGGGCATCTACTCTGAACATTTGTACTGATTTTGATCTTACCTTGTCACTGTAATAAATATAAATTAGATTCTTCTCTTTCTGAAATAGCAAAGTGCCTTCCAGGATTTCATGACTTTTTTGTTACACTGTTAAACAGGATAATTTTATTGTTAGTTGAGCAACAAAATGCTAGGATGATATAAGAGTCATTGTAAAATATAATCACCTGGGTATATCAGGTTTAGAAACTTGAGTAGGTTTATTAAACTATTATATTATTACTTTTGATTATAAAAGGGTTGAAAGTAAGTACCATTAAGTAATTATAGTATTGAAAGAATAAAGACAACTATATATAATTTCAGGACAGTACTTCAAATAGTGAGTGGGCAAGGCAGTTTCTAGAGAAACAACACAGGAAATGCATAGTAACCTTGAACATCTGAAACTGATTTACAGAAAGAGTTAGCAAATAGAAGAACAGGCAGATGGTGGCCTTTTGTTGTATAGAATTCAAGTATTAGGAGGTACAAATGAAGTATGGATCAGACAACTGCATTTAAAAGGTTTGTTGCTCACAGATTTATCATATAACAATATTGTATACATTTTCATTCCTATTTGTTGCCCATTTTTCATTTAAAAGTCCAGGTTATATAATTGTTTAGTAATATACAATATGTAAACATAGATTTTAATGGGGGTACAGTGGATGGTATCAGCTATTGTGTTATTACTTTTCCAGAAATATGGGTGTTTCTTCTTCAGAGGAAAACATCTCAAAGCAATTGGAAATCTATTAAAAAGTTTATAAAATGTTCTAAATGATAAAAACTAAAAATGGTGATAAAAAGTTCTGTTAGAAATTAGATTTTGAGACATTTTCAATTCTGGTTAGTAGAAGTGTGATAGCTTAGTGACATGCTTACAGACTTTTAGGAAATACACCAAAAAATTTAGAGATTCTGCTTTCCGTATTAGTGTACTTTAAAAATGCCATTATAAAAGGTCATGTAAACTGGGCAAGCTAAATGGTGAATCCAGGGAAATATTTAGCATACATTACAAATTTATGATTTTTAAAGAATTTGATAATTTATTATTATTGTGCATTATTTAGTGGAATGATTCCTAAATTCAATGAATTAATAAATAAAATGTTTATCATATACATACATTATGTTGTATCCAATAGTATATAGAAACACTGAGTTTAAAATCTAAAATTTAGCTAGTCTATTTTTGTAATATATTAAATGCATGATATTGGCTTGGTTTTCCCCCCCCAGTGTAATTAAGCCCAAAGACAAACAGAATTAAACTTGGCATAGTGAAACGTTGATTACTGAAAAGAATACCATCAATTTAGGGCGTTTAGGATAACATGTTTTCATATTATACTTGGGAAATAGCATGAAATGTGAACTGATATTAATAACCAAATTAGTTTATAAATGTATAGATTACTCTTGTGCTCTCCACCTCCTTAAGGTTTAGGTGGGGGTCAAGGGTCAAAGTACTAATAAGAGTGCTTGGGATGTCTGCTGCCATGAAACAAAATGGAAACTTGATTGATAGCTGGAGGGCTGAAGGGAGAGAGCTCAATGGAGAAAGCAAAGGTCACAGAACCATTTCCCTTCTTTGCATATATAATGATCAATCCATTCCAAGGTGAAGAAATGTAATATTATAAATCAATATACAATATGCCATACTTACTTTTATTAACTTGAAACCCTAATATTTATGTAATGCCAATTGAACAGCTTCAGGTCATCATTTTATATTAAAATTATGCATTGCAGTAATGAAATTAGTGTATATATTTAAATACATATTCTATTGCCATAAACATTTGGATAAAATAATATGTGAAGTTTCTTGTATTAAATGAGTCATTCTACAGCATAGGGATAATACTATGAAATCTCAAATAGAATATTTATTATATAATAAAATGCCAATATTGTATATTAAATATATGAAACTAAAGTCAGTCAAAGTATGTAATTCCATTTCTTTTTTCCTTTAGGTCTTGTATGTATGAAATCTAGCAGTTCAGTTGTGGAATTGGTCATGCTGCTTTGTTCTCAGGTAGGTTTCAGCTGACTTTAAACAGTTAGTATTGCCAATAAAACAAGCAAGCAAACTAGCAATCAAAAAACATTTAGTTTTAGAGCTTCTGTCTTTCTTTCTGTTCAATGATAAAAGCCTAAACAACATCATCATTGTGGCGTTATTCAAACAAACCTGATTACAAAAGCTCTTTGAGAGATTCAGAACACCAGCAGAGGTAGCTGCAATTTGGTGTCCATTATATTTTACATTCTCCAGCTCCAAGCCAATGGCTGTGCTGCCTGGAAATAGCAGAAGTTCTAGAAAAAATTAGATAAGATCCCTAGTATATAAAACAATATATTAACAATATTATGTTATCAAATGTGATCAAGATAGATACTGCCTTAAATTTTGTGATTTATTGTGTTATATATTATTTTAATGAGGCATCTTTTTACCCAATAACATATTTAACAAGAAAAAGACTAAACAATGGACTTTAATATTTAATGTAAAATAGTATAGCTGCATTAGAATTAATGGGATTTGATCTTTGCCTTTTTAAAATAAAGGGGCCTCATACTAATTGCTCTTGACATAGGTTCTATGAGAAATGTAAAATACAACTATTAGTAATATGAATAACTTCATATTTTATACTATTGTAGAAAGTAGCATTGCAATTAATTGCGATTTACAAAAATATATAAAAAATTAGATATGTCAACAAATTATAATATGTAATAGATCAAATAGCAATAGTTTATTCATCTCCCATTTTTCTTCATCATTATATGGAAAGTTTTTATCAAGCTTTTTTGTTTTGGCCTTTAAAAATCACATCTTTACTGATAGTAAATTCCCCTACTTAAAACTTTAAAATAGCTTTTTTTAATGGGAATGTTATTGGTCTAGAGGTCAAGGGTTTTGACCCATTTCAGAACCTTTGACCTTCATTTAAAGCCCTTATGGTTTACTTGCCTGACGAATAAGGTTAATGCAAAATTAATGTTTTTTTTACATTGATTTATTTGTTTTAGTGCCTGTATTGCCAAATGTATTTAGTCTGTGCTGATAGACATTTCATGAATACAAATGAAAGAATCATAGAAGGTGTGAAAAATCAATAACTTGCATCGACAATAAAGTGCAATAAAAACAATTACTTTTGGAGATTACAGCTAATGGATTTTTACAATGAACTAGTGAAGAATAGTTTTGTTTCTAGTGAGTCTGTTATTCAGTAATGCACTCAAATATGTTAGAGCTGTTTGAATTGTTTCTAAAAATGCACATAAGCACTTGGATAATATAAAATTTTAGGTATGTGGGGAGAGAGAGAGAGAGAGAGAGAGAGACAGACAGACAGACAGACAGACAGACAGACAGACAGACAGACAGATAGATAGATAGACAGATTGATTTCCAAGGCAGCATATGTTAAAATAATGATTTTTGAAAAGGAAGGAACTTTATTTGCTTAATACTTTCTTTGAAATGATGATAAACATATAAAAGTATTATTGAGAAAATACACACACAATACACAAACATATCACATGCACTAATATAAAATATACATAACTATGAATATATATGAGAATTATATGTATCAAAATTACTTCAATACTCTGTGATTCAAAGAGGAATGAATGATATACTCTAGTGTCTCTACTTTTCATTCATATTGTTTATGTCCTGTTATTGAATAGAATAGGGTAATGAATTAATTGAGAGGATAACAGTGAGATACATTGTTTTTATTAAATAGTTGGAAAAGCCAATACAGTAACTAAAATGATATCCTGATTGAAAAGAATAATTATAATACAAAAAAAAACAGTCTTAAGAAATGAAATTGAAAGGATCTCAGAGGTATAAAGATTTAAACTTGGGTGATAATTACATATTTTTTCTCTGTATTTCTAATTTACAGAAGTTAGTATTGCAATCACAGAAATTATCTATTTTTAAGAGACAAACTGTGATGCCATAGGAAGCCTGAGAGATACAAAATTGAATTTCAGCCCGACATTTTACAGATACTGTGAAGGCACAGGGTTGAGCTTGATTGATTTTTTCTTTTTGTGGGACTAGGATAGGATGGAAAATGAAGTGACCCTCTTGCTAAAATTTTAATTATTTTTAAGAAGAGATGGAGAGGATAGAGGGGCCAAAGATCAAAAGATCAGGTCAGAAACTAGATTTAATCACATAAATAATACAATACAGTTAAACATAAGCATCTGTAAATGTGATTTTAAAATTTTTATGGATTGGCAGACATAATGTCACATTAAAGCACTGCTATGATTAATTTCTATCATGATATGGTATTATTAAAATTATTTTCTGTAATCATCCATCCAGAAATTAAGTTTTACAAATGCAAATTGTGCACAAAAAGTATATTAAAAGTAATATAGTGGTATTTTTAAAAGTAATTTTTTTAAAAAAAAGGTTTATTATAATGCAATAAAAATCCAGGTATTATTTTGCTGCTACTTATTTCGTGAACACTGAGTGCCTTAGCTCTTTTTTTATAGTATACACAAAATGTCAAATTATTTGAAATACTATTGTTTATTCTTCTTGTCAACTCCATCAGATGTCCACATTTGTCCTAAATACCTCAGGACATTTTTAATTGATACTGCATTCTGAGGCCAAGTACCAATGTTGTTTAACAGCATAAAGGGATTCTGCATTTAGTATTAACTGAAGAATGTCCTAGCTTACTTGACATTAATATCATTTTTTTGAAAGAATCCATGTTACATTCAAGGCTGCTTTATAAAAGCATTGGCTTGCTCATCCTAATTCAGTCTGACATATATTCCAATAACACTACCTCCCCTCTAGAGTTTAACGCTAAATTTATTGCTAAGCATTGTGAAGTGCATCATTTAAAAATGGTTTCAACCCAAAACATCTAATAAATAAATAATGTGTGTGGCTACTCAATAGTAGACATTCAAGACTAGAAATCATTCCTTCGGGTAGTCAACAGTCCACTATCGTAGTGGGCTGTCAGATAAATCTTATAGTAGCTGCATTTATGTCCTGTAAATCACATGTTATTGTCTGAGCCTTCTGCCAGGTCATCTATTCTTTTCCCATTTATCAGAAATGCATACAGTACATTGAAGCACCATCTAGTCTGGCTTCCTGTCCAAGTAATTATACCAACAGAAAGTGTGAAAATCTCAGCCAGATGCTCCTTTTGAGTATATCATGTCCAGAATTTATGTAGAGCTATTTCTGTCCTACTCCAAAATGCTTTTTATTGAAAAGGTCTTTTGAAATGCTACTTGAATAAGAACAATTTTAAGTTTTATACTATTGCTTGCATACTGATATGCACAAGTTAATTTCTGTACAGCTGTTAGTTTATCAAATCTGTTTCCTTTAATTCATTCTACAACAAATGAAAAATTCTTTATTTCCTTGTGATCTTTTAGTTGATTGTGTAACTTTCTGATAAATAAATGTTATGCATAATAAGGATTCACAAATGATTCTAGAAACAACAATAAGCAAAATTCCTTGACCAAGCAAAATAGTTTTCATTTGGTTTATAAATTATTTGACTGATTCATTTGCTGCAAAGATCCAGAATTGCGCATAGTTCTTAAATGAACCAGAAAATATGAGCAATCACAATTATTTTTTAAACATTTAAAATGTCAATTAAAATAAAAAAATGCTGTTTTCTTCATGAGTGTGATGCAGAGAACTAATAGACATTGAAGTTATAGAATGGCTTGCTTACTTGTAATAGCGGTTCTCTGTGTCAACATCTGTGAATTCATATCATTTGGTTCTGTTTGTAGAACATTCCAGAGTCTGATGGATTTGATCCGAACACTGCCACCTTTATAACTGGCTAATCTTAAAATCAGCATAAATATTCTTAGAATTAACAAATGCTATATGACACTGAAAAAGGGCAGATAACGTCTAAAGAATGTAAGGATCATTCCAACATATAGTGGAATTGATGAAAAAGGTGGTTTAGATATGATTCAAACAAGAGAAATGTGCTCTTTGGTAAAAAACGAAAAAGCAAAGTACAGAACTAATTTGTCTCTGTGCATACCGATGTAAGGTGGGGCACAGAGTTCACTATCCCATTTATCACACATGACAGCCACAATGAATTCAAGCAATAAATGAGAAGTAAACCCTTCACAACATAATTAACCAATAGAAAGATGCACAATATTTTGAAAAAAAAAATAAATAGTTGAAAGATATGCATATGTGCATGTATATATTGAAGGATAGCAAAAATAAACTGAGAATCCAAACAAGACACATTTTATTCTTGGTGCTCCTGGTGTTTCTTCTGCGTTTAAATAGTATTCATGCTTTAAATGGCATTGGTTACCATTGGTTAGCTTATACCCTAGTGATATTCCAGTCATCATCACAATAACTGGAGACTAAAATGGCATCAGCTTAGAATGATATGCAAACCATGCTCTTAACTGGAGAGAAACAGCCTTCTAATAATTGGTAACTTCCCAGTTAATTCATTCCAATTTGCTGTAAATGTGGCTGCTTGCATGCTATCCTAAAAGATTCTTGATGAGTCATATAGATGTGATAGTATTATCCTGATGCATAATTTGAAGTCCAATTCTTCAGTGAATACAGATGTAATTAAAAAGAATACTGAATTCCCATAGTATAAGTTAACTTTGCTATGGAAATATCACAAGATTGAATCCTAACGTGCTTTTTCTTATGCTGTAAATAATAACTCTACTCTTAATTGTTTTTTTTTGGAAAAGCTGCATATTGGTTGGTTAATCATTTGATATAACTTAAACACTATAAGTAATGTACATGGGCACCTAAAAGGACTAGATTCTGTCACTATCTGTTCCATGTTAAGGACTGAATACTATAGACAAGGATGGAGGTATTTTCATTTCCTTTATAATGTGTCACAATTGATTCTTGACCACTGTCTCAATATCCTTTCCCAGAAAGGAACATTGGAGACTGGGGGATGGTTGTCTAGCACAGGGCTTTTCAACCTTTATAGAAATTGTACCACTTTTAGGACATGACAATATTCAAGTACCACCAGTGCTTAACAAGGTGTCAAAAACTTGATGACTAAAAAAAAAAGGGGGGGGGGGTATTTTGGGTTTTATTGGTTAGATTCATTTGTTGTTATAGAAATGGTTAGTTTATAATATAATGGAAAAGTAAAAAGTTGAGGCTCAATGTTAATGCTTCCTTCTACTGCAACAGAGGAAGTCAGAAGTCAGTGCCTTTTCTTTTTCCCTTCTCCCCCTCACTTTTCCCTTTTTCTCTCACCCTTCGCTTGCAAAAGCCCCCCTCACTCACTCACACTTTGCTCACAAAGCCCTCCACTCACTTTCACTCACTCCTCCGACTCTTTTCAAAGGCTCCTTGCTCAATCTCTCCCCCACTCACTCCATCTCTTTCAAAGGCCTCTTGCTCACTCACTCACTGCCCTGTCACTTCCAAACGCTTCCAAATGCCACTTGCTCGTTCACATGCTCACTTACTTCCCCGTCGCTTCCAAATGCCACTTGCTTGTTAGCTCACTTACTGCAAAGTTTCCAGCCATGCGACATGCCCGGCTGCAGCAAGTCAAGCACGTGCGGCCACCTTCAAGCATGCGCTGTACTGTGTCTCTGTGCACGCACAGGCAGGGCCGTGATGTCACTGGTTCACTTCGCCCGGCCGCTTCGTGTGGTGAGAATGTGCTGCTGCCTGCCAAAACCATGCTGGGGTCTGGGCGGCGTAGTGCAGGACAATGGGAGGGAGGGAAGAAAGGAAGGAAGGGACAAAGAGGGAAGGATGGAAGGAAGGGACAAAGAGGGAAGAAAGGAAGGAAGGGCGGATGTATCAGCTGTAGCCTGGCACTGATCCTGGGCTCCTGCCCAGCTCATTTGCTTGCAAAAAACATGCTGCTTGCTAAGTGAAGCCCCAGGATCAGCTGTAGCCTGGGGCTTCACTTAGTAAGCAGCATGTTTTCCGCAAGGAAGTGAGCTGGGCAGGAGCCCAGGATCAGTGCAGGGCTACAGCTGATAGAGCTGCCCAGAACTGCGGATGTGCACGTGTACTCACCCCTTGTGCCACCATCGCTGTGAGTGTTGTGCGGGCCTTGGCAGTGCCACTAGTATTACGCGGGTGGCAGTATTGCCGCAAACCTTGCACAGGGGCAGCGGCATGAGCCTCGTGCTGGGGCAGCATCACTGCGGGCTGCGGTGCGATCCTTGCATGGGGGCTGCGGCACGATCCTTGCACCTGGGCAACATTGCTGTGGGCTGTGGCACGATCCTAGCACTGGTGGTATCATTGCTGAGAGCCTGTCAGTGGCGGCACCACAAGCCTCACACATGCCGCCATCACTGAGAACCTTGTGCGCATGCTCGCAGCCCCGTTTTGCCCCATTTTACGAATTTCTCTTGCCACGTTTGTTTGGTGAATCCCTGCAGTTGTTAAGTTAGTCGCAGAGTTGTTTAACTGACTCCGGCTCGATCACGTGATCCCCCCAGTACAGTGCAACTTGCAAGCAGCATGTTTTCTGCAAGTGAACTGGGCAGGAGACCAGGATTGGTGTGGGTAGCTACTGCTGATCCATGCTTCTCACTTGCTTGCACTTCTGGAAAACATGCTGCTTGCTAACTGAAGCTCCAGGATCAGCGCCGGGCTACAGCTGATCCGCGCTTCTGGGTGGCTGTATCAGCTGTAGCCCCCACTACAATTAGCTAGGGCTCGCGTACCACCAGCCAGGTGCTAAAGTACCATTGGTGGTATGCGTACCACAGGCTGAAAAGCCCTGGTCTAGCACCTCTGGATCCAGGGAAGGCTTCATTAGGAGAGAGCACCAAACAGCTTTCTTCAATAGCATTCCCTCTTGAAATGAGGTGTTAATCTCCTGATCCAGAAAGCTGTTCACTCTCCAGCTGCACAAAGAAGTCAGCAGAAATCTACTTCATAGGTGGCAGAGCTTTATTTCATAAGTGATCATAGGCTAAAAGAAATCTCAAGTAACCAAGCAAAATGATTCCGTAGTCATCACTGAGTCAAAGATAAGTGGGTAACTTTGTCAGCAAAATGTAGGTCTAATTAATCAGAGCTACAAGGAAGAATTCTTGGTATTGGGTTTTTCCTAGCAGAGAATTATTCTCCTACATGGTGCACCTGTCAGATGACGTATTGGCACAATAAGAAGTAATAGATTTCCTTATTGCCACAGATGGTCTGAACATGGGTATTTATATCTGTGCTTGTTCAGATTTGTTGTCTTTCTCCACTATTGCTCTAAGTATTGTTTGTACTACTTCATGTCCTGAAGATTCCATTAAATCAGTAAACCCTAAGGGAATGACTGACAGAGAACTGAGTCACATATTAATAACACCAGACAAGATC
The DNA here is from genome assembly GCF_947247035.1 of Vipera ursinii. NCBI lineage: Eukaryota > Metazoa > Chordata > Lepidosauria > Squamata > Viperidae > Vipera > Vipera ursinii. The sequence continues at coordinate 51,683,372 of NC_139521.1, read as the reverse complement.
CTCAGTAGATTAATCTATCAGATTGTTGTTTAAATTTCCCAAGCACCTTCTGGAGATTATTTGGATCCCTGAATGCCTTGAATGGACCATTCAAATAGCTCTAGCCCTAAAAGAGTCTGAATGGCAGTCAATCACATCTGTGCCAGAAGTGTTTTGACTTGGGTTGATGATAGTACACTTTACATCCAGATCATATGGTAACCACTCGAAACAAGTGGAAAACATAAAATGATCCACCTCTGTTTGTTGATCCTGGGACCGATCAAAACAAGGCTGTGGTTGGCAAAGAACTTGAATTTCTTGGGCTACTTGGAGCTAGCACCCATCACATGGAAATGGAAGTACTCCCAACACCAAAATCACACATCACCTCCTTATTTTCATTTTCCCACAGCTCGCATCATCTTTTTACCTTCTAAATTTTGTTTCCTTATGAACCACATATTTCATTTTTTTACCCTGATGCACTTTTTAAACATACTGAAACAAATCATGGGATAATCTGTTAATTTATCTTAGAATTAATGCCACTAGGCAAAAATCATGCTATTACAGGTAATCCCCCAGGTATGAACATTCATTTAGCTCAGACATGTCAAACTCGTGACATTATGTGACATCGCACGACGTATTGGGACTGTTTTGCCATTGCTGGCAATGGGGTGGGCGCGGCTTCTGCGTGACACATCCGGCCTGCGGGCCGGCACTTTGACACCCCTGATTTAGCTACTTTTCACAAAAACAAATTTATTCAGAAAGGGTACTTACATTAGAAATTCAAAATTGCGACCAAAAAGAGGCCTCTATAGCCATGTGACTTGGATTCAGTCACTGCTGCAAAGGGCCATCTTCACTCTGTAATTTGCCTGTACTTTTCCAGTTACGAATGCAATTTCCTAAAGTAGGCAGGGTTGTTGTTTTTTTTGTCCCTAATCACATGGCCAAATAAGCCGGTGATTTTTGCAGCCTGCACCAAGGGACTGGAGTGCTAGAATTGCTTCTGTAAGTATTTTAATATTTTTTTTACTTGGTGCAGGCTGCAAGCACTTTCAAAACTGCTCTTTTTAAGTACTGTACTTTGCAAACTATTGTGTTTGTAAGTACAGTACTTTGCAGAGAAAAAGTTTGCTTGTAGAAATACTAGCCAGCATCTACACAAAGCATTCTATAATGTTGTGTTTCCTTGCTTTTATTTTGGAGATTAGCATATATTACTGTAGTTTGTAGGTTTTAAATTTAAATTGGCTCCAACGGTTGTGGGTGCCCCATTGCTGAAAACTTTTAAGAAGAGACAGGATAGGCATTTATCAGAAATACTCTCTTGTGAGAGCAGTGGGTTAGACTAGATGTCCTCAAGGTCCCTTCTATCTGTTACTGTTGCAAGCCAACAGTTCTGTAACCTCCCCTCCCCCCCCCCCCCCAAAAAAAATCTCTCTTTGGGTGCCTGGCTGAAGACAAGCTAATTACTGGCAAGTGATTTTTTTTAAAAAGCAGACTAGCAACAAATGGAGAGTTCTGCAGCCTGCTTGGAGGCAATTTAGTTCCTGAGCTGAAGGCTGCACTGGAAACAGCTGGTGGGCAGCCGGCAGCAATGGGGAAAGCCTCTCAGTTCAGGCAGTGAGCAATTAACAAATAGGAGGAAATAGTAAGTCAGATCTTCGTTCATTTAATGATACACTTGATTCAATTAATGAATTTGATTTAAACAATTTGTAAAATTGAATCTGATTCATTTGATGAATTTTTTGACTTACAAGTCTAGTGGGCAGGCTCCATTAGGTTCGTACCTTGAGGATTACCTGTATTGTTATTTTCTTATATGTTCCAAATTCATTAACATTTAAACGTTTAAGATTTTTCAAATGGTTTTATTATATATGAATAAGATATATAAAAAGGTGTCATTGAATATTGATAGATGAAAGTCTTTAAGCTTTAGGTCTAAAGATTAGGGCTAGGATTGCATAGATACAACTGTGATATACTGTAAATAGTTTTTGTTTGGATTTTAAAAAGTTATTTTCCCCTCATAAGATTGTGAACAAGAAACATGCATTTAAATTTCCCTAGAGCAGCTCTAAAAATATTACCTGTATTTTGAATAATTGAAGATTGTATTCTGTATTCCAAAATAAATAAATCTGTAAGATTTTGTACCTATCCTTCATATTTATTATTTTAGTGGCCATTGTTAAAGAAAATTGCTTTATTGTACTACATTGAAAATTCCAAAGTTTCAATAAAAAAAATAAAATTAGTCTAGAAATAGTAGTCAAAGCATGTCTCCATAGATGTCAAGAACTAAGAGAACATAATTTAGAGAAGAAACAAGTGTTTCCTTCACCCTTAAACTTGAAGGCATCCTGTTGCTTCACCTGCACACTAGGTCTTTAAAAAATTGAACCATTTAAGGTGAATTTTGTGTTAACAGAGTACACCCTGGGGTTTGTAGTCTAGTCAGAAGGATGATACCATGCTGGCTTTCAAACTGAATCTTTGAACAATATTCTCATGAGTGTTAAATGTAAAACAAAGTAACATCAACTGGCACTTAATTCCATGAGCACCCTGCTGATTGTCCTAGGCTGTGAAATAGAGCCCTTCCTGACAGGAAGTCAGTCTATGAGTATAGAGACCCCCGAAAATAAAGTGCTATGACTTGAGAGCCTGCTGTTTTACAACTTTTTTTGGTTGAGAAGTTAGCAAAAAGAAATAGATCTAAGCCGATTCTTTTAGACTATTCCTTTTATGCTAAATATAAACATAGGCACGACAGTTTAAAATTGAGACTCTCTTATTCCATAGATCTAATTTTAATATGACATGAACACATGTAAGTCATTGAATCTGTATAAACTTTCCATATATATTCGAAAGGCTTGTTACTGTATGCAGTAGCCTTTATACGTGAATATTAACATTTTAATAATGGATTATGCCAAAATAGTGGGATGTTGCGATGGTCATTAAATGAGGTGCCCACTTAGGATCCCCCCGCCAGTGGTCTTCCAAATTCAGTTGTTAAACAGAGCACATCGTGCCTCAGGGTGCCCAGGGGAGGTCCTGGGAGGCCTAGTTCATGCCCTGCCCTTAATTCCCCAAGGCTTCCTTCATCCTCTGAGGCACCCCATACTCTGCTTTCTACCCTTGAGGTCCCCTCAGGACTTGGCCTGCTTCCCATCCCATTGGAACCCACACCAACCTCCTCATCTTACATAGTCCATCACACTTTTTGAAGATACCTGAAGCTCAGATTAGGGAAGAAAGATAGTGGCACCATTTTCAGGACAACTGAAATAATAATGCCGCTTGGGGGGGGGGCGAAAGCCCTAATAAGCAGGCATATACATAGAATGAAGGCTATTGCTAAGCACATTGATTTGTGCTTAGATTGTAAGCCGCCCTGAGTCTTTGGAGAAGGGCAGGATATAAATGGGATTTTTTTAAAAAAACCACTGAATTGTGAATACTTCAAAAATGGTGTCCGCTTCCAGGATCATACCATGCAGCTCAGAAACAAAGAACCCTGCTCTCATTCCCTAACATGAGCTCTGGAAAGCATTGCAGCAGACAGCAACTCTCTTTGGAACTTGCGTTAAGATCAGGTCTTTCCATTCCTGGGCCACGTGACACTAACCCAGAAGTAGCTGCCATTTTCAAAGCACTCACAGTTCAATGCAGCCACCCTGAAAATGGTAGCCATTTCTAGGATCACGCCATGTGGTCCAAGAATGGAGCATCCTGTCCTCCTCCTCTAACCGAAGCTCCAGAGTACTTTGAAAAGTAAGTGAGGAGGGCGGTGTGGGGACTGTGAAGTGAGAAGCAGGGATGTGGTCAGGAGATGGGAAGAGCTAGATAAGGAGTGTGGTACCCCTGTAGTCAGTTGTAAGGGTAATGTCCGCAGGAGTGCTGCAGCTGTGGTAACTTCAGAACTAAGTTGTAAGTAGCTTTTGGGGAGGCCACCATAACTTTGAATGGTCACTAAGCAACCAGTCATAAGTTGAAGGCTACATGTACTACCTTACCTTTTTTTTATTGTAATTCATCAAACAAATCTAGATTCTGGTGGTATGAATAAAAGGGTTGGCTGGCTGGCTGGCTGTTGGTTCAGTCATGCTAATTTCATCTGAGTTTCAAACCAGTTTATTTTTTCTATAGCTAGAACGTGATTGATTGCTGGTCCATTCATATATTTGTACTATGTACTACAATCCTAATAGTAAAAACCTAGTACCAATAATAATAGGTACCTTGGGTGCAATCCCAAAACAACTGGAGCACCACTTGAATACCATCAGCATTAACAAAAACCCTGCAAGTCAATTGCAAAATGCAACTTTATTTGGATAACCTTACAACCTGTGACAATACCTGTAACACCATGAAACATCCACATCTGTCTAAAATATCAAATCCAGCTGACTGTGACAAAAAAAGTAATATGTTAGGCACCTCAGCAGCCAGTCCCAATAGTTATGTAGACTTCTCTGTGGGAAAGCTTTGTGGAAAAAGCAACTTACTGACAAATATTGCTATATCATATTTTTCTGAAAAAACATTTTCAGTTATCATAATTTGTACTAAAAAAACAGTAGAAGAAGTATATTGCCTTCCCTTTAGAAAGAATAATAATGATATTTATTTATTAAATTTATATCTCATCCATCTCACTGTTTGAAGTGACGGGGTGGCTTAATAAAACATAAATATAAAAATATTAAAAACATTGAAATGTATTAATGTATATATATATTATTGCTATTATCTATTATGGTACATTCCTGAAATTAGTTTTCTTCTTGATGGCAAAGAGCAATACAATTAAAAGTTACATTTTATTATGCATTTTTATCTGCCTGCCTGCCTGCCTGCCTGCCTGCCTGCCTGCCTGCCTGCCTGCCTGCCTGCCTGCCTGCCTGCCTGCCTGCCTGCCTGCCTGCCTATCTATCTATCTATCTATCTATCTATCTATCTATCTATCTATCTATCTATCTATCTATCTATCTATCTATCTATCTATCTATCTATATTGTTTATGTGTGTTTGTATGTATGTGTGTGTGTATAAGCGTTTTCTGCCCACAAATAGTTTATGATTTTCTTAGACTGGGTCAAGAATTGGTTACATAGAAATTTGTATTTCTTCCCTTAACCCTGGTTTGTGGAACTTGGTAATTTGAATAATTTTGAAATAACTTTTCTCATTACATGTACTACTTGATAGATTGAGGTTTTTTTTTATTTAACAAACATTTGTGTTAGGAAAATATATCTCTGTTCAAAATTATTCTATTTTGTCTCTCTGACTTTGCCTAATTCAAGTAATTATAACATGCAGAAGCATTACACTTCTTGGATGGCTCTTTGGTATTATCATAAAAGTATTGGAGATTATCCAAATTAACAAATTATCCCATTAGTTCTGGAAATAATGCCCACATGTCTTAGTTTACTATGTGTACTATATCCAAACAGGTATAATATAAATAATATAATATAAATAATACACTGTTACTCATGGAAAAAATCTATTTACTGTAAGTAGTCACTGTGAGCCAACAATGACTTGACAGCACATAATCAATTAATCAATAATACATTACTAACAATTTCACTGTTTAGTTTACAATGACCTAGAGTTTATGAGCTATATATTTCTATTTCCACTTTAATTTATATCTATCTAAATTATGCATGGATTAGATTCAGGCTGACTTAAAATATTGATTCAAGTGAGTCCATCTTTAAAAAAATCAGTAAATCTGGTTCCAATTTACCATGCATTTTCTGCATTAAAATGCCATGTTTGAAAGTCATGCATTTTATTGATTGGTATGATGCAATAGTGTGACTTTTCACAAAGATCATTCTCCCTGGCAATTTAGGTTTATTAAATCAAAATTTCTGTTGACCTAAGCGGCCTCACTTGGCTGTGTATGGATATGTATTTGTGTGCGCACACACCTTTATGCATGCATGGCATTTGAAAAGACAGTATATTTTACAATATTAGGTAGCAAAACAAAAAGATTGTAATTCAAAGGTAATAGCAAAACTGCATGTTCTATTATGTTTCCCTCCATGGACCTTTTCTGTTGCTGCTTCATTGACTAGGATTCTTCATCTTACTTCATGTAAGACAGAGGTCCCCAACCTATAGGCCATGGCCCACTACTAAGCCTTGGCCTCTAGGTTGCCAGGCTGCATGAGTAGCTGAGCAGTGCACACGTGTGTGCACATGCTCACCCCCCCTTGTGCCACCGTTGCCATGAGTGTTGTGTGGGTGGTGGCAGTGCCTGTTGTGATTCAGGGTCAGCCTGTGGGTTCGGCAGTTGGGTCGGACGACTCAGAGGAGGAGGAGGGGGGTGTTGAAGACCTTGCTGAGGGGGTTGAAGATCTTGCTGATGAGAGCCCTCAGCCAGGCCCCTCCCACTTGGTCACCACAGAGACCCAGCTGTGTGAGCCTGACAGTGTGGATGAAGATGACCCACAGCTGGCCCTGTTCAAGGACGCCCGACGCAGGAGGCAGTCAATTAGGAGTAAACAGAGGAAGGCAGTGGGGCTTCTCAGAAGGAGGCAGAGAGAAGCCACACCCTGAACTCTATATAAGGGGAATGTGTGGGGAGGGCTGGTTTGCTGAAGACAACCACTTGGATAGTTCGTGTTTCTTAAAGCTCCTGTTTCTTGGTTCGTGTCTTGTTTGTTTTTGTAGCTATAAATTTGGCAGGCGTAATACCAGCCTCTTGCCGTTTGTAAAGGGGTTGTCCCTGCCTTTTCTGCAGGGCCGGTAGCAGGCTGGTACAGAACAGTGCTGCTAGTATCGTACAGGTGTTGTTGCCACAAACCTTGTATGGGCGGTGGCAGTGCCGCAAGCAGCAGGTAGGTGTTGGCATGCCACACACAGGTAGCGGCATTGCCACAAATCTTGTGCTGGTGGCAGCAGTGCTGCAAGTGGCAGGTGGGCTGCAACATGATTCTTGTGCAGGGGTGGCAGTGTGAGCCTTGCACTGGGGTGGGATTGCTGTGGGCTGTGGCGCAATCTTTGCATGGGGGCGGCGACACGAGCTTCACACCAAGGCAGCATTGCTGCAGGCCACAGTGTGATCCTCGCACAGGGGTGGCATCGCTGCAGGCTGTGGTGCAATCTTTGCATGGGGTGATGGCACGAACCTCACATTGGAGCAGTCTTGCAAACCTTGCGCCAGGGTGGCATCATTGCAGTGCAATCCTTGGACGGGGACGGTGGTGCGAGCCTTGTGCCAGTGGCAGCATCGCTACAGGCCACAGCATGAGTGTCCGTCACTGGTAGCATTGGTGCGAGCCGGGCAGCGGCAGCACCATAAGCCTCACACAGGCACCACTGTCACTGAGACTCTCGTGCATGCTCGCAGCCCCATTTGCGTGGTGTGCGTGCTCGCATCCTGTTTGTACACACACATGCACGTGTGGCCACATTCACGTTTGCACATGTGTGCATAAGGTGCCTGCCACCTCCCTCTCCCACTGGGCCACCAATCCAGAAAGGTTGGTGACCCTTGATGTAAGAGTTTTATATAAAGCATGGTTACAAATGAAATTACATGATCAGTGTCAATCTCTTTTTCACCTCTTGTGATACAACATTATTTTGTCTTTCACTATTCATGATACTGAGTATTCGTACTTTACGGATATAGATTAAATGAGAGAATAGTACATTTATTAGTATACTGTCTTCCTTATTGATATTCATATCAGAATTATTATATTCTGTATGGGTCCAGTTACTTTTACCCACATTTTCAGGATTTTAGTTCGATTAATTGTATACAGCTGGGTAAGAATTAAACAGATAATTATTTCATTATTCACAGAGCTGGGCCTTCAAGATACTTAATGTGTTCTGTGACTGTTTTGACAATGATAAAATGAGAAAGTTAAGTAACATAATTCCAACTACATTTTTATTTTCCTAATAGCATAATTCCCCCAATGGTTGTACATATGTCCTCAGAAGAAAGTATCATTAGAATATTCTGTAAAATGGGTTTATGACACTTAAGACATATCTTTATGTATCAGTATAAGGCTTAGTACTATGTATTTTTTAAAACAAACAGAAGTACCTTATAGTTTCTGATTGTATACAGTAGTCCTTGACTTATAACTGGTTGCTTAGCGTCTGTTCAAACATACAGCAGATTTATGGGACTTTTGATCCAATTCTGAAGTTTGAATGTCCTGCCCATCTGGTCAGGTGACCACATTTTGGGCACTTGGCAATTTGGCAATATTTACTGTTGTTTGCAGTGCCCTGTGGTCTTGTGACAATGATTTTACAATATTTCTGCCAGAAATAGGTAGTTACTTTAAGTTTCTGGGGAAAAAACATAGTGAACAACTGCAGCGTTTATTGAAGGATCACGTTATTCACTGACTGTCCCAAAAAGTCATTGGTTCCTGTCACATGATTACTGACTTTACGACCATCACAACTTGCAACCAAAATTGTGGTCTCAAGTACAGTCGTAAATGGATGACTACTGGTAAAAGTTTATTGTGTATTAGAATTAAATTCTATAGTGAGGTTTTTTTTCAGGAATTTGCTACCCAATAGTATAAAACCAGTTTATAGGAAGTTTGCCTAATAAACTGGTGTTATACTATTGTGTAGCATACTATTGTGTAGCATACTATTGTGTAGCATAAAATGGCTGAAGCAGCAGGAGAGTTTTCTGCTTTTAGTTAAAGAGTGCTGTTTCTGTATGACATATTTACAACTTACTTAATTCTTAATGTAGTGTGCTGTGGAACTGAGCATGCAAAAGAACAGAAAGAGCTCTGGTTTCTCTGTCTAAGGTTATTACTTGCTGTATAATAATACAGGTTTTATTTTATTGGGTTAGTTGTAATTAACTTCAGCACTATGCATTCATATAAATCATTCCCAAACTGTTTTCTTTACATTTTTCAAACAATCATGGTTGTTAAACATTTTTCTGTAGTAATCTCAATCTGATTTTAAATCAGGTAGATTTAGTAGTTAACAGAATTACCCCATACCTTTTAAAAATACTGTCTTCAGCATTTCTTTCTTTCTTTCTTTATCACAGCATAAGAGGAAACCAAAAGTGCCTTAGACACAAACAGAATTTGCATTTCCTTTCCTTTATGCACTAATAAGTCTAAATTTTCCCTGTTTTTTTCCTATGGACATTGATTGAAAATGGGATGTCACATACAAAATGTGTGTATGCCTATTGGGGATTTATTGGGCACAAAGTGGCTTATATAACATAAAAATGTGTGTATGCCTACACGGTTGTATAATTGTTCCTTTTGGGTAAATATAGCAATATGGTTGGTTAGATGGAAGTCAGGCTCTATAACTAGTATATAAATATGAATGTAACATAACAAAGGGTATGAATGACTTACTTCTTATATTTCACTATACTTTATAATTAAAAAGTCTTACATACATTTCTAATGTCTGCCTTGAACGTTTTAGCCTGGAGCAGTCTCTAATGAACAGGCCTCCCCCTTCCCCACCTGGGCTTTGAGCTTCCCTAAAGACTTGACTTGAGACCTCAAAGGGCAGCAGCTGCCATTTGTCTTGAAGAATGAAGTTGCCAAACATTCAGGCTGTATACTAATAGAACACATTTGTACAATTCAACCCCAGAAGCTTGATATAGGCTTAATGTTGATCATCTGTTGCAACTTGTAAAAGAGTGGACCTTGAGCACTTTTATCATGACTTTATGAAAGCAGACCCTTTGCATTGTATAAGAGAAAAATGTGTCTCAGATAAAGTTTTCGGCAAAGTTACATCCTTGGAGAAGAATATATATATAGATGGTTCAATGCCAAATTAAATTTTTATGGCCATAAACAATCAAAATTTAATGTTACATGCTATTCCTTCATAAATAATTAAGTTCAATACTAAAGAGTTGGAATGGGCAACCCTCTGACTTCACATTCATGGGCTGCCCATTCAATTCTTTGGCATGAAGAGAGGAACATTCAAACATCAGGAAAGTATAGGATACTGTGTGTGATACATGAATTGAGATTTGGAGGCCATCTTTATCCTTGTTCCTCAGTTAGTTGGAAAACCTGGAGGGTGGAATAGAATTAGAAGAAGTGGAAGAAGTGGAAATACTATTGACCAATGAAAATAATTTAATTAGAAGACAGTTTTCTAATGATGAAGAAAATAATGTAATTATAATGAACATAAAATAACTTCTTGAATGCATATACACATGCATGCACATGTACATACAAACTCATAATTGCATGTCTGCCCCAACCAAAGACACTGTTATATCTGGTGCTTGATAGGACATAAACTGTATACAGATCCATATATGTGTATTCAGATCTCAGGTTTCTTTTTAAGCAGAGGTGTCCAATATGTCAGGAATCTGAAGTGTCTGATTAGATCTACATTGCCTTGGCATGAAAGCAAAACTTTCATCTGCTGCTGATCACATTCCAGCTTCTTACTCCAATATCCAGGAACTGTTTTTAAAGATTCTAAATTATAAAAGATTATCTAGATGTAGATCTTGTACTTATGGCCCAATCGGTTTTCTGGCAATTCATATTACTGGTCTAATACTATTTTACATTCTAGCTCCTGGTTATAAAATATTGACAAATTTTCAATAAGTTTCAGTATGATGAGAGATATTGGAAACAAGATACATTTTATAGGAATAGAAAATAATATCAGTTTATAATAGGTATGAAATTTTTGAACCAAATTGAATACTTTATTTGGCTAAGTGTGATCAGACATACAAGGAATTTGTATAATATAATATTGTATAAATAATAATAGTAAAGGTAAAGGTTCCCCCGCACATGCGTGCTAGTCGTTTCCGACTCTAGGGGCCGGTGCTCATCTCCATTTCAAAGCCGAAGAGCCAGCGCTTGTCCGAGGACGTCTCTGTGGTCATGTGGCCGGCATGACTAGACGCCAAAGGCGCACGGAACGCTGTTACCTTCCCAATAAAATACCAATAAAAGTGGGAAGTAAAGAAGATAGCAAGAAGGGTAAATAATAATACTACAGCCACACCATATGGATTAATTATGAGTTGAATTTGTTGAGTTTGTTTTTTGTTGCAGTTCTTTTTAAACTGCTGAAATGATGTTACAATTATTGGATTTCATTAGTGATTGGCTTTGTGGCTGTTAATGTTTTTATTAATACTTTTTTATTAACACTTTAGGGAAAAGAATAACAAATATCTTGACATAACAGTGCACTTGGCTCCATGAATTTAATTGCAATATAGGATATGTATAGTGTGTTAGAATGTTGGATTAAATATGACAGGCAATAGGCATTATATTCTTCCTCACCCCTTTCATCCACTATTAAAATATATATGGGGGAAACTTTTACTGGTTCATACTTATGATTGTTGTTGTGTCATGTAATCATCTTTTGCAACCTTCTCACAAGCAAACTCAACCGGGAAGCCAGATTCACTTAACCAGGTTACTAACTTATCAACTGCAGTGAATCACTTAACAGCTGTGGCAAGAAAGGTTGTAAAATGGAGCAAAACTCACTTAACACTTAACTCACTTAAATTTAGGAGTAGATATTAGGCACATAATGGTTCATATACCACCTATCCCATATTCTGGTTTGTTTGTTTTTTTTTTACTTGGCTTGACATGCATGAAGCTAGCCATAATAACTTGTAATACTATAGGACAATAAGTGAACTCAGCTTATGTGATATTTTATCAGCTCTAGGATTTTGTTCATGGTCTTTTTTATCTGTCATAAAAAAGTTTTTTTACTAGTTAAGCAAAACAATTGTTTCTTTTAATACATTTTAATTATCTTTTTTATCATTTTTGTATTATAGGAATGGCAGAACTCAATACAGAAGAATGCAGGCCTAGCTTTCATTGAACTTGTCAATGAAGGAAGGTAACTTCCTAGTTAGCTTAAATGTATCCTTATCTCGTGTTAGCTTTAATACTATTATTTTGTAGTGATTAAGCATACAAATCTACCTCCTCTGATCACTTACAATTAAGTTTTCAAATGTTTTTATTTAGAAATATGCTACACATTCTTTTGGATAGTTAACTTCTTAGGTCTGATCTAATTTCTAAATACTCTTCATCCTGAATACTCTGTGGTAATAGTTTAAGATTTAGCTTCTTTTTACTTGTAATCACAATATGTTTATAGAAGATACATGTTGTTTTAACCCTTCTGAGTTGATTGTAATAAGTTACAAGGGCTCGGTCATGTTTTCTTTGGCTTAAATACAATAGCTTGTCAGCTACTAACAGAGCCTAATATTTAACTCTTGGTGAGCTAGAACTTATATTGGATTGATATATTTTTTTCAGATCAGCATTTTAAAAAAATAACCATTTATGCATAACTATTTTCAATATAAAAATACATTGTAATTTGCATTATTCCTTAACTTATAGTTTCACAAAAGGTCCCAGTTATTTTAAAGTAAATGTTAATTCAGTTTTTCGAGTTCATTTTTAGTACAGATGTTTCCAAATAAAGCAACTGTAAGTCAGTGCTAAGCATTGCAGATAATGTTTACGTGGATATAATTTTATTTCTAAAATAAAAGTTAAGGGCTTTGATATCTGAATCTGGAAACTAACTCCTCTGAAGTGCAAGTCTTTTTCATTCCTAACTTCAGATGTTTGAGATGAAATAGTCTACACAAATACCATTGGGAGCTATGCTTCAAAATAATCCGCAGATAGTGTAACTGATGGTCTAGCCCAGGGGTCGGCAACCTGAAAAAGCAAAAGAGCCACTGGGAACCGGTTCCATCACACATAAAAAAAAGTGGGAGCCGCGCGCGTGCATCCACACACGTGCATGCGCATAAAACAAAATGTTTTCCGCATGTGCAAAATGTTTTGTTTTTTGCGCATGCGCGTGCATGGATACACGCACACGGTTCCACTTTTTTTATGTGGACGCACCTGCATGCCAGCGGCGACGGGTCTCCGTGGTGACGGGCGCTGGGTTGCGGCACCGCCTTCAGCCTGGCCGCCGCCGGAGCCACCCACGGGACCTCCAAACTGCCGCCTGAACACCCGTTTGCAGACTTGCTTGTGCAGCACCAGCAGGTCTCCAAATGGGTGTTCGGGCGGAGGTGCGCACGCACCTCTCCAAAGGTTTGGAGAGCTTTGGAGAGGTGCGCATGCACCTTTGGAGAGGTGCGCGCACACCTCCGCCCAAACACCTGTTTGGAGACCTGCTGGTGTTCGGGCTGAGGTGTGGTTTGGAGACCTGCTGGTGCCGGTTTAGAAAGCTGCCGCGGCCCGCAGCAGCTTTCTAAACCGGCACCAGCAGGTCTCCAAACGGGTGTTCGGGCGGAGGTGCACGCGCACCTCTCCAAAGGTGTGTGGTGTTTGGGCGGAGGTGCGCGCGCACCTCTCCAAAGGTTTGGAGAGCTGCGCGTGCAGGTGTCCTGCGCGCGCAGCTCTCCAAACCTTTGGAGAGGTGCGCGCGCACCTCCGCCCGAACACCCGTTTGGAGACCTGCTGGTGCCGGTTCAGAAAGTTGTTGCGGGCTGCGGCAGCTTTCCAAACCGGCACCAGCAGGTCTCCAAACGGGTACTGCCGCTGCCCATTCCGAGAGGTGCGCGTGCAGCTCTCCAAACCTTTGGAGTGGTGCGCGCGCACCTCCTCCCGTTCGGAGTGGTGCACGCACACCTCTGCCCATTCGGAGAGGTGCGCGTGCACCGGGCGACTGGGAGCCGCAGGAGACGGCTCAAAGAGCCGCATGTGGCTCCGGAGCTGCGGGTTGCCGACCCGTGGTCTAGCCAGTTATGTTTTTCTCTATGTTTTCTATTTATTCATGACACTCAAAGACATTAATCCCCACCGAGATTTTATAAATTTTTCCTAAAAGATAAAACAGTTTTTTAAAATAATAATCTAAAAGTGTGTATTCAGTAGCAGGATGTGTTAAAATAGCAGTGAATTTTAGAGTGCAAAGACTAATGCATATGAGGGTAAACAAAGTCTTCTTCAAAATTTGGATAAAATGCATTGATTTTCAGTTCAAAATTATTTTAAGTGAAATAAACTAAACTGAAACAATCAAAATTACACAGAGAGAATAACAATACATTTGAAAATAATGTATAAATATTATATTAAATGCTATTAAGTTTTTTGTCTATAAAACTATATTTTAGCATTTTTAATATTAGTGTTAAAGGCATGCTTTATATTTTAATATTTCTGCTTGATATATTTACATCAGGATTTGTTACCACCTTGGCAGAGAATATATATTTGTAAAAATATACAGATTTCAGAAGTAAACAGTAATAAAATTGACATATATTTAAGAAAAATTATGCTTACATTGTATAGTATATTGCACCCAAATTTAATAGTTGTACTATTTAGCTTGTGAATTCAAATATTTTTGTTTCTGAAATCTGTCTTAAATATTGGTAGTAAAAGGAGGCAAAGACAGAGAGGGAAGAAAAGCAGAAGTGATTTTTAGGCATTATAAGCCATGATTAGTTAAATAATAAATCTACAAATTTCAAAATAAGTCATCCTTGTTGTATAATAAAGGTTTGCAAGCCTGGCTTCAATGCATGGATATGGTGAGATAATCAGTCATATTATTTGTATAAAAATGTAAAATAAAAACAAAAGCTATTATACTGATTATAAAATAATTATAGAGGTTTTGTGAGGAAATGTATCCCAATAATTTTTCATTAAAAATTATCTGGGATACATTTCCTCACAAAAACTCTGTAATTATTATTTTTAATTGATTTAATACCACATAAATATATTTGGTTTTGAATATAATATGCAGCTAGTTGAGAACTATGCTGCTATAAACTACAAGTTAATGCCAATGTTCTCTGTTCATAATCATAATACTTCAATAACTTCTGATATAAAACCATAGTAAATAACTGAGCAGAACATTAAAAGGGGTAAAGGAAATGATGAAGGTAGAAATGATATCAAAAGAAAATCATTTGAAAGAATGGAGAAAGAAATTTAGTGTTTTGTACTTTGAATTAAAAATTTCATCTATGAATGTGTTTTTAGAATTTCATTTTTTATTTGCCATATGCATTGTTTATTTGTTTTGATCATTTAACTATCTTTGTGCAATTAGATTTCCAATTTCCACTTTCTTTCAAGAATAGCTGCATATATTTGGTACTACTTGCAACAAATACATATTCCTTATATACTTACATGAGGATGAAATTTGTTTGTATAATAGTCAGCACATGACAGTGGAATCTGCATCTTGCTGAAAACAAAGCTCTATCTCTTGGAGTTAACAGGAAATTTGTTTTAGGTAGTCAGTCACAATTATTGGCTCTGTTTATTCCAGTAGCTAAATATTATAAAATGTTTTATTTTATAAATTTACAATTTCTTTGTCCTAAATATTTTGCATTTATAGGTTGCTAAGTCAAACAATGAAGGATCATTTAGTGAGGGTAGCAAATGAAGCAGAATTTATCTTGAGTAGGCAGAGAGCGGAAGATGTTCACAGGCATGCTGAATTTGAGGTAAGCCATTTTCTTGGAAAATGCACTAATAATTGATTTAGATGTAGTTCTAATCTGAGACATGGACATTTCATGTCAGAGTAAAAGTGAAGGGAATTTGGATATAGAGAATTTTTCATTTTTAATGTTTGCTTTGTAAACAGCACTGGCTAATTATGTATGTCTATTTTCTTTTCTTTTTTTGTCTCTCATTTTATATTAGGTAGCTAGGAAGTATTAAATTCTTAATGTTTAAATGTTGCTGTTCATGCTGAGAATCAATATTGTATCTTGAACAATGATATTTATTTTTCTCTGAAATTATTACAGGTGATAATTTTTTTTAAAAAAAACCTATTTTATATAGAAATATAATTCAGTGAATGCAATGTTATTATAGTTTTCTGTTCATTTAGTACTAGATGGTCTTCCCTGAAGTCCTGTCCTAGTCTTGTCAGTGTTCTTTTAAGGCCAATAGGTATTCATGAAAATATGCTAAATTATCTATATAAACAGATTTGCATTGGTTTTCTAAAGATTGTTTTCATCTCACCTTTATTATTTTTATAAATAATTCAAGATATACTCTTTTGTCCTCCTATTTACCCCCAATAACAACCTTGTAAGGTGAGTTGGCCTAAAAGAGAGTCAGCGGCCCAAAATCACCAGCTTTTATGTCTAAGGTAATCTAAAACTGCCTTAGGTTTTGTGTTATGAAGATGGCTACAGTCATGTAGCGTTTTTATCTTCTGCGAATGTCAGTGGGGTTTTTCAAGGCCTAGAGATGTTTTTGGAAACAGAGGTGTTATTTGAGACTGATACTTTGGTTTAAAATATAAAGGAATTTTAATTAAATGTATAATTAATTTAGTTGGTTAATCCAGAAATTAGTTTATAATAGGTGTAATACTGATAAATGTTTCTACTTTATTACAAACATGATCCATGGTTTCTTTATTAATTTTAAAATTCGTACTAGGATGGAGGCAGTGGCAAGCCTTTCTGAAAACTGCAGGGATTAGTCCACAAACTTGTCCTCTATTTCATTACATAAAAATATAAAGTGAACTTTTGCATTCTACAACTAAGTTGCATACATGATTGCAATTTACTTAGTTTTGTTTCAGGTAAAGTTAATTAAATTTACATATATTATTTCTGAAACATTTTAATATCTCTTTGTATATCATGTTTGCACAAACATAGATATTTTTCAGAACACAATTTTTAGGACATTGTATTCTGATAGTAGTCTTATGGTGTGCAGTTATACATTTTGTTCCTCGAAATGCATTTCTTGATTGATTGTTTGCCTACTGCCTTATTTAGTGACTGTTTGCCATTTTGAAAATAATGAAAAAATAACTTTGCAATCAATCCACGCATTTACGAACTTTACAAGTCTGTAAAGTGGAGGAAAGCTGAAGTAAAATCTTAAAATTGAGGTGGTTCTCTAAGCAACCACTTTACTTAATTGCCAGATTGCTGGTACCAGTCATGATTGCAAAACAAGCACTACCTGTATTGCAAATGGATCTGGCAAACTATAACCTTACCAGTATGATTCTTTAATCTTCTTGTATCTCATGCTTTCAAGGATACTGCTCTGCTTGTATGACTTAAATATTTTTAACCTCCAAACAATCTTTCAACCATGTATATAACTTTACGCCGGACCTGTGGAACAACATGGTTCATAGATAAAGAAAATGGAGATAATTTTATATAGTATCTAAATCTTATATTTTGCCACAGCCTACATTTGTATTTCAATGTATATTGCAAAATTGGTGTACAAAATCATTTGAGTATATGTTACAACAAAAAATAAACTGAAATTTTAAAAATATTTGTTTAAATATAAGTGATATGTTAATAGCAAAAACCAGCTTCACTAATATCTATTATGAAATTAAAACATAAAAATTAACATGATATCAACATGGAACAAAAATTAAATATAAATGAAAAACAAAGGTTATTTATTTATTAGATTTTTATCCCACCTTTATTGTTTTAATACATACCGTAGTTTCCGGCGTATAAGACTACTTTTTAACCCATGAAAATCTTCTCAAAAGTCAGCGGTTGTCTTATACACCGGGTGCTGAAAATTTAGGGACAGGGCTGGCTGGAAAACCTGGAGCGGATCTCCCATTTAGTCTGCGCAGGGAAAGCGGGACCAATTGGAGAAGAAGCTGCAGTCTGTGATTTTTTACAGGCTGGGGTCTGGGCGTCTTTTCTTCTAAAGTTGAAGAGCAGCTGTAGTATATCCCAACTTGAAAGGCAGGTGGGGAAGGCAGCAGCCAGAGCAGCGGCTTAGCTCTAAGGACACATTTGACTTAGGAACTGGGCGGGCTGGCTGGAAAACCTGGAGCAGATCTCCCATTTGGTCTTTTTTTAAAAAAATCCCATTTATATCCTGCCCTTCTCCGAAGACTCAAAGTGGCTTACAATTTAAAGCACAAATCAATGTGCTTAGCAATAGCCTTCATTCTGTGTATATGCCTGTTTATTAGCGCTTTCACCTCCCCCCAAGCAGCATTATTACAAAGTCAGCTTATTGCCCCCAACAATCTGGGTCCTCATTTTACCTACCTTGGAAGGATGGAAAGCTGAGTCAACCTTGAGCCTGGTGGGATGCGAACCTGCACTAATTGCAGGCAGCTTGTGTTACTTAAGGCTCTGCGCAGTGAAAGCTTTAGAGTGAATTAGGAAAAGTGAAAAAGTTAATTAGGAAAATAGGGAATAGTTGCTGGAATCAGGGGCTGCCACAAAGAAGAGGGAGTCAAGCTATTCTCCAAAGCACCTGAAAGCAGGACAAGGAGTAATGGATGGAAATTAATCAAGGAGAGAAGCAACCTAGAACTAAGGAGAAACTTCCTGACAGTTAGAACAATTAAGCAGTG
Organism: Vipera ursinii; assembly: GCF_947247035.1. Taxonomy (NCBI): domain Eukaryota; kingdom Metazoa; phylum Chordata; class Lepidosauria; order Squamata; family Viperidae; genus Vipera; species Vipera ursinii. The sequence continues at coordinate 51,664,922 of NC_139521.1, read as the reverse complement.
GAACAACCTGCCTCCAGAAGTGGTGAATGTTCCAACACTGGAAGTTTTTAAGAAGAGACTGGACAGCCATTTGTCTGAAATGGTATAGGGTTTCCTGCCTTAGCAGGGGGTTGGACTAGATGACCTCCAAGGTCCCCTCCAACTTCTTCTTCTTCTTCTTCTTCTTCTTCTTCTTCTTCTTCTTATTATTATTATTATTATTATTATTATTATTATTATTATTATTATTATTAATATTAATATTATTATTATTGTTTAATCCACTTGCACTGTTTTATGTTTACATGTTTGATGACAAACAGCCTTATGTTTACAAGTGACAGTTTTCCTACTAAGCACCTGCATGTCATAAGCATTTGAATTAAAATTACCATATTAAAATCAAATCTGATGTTTTTTAATTTTTATTTGGTGTGCGTTGGAAGAGGGGTAGTCTTATACGGCGAGTATAGCCCAAACCCTATAGTTTAACAGGAAATGTAGGGGGTCGTCTTATACGCCCAGTCATCTTATACGCCGGAAAATACGGTATTTCAAATGTACATAATGCTCCTTCCTCCTATTTTCCCCTTAACACAACCATTTTTAAAGTAATATATTAAAAGTTTGTTTACTTATTTATCTTTTTTTCTGTGGACAGGCTTAATGTTCTAAAATCTGTGCTGGCTTCAAGCTAGGCACTATTTAATAAGCTGTCTGACTTAATCTAGAGTTGGTTATCCATTTCTACAAACATAAATGTTGTCATATATGTACAGTGTCATTTTGACTTGTGAACTAGTAGGGTAAGTTTTATTTGTTAAAGTATCATGCGTTGGTAGACAGTCCTCTGGAAATAAAATATACATCTTTTTTAATTTACTGCCTTATAATCATTCAACTGGGACAAAGATGACAGCTTAGACTCTGCTTTTATATCAGTGTACTATGATTGACAAAACCTCATTGATTAGATAGCTCCTTTCTTCCAGTTGCTAGTGGTATTTTCTTCTTTAACCTTTTCACCTAAGAATAGTTACACAAAACAGAAAATTTTATTTTGTTGCCCCAACAATTTTTGTATGATATTTATTGTTTTTCTTGGTTTGTTTGCATTGCTTATATGTTTGAAATGTTCACAAGATGTTGTCTGGCACTTCTAATGTGAATTTCTCTTGACTCTTTTCTATCTAAGCATGATGGCTCAAGGGGTTTAAATGATATCATCTTGAACTTAAACAGAAATCACAAAAATAAGCAGTTCCGTTTATCAAAATCTGAAGTAAAAGAGAAGGTTTTGTTCATAATCAGGGCTTTTCCTATTTAACTCATACAATATCCATTGATGTCTAAGGATAGTTTCAGGAAGAATGAAATTGTTTAAAAAATATGAATGGCAGAACGGAACTGAATCAGTTGTGAACATATAAATATAAGTTGCAAATCCAAAATATAATTTGCTAATTAAAAAAAACTCCTAATAAGGGAAATATTTTAAAGAACCTATTTCTATGACATGAAGGTAGAATTTATGCCAAGAAACTATGAATAATTAAAGGATTTGCTGTGATAATTTTGCCAAATTTCCTGTGAAGAGTCATTCAAAAGCTATTCTCAAATTATTCAGTCATGCATAATACAAATGAATTATACAATATTTTGCCATTAATATATATTATATTTAAAGGTTACCTGTAAATGATGATGGGGTTAGTCTGGTCTCCGGTGAGCCGAGGTGAGGTGGTGGTGCCATGGCTCTCCCTCTTCTGAAAGTGCCCAGAGTGCTAAAAGGCTATTTGATGATACACTGCCCTTTCCACCAATAAAAATTTACAGATAGATTCAGATGGGCACAGTTTCATGGAGGGCATTTTTGGGTCAAATGCATCCTCTGCACACTTGTAGGCAAGTCAAGAGCCCTCATCATTTAGTCTAGATGAAAGCCAGAAATTTGGGAAACAAGAAATTAAGATAACATAATGAAAAAAATACAAGAATTTTCCCAAAGTGCAGATATAACAGGGTTGACTTCCAAAATCCGGTTGATCAACCTTAAGAAATTGTTTAGCATTCCCTTATTTCATACTGAGGCTTTACTTTCAAGTAGCGTCTTTTGCTGTTCTTTTTTTGTTTATGCCCTGCACAATAAGAATCTGATTAGTCGTATGTTATCTAGGCCAGGGCTTTTCAACCAGTGGTATGGATACCACCTGTGGTACATTGGCACATGGCAGGTGGTACGCGACCATCCTAGAAAAGTGGTAGCGGGGGAGGGGAATGAGCTGAACCGGTGGCAGCACCGCACAAGCCTGAGCGAGAGACGGCTGGAGCTGCAGGGTTGTCAGGGCTCAGAAGCACCAGGATTAGCGCTGATCAGCTGAAATGTTGCAGCATCTCCAGGGACTTGTGATTTACATTCAGATGCTTGGCAACTGATTCATATTTATGAGCGTCACAGTGTCCCAGGGTCATGTGAAGTGACCAAAACCTGCTGCAACCACCAAGCAGATGGAGGGAATAAAAACCAAACACACCCCACCCCACCCCCGCTGCCAATCCTCAACAGAAATGCTCACAACAATGAAAACCTCGGACAGGAGGAAGAACACCTCCGGGCGGGCAGGCAGGTGTCTTGTTCGGCTGTGGCTTGGGGGGCACTTTTTCAGTGCCATTGTAACTTTGAACAGTCACTAAGCGAACTGTTGTAAGTTGAAGACTACCTGTACTTCATCACTTTTTTCCTTTTTTTTTTGGTCAAGTTTTTGACACCTTGCTAGGCGACTGGTGGTACTTGGATGTTGCCATATCCTAAAAGTGGTACAATGGGTGAAAAGGTTGAAAAGCCCTGATCTAGGCAAAATAGAGTCTCACACATTTGATAAATACAGTAAATGTTTGTAAAAGAATCTCATTGGAAAACAAATAAAGCTGGATAGGCATTAACCCATTGCATGCCTCATCTCCAAATAGAAATAAAAGAAAAAGAAAGTATGAGGTTTTTTCCCCTCTAAGAATATATTTAATTGGTGCATAGGTATTTGATTAATAATTATATTGCAGAACTATAGCCATGGTTGTGAAGTACAAAACACATATGCTTAAGGCTTTCTCCCCCTTTGGTTGAATATTTTAGCGCTTATAACTGCAAAGTAGTTTACTACTTTACTCTTCTGAATTTTCATTCCTAGGTATTTAATCTCTTTCCAGTCCTGGTGGTCACCCACAGAGTTTCATGATTACTGAGCAAGAATTCCCTAGTGCAATTCCAGTATTCTGCCTGCTTTATTTTGTATTTGCTCTTTGACAAAGATATATATATATCTCATATACATTAGTCGTGTGACTATAATAATATCGTGGGTAAAAGAAATAATTTAGCTTACTAAATCCTTGCTCAATGTAGGTATCAAAATTTATTCATTTACTATCAAATTTCTGCTTGAATATTTTCCATGAAGGCAGCCTACCTACCCCTTTACTAGGTAACTGATTCCACTATCAAACTGTTAGGATATTTTTTATAATATTCAGTCCATTGGTCTTCCTGTAATGTAAACCATTATTCTATGTCCTGTGCTTTGGAAGCAGTAAAGTCACAACCAGTGTAGCATCCATTTAGACATTTGCAGAGTGATTTCTTGCCCTATAAATAGTTCCTTCAATCTCTCCTCATAAGATTTAGTTTCCCTGTTGCTTTTCTCTTAACCCTGTCCATTTGTGTAAGTCCTTTTACTTTAGGTGGGATTAACCAAGTGCAGAATAGTTTTGGAACTGTTTCTTCCCATGTTTTGGAAATGCTGCTTAATTAATGAAGCCTAAATCAAATATATTTACAAAATTATTTACCAACTTTTATTTCTCATAGTATATAGCATGCATTTGAGAAGAAAAGATACATAATTAATACTTGGATGTATTATAGACTTAATTTCTAGATGTCTGTGACCAGAGTATTGGCTTCTGCTGTGAAATAGCTGTTTCGTTTTAGAGATACCTCTAAAGTCAAGTATGAAACTTCTGTGAGCCCTGGTTAATTAAAATCACAAATCACATTCACTTTTAGCAGTGTGGAAAGACTGAACTATATGGGAGCACAGGAAATCCTCTTTCAAATAGATTTTTATGATGCTCAATAGTGATGCCCAATAGAATTTGTTATTAAGGGGCTATGACAAGGATTTCAAATAATTCTGTTAAATTGAAGCAATGGTGAACTTTCAATTAACTGACATGTATTTCCTAATGTCCACTTTTCCAATACATCTGTTTAAGAACCACTGCTACAGAAGTAGTCCCTAGAGTGAACCTTAAGTAGGAAGAGAGGTAATGTGAGATTGATTAAATGATAACATGGTTGCAAAAAGCAATAGCTATATTAGATCAGGCCAGCATCCATCTCAATTCAGCATTTTGTGGCTCACAATAATCTGTCAGATGCTTCTGGTCTGTTTTTAAGCTGAGACCCAGTAGGGTTAGTGGTCAACATGTTGGACTAGTATTGAAGACATCCAATCCTAGCCCACCTTCAACCATAGAAATTTAGTGGGTGATTTGGGACCAGTCACTCACTCTCAGTCCAATCAGTCCAACAGGTGTTGGGAAAAATAGTATGTCCTACCTTAAGATCCATATAAAATACAGGATATAAATCTAACATACAAATAAATAAATATATAAATCTTTCCCTCTTCCCCCATTCTCCATTCAGAGATAACATTACATCTTGACCTTCATAGGCCTTTTCTCCATAAATATATGCAAACCTCTTAAAATCGTTAGTTAATGGCATAGCAACCTTGGGGTAATAGTTCTACTGATTATTAATCACTACATGAAGTAGCATCTTTTATCTGTTCTTCTTCCCTTTCAGTCCTCTTCATGTGATGTCCCTTCCCTTTCTATATTTCATGATGATTCTGTATGCTTCTTCGTATTCCCCTCATGCTTCTAGGTTTTCTTTTTTCATGAGGAAGATAACTCTAAACTTTCATGGTTGGTTGTTGTCTTCTGCACTTTTATTATCTGTTGTAATCAGAATTGCATGAGGGAGAACAGGTGAATGCAGAACTGTATATTGTAAGATTTTTTTCAGTTGGATTTTTTCCCCTGTTCCTGGGTATGCAGCCTCCACATAATCTGCTTTTATCCCATGATAGTTTTTATTAAGAAAAAGCATTTTTAATTTTTTAAGTCTCAGTTTAAAATATAAATAGAAAACAGACAAACCACACCCATATGTATATAAAAAGAATATCAGTAGTGATAGTGGCTTCTTATACAGTATATACAAATTTTAACAGGTTAATATGTCCAGTATTCTTCAGTGAATGAAAAAGAAATCCTGACATCTGAAGAAAAAAATATATATAGACAATTACAAGGTTTTCAGTTATTTTTAAACTAAACATGAAATAACAACTATACTGTTAATAGTTATTTTACTGTTAATAAATTATGTTAAGTGAAACTGAATGAGCATTTGAATTTAGAGAAATCTGCAGAAGGTATTTTCAGTACTCATCAAATTTCTATTCTGAAATCAAATTTCTTTAGTTGTTAACAGCAAAGTAGCTGGTTAAATATTCAGTCACTATTTATAATGCTGAAATTAGCAGTAACATAAATGTCTTTAGATACTTGTATCAGGTCATGAAGAAGTGAATTATTGAAAAGATAAAAATAAATTTGTTTGCTTTCTGTCAGAGTTCATATTCACAGCCAACCTTGATAGAAGACCAGAATGATTTAGACAGGTTTGCTTTAGAGATTCATAACATATGCTTGCTGGATAGAATTGAGTTATCTGTGCTCTGGAGAGTAAGTTATTGTAGCAGGAGCTGACAGAGATGAAGATAACTGAGGGAAATTCAATTACCTTTTAGTGTTTTCCTTCTAATAGGATTCTTAATGTGAAAGAGATCCTTAGATGATGCGCCTTTATTGCTTGGCAAGATCTACTTTGATACGTACCTTCAGAATAAAGTGAACTCTCCTGTCTAGACCTTCATTTGAATGGATCATGTGACTGCTTCTTAAATGATGTGTAAAATCTCAAGGATCAATAAAATATTAGTAATAGTAGACCATGCTCTTCTATTATTAATAATTATTATTTTAATGCTGTTACTCAAGGAAGCCATTGTGATGATATTTCCTGTACTGATCTGTGAGTTTGAAATGTATTCTGTGCAGTTTGTCTAGGTTTGTTGTAAAACAAATACAGCTCTTCCGAACAAAATGTTTTCATAATTAAGTTAATTTTAAAATGCTTTATAATTATTTTCTATAAATTAAAAAATTGAAGCAGGAGGACTTATTTCTACATAGTTACAAAAAAACAAATGAAGCTGGTGGTAAAGGAATGAAGGGTATAGGCACTTTTGCCTTTGACAGGATCTCTGATTTATTTATATGGTAATACCAACTTGAAGTATAATAATTACAGAGTTAGAGTTAGGTCTCTCTTTCTCCCTCTTTCTTTCTATCTATCTCTTTTTTTTTAAAAAAAGACACAGTTTTACTAATGTCCTTTATTTTTAAATTAGCCTAATTCTACAGTATCGTGATATCTATAACAGGTCACCTCTAGTGTTACATTAAACCAAACTACTTTCACATAAGAGAATTACACAGGCATTCTGCATTTTTAATAGGACTGTGTAGAGAAGGAATTCAGGATTATCATGGGTTTATATAAAATACAGGCACAGGCAGTCTTGATTTACAAAACAATTGTTTTACAACTGTTTGGAGTTACAACAGCCTTGGAACTGTGCAGGCTATCTCATCTTTACAAATTTAGCATCCTGTGATCACGTGACCAATATTTGTGATGATATTTTTTGCTGGTTTCCCTCCTTTTTCGCTGAAAGAATAGGTTCACTTAACAACCACCATGACAAATGTGAAAAAACCAGAACTAGTACAGTACTTGACTTACTTACCTGTATTCCTGACTATGACCACAGTTGGAAACAGAATGTAGTTTGTTGAACAAATCAATCATTAAGCGAGACTTCACAAGATTGCTTCACTCAGTTACCACAACCCTATCTCACCCAATTGTAGTCATCTAGTAATCGGCTGGGTAGTTAAGTGGATAGAGCAAAAAAGTTGTCTGGTGAAAGATGTCAATTGTCTGATGAAAGATTTCAAATCCTCAGGCAGACAGCTCTTTGAGAACAAAATGGCTGCCTGCCAGATGTTTTCAGCTCCAAGCAGGGCTGAATGCCTACAGCAAGCAACTCTTTTAGAGTGAATGGGTTGTCTGCCAGAGTGATTCAGTTCTGTAAGATGAACCCTCTTACAAGCAGCCCTTTCATTCACAAAAGAGCTGCCTGCCAGGAGAGATTCAGCTCTATAGGGAACTGAAATCCTCTGGCAGTTTCCAGAGAGAGTCCTCTTAGCCTCCCAGCTTCTCCATTCACTCTTTTTGGAAGCCAGCTGAGAACATTGCAAATGGCAATAACATCATTGTGGGGTGCTTGACAACCAGCTATAAGTATGAATGGGTCACCAATCACCCAGGTCATAATCACTTGACTGGGGAGGGTTTTGTGACATTTTGCGACAGCCAGAAGTACCTTTTGTGGGCGCATCATAATTTCACGCTATTGTTAAAGGAATAATCGCACATCAAGGACTACCTGTATATTGTTGTTTAATGTTATCGATCTTTCAAGATTAAAATATATTAAAATATATTTTGCAATTTTTTAGTATAGAATATAGGAGCATGGTGGCTCTTGTGGTTAGGATGCTGGGTTGGAGGTTAGCAAGCCTGCGTTCAAGACTTGAGTGCTGCCATGGGGAGGGGTGAGCTCTCATCCTTCGCTCCAGCTCCTGCTGGGAGATGAAAGGAGCCCCCAACCTGGCAATGGTGATGCCACCAGCAAATCCTTTTAATCTAGAAGTGCCTCAGTCAGTGCTTTTATTCTAAAACGAAAAAAGGTGCCAGAACTCTCGTCTTGTTAATCTTTTATGTATATAATTTTATTTATATATTTATTTATTTATTTCTTAATTGGCTTATACTCTTTGGTTGCGCTGTGCCCTGTTTGCAACTCTGCTACTTACTGAGAGAAAGTGGGTGAAATCGCTTCCCGGGGGCACAAAAGGAGGAAAGATTGCCGAGAAATGCCTTTACCTGTATATTGGCATTGTGAAGATTCTGGATTTCCTTCTCCGCCTTCCTATCCTAGGAAGATCCAGCAGAGATTGACCAAAAAGTTCATCTCGGGTCTGAATTCCCATGCAGTGAAAAGGAGAGGGCTTGCAACTTCTGGTTGTAGTTATCCACGTTTCTGCACACTGAGATAATTGGCCAGCAGCATTTCCTATTGGCTTTTGAAAGCCAATAGGCTTTCAAAAGCCAATAGAGGGAGTAGCACAGCTTGTTCAAAAGCTTTTTTGTGTGTGCAAAAAAAGGTGCCGGAATGCTGTTCTGAGCGTCCTATGAGAAAAAAAGCCCTGGCCTCAGTGCTTCTGACACAAATGCAAAAAATATAGAATATGTTTTGCTTTATATAAATGAATTTTCACTCTTTAAAGATTCTTTGTTGTATTTCAAGGTATATGTACAAATGGAAACAGAACCTCAGAAAAGAGCAGAGAAAATATATATTTAGTTTCAGTTGCCCTGGACTTACTTAATACTATATGGCAACAGATAGTTAATATGAATATTCTAAATTTAATTATCACAGTCTGGTTTTATAACTAATTTAATTTTTTGTTCCAGATATTCTCTGTATATTTGAAAATAGATGCAACAAATGCACACACACACACACACACACACACAAACACAATTAACTTTTTGAGCTGATTTCTAATGCCATGTTGTTTTGTACAAAGATATTCCTTGATTTCATTAAAATTAAATATATTAAAAGTAGGGATATCACATTAAATATTCTGTTGTACAATTTAGGAGGTGCTTTCCTTTTATGTAACTTTGAACAAAGTACACTTTAAACTGATTTGCAGAACAGTATATTCTTCTCATTTCTAAGAGGGAAGTGAAAAGTCCCCATGTTTTTCATTTCATCTACCTCTTTTGTTGCCTTGTTGACATCACCTCACTGAGACTAATAAAAGGCATCTCTTCATATTTATCTGTTGATAGAAGAGAATCTAGTACCCAGGTCCAACTTCATGTATATGTTAGCTGGGATGGTGGGAGTGGAGAATTCTGGAAATCCAATATGTGAAGGGAGAAGGAAGATAAATTAAAATTGAACTCTTGTGAGCTGAACTGAATTCTAGTTTATACATGGAAGATATTTGAATAATTCTTCATTGTTTTACATTCCATTTCCATTTTCAGATCCACAAATCCACAGCAAACCAATTCTGTTTTAGCAAATATTATATGGGAAGTGTTATGAACATATTCTAATAACATAATCTTCATGTTACACAATAAAAGCAGTTCTTCACTCTAGTACTTCACATTACCTTTCTAAAAAAAAACTTTCTCAGCATTAAATTGCATGTTGACTTATAAACCTAGCCGTCTGTTCATGATACTTCTGTTTTATTTTCAAAATACTCTTTTTCAAACATGTTTTAATATTTATAATGCTTGAGACATTGAGGATATTGCAATGCAATGAAACTACAGCATTTCTTTTTGTAATAAATAGGTTAAAAGACAGCTAATTTATATGCAGATTTTAAATCTCCTGATCTGTAAAAGCTGGATAAATGATGCGGGGGTGGAGGCTGTAGGTTGCAGAGATGAAAAGCCAATACGTTGTATCCAGTCCATTAAAACAAGAAGAAATAGAAAAGATACCTTGATAAGTGTTCTGCCTGTGTTAACCTTGATGGCTATTATCGGGGGAGGGGAATGGGCCTGCTGCTATATCTATTTCATTGGCTTGGGCTTTTTCATGCTGAAAGAAATCAATACTTTGAGTCGTTAGATGACAGAAGCATCACTTCAGAATTGAAGGTGGCTGTCAGACATTGTCATTGGTTGACTTTTGTTTGCTATTGAGGTTTTAAGCTTTCAATTTCTAAGTCTTATTCAGGAGCTTTGGAAGATTTCCCTCGGTGGCATTTTTAGTCCAGACTGTAAACTGAAGGTTAAAAGTCAAGTGCAAAAAAAGAGGTCTTAAAGAACAACACAAGACCTTTTTGTTGTCAAAATATATGATGTTGATGAGAATTTGCATTTTCAGGTGCTTATGTGTTTGATTGGATTTCTCTGTTTTCTTACAGATTCTAGGTAAAATGTATTTTGCAAAATTAGAATCAGTATAAATTTATATATTTGGAAAAGACTATTTAATAGAATATAAAAATAGATAAATAACTGTACATTTTAATATATACAAGGAAGATACAGCCTTTCAATTTATTTATATTAAGTCTCTTTTCTGTAGGATAGAAGAATCTGTGATCTGCACAGAAATAAAGGGACAAAATTTTATTTTTTATCCTATGCAACTTGTTTGTCATATGGATTGCTTCATTGCTTAACACACTTATACTAATAAATCTGCTTTTAATTTGTAAGGACATTTTAAACCAATTATACTGAGTAGATTTCTATAAACTTCTATAATGTATACAGTTAAACCTTGACTTTCAGCCATTCATTTAATGACCATTTGAGGTTACAACAGCACTGAAAAAAAATGACCGTCTTTCACACTTATAACTGTTGCAGCATTTCCATGTGATCAAAATTCGGGCACTTGGCAACTGACATGTATTTGTGATAATTGCATTTTCCGGAGTCACATGATCACCATTTGTAACCTTCCTCACCAGCTTCTGACAAGCAAAGTCAATGGGAGAAGCCAGATTCACTTAATAACTACATGATTCAGTTAACAACTGCAGTTATTTATCTAACAACTTTGGTAAAAAAAAAGGGGGGGCTATAAAATGAGGCATGAATCACTTAACAACTGCCTCAGTTAGCAACAGAAATTTTGGGCTAAATTTAATAGAAAATGTTTTTTTTTCCTCATGTATAGTAATAAGACAAAAGGGAAAGATATTTACTGCAAGTTTAAAATCACTTCATTTATATTACTTTGTAACAAAATAAAGCACAGACTAAAATCATCCAGTCTCAGTTGTACCTATGTCACATGAGGCCTTTCTTGCTAATGGGAAAGGTGCAAAGCAGTTTGACACATTTTTGCCAGTATGCCATAAGTACACCCCAAGCCCAATGTTAACCCAGCTGGGGCCTTCAATCTAAAGAATACCTTGCAAGTGAACATATTATTGCACATACACTATCAGTTAGCATTACTCTGATGCACTCATTATTTTTTCCTATTAAAATAATCCATTGTACAAAATTACATGAACAAAGTACAATGAGAACAAACAAATGTATTTTAGCAGAAATATATGCACTTATAAGAACCACACTGTTCAGGTGGTTCTTGAACTAAATTTTTATCCAGACAACAGAAATTCTTTAAAACAGTAGATGACACTGTATGATAGGACAGATGATACAAACAAAAAAGAAACTACATGATTAAAAAATAATAGCTTAGTTTTTAATAAGAAAGATTTGCACACTCTGGTTATTGCACATGATTTTGGTTATTTTTAAATTTTATTTTGGGAGTCAGGCTTTTTGAGTGCCTTGGAAAATTTATTTTGGATGCTAGATAGGCTGTATATTTTATTACAAAGTATTATTTTAAACATTTTATTGAGCAAACTCTTGATGATCTCATGAGGAAGCTTGTGACTTGAAATGTAAAAGCAATATATGGTAAAAATCATGAATTAGTGGAAAGAAATAAAAGAAGGAAATGGGTATGCTGTGGTTTTGTGTAAAAGAGAAGGAAAAAATATAAATATGAATGGAGGTAATCTGTTTAAATAGATTCAATAATTAAAAGGGCTAAACTGTGACAGGGAGCATATGAATTAGTGTCACCTAGATATTTATAAATATATACAGGATATGAATTTTTGTTGTTGTTAGTTGCAAAGTCGTGTCCGACCCATCGTGAACCCATGGACAGCGTTCCTCCAGGCCTTCCTGTCCTCTACCATATTCTGGAGTCCATTTAGGCTCATGCCTACATTTTTTAATAAAATGTATATGTATCGCCTATCACTATAAAAACATAAAGATAGAAACATGACAATTAACAAGAATTAGATAAAACTAAGAACCAAATGCACAGTGATAAGAAAGGTGGGATTGCTGTTGCTTCTCTATTATTCCACCAACCACTTTCAATGTAACATATCCTCTTTGAGGCCTGAAGCCAACCAGCACAGTCCTCCCAGAAGAGTGGGGGCAGATTATAATTTATTTTTCATTGAATGAAACTAATGACAGAAACAGAAACAAGTTATGGGAGAAATTGCAAATGAGCAGTGACAATTTATTACTGTCATATAATATCAATATTTCTGGAGCTGCACTGGTTGCTGGTTTGGATGCAATTGAAAGGGCTACATATAGCCTATAAGTTATAACCTATAAGGCCTTATACCAGTTGAGTTTGGAATCTTTGGAACTATCTAGTCCAAATAGAATCTTCCTAACCAAGACCTTGAGATGTATTGCGTGCTGAAATCTTTGTGGGATGTAGTGGGAAGGAACTGGGAGGTAAATATTGAACTTTCTTTTAGAATCTCATGGGGCTAGTGCTCCTATGAGTTGTGATAGCAGCAGGTCTGGTGCTGATAAAGGTCTTACAATATCCAGGAGGACACTGTGAAGATGATTTTTGGAAAGGAAGATGAAGGCAGGCTGCTAAAATGACTTAAGACAAATTCAGACAATTCCTAATGCTTGCTGGAGATGGAGTATTGGTTTTAATACAGATAATGAGGACAAAGGGTAGTGGTCCTAGAATTGGGGCAAAATTTGTATTGCTGAAGATTCATTAACTCATGAGTACTCACAATTCCATGAAACATTTGAGGTTGCGATCAAGAGATGATTCCCCAAGAAGGAAAAGCATGATTGATATCACTGACCAACATAGTTGGCACAGAGGAGATATATCAAAAGATAGAAGAAAGATTTATCTGTCTACCAATAGCTGAATCAAGGCCAACTGTCAGTTCATCTGAATGCCAGAGGAAAGAAAATGGCCCATAATTCTGCAATTCCTTTTTTAGCTCTCAATATGAATAGTTCTAGTACTGTATTTTCTGGCGTATAAGACTACTTTTTAACCCATGAAAATCTTCTCAAAAGTCAGGGGTCGTCTTAGGGACAGGGCTGGCTGGAAAACCTGGAGCGGATCTCCCATTTAGTCTGCGCAGGGAAAGCAGGACCAATTGGAGAAGAAGCTGCAGTCTGTGATTTTTTACAGGGTTTATAGGGTTTCCTGCCTTAGCAGGGGGTTGGACTAGATGACCTCCAAGGTCCCCTCCAACTTATTATTATTATTATTGTTGTTGTTGTTGTTGTTTAATCCACTTGCACTGTTTTATGTTTACATGTTTGATGACAAACAGCCTTATGTTTATAAGTGACAGTTTTCCTACTAAGCACCTGCATGTCATAAGCATTTGAATTAAAATTACCATATTAAAATCAAATCTGATGTTTTTTAATTTTTATTTAGTGTGCGTTGGAAGAGGGGTAGTCTTATACGGCGAGTATAGCCCAAACCCTATAATTTAACAGGAAATGTAGGGGGTCGTCTTATACTCCCAGTCGTCTTATACGCCGGAAAATACGGTATTTAGCAACACAAAGTGGTACATACATGCTAAGAACACAAATATGCTAATATACTCATTTTTAGAAGAGCTTTGAGCTGAAAGCTTTGTAGGTAGTCCTCGACATACAACCACAATTGAACCCAAAACTTATGATCGCAAGTGAGACATTTGTTAAGTGAGTTTTGCCCCCATTTTGTGACTTTACTTGATGCAGTTGTTAAGCGAATCATTGCAGTTGTTAATAACCTGGTTGTTAAGTGAATTTGGCTTCCCCTTTGACTTTGCTCGTCAGAAGGTTGCAAAATGTGGTCACACGAGCCCGGTACACTGCAACCATCATATGAACCAGCTGCCAAGCATCCAAATTTTGATCACGTGACCACGGGGATGCTGCAATGGTTGTAAGTGTGAAAAAAAAGATCACAAGCCACGTTTTCCAGTGCCGTTGTAACTTTGAACAGTCACTAAATGAACCGTTGTATGACAAGGACTATCTGTAGAAGAGGGAAAAATTCTTGTTTCCTGTATCTTTACAGTAGCCTTTTGCTTTGGGAACAATAAGAACTGTTCTCTGAAAGATGAGGCGAGTAGAGGTTTGTAATTCACTTGCTGGAGATTAGGCAACTAAAACTACAGATAGTCCCTCAACAATTAAGCCCAAAATTTCTTCTGCTAGGTGCATTTTGCCCCAGTTTATGACCTTTCTCGCCACAGTTGTTAAGTGAATCACTGCAGTTTGAACGGTCACTAAATGAATTGTTGTAAGTTAAGGACTAGCTGTACTTTTTCACTGTATTAAATCAGGGGTCTTAAAACTTGGCCCTTTTATTCCTGGCTGAGGAATTCTGGGAGTTGAAGTCCACAAGTCATAAAAGGGCCAAGTTTGAAGACCCCTGTCTTAAATAAAATAAGGAGAAAATTGGAATATTATGTGGTGTTGCATTTTTCAATTAAGTCCTCAAATATATGCCATGACGGCCCACTTGACCTCTAATGTATTTACTGGTAAGTATGTAAAGAATCTTGTAGGTCATGCATTCTGTGTACTTTTCTGTGCACATGTGCTCAATATAGAGACAAAAACCTGTCTTGTAAAATCACTGCCTTAATTAAAGTCAATCAAAACAACATGAACTGTGCTAGTTTAAAAGTTGTTAGTTATTTCAACTTAAATTTTGTTTATTTTCCCAGTTGCTGTTATTCAACATTCTAGATATAAAAGTGTTATTTTAAATATATAAATATGGTATCAAACCTCTC